>NC_035448.2:17521806-18141597 GCF_002127325.2 Helianthus annuus | reverse complement strand
GTCTTTTGGGGTGAAGGCTTGGGTTTAAAGGTGGGTGGTTGGTTAGTGGTTTAGTAAAAAGGGCGAAAATCGTAACCAAGTGTCGGTTTTCCGCTAAAATACCTTATTTTTGGTGACATTTATTTTTGAAGTATTTCTCCAAACAAGCTTTTTGTAGCTTATGTTTGTTTTTGACTTCATCATTTTTTTTTTTTTTCGTCACGTAAAGGGTATGTTTATGAAAACCGAGTTTGTTACTAAAAAAGGTGAAAAAATGAAAAAGGTTTTTTGGTGGGTAGAAAATTGTTTTGGGGGTAATGAAATGAAAGGTTTAGGCTCAAAGGGGTTTTCTAGGGGGATTTTGGGTAGGTAAAAAAAATGAAAAATAATGGTTTTGAAAGAAAAATAGTTAGTCCTAATGCCTCCATCATTTACTTACTTGGGTTTAAGTTGGTAAGGACCGGGAATGTATCGTCGTGGCAAGTTCTAGATTTGTAAAGACCGAGCGGCTATTCACACAAGAAACGAAAATGAGCATTTAATCTAAGTATGTGTATTTTTATGCTCAATAAAGGCTCAAAACTCACTTTTTGTGGGAATGGGTTTTTAATGTGACCAAGCATATATAATCGAATTTTAGCTAGACTTGTTATACCGTTTCATAATTTTCTTATGTTAGTTCTTTTTATCACGACGCTATCGGTTGTAAGTTTGTAAAAAATATAACCCTTTTATAACTTGTTATTCCCAACTTAAACTAAGACAAGTAAATAAAAAAATTGAAAAAGTTTTTTTGAAAAAAATTTGGGGTGTTTAGCGGTTCCAATAGAGTTTTGTGTAAGGCTTGTTTTAGGATTTTGCAAAATTCCAAGGTTTTAGCATCCCCCCCACACTTAAATTACACATTGTCCTCAATGTGTCCAAAAATAGAGTTTTTGGTTGATTAGAATATGTAAAAGTGTGTTTAAAAACAAAGATTTGTGTTACTGGCACTCTGGACACGGCCCCGTGTCATTGAACACGGCCCCGTGTTGAACTGCCAGTAACGAAAAACTTACAGAGGGTGAACACGGGGGCGTGTGGGTGAACACGGCCACGTGTCCGACAAAAATCTGCAGGTCAGTAGCCAAACAGCAGAACTGGGAGATGGACACGGGGCGTGTCGGCTGAACACGTCCCCGTGTGGACAGTCTGTTAGCCAGAAAAATATGGTTTTCTCCCGGTTTCTTCCTCCTAGGGCTGCGAGTGCTAATGTTTAGCATTCTAACCCTTGCATTGCACCTGTTCAAGCATTCAATACCATCCAACCAAGCACCAAACATCCTAATCTTACCATAGTTAAACATTTATCCAACACAAAGTAAAAACAAAGTAAAAATAAAAAGAAAAGAGTTAAGGAAAGTAAATTGTCTTGACAAATGGCACGCAGGCCATGAATTGTTCGATAGGAAGGGTAATCAAACCTGTGGGCTCATAACCAGCTAGCCCTTTGCTCCTCCCGGCCTCCTACTCCATATCTTCATCACTGTCTTCACCTCCGCCTCCCTGCCTTGCCATGTACTCCCGGATGCTACCGATGTCATCTTGTATGTCGTTGACGCTGCGTTCGATAGCTCCTACCCGGAGGTGTGTGTTGTTGGCGAGGTTGTAGGTGTTCCGGGTGCACATGAGGTTTTCCTGCAAAAGATCATGCAAACTTTGGAAATTAGGAAAACCACCTCCTTGAGAGGAGGATTGACCCTGTTCGCCTTGGGAGGGTATTGGTACTGTGGAGGTGGTGCATGAAGAACTAGAGCCTCTTGCGGGTTCCATGCGTAGCCTTGCGTCCTTTGAAAGCTCACCGTCCCGTCCTCCGCTTCATAGAGCAAGTTCATGGCCCGGCAGATATGGTAATCAACCCGTCCCGACCATGGGCCCCTTTCGAAGGACTTCGGGATGTTCGCGAAGTGCTTGAAAAGACGGTACACCCATCCCCCGAAGAAGATTGGTGTAGGAGCAGAGGCAAGGCGGTTCAAGTGCATGTTCCGCAGTAGGAGGTAAGGAACATCGAGAGGCTTCCGGTTGTGGATGCAGTGAAGGACAACCAAATCTCTAACCCCAACAACGCCACTACTGTCATGGCGTTGGTTCAGCGAGTACGTGAGGAGCCTGTGGATGTAGCGATATAACGGGTCTCTCAGTTTGGTACTCTTTGTGCTGCTGGAGTTGTAGATCCCCTCACCGATTTGAGCCCATGCGGCTTGGCGTTCTGTTGCGTCCAAATCTCGCAATCCCCCGGTATTCTCTTCGTTCCCCGCTTCTTCGTCTTTGTACAGCCCAATGATTGACCCGAACTGCGCCATGGAGGTTCTATAGGTCGTACCCCCACATCGAAACTCAACCGCCTCGTGATCAAACGGGTCGCGTCTCGAGTTGAAGATGAACGTGCTATAGAACTCCAATGTGCATTGGTGGACCGACCGAAGTCGGGTAGTCAATGCAACGTGCAGTGGACCCGTCACTATGTTGTTGAAGCGGTCCAGTTGGTTTACCATTGTCAGAAGATCGGTACATGCCCGCCTTGGATATTCTTCGGGCCTTGTTTGTAGGACCTCATAGCGAGCCCTGGCGTCAAGTTCGCTGGCATTGAACCGTGTGAATTTGGACATCTGAAAAGAATACAACAAAAGTTAGTGCGAAACATGGAAATTCGGGTTGAAAACTGCAAACAGTGGGCTGGACACGGCCCCGTGTTCAGCGAACACGGCCCCGTGTTCAGGCGTCTGTAACACCTAATTTTCATTTTTTCGTCCCGGTTTCGAAAACCTGAAAATTTTTAGCCTAATAGCAGCGATTTCCCCCGAAAATGAAACCCTAAGTGTCATTTTTCCAAAATCAAACCATTTACCCTTTCAATTTTGAGTTTTTCGGTTCAAGAACAAGGGTTTGTGTTTTTAGTTGGAAATCGGACAAATCTATCAACAATACATGGCTATTTACTTCCTATTACTCTACTCTAAACTACTACTAACAATTTTCATCAAAAATTTTGAGTTCGATCCGGATGAACATGAAGAACCCTAGATTTCCCCCAATTTTTGATGTTTTAACTACATGCAAGTAATTAATCTAACTAATAAGAAGGATAGAATCATACCTTGACGTTGTTAGGCTTGGTGGTAACGTTCGAAATCGGCAGAAAATCGCTCTAAACCAGAGAGTTCTCGGCGAAACGGGGCGTGTGGAATGGTGTAACTGATAGAAAAAAGAGGGTTTTATCTCGACAGTCGCCTCGACACGGCCCCGTGTTCAGCGAACACGGCCCCGTGCCGGGTGAAAATTTAAAATTTTTTTTTTTTTTTTTTTTTTTTTTACGTGCTTGTGTGCATGCCCCTTATCTCCGAATAATGGTTAGATGATTTTACCAATTTCGAATGTATACTTACCTGTAACATGTCGGGTATGAGTTTATTCGTTGACCGTTTGAAGTGCGATTTCCTCTTCCTCATCCTCAATGGATCCTCTGTAGAGTTTAAGCCGTTGGCCATTGACTTTGAATGGTGTTCCATTTCGAGTTTTAATTTCTACTGCACCGTGTGGAAAAACATGGGTGACTGAAAAAGGTCCCGACCACCTAGATTTTAATTTACCAGGAAACAATCGAAGTCGCGAATTGAACAGTAGAACTTGATCTCCAATCCGAAATTCATTAGATTTAATATATTTATCATGCAAATTTTTCATTCTTTCCTTATAAATTTCGGAGTTAGAATATGCATAATTCCTAAGTTCTTCTAATTCATTTATTTGACAAAATCGATTCTTACCAGCAACTTCTAAATCTAAGTTTACGTTTTTTATTGCCCAGTAGGCTTTGTGAGCGATTTCTACTGGCAAGTGACAACTTTTTCCATAGACTAGTTTATATGGGGTTGTGCCTATAGTGGTTTTATAAGCGGTTCGAAAAGCCCATAAAGCGTCATCTAGTTTGTCAGCCCATTCTTTTTTATTTATTCCTACGGTTTTTTCAAGTATTCGTTTTAAACCTCGATTAGTCACTTCGGCTTGCCCATTTGTTTGAGGATGATATGCTGTTGAGACCCGGTGATAGACCCCATATCTTGTTAAGATCTTTTCGAGTTGATGATTACAAAAATGGGTACCTCTATCACTTATAAATGCCTTTGGTGTGCCGAAACGTGAGAACAATTTTTTTAGGAATTTTACCACTACTCTTCCATCATTTGTTGGAAGAGCTTCGGCCTCTGCCCATTTAGACAAGTAATCGACCGCCACAAGTATATATTTGTTTCCTTTTGAAGGTGGGAAAGGTCCCATGAAATCGAGTCCCCACACATCAAAGATTTCGCAAACGAGAATGCCATTTTGAGGCATTTCGTTTTTGGAAGAAATATTACCCGATCTTTGGCAGGCATCACATGTCTTTACAAGGTTTTGTGCATCCTTGTAAATGGTTGGCCAGTAAAATCCAGAATCAAATACCTTTCTCGCGGTACTTGAGGCACCATGATGTCCTCCGTATGGACCTTCATGACAATGACGGAGTATTCTTCGTGCTTCATTACCATGGACACACCTTCGGATGAGTTGATCAGCACACATTTTGAAAAGATAGGGGTCTTCCCAAAAGTAATGCTTTACATCAGCAAAGAATTTCTTTCTTTGATGATGTGGCCATCCTTTGGTGACTATACCGCTGGCTAAGAAATTAGCGTAGTCGGCATACCATGGTTCTTGTCTGCTTTCCATCATTTCCAGGGACTCCGTGGGAAATTTTTCGTTGATTTGCTCGTCCCTGGTTGTCTCCAAAGCTGGGTCTTCTAAGCGTGAGAGGTGATCTGCAGCAGTGTTTTCTGCTCCTCTTTTGTCCTTGATTTCGATGTCGAATTCTTGGAGGAGTAGAATCCACCTTATCAAACGGGGTTTTGCGTCTTGCTTCTTGAAGAGGTACCTGATGGCTGCATGGTCTGTATAAACTATTGTTTTAGAAAGAACAAGATAAGAACGAAATTTATCAAAAGCAAACACCACCGCTAGTAACTCTTTCTCTGTAGTTGTATAATTTTCTTGTGCATCATTTAGAGTTTTACTAGCATAATAGATTGGGTGGAAATGTTTTTCTTTTCTTTGTCCCAAGACTGCTCCAACAGCAAAGTCGCTTGCATCGCACATGATTTTGAAAGGAAATTTCCAATCTGGTGCTATCATGATAGGTGCATTGACTAGCATTTCCTTGAGGGTCAGAAATGCTTGATTGCATTCCTTGTCAAAGATGAAGGGTGCATCTTTTTCAAGCAATTTTGTTAGAGGTCTTGAAATTTTCGAAAAGTCTTTGATAAACCTTCTATAGAATCCGGCATGCCCTAGGAAACTTCTGATTGCTCGCACGGAGGATGGAGGAGGTAATCGAGATATGCTCTCGATTTTTGCTCGATCAACTTCCATTCCTTCGCTTGAGATTTTATGTCCGAGTACTATTCCCTCTGTTACCATGAAATGGCATTTTTCCCAGTTAAGGGCGAGGTTAGTTTCCTCACATCGGGATAGCATTCGTTCAAGATTATCGAGGCATTGATCATATGAGTCTCCAAAGATGGAAAAGTCATCCATGAAGACTTCCATGGTTTTTTCAATCATATCATGGAAAATGGCGACCATACAACGTTGGAATGTTGCAGGCGCATTACATAGACCGAATGGCATGCGTCGATATGCAAAAGTTCCGTAGGGGCATGTGAAAGTTGTTTTCTCTTGGTCTTCTGGTGCTATCGGTATTTGAAAGTAACCTGAAAAACCATCTAAGAAACAATAAAATTTATGACCGGATAATCTTTCTAACATTTGATCAATGAAGGGCAAAGGAAAGTGGTCTTTCCTTGTTGCTTCATTTAATCTCCTGTAGTCTATACAGACTCTCCATCCTGTGACGGTTCTTGTGGGTATTAATTCATTTTTCTCGTTAGTTATTACCGTCATACCTCCTTTCTTCGGGACTACTTGGACGGGACTTACCCACGGGCTATCGGAGATAGGGTAGATTAGTCCGGCGTCAAGCAGTTTGATGACTTCATTTTTAACCACTTCTTGAACATTGGGGTTCACTCTTCGTTGTGGTTGAATCACCGTTTTGTAGTCATCATTCATTAAAATTTTGTGCGTGCACATGGAAGGACTTATTCCCTTAATATCTACAAGCTTCCAAGCGATCGCATTTTTGTGTTTTTTAAGTAGGTTAACTAATTTTTCTTTTTCTATGCTAGTTAATTTAGACGAAATAATTACAGGTAATCTACCATCTTTGCCTAGAAAAGCATATTCCAAACCCTTAGGGAGTTCTTTGAGCTCGATGGGTGGGTCTTTAGGAGACACCTTATTTTGTGGCTCATTTAGATCAAGAACTTTAAAAGTTTGTTCTATGGCTACCTCTTCGTCGACAAAGTGGTCTTCCTCGTGGTTTGTATCAGGTGGTTCAGCTTCATCTTCAATTAGGGGGTCATTGTTGCCAAAAGGATATTTCATTGAGCGCTCAAGATCTATGCTCCTTTTGAATGCCCCTAATTGAAGAGTTAGAGTGTTGAATTTCCGGTTTTTCAAAGCTTTGTGAGTTTGTACAAAAGGTTTTCCCAAGACTAGGGGGGCATCATCTAAGATGACGAAGTCGGTTGGGATTACCATTTGATTTGTTTGAACCAAAATATCTTCGATTACACCGATTGATTTTATTACTTTTCGGTCGGATAGAAAAATGGGTATTTGAAGTGGAGTAAAATCACTAATACTTAACTTTTCAAAAATGTAGTTGGGCATTATGTTAACACAAAGATCTTTATCAATAGTGACATTACTAATAAACGAATTTTGAAAGAAACATGGAACCGGTGTGATGTTAATTTCAAAAGGATCTTCTTTTATTAGCGAGGTTTGATCATTAGTTAACTTAACACTTACCATTTCTTTGATTTTAGCACTAGTGTTTAACTCTTTTAAAAACTTGGCATGAGGGGTTATTAAACAATGGTTTTCGAAAGTAGGTGATAAGAGAATAATTTCCTCTAAATTAGACTCTTCTTGAATTTTAACATTATCGGACTCACCATTTTCGTTGTTTAACTCATGTGTCTGTTTTTCACTTTCTTGTTCTTCCATTTTTACATTTTTAACTACCTCTACGTTATTATTACTTTTTAACTCTTCTCTCGCGCGGGATTCCTCTTCCCTTGTGCGAGATTCTTTTATGCAACGTTCGATAGTTTTAATGTGTTCTAATATCCTATTGGTCACTTCGGTGAGATTGAAAGAATTTGGATCCTCAAAGCTTGAATCCGGTTGTTCGATCCTTGGTCCCTCATAGTACTCATATGAAGTAGATGGTTCACACCATTGTTCTTCATTGTAAGTATATGATGGATAAGGGTCGAAACTTTGTTCTTCATAGTACTCATATGAGGTGGGTTGTTCACGCCATGGTTCCTCATAATAAGAGTATGAAGGTGGTGGCTCATATGTTGAATCTTCAAAGTATGAGTATGAAGGCTCATACCTTGGTTCATCAAAATACGAGTATGAGGGAGGAGGTTCATACCTTTGGTCTTCATAGGATGTGTATGAAGTTGATGGCTCGTACCTGGGCTCCTCATAATGGTTGTATGAATTGGATGGTTGATATGAAGTATTATATTGAACCGAGTGTGCATTACGACAATTAGTGCAATAATTACCTCTATAATCATCCTCATCATAGGTGTAGTTGTAATCTCTTGAGTATTGATCCATAGGAATCACTCAACAGACTACAACTGAGTCTCGGGACCAGAAAACAAAAATAAGACGGAAACAGAAGCTGAACACGGCCCCGTGTTGGGTGAACACGGCCCCGTGTTCAGGGACTGTATCTGGGCGTTTTAATTAAATTAACTGGTCACGTTGAGCACGGGGGCGTGTTCAGCGAGCACGGCCCCGTGTTCAGACTCTGTATCTGGGTATCTACTCTAAAATATGCAGCACGGGGGCGTGTTCAGCGAGCACGACCCCGTGTTCAGGCTACTGTAAATGCAAAAACTAAACTAAAATGCAGAAAAATGCGCGCGTTTTAAAAATGTTTTGAAAAACTGATTAGGCCGTCGATTTTAAGCTTTCTTAAAATCCTTGTGTCCCCGGCAACGGCGCCAAAAACTTGATGTGTGTCGGTGTGTATATAATTTAGATATATTTTTAAGCCCTTTTTACACTTTTAGTCAAGTTTTAAATTTATAAAACACGATATTTACTAACACTAAACACACATATGGGCAAGTGCACCCATCGTGGACGTAGTATAGTGTTGGTAAGATACCGAGGTCGTCCAAGGACACAAGAGCTTTTAATACCGGTTTATCCTCAACGTCTAATCAAATCAAAAAGTTAGAAAAATGTTTTTAAACTAAGAAAAATAAAAACTAACTAAATGCTGAAAAATAAAATAAAATAAAAACAGATAGACAAGATGAATCACTTGGATCCGACACGTGTATTAGTATAACCTTTGATTATTTTCGCACTTTTGCACTTGTTTAAGAGATTATCTTAGTTATTGTAGTAGGCCCCTTTTTCGGAGGTGACGTTACCCTCAACCCAGTAGTTTGAGTCAGCAAGGATACAATCCTAAAGGGTTGGATTATTGAAAGATAATGAATTAAGTTATTAATGCAAATTATGGTAGGCCCCGCTTTTGGCGGTGACGTTACCCTCGGCTAAGTAGTCTGAGTCAGCAGGGATACAGTCCTAAATAGCCGGGTTATAGTATTAATAGTAGTTAGCTTATGAGGGGGTCAAAGAGTTTGGATCCCCGCCATCCAATACCTATGGGCATTGAAGGAGATCCTACTAAATTTGACCCAGGTCCCAAGCAGGACCTCTAAACGCTGAACAAGGGCAAGACCTTTACCAAACCGTTCCCTTAACCCCCGACCAGGTAGCCAACATACCTCCATATAGACCGTGGAGATATGAATGGTGAAAATCTTTTATTTTATATAGACAGTAAAATAATGCCAAGACACCACGGACAAACGATAAGGAAAGATCACCTTCAACATAAGTAACTAGTTATTAAAGTCATTAATACAAAACCAAATAAAAAGTGCAAAAGATTAAAAATAAAAAGTATTATACTAAACACTTGTCTTCACCAAGTGATGTAAGAGACTTAGGCAAACATGGCCTTGATTGTCAAGAACTCTTACGATCAATCTTGGATCCCGAGACGACTCACACACTCTATGATGGACAATGGATGATGGTGGTGGATGATGGTGTTATGGTGGTGGTGGGTGGTGGATGAAGTGTGAGAGAGGTGGTGTGCCAAGGGATGAGAGAGAATGAAGCCAAGCTCCTCTATTTATAGGCTGAACAGAACGCTGGACACGGCCCCGTGTTCGCTGAACACGGCCCCGTGCCCGTCTGACATTCTCTCTCTTCATTAATTGTAATTGCGAATTACAATTAATGCGCCTGCTGTACTTTCAACACGCCCCCGTGTCCGCTGGGCACGGCCCCGTGGTGAGCAATGGAAGCTTCTACTGGTTTGTCTTTTCTGCTGCTTCCTGGGCACGCCCCCGTGTTCACTGGACACGGGGCGTGTTCAGGCTCTGTTCTCTTCTCTTTGTCTTGGGAGGTGCCGTTGAGGGTCCGGGCAGTTTACTTTTGTCCCTTTTCTTGTATTTATGGTAGAATTAGTGGTCTTTTTGCTTCTTTTGTGATTTTGAGCTCATTTCATCCTGAAAATACAAAAAGGAAGACAAAAACACTCTTTTTCCAACATTAGTACTTAAAAAGGGTTAGTTTTATGCCTTAATTGATGTGTTTTATATGTTGCATTTTACACACATCACTACGCCATTATTTCTCTTCAAAAGACCTAGTAGTGTAGCTCCATTCTCTTGAAACTACCATGTCAGAAAGTGGATCCCCAGGAGAGTGAATCAGGTTCCGAACACCTCTACCCCAAGTACTAGCCAAGCTCATGTGGCTATACCAACTTCTTTCTCGACACCGGGAAGCACTCCCGAGTTTCTCACTTTCAGCACTCCAACTCCATCCAGATCAGGTGTCCCTTCCCTTAATGTCGGTGTCTCTGACACCCCATCACATGTTGAACTTACCCCTGAGGGGGTCGCCAACAATTTCCTTGAGTTGAGATCTCTCCTCAACCAATATGTGAGTAGGGAAAGGGACAAGGGAGTGAGGATTCGTTTAGACTATGACGAGCCGGAGCCAACACTATCTCCTGGACCCCCCATCCCTCCTTTTGCAAACTCACAACCTTTGGTGTCTAGGGATGAGGCTGGTCCCAGTAATCATCCTCTAAACCCTAACCCATATTTGTCCGCAAGGCTGAATCCTACAACATTTCCTCTCTTTTCGTCCCAACCAGCTACAAACGGTGCTCCTTTGGGCCATGAGCTGACCCTTGACCAGCTCCTACAGTCCCCAGTGACGAGTCTTCCACCCTCAACAACACCTTCAGGGGAACAAGCTTTGTCCGTACTCCCCTTGGCACGAAGTGCTGTTATGAACACTCCCTTGGGAGTTAGTTGCCCAGTTGCACCTGGAAGCCTTCAAGGCTTCAACCTTATGCCCCAGATGATGGCCAGCTTCCCGTGGCAGCACTTTATTAATCAGGTGCTAGCCACTCAAGAGAACAACAATAACAGCAACAACGCGGGTGTAAGGGCTGAAGAAGATTTGGCCAAACCTTACAAGCCGAGTAACCTTTCATGCTTCTCACAGCAAATAGCCGATTATGATTTTTCAGACGAAGATTAAGATGCCGTCCCACATCAAGACATATGATGGGACTGAAGATCCTGAAGACCATCTTAAGATCTTTACCGGTGCTGCAAGAATTGAGAAATGGTCAAATGCTGAATGTTGTTTAATGTTCATGCAAACCCTTGTCGGATCAGCCAGAATCTGGTTCAATGATTTACCTGCTCGAAGCGTTCGAAGCTTCGATGACCTCAGCAAGGGGTTCCTGGCCAATTTCTCCCAGCAAAGGCGATACGTTAAAGATGCTACAGTAATCTTTCAGATAAAACAAATGGAAGATGAAAGCCTCCGAGAGTTCATAGAAAGATACAAGAAGGAAGGTCTAACATATGTTGGGGCAGATGAAAAAATGAGAGTGGCCGGTTTTATGAACGCCATTACATCCAAATATCTCACAAGAGATTTCAACAAATCCCTACCCAAGACCTTGGAAGAAGCTCTCAAAAGGGCTGAAGCCCACATCCGGGGAGAGGAGGCAGTAGACATTAAAGAGCAAAGGAAAAGGGGATCCAGCTGGCGAGGCCACAGCCCAGCTAGAAAAAGGGGGAACTTTAACTCCTGTGACAGACGCCAAAAGAATTCAGAGCAACGAAGGTCTGAAGGCCGGAACCCTTCTAGCAGGGAGAAAGGCATAAGTTTCACACCCCTTACCAAGACCCCTCAAGAAATCCTTGCAACAGAAGAAGTTAAGCAAAACTTTCGACCTCCTAGGCCTCTCCGCAAAAGCAAGAAGAACGAAAATTCCACACAAAACTGTGAATTTCATGAAGAAAAGGGGCACCACACCAATGATTGCTTCCAGCTTAAGAAAAGGATCGAAGGAGCCGTTAAGTCCGGGGAACTTTGTGAAGGGAGTAAGGGACAAAATGGCCGAAGGAAAGGGCAAGGAAGTCAACATGGTGGATTATGATGGAAAGGTTCCACACAAAAGGCAACGGTTGGAAGCTTGGGAGCTTCAGTGTGTTTGCTTCCCTCCAACGGAGAAAGACCCTCTTTCAAACCCTATTGTGGTTGAGGCTACTGTGGGAACGTTACAAACAAGCAGAGCATACATAGACACTGGTGCTGCCACCGAAATCATGTTTGAAAAGTTCATCAACCGTTTGAGCAATGAAGAACGTTCAAGGCTTCAACCCTCCGGGACCTCCATAAAAGGTATTGCCGACATACCCCTTAAGCCTTTAGGGAAACTGACCCTTAATGTTCGTTTTAGCAAAGGTCAGAAGGAGAGAATCCAACCACTCACCTTTGTGGTTATCAATATACCTTCAAACTATGACGTGATGATCGGAAGGCCGGGGCAGTGTGCATTCTATTTGGCTGTGTCTGTTGGCCATGGCACTGTCAAATTTCCTACCGAGAGGGGAATAACAACCCTTCAACCTACTCAGGAGGCCTACATGGTTGAAGGTGAAAGCTCCAAAAGTGAAGAAGACAAGCAAAGGCTAATTATAAACCCTAAGTACCTAAGCAGAGGATAAGGGGCAATCGAAGCCTTTCACAAGAAACTCTCTCATATCTTGAAAAGTTGTTGACACATTATAGCGATGTCTTTGCTTGGTGCCCGGAAGATATGACAGGCATCCCTCGAAGCATTGCTGAACATGAGTTGAAAATACCACCCGATGTCAAGCCTGTTGTCCAAAAGAAGCGAAGTTTAGCACCCGAAAGAAGCTTGGCTGCATGCCAAGAGGTTGAAAAGCTTGTATCAGCCGGCATTCTCCGAGAAGTCAAGTATCAATCCTGGGTTGCAAACCCGGTCATGGTTCGAAAGACGGACAACTCTTGGAGCATGTGCATAGACTTCAAGGATCTTAACAAGGCTTGTCCCATAGATTGTTACCCGTTGCCAGAAATTGATCTCAAGGTTGACTCCCTCACTGGTTACCCGTTCAAGTGTTTTCTGTATGCTTACAAGGGTTACCATCAAATCCTCATGAAGGAAGAAGATGAAGAAAAGACCGCCTTTCACACGGATAAAGGGATCTTTTGTTACCAAAAGATGCCTTTTGGCCTCAAAAACGCTGGAGCAACCTACCAACGCCTAGTTGACAAGGCCTTTGTAAGTCAAATTGGTAGAAACATGGAGGCATATGTCGATGACTTGGTGATCAAAAGCAAAACGGAATATCAAATGCCCGATGACATCCAAGAAACCTTCAAGAGCCTAAGGAAGGTCAACATGAAACTCAACCCCGAGAAATGTTCATTTGGTTTGAGGAAGGTAAGTTCCTGGGGCATATTGTGGGAAAACAAAGCATTAAGGCTAATCCAAACAAGGTGAAAGCTGTTCTTGAAATCAAACCACCGAGAATCAAAAAGGAGGTTGAAAGCTTAAATGGGAAGCTTGCAGCCTTGAAGCGTTTTACCTCAAAATTGGCTGAAAGGTCTTTACCTTTTTTCAAAACGCTCAAGGGTTGCTCCGACAAGAAGGACTTCAAATGGACTGAGGAGGCTGAAGAAGCCTTCAACCAGATGAAGCAACACCTAGCTTTCTTACCTGACATTGCAGCCCCAGAAACGGGAGAATTGATCTCGGTATACCTTTCAGTTGCTGAAGAAGCAATAAGTGCGGTCCTCACCATTGAACGAGACAAGGTTCAGGTACCCGTCTATTTCTTCAGCAAAACTCTAAAATTGCCTGAAATCAAATATCCTCCCCTGGAAAAACTTGCTCTAGCCCTAGTCCAAACAGCTAGAAGGCTTCGATGGTATTTCCAAGCACACCCTATACAAGTGGTCACCGACCAACCTATTAAGAGTGTGCTTGAAAACCAGAAAACTCGAGACGATTAGCCAAATAGGCAGTGGAACTAGGTGAACATAACATCACCTATGTCCCAAGAAAAGCCATCAAAGCCCAAGTCTTGGCTGATTTCATTGTAGAAGTCCCAAAGCAAACAATCACTGAAGTGAACACAGCTGCCACTAAACCCTCAGACCTTGAAGCCTGGAAGCTTTTTACCGATGGAGCTTCAAGCGTTGAAGGGTCAGGGGTTGGGCTCATTCTGATCAACCCAGAAAGGTTAGAATTCACATACGCTCTTCGCTTTGATTTTCAGACCACCAACAACAAAGCTGAATACGAAGCACTGATAGCCGGCTTAAGGCTGGCTAAAGAAATGAAGGTCCAAAAGCTTGAAGTTTTCACAGACTCGTTGCTGGTATGAAGCCAAGTGAATGATAGCTACATTGCAAAGTAGCCCAACATGAAGAGGTACAAAGAAAAATCCAAAGAATTGATGAACACCTTCCAAACATGTACCATCAAGCAAATTCCAATGTCTCAAAACAAGAAAGCGGATGCCTTGAGTAAACTCGCATCTCTCACTTTTGCCCACCTTACCAAGAAGGTATTGGTAGAAGTGTTAAAAGCTCCGTCAATTGGTGAGTTGGAAGTTCAAGATGTAATCACTGAAGAAGATCCAAATTGGATGACTCCAATCAAGAAATTCCTTAAAATGGTGAATTGCCTGCTAATCAAACAGAGGCTGAAAGGGTTAAGATCAAGGCAAGGCAGTACGTACTACAAGGTGAAATCCTCTACAAGAAGGGTTACCTTGCACCCTTGCTAAGATGTGTTGGTCCCGAGCAAAGCCAGTATTTGGTCAAAGAGGTTCATGAAGGTATATGCGGAGCTCATTTTGGAGCTAGATCGGTGGTTGCTAAACTAATGAACCTTAGGTATTTTTGGCCCTCCATGCACCGAGATACCACTGAGCAATTAAGGAAGTGTGATGCCTGCCAAATTCATGCACCAGTCCCGAAGAATCCCAAGCATGACCTTGTCCCAATAACCTCAACATGGCCATTTTATAAATGGGGAATGGACATCGTTGGTCCATTCCCACCGGCCAAAGGTGGAGTGAAATTCTTGTTGGTGGCCATAGATTATTTCACCAAGTGGCCTGAGTTTAAACCACTTGCAAAAATCACGGGCAAACAGGTCATTAACTTCGTTTGGAAAAACATTATTTGCCGTTTTGGATTACCCGGAGTACTTGTCACCGACAATGGAAAGCCGAAAAGCCTTTCAGCGTTTGGTGCAAAGAATTCAGAATCACTCAGGTTTTCAGCTTAGTGGCATATCCACAGTCAAACGGTCAAGTTAAAAGGACGAATCGAAGCATAGTTGAAGGAATCAAAGCCAGATTGGGGAAGTATGAAAACAATTGGCTTGAAGAATTGCCAAGTGTTTTATGGGCCATAAGAACAACCGAAAAAACAAGCAACAAAAGAACACCCTATAGCTTGGTATTTGGGTCTGAAGCCGTGATTCCAGCTGAAGTAGGAGTTGTAACACAACGAATTGTCAACATGGATCCCGAAACAAACCAAAAAGAGACCATGTTGAGCTTACAACTCCTAGAGGAAGCACGAGACCAAGCTGCAATACAAGAGGCCAAGTACAAACAACGAATGGAAGCCTACTATAACAAAAGAGTCAAGAATGAACGTTTCAAGCCAGGAGACCTGGTGCTTAGAAACAATGAAGCTAGCAAAAAGGAGAACCAAGGAAAGCTCGGCCCAAAATGGGAAGGCCCGTATACCATCCTTGAAGCACATAAAGGTGGATCTTACAAGCTAGCAGCCTCAGAGGGTAAAAAGCTTCCAAGACACTGGAATGGAAAAACCTTGAAAAGGTTCCATGTCTAATCAAGAAAGATTGGTTTGTATTTCACAAAGTTGTATTTCAAGAGTTGACCACCTTTTGTAACACAATGTCTCTTGAATGAATGAAGTTGTTTATCAAATTTGTCTTTCTATCCTAAAATCAGGTTGAGAACCTAGCAAAAAACTCCATGGCAGGGGCCATGTAAGGGGATGAGTTCCCAGGCCACATCGCTCAATAGGTTCAAGGGTTGAATGGACCTATATAAAGGGTGAGTTCCTAAATCAATACAACTCCATGAGACTTATTATTGAAAACAAAGTTGTCTCATAGACGGGTTTAAACAACCTACACCAAATGTTCCTTAAGCCTTAGAAAAAATAATCAACAAACAGGCTTACAAAATCAAATGAAAACAAGGAATATAATGAATAGGATAGGTGCTATGTCTTCTTATTAAAAATATCAAGGCTAAGTGACTGCAGCACTGAACTCTTTAAGGTATGAAAAACATAAAGACAACACAAACCCAACAAAGACAAAGCTACAAGGAAAAGAATGACCTAAGGAACAATGCAACAACTTGAACAAAAAGTTACAAAACTCAAAGATACAAACCAAGTCATGAAACTAAAACCAAGTCATGAAACTAAAGCCAAGTCATGAAACTAAAGCCAAGTCACGAAACTAAGAAGCCTTGAAGGCTTCAAGCTACATACGTGACAACCAGAAGCCTCAAAGGCTTCAACCTACATACAAGATAGCCAGAAGGCTTGAAGGCTTAAAGCCAACCAAACTACCTTAACAAAATAAATACAAGCATAAAAAACACAACACAAGGCAAATAGTTAAACATAATAGCATAACAAAGAAAGTCTTAACAGACTTCCAAATATCCAAACAGAGTTAAAGCAAGCCTTAGTAGCTTGCAAGCCTAAGAAATTGTTCAAAAGGCCATCCAGGCTTAACCACAACCACATAACAGGAACCTTAAGGGTTCCTACAAAACCTAAAATTGTTTAAGTTAACATTACAAACCGCGAATTGTTTTAAAGAGTGCTAAGAAAGCTACGAATATCATGCATCAGTGGAAGGATTAGAAGCCCCAGAACTGTTACCTTTAGCCTTTTTGGTCTTCTTGATCTTCTTAGCCTTCGAGCCACCATTACCACCGACTGCTGAACCCTCCAAGCTTGCATCTTTGGCAGCATCAAGTTCTCCCGAGAAGGTATCCTCGCTATCTCCTGAATAGGAACGTTTCCTTGAAAGAGAACCAAGCACCTGGCTCACATACGGGTACGTCAGCCTCTCCATCTGCTCAACAGAACCCTTGAAGACTTCAGAAGCTTCAGGACGGTACAAAGGAGATTTTTCCAAATGATGGCCAGACTCATGAAGATTATAACCTGGAATAAGACCTTGATGTTTCCCCAAGTTGAGCAGTTTAGTGTAAACTTCACCAAGAGCAGAATTAAACTCTTTAGAGTGAAGAAGGTAGGTAACAACTTGATGGAAACCCTGCTCAATAAGCCACTGGTTATCTCCAGTGGCTTGGCAACCAAAGCCTTTAGGCCATCTTTTTCTTCATCAAAGGCCTTCTGTTGAACAACCAAGGCCTCCCTATCAGATTTCAGCTTCAACCGGTCAGCTTCGAAACCCTTTTTGAGATCATTCATCTCAATCTCGTGCCTTCTCGTCAATTCACCCACCTTTTTAACCCAAGCTAGCTCATTCTCAGAGAAACTATCAATCTCTTTCTTCATAGCGGCCATTGAAGTTTTCATTTTCTCCTTCTTCTTGGAGGCTTCCTCATATTCCTGCATGCCCTTGGCAAAACGGGTAACACCTTCAGCCAACAAGGCTGAAAGGTTGCAGGAACTTAGCATCATTCTAGAAATAAGATGATCAGCCTCCATCTCAGAAATAGCACTTCGGACGCCGGGAGGAGCAAAGTGAGCTAGGGCTTCTTCACAAACAGCCGGATCTTTGAAGCTATCTCCAACTTTAACCCCTAGTTGGGTACCTAAACCTCTTGACCCTCTGAGACTTCGAAGCTCTCAACACTTTTGACAGACGAACCCTGAATGGCAGGAGTGCCACCTTTCTTAACCAACTTCTTCTTTTTACCAGAAACAATCAACTCTTTCTCCTTACCCTTACTGACATCAATAGCTTGATCTGCTGATACTTCAATATCATCACTAACATCGATGGGCTCCGAACCAGATGGCAGGTCAGTACCTTTCAAACAACGTTTTGAATGACGAACGGAAGCTTTAGAAACCGTAGCTTTGGTAAAACCCTTGACATTGGGGATACTTACATACCCAGAACCCTCGAACCTATAATCGGAACCCCTAACAATCGCATCCTCTCCCGGAGTAGCAACAGCATCATCAAAGGCAACGCCTGAAGTGTCATCACTTTTGATAAAATCAAGTGCAGACATAGCTGCAAAACAAACATAAAAACATATCAGAAAGTAGAAAACAGGAACATAACAGCACAAGAAGAGTAAAGGCATACCCTTCTCATCTCTCAAAAGCACCGGGTCTCGATCATGTTTTTCCCACAACTTACTAAGACCCAATAACACCAACAAATGTTCGGGAAAGGGACGAAGCCTTGAAGGGCACTCTGTCACACCCCCAAAATACCACATGCAGAAACCCCCGTGAGGCGTGTGACGTACCAGGATCCAAGCCACCAATCACATTGAACTCAAAAATGTATTTAAATAAAACTTTCAATCATTAACATAAAGTGTTACAAACGTTACATGTCATTCATTGTATACAGCGGAAGCATAATTCATTTGTTAACTATTTCGTAAAACATGTGTATATAAACCATTAAGCTTGTATTGCGATTCCACGTATCTCGACCCATGACCACTCAAGCCTCCCAGACAGCAAGTTCCAAATGATATAAGCCTATAGACCTGCAAGCATGCAGACAAGTGTGTCAGACGACGCTGGTGAGTTCACAGTTTTGTTAACGTGTTTAGATACCAGTTACCAGATAAAACGTTTCACAGTTTCGATGATTTGATTTGATACTGTTATTAACTCGAATACCGCAGGTGGCTACAAGCTGTGTTTGCCCAAACCCCAATGCCTCTATCAAAGAATTGGTCAAGTGGTCATGGTAATTAGTTCACGCCCGTCCATTCCGGCCCGGTGTGAGGGTGCCAAACCTAATAGCGCTATCAACTAAATACCTCGTTGCCTTACCGGCAACAATCGGTAGATGTAAGGGGTCATATATGATAGAAACGGAGTAATAACCAACATCCCATTAACCTGCATTCCTCCCTGGAACGTTACCCGATATCCCTTCCCGGGATGCATGCTTGAAAAAGAGCAGTGAACTCACCTTAGATTTGCTCGGTATGTTACGTTACATTACCCGTTCCCAGTTGGTCAACCAAACCCTACCGAGGTTACCAAAGACAGTCAGTTTCGTATACACATGAATCACGTATTCCATATTCACATTGCACAGGTAGTACACACATCATCATATGGATTATGACAGTCGTTCGTGAGATCCAGCAGAACCATAAGCTATACTACCACATAATTATTACATTGCACCCCAAGTAACCCATTCAGTAACACATATTAGATGTTTAACATGTTCACAGATTCATATCACGCGTTCACAATCAATAACATACAAACAAACATGCAAGTTCACATACACGTATCACATAACAGTTCAACATCAAATACACAAGTGTGCGGCCCAGTCTTTCAGCCCAAGGCCTTGTGCGATCATAGCGACCTTGTGCAATTGATGTCAACTTGTGCGATCCGCCGCACTTGTGCGTTTGGGCCCTGACCCGTGGCCCAAGTTCAGGGGCGGCCCAGCTATGTTGTGCGATTGCCATCCCCTTGTGTATAACAACCCTCGGTAAAACAAACATCCTCATAATATTTCCGACACCCTAATATATCTTTAAATATATCAATATGTCTTTATATGCACCCCATATGTGAAAACCGAGCCCCAAAATAGATTATACTATATAAAATAAATAAAAACAATAATTATTAAGTTGAGGCGGGCCGCGTAGGGCCTCACCTCAAGCTTAAGCGGGCCGCGCGAGTGTGTACCAGGATATCGCCAAAACCCTTAGTTGATGCGGGCCGCGTACATGTTTGGGTAAGTGAAGGCGGGCCGCGAGCGTCCTGATTTGTGGCACAGCCCGGAGCGGCCACGTGTTCGATGCGTGTCGAGGCTACATAGTGACCGGACCAAGCTACGCTTTGACCCGGAGTTGACGCGGGCCGCGTAAGCCCGACCCAAACTCCACGCGGGCCGCGTGGGGACTCGAATTCAGCACTATAAATAGAAGGCAACAGCCTTCAGTCTGCTTTCGTTCATTTTCTTTCTGTCTCTCTCTACACTTTTAAATAGTGGGCATTATACCCGAGTTCAATATCCCCTAAAATAGCGAGGTTCTGCTACGATTGTAAGTATTATAACCCCTGGAGACGTATTAGATACTCTGCCCGATTGATCTAGGGTTCCGTAACGGCTGTCGTGGTTCTGCCCGACGTAGTCGTTGGAATGCCGTCTCGGGGAGGGTATTACTAATGTTAAAATGGGTTATTATACTAACACACGTGCATTTGTGTAATTTATAGATTATCTCCAGGAAACCCTTACGAAAAACCTAAAACAGCAATGTGAGTAATCCTCTTTTTATGTAAACCTTATTGTGAGTAATCCTCTTTTTATGTAAACCTTATTGTGAGTAATCCTCTTTTTATGTAAACCTTATTGTGAGTAATCCTCTTTTTATGTAAACCTTATTGTGAGTAATCTCCTTTTTGTTAACTGTTTTTACAAAACCTTAAATACCTTTCCATGCAAATGACAGTTATTGAGTATTTGTGAAGAATACAATTATAGTGGGTATGTTGGGGTTTTGTATACAAAATTGGTTACTGGCGTGGTAACATCCCATATGTTGAGTATGACCGTACCACTGATGTTAATTGTGATGTCTTGGATACAAATGTAATTGCGGATGTGCCCTCAATACTGCAAATTGGTTTTACTTAAACTTGATTAAACTGGGATACACTCACCAGTATTTCCCACTGACAAAATGTTTTTAAAACGTGTTTCAGGTAACAATATGTGAAAGCCAAATAGAAGCCAGCTGGACAGCACTGAAGGCTTGGAAAAGTGGCAATAAAGTTACCTAAGAATAAAATGGATGTTTTTATTAAATAAATAGGATGTATTCCTATGAAACGTGTGTATTGGAAAACTTGGGTTTTTTTACCCATATGTTTAATGTTATAAAACATGGTGGTTTACTCTGATTAAAATATTTCCTAACTACGGTCCTGATGAAAATTTCCGCTGCCCAATTGGATCAAATAAACGTGATACCACCGAAACTGGCTCACGGCCGCCCGTTCCGGGGAGATAGGGATCGGGGGCTATGACAGAAGGTGGTATCAGAGCTATGCCACTGATTCAGCCACAGAAGTGTTCTGCTGACATCAAAATTCAAAGTGTTAGGAAATAAACTATGGAAATACGTGTATAATTGTATTTCTTGCTATATGTTATCTGACTATTTGTTAGTTTACAGTATGAGTGACCAAGGACCTTCTGACGCCTATCGTCAACTGTCTGGTTCGCCTAGGAGTGAAGGCACCTCCTCTTCTCAGCCTGCCCTCTCAGGGTATTCTGCTGACACAGAAGAAGGAATCTTTGTGTTTAAGGCTCAGTCTAAAGAGCCATTTCCTCAGAAAAAGAGGGGATGGTTCAGTAGGGGAGCGCACGAGCGTAGGAAAAGAATGAAAAAGTTGCAGGAACAGCGAGTGTTAGCCGCAGCAAAAAGAGAAACTGATGCTTATAATCAGGATATGCTCAATAGGGGTATCGCTAATATCCATATTTTAGCAACCACTGCTGCCGACCCAAACCTGGAACAAATGCTAGCACCCCAACCACAAAATCCTGACCAACCCATGGAAATAGAAGACCAGATAGAAATACCTGATTTCAACCCAGAGGAGATACCTAGGATACCTGCACCTGATCCTCTAGACCCAAACAATTACGACCCCTGGTGGGACGATGTTAGGGACTACGTGCAACAAAACCCAATTCAGGAAAATGTGCCAATACCCAACTTAGGAGCTTATCCAGGGTTAGATCCTCAAGATCCCTACAACATTAGTGACGCATATGTTAGGGAAATTTTAGAAAATCCATACCCGTACCAAGCCCCTATGCCTCCGTATCAGGAACCCGTACCTCAGTTTCCAAACCCAGTCCTAGAACCTGCACCCCCAATGAGTGCAGAAAATGTCCAGGAACTTAGGACTTTTGGGGAGGAAATTTTAGAAAGCAGTGATAGAATGCGACAGGTGGGAGAACGCCTCGTATGGAAATACGATGAGCGTAATATGGATTTTTGGATGAATCCATATCAGTGAAGGTGATGGTAGAAACAGTAATAATAATAATATAATAATATAATAATATATGTGTGTATGTGTTAGAAAAAAAAAAAAAAAACTACGGATGCATACTATTAGTATTGTAATTTTACATTTCAGTCGGTACTGTAAATTTTATTTCTGTACTGGTGTGTATTGATGCATACTATATAAAAAGAGTAAAAGTCGCAATGCTCGACGCTTTTGGTTAAAAAGTGCGTGTCATGTGATTGGCTATATATAAATATTATTTGTGATATTAATACTTGGTAAATGTCTAAAATTCAGATGGCCGACGCGGGAAATCAAGAAAATCTGAATAACGATAACCAGAGTAACATTAACGTGGTTAATGAGAATTCGGATAATAATAACAACGGAAACCAAATGGATAATAGTGTTGTTCAGCATATTGTGGCACAGGGAATTATAGATGCGATGCCATTTATTATTCAAACAGTTCAGGAAGCGAATAATAAAAGTAAGCATAGCAGTAAGCGACCAACTGAACCAGAAAACAGCGTGAACAATGGACCCATACTTCAAGCGCCCGTTCCCAAAAGAAGAAGAACCATGCCACATGGTTGTTCTTACAAGGAATTCTGGTCCTGCAAACCAATAGAATTCTCGGGCAATGAAGGACCCATTGCAGCTTTACGCTGGATAGAGAAAACTGAGGCAGTTCTGAAAATAAGCAAGTGTGCTGAAGAAGATAAAATAATGTTTGCTTCAAATCTGTTTAAAAATGCAGCCTTAGAATGGTGGAACACTATCCTACAGTCAAGAGGAAGTGATAGGATTTATAATATGGAATGGGAAGAATTCAAGAACATGATAGAAAGGAAATTCTGCCCTCCCAACGAAAAAGAACAGATAGCAAATAAGTTTCTGAATCTAAGAATGACCGGGGTAGATAGTAAGGGTTACACTACCATATTCTTTGAATATGCTAGGATAGTACCTACCCTTGCATCACCTGAACCAGTGTTAATCTCCCGTTACATTTGGGGATTAATTGGAGAGATTAGACATGTAGTCAAGGCAGCTAGACCCCAAACCATAGAGGAAGCTGTAGAACTAGCCAATACCTTGACAGATGAGTTAATCCGTACTAGAGAAGAAGACCAGAGGAGAAACCTAACCCAAAGGCTTACTCAAGAATTCCGTTCTGGGAATTCCAATCGTAGGAATGTAGGTTCTACCTCTGCACCCTACTGCAAAGCCTGCAGAAAGAAGCATTCTGGAAGATGCTCTACTTACTGTAATTTTTGCAAGGCCCCAGGACACAAGGAAGAGAATTGCAAGAAGAAATCCAGTAATGGAATGTGTTTCAATTGTGGGGAAAAAGGTCACATTAGGACAAACTGTCCGAAATTGGCTCCAGCTGCAACCAACAAAAATCCTAAAAATGCCAGAGCATTCGTGCTAACTACAGAGGAAGCCAGGATGATTCCAGACGTAATTGCTGGTACGTTTTTAGTTAATGATATTTTTGCTAAAGTATTATTTGACTCTGGTGCAAACCAAAGTTTTATTAATACTTCATTTTGCAAACTCCTAAATCAATCATTAACTAAACTACCACAAGAATGTCTAGTAGAAACAGCAAATGGAGAAACCGTTAGAATTTCTGAAATCTTGCAGGGAGCGAGAATAGAAATTTTTAATCAAAAATTCATTGCAAACCTTTACCCAATGAATCTGGTAGGATTTGATGTCGTATTAGGAATGGATTGGTTAATAGCCAACAAAGCAAATATCTTATGTGATCAAAAGTCAATTCAGATAAAATCACCAAGAGGTGAAAAGATCACAATTAAAGGAGATAAACCTTTTAGATCCACTAAATTCATCTCTGTGATGAAAACTGCAAGTTGTATAAGAAAAGGATCTATAGTGTATTTGATTTCAATAATCACTAACACTAAAGGAAAAGAAGTAAAAGATATTCCAGTAGTGTCCCAATTTTCAGATGTCTTTCCAGAAGAATTGCCAGGACTACCGCCAGACAGGGAAGTTGAATTCAGAATTCATCTGCTACCAGGAACAGCACCAATCGCCAAAGCACCTTACCGTTTAGCACCCGCTGAAATGCAAGAACTGAAGAAACAACTAGACGAGTTGTTGGAGAAGGGATTCATACAGCCAAGCTCATCGCCATGGGGAGCGCCAATTTTATTTGTTAAAAAGAAGGACGGATCAATGCGTATGTGCATTGACTACCGTGAATTGAACAAAGTCACGATTAAGAATCGGTACCCATTACCGAGGATCGATGATTTGTTTGATCAACTTCAAGGAGCTCGATTTTTCTCTAAAATCGATTTAAGATCAGGATATCATCAATTAAAGGTACAGGAAGAGGATATTCCTAAAACCGCATTCAGAACAAGGTATGGTCATTATGAATTTACTGTCATGCCATTTGGTTTAACCAATGCCCCAGCCGCATTTATGGACATGATGAACCGAATATGTAAGCCATATTTGGATAAATTCATAGTTGTCTTCATAGATGATATTCTAATTTACTCTAAAAGTAAGGAAGAGCATGCAAAGCACTTGCATTTACTTTTAAGTTTATTGAGAAAAGAAAAGCTTTATGCTAAGTTTTCAAAGTGCGAGTTTTGGTTAGAACAGGTACAATTTCTCGGACATTTAGTTCATCATGAAGGAATTCATGTAGATCCAACAAAAATCGAGGCAATTACCAAATGGAAAACCCCAGAGTCACCAACTGAAGTTAGAAGTTTCTTAGGATTGGCCGGTTATTATAGAAGATTTATTCGAGATTTTTCTAGAATAGCCATTCCTTTAACTAAGTTAACCTGTAAATCTGTTAAGTTTGAATGGGGACCAAAACAAGAAGAAGCCTTTAGAATCCTTAAGCAAAGATTAACCCATGCACCGATACTAGCATTACTTCTAAATTAGGTTATGGATGCGTATTGATGCAACGTCAAAAGGTTATAGCTTATGCATCTAGACAGCTTAAGAGTCATGAAGGAAATTATTCGACCCATGATTTGGAATTAGGAGCCATAATTTTTGCCCTTAAGATTTGGAGACATTATCTTTATGGTAGTAAGTTTACCATATTCACAGATCATAAAAGTTTAAGATATGTTTTCGGGCAAAAAGAGTTGAATATGAGACAGAGACGCTGGATGGAATTACTTAGTGATTATGATTGTGATATCCAGTATCATGCAGGAAAAGCCAATGTGGTGGCTGATGCTTTAAGTCGAAAATATCACGAAAAGCCAAAAAGGGTACGTTCTCTTAAATTAAATCTACAAGTAGATTTAAACAATCAAATTAGAAAAGCACAAAAATCAGTAATCAAGGAGGATACTGAAAAGTTAAAAGGAATGATTAAGGAATTAGAACAAGGAACAGATGGAATTTGGAGGTTCCATAAAAAGAGAATGTGGATACCTAAATTAGGAAATTTACGTCACCGTATTTTAGAAGAAGCCCATAAGTCTAAATATACGATGCATCCAGGAAGTGATAAAATGTACCAGGATTTAAGGAAAAATTTCTGGTGGATAGGAATGAAAAAGGATGTAGCAGCTTATGTTTCTAAATGTTTAACTTGTTCACAAGTTAAAGCTGAACATCAGAAACCCTCAGGATTGTTACAACAATTAGAAATACCAGTTTGGAAATGGGAATTGATAACAATGGATTTTGTTACCAAATTGCCTAAAACAAGAAAAGGTAATGATACAATCTGGGTGATTGTAGATAGATTAACCAAGTCAGCTCATTTCTTACCAATGAAGGAAACCTTTAGTATGGAACAATTAGCCAAATTGTATGTAAATGAAATTGTTTCATTACATGGCATTCCTTTATCAATTGTTTCTGATAGGGATAGCCGTTTTACCTCTCATTTTTTGTCAAGTTTCCAAAAAGCAATGGGAACCAGGTTAAATCTAAGCACAGCTTATCATCCTCAAACAGACGGACAAAGTGAAAGGACAATTCAGACAACGGAGGACATGCTTAGAGCTTGTGTAATTGATTTTGGAGGTAATTGGGACGAACACTTACCTTTAATAGAATTTTCTTATAATAACAGTTACCACACAAGTATCAATGCTGCACCATTCGAAGCACTTTATGGACGAAAGTGCAGAACCCCAGTCTGTTGGGCAGAAATCGGGGAAAAACAATTATCTGGACCCGAGATAGTACAAGAAAAAACTGATAAAATCATTCAAGTCAAGGAACGACTGAAAACAGCACGTGATCGCCAAAAGAGCTATGCTGATAACAGACGCAAACCATTAGAATTTCAAGTGGGAGATAAAGTGTTATTGAAAGTCTCTCCCTGGAAAGGAGTGGTAAGATTCATCAAAAGAGGAAAGCTTAGTCCCAGGTATATTGGACCTTTTGAAATTATCCGAAGAATAGGACCTGTAGCTTATCAGCTACGACTGCCAGAGGAAATGGCAGGAATACATGATGTGTTTCATGTATCCAATCTTAAAAAGTGTTTAGCTGATGAATCACTCGTAGTACCTCTTAAGGATATAGAAGTTAATGAGCAACTCAAGTTTGTGGAGAAGCCTCTACAAATTGAAGATAGGAAAGTTAAAAATCTCAAGCATAAGAGATTGGTTCTGGTCAAAGTAAAGTGGGACTCCAAAAGAGGACCCGAGTACACGTGGGAGCTTGAATCCGAAATGCAAAAGAAATATCCACACTTGTTCCAGTAGATCTCGAGGACGAGCTCTAAAACAAGGTGGGGAGGATATAACAACCCTCGGTAAAACAAACATCCTCATAATATTTCCGACACCCTAATATATCTTTAAATATATCAATATGTCTTTATATGCACCCCATATGTGAAAACCGAGCCCCAAAATAGATTATACTATATAAAATAAATAAAAACAATAATTATTAAGTTGAGGCGGGCCGCGTAGGGCCTCACCTCAAGCTTAAGCGGGTCGCGCGAGTGTGTACCAGGATATCGCCAAAACCCTTAGTTGATGCGGGCCGCGTACATGTTTGGGTAAGTGAAGGCGGGCCGCGAGCGTCCTGATTTGTGGCACAGCCCGGAGCGGCCACGTGTTCGATGCGTGTCGAGGCTACATAGTGACCGGACCAAGCTACGCTTTGACCCGGAGTTGACGCGGGCCACGTAAGCCCGACCCAAACTCCACGCGGGCCGCGTGGGGACTCGAATTCAGCACTATAAATAGAAGGCAACGGCCTTCAGTCTGCTTTCGTTCATTTTCTTTCTGTCTCTCTCTACACTTTTAAATAGTGGGCATTATACCCGAGTTCAATATCCCCTAAAATAGCGAGGTTCTGCTACGATTGTAAGTATTATAACCCCTGGAGACGTATTAGATACTCTGCCCGATTGATCTAGGGTTCCGTAACGGCTGTCGTGGTTCTGCCCGACGTAGTCGTTGGAATGCCGTCTCGGGGAGGGTATTACTAATGTTAAAATGGGTTATTATACTAACACACGTGCATTTGTGTAATTTATAGATTATCTCCAGGAAACCCTTACGAAAAACCTAAAACAGCAATGTGAGTAATCCTCTTTTTATGTAAACCTTATTGTGAGTAATCCTCTTTTTATGTAAACCTTATTGTGAGTAATCCTCTTTTTATGTAAACCTTATTGTGAGTAATCCTCTTTTTATGTAAACCTTATTGTGAGTAATCTCCTTTTTGTTAACTGTTTTTACAAAACCTTAAATACCTTTCCATGCAAATGACAGTTATTGAGTATTTGTGAAGAATACAATTATAGTGGGTATGTTGGGGTTTTGTATACAAAATTGGTTACTGGCGTGGTAACATCCCATATGTTGAGTATGACCGTACCACTGATGTTAATTGTGATGTCTTGGATACAAATGTAATTGCGGATGTGCCCTCAATACTGCAAATTGGTTTTACTTAAACTTGATTAAACTGGGATACACTCACCAGTATTTCCCACTGACAAAATGTTTTTAAAACGCGTTTCAGGTAACAATATGTGAAAGCCAAATAGAAGCCAGCTGGACAGCACTGAAGGCTTGGAAAAGTGGCAATAAAGTTACATAAGAATAAAATGGATGTTTTTATTAAATAAATAGGATGTATTCCTATGAAACGTGTGTATTGGAAAACTTGGGTTTTTTTACCCATATGTTTAATGTTATAAAACATGGTGGTTTACTCTGATTAAAATATTTCCTAACTACGGTCCTGATGAAAATTTCCGCTGCCAAATTGGATCAAATAAACGTGATACCACCGAAACTGGCTCACGGCCGCCCGTTCCCGGGAGATAGGGATCGGGGGCTGTGACATTGTGCGATTCACTAAACTTGTGCGGTTCATGTTTAACCCGCGGCCCAGTCAAGGTGTGTAACTCAAATTAATCTCAGGCCCAAGACTTTGTGCGATTCAGTCATAAGTTCGGCCCTACTAAAACTGAGACCCCTTGGACTATGTGATTCATATCGAGCCCACTTTGACTTTTGCGATCCCCACCCAAATGTGCAATTATACTTAAATTTGTGGGCCGTGATTTGTGCTGTTGACCATATGATTAATTGGTAAATTGTAACTGTCCAATTTTATGTATCCCCCCACTAACTCTTTGCTATTTTATTCTTTCAATGCATTTAAAGATGATTTACATAATTTGCAAAATTCTAATTATTCACAAACAATTTCATGATCAAGACTATCTTCCCAAACAAATCGATCAGTATGATTATTCTAATCATGATCCTTATGCTACTCAAAACCAATATTCATTTAAATCGATTTACACAAGCATACAGATTCTAGCAGCCACCCACATGATCATAGGACCCTAATTCTATCATGTAGTTTACCATGAATCAGCCGATCACATCATGCGACATTATTCAGTCGAGCATATCATACACAGTTTCTAATCAACATACTTACTATCATGAACCCTAGTTTTTTTCATGTAGATTCATATAAATCACAACACCGTGTAACATAATCATTAAAGGACACTAACCAGAATATTCAAGCGGATTGATTGGATCGATGGAGGGAGTTCTTCGAATGAATGTTGTCGTCGCCCAAGGAGGAGAGGAAGAGAGAGAGAGAGCTTAGGGTTTGCGTGTTTTTTTGTGTTTAGAAAAGGTTATGAGGACCTACACCCTAAACATATATGTTCGTTAAGTGAGGGCCGAACCTATCTCTCGGATTTCACTTTGGGCCATGGACTAGCCCACATCAAAGAGAGGTTGTGCGATTCGGAGGGTGTTGTGCGATTGAGTACACTTTGTGCGACTAAGTTAAATATATACCTATATATATTACACATAATTATGTAGCATTCAACTCGTAACTTTCTATCACATAACATTCATACCAGTTACACTTGAATACAAGGAAAGTCTAAAATACAAGTTGTCATATCATCCCCAACTTGAAAGAAATTTCGTCCCAAAATTTGATGATCATTCCAAAACAGCATTCCCAACACAGCACAGTGATAGGTCAGGATGACTGTGGATTTTTCCTCAGGTGCCACATCATCCCCAACTTGAAAGGGAATTTCGTCCCGAAATTCATTAGTGACATTAGAAATTGCTTCAACCGCCTGAACAATCGAGAATACTAGAGCTTCATTTGATCTATGCGTTCCCACGTGAACTCCGGTCCACGTCTTGAGTCCCCAACAAACGTTTGCGATTGAAATTTGACTGAGTTCCAGCGAACTCCCGCGTCTTGTGTTTCAGTGGATTCCTTAACAAACAGCAGCTGGTTGTTACTCTTTAGGCTCTAATAATGGTATCACAAGTGTTTCATCGAATAAATGTTTCGATAGGTTCGAGACATAAATGACATCGTGAACGTTTCCTAATTTGCCAGGTAGATAGAATTTGTGAGCCATGTTACCGATCCCATCCAGAATTCTGACCGTCCCAACGCATTGTAAACTAAGCTTGCCACATTTTTCCATAGCGTACTGCACCCTTCCAGGGTAAGATTCCCAACATGATACAACCGCTTACGACGAACTCCCAGTGTTTCCTAAACTTATCAACTTTCCCAGCAGTCACTCGATGCCGCCAAACGATTTCTAATCTCAATAATCTTCCCAAGAGTTTCGAATGCAAGTCCTGGACCCGTGATTAGGTTGTCATCCACCTCAGTCCACGAGGAGATTGGCATTATCATCCATGCAATGCCTCAACCAGAGTTGTATGCATACAAATACGATAACAGCTTCAGTAGGGCTCACCCAAAGATAAGTGTCCTTCCCAAATGTTTACTAAAGTCAACCACGCACATGCTCGCAGCATGTCTTCGTGTGTCAGGATGGTTCGTTACTCTGTCCGGTTGCCCTACAGTGATAAGAAATGCTCATGTCTAAATGTGAGCCAAGGGTGTTGTGTAGTGCCTATCATAAATTAGGTATAGGTCAAAACCAAAGGTAACAGGAGTTGGCACCTCGTGCCTAAAAGTCGCCTCTCTCAGAGGAACATTCATAGCGGCGAAGACTCATCGGTTTCCTTGATTGCAAGAAGGCGTGCTGGTTACATGAGACAATCAACGATAGCCCAGGTGATGTTGTCTCCGTTTCGGGCTGTAAGTAGACTAGTGAAAAAATCCATGGCAGTCTGTTCTTATTTCCATATAGGTGTTTCTGGTTGGTGATACTTTACCTTGACTTTCCGACTAGTCAAACATCATTCCCATGCATAGCTAGGTGGGCCTTCATGCCCGGTTACTAGTACAAGGTTTATAAATCCCAGTATCCCCTATCAAGACCCAAACGACAAGAATAACAATGCTGATGTGCTTTGCTCAATTCAAGTTTCGTACGGCTACTGTATAATGAGATCCACATTCGTTCCATGAGGTAGCGAATATCGTCCGGCCTGCCAAAGTTGCTTCTCCATGCCCCACATGGATTCAACTTGAAAATTCTCTCCCTTCAGTTCTCCAGCTTGAACAGAGCGAGTCTTATCAGGTAAGTTAGAGTCGATATCAAGCTACAAAACTCATACACGTTCAAGTTCCATAGTCGTAATCCTCCTAAAAGTTCCATCCAACGATGCCATTTACTGATTTAGCTCTTTTGAAACCAGGGTACACGGGAGGCCCTTGAGATCGGTCTAAGTAACGCATTTAGTACCGTCCAAGTAATGCCTCCAAGTACATCAATATCTTTCCACCACCGATTGGGTGTCGTGCAGTTCCTCTTTGTAACTCCATTACGTAAGTCATCAATATCTCGTGTTGCGGCGATGTGTAACTGGGACTCTGATTCGAACCATAACGATATACCACTGAATCACCCGCACCCTTGGGTAAAGACGATGCTCAGTGTATTGCAAAGTTGGGATTCAGAAGCTAAAAAAACATCCTCCTATTCTGTCTTTCACGAACACCGCACCTGGCTGTGCTAAAGAGATTTAAGCTACGCGACCCTCGAAAATCCTGTGATTAGTCTGCGATAATATCAAGCGGGACCAAGAAATTGTTGTATCCTTGAAGGACTCTTTGGTGTCGATCAGTTTCCAACCAAAACGGGTCTTAGCGAGGCCCACGTGCATTCCCACTTCGTTGATTATATGAGCCAAAAAGGGTACCTCTCGAATCCAGAAGTTATATTTATCAAGACTTCGCGCGATATGGCTCCTCCCCTAGGAGCTCTCAAATAAGATACAAAGTTGTCCATGATGTTCGTTTCTCCTGGAAAAGATTCAGAACGTCATCCAATAGCATGGTCGGTTCACATGATCCATAAAGCTGCGGGTGTGATGATTACCCCAAAGGTCATGGAATACAAAGTCGTATGGCCGAATTGTGTCGGATAAGTCGCTTTAATAACATTCTCCCCTTGAACTTCCATCTGATATTAGTTCGCTCGAAAGCTCGTCCCTTGAAACTAGTCGACAGGTTGTCAATACATGGTCGAAGCAAATGGTTCTCAACTGTCACCTTGATGAGTTCTCGATAATCCGTATACACCCAAAAGGCTTATCCTCCCGGATATAACTGGGGCTTCCCAACGCGAAAACTAGGTCCGCCAAAACTCCTGTCCAACAGTTCTCGTAGTAGTTTATATAGTTCTTGCAACCCTCCTGGTGCAAGACGGTAAGAGTACGAGTATTCGGAGCTGCCTTTGGCGTGAGATCAACTGGGATTCTGACTAACAGTTGTGATAGTAAACCTGAAAGTTCCACGAATAGCACACTGAGATGAGTTATACCAATTGGTGGATCCTCGATCCTAGTTTCCTTAGCCTTATCAACTGGGATTCTGACTAACAGGTGGCGTCTTGCCTTGACATCGGTCGTTCCTTGTTGAAGCCACCATCATTTCCATACCAAAAGTCCTGATTTGCAAGTACCTTGCTATCGTCGTGACTGTTGCTTCTAATGTCACTGCTCGAAACGGAGGCCTACAATCTTTCACCAACAGGATCCATCTTGTCACCTTTCCGTGCCACGTCCTAAGGCGCTACTCCTCATGCTGGCAATTACACATCCCACACCATGGTCAATTGTCATCAGTTATGTCCCGATTGATTCGTAAGTGTTGTCTCCCATAAGTCGCTTACTAGTGTCAAGGATTTGTTTGAAGCAAAGTTGCTGGTGTTCGTCGCCGATAATCAGGGTTGTTCAAATACTGAGGTTGGTGAGGCTCTACGCCCCTCCTCTTGTCCATCGTTATTGCGAGTTAACTGAGTAACGCACGGTATGTTTACAGGGTGCTGCAGAAGTGATCGCACCTCGGAGTCTAAGACGTCATTACATAGAGTTCCAACAAATGAAGGGAAGTGAGAAAGGTATAGACCAGTCATTCGACGCTGTGACATCCAACTCAGGGATGTTCGTACAAGGACCTAACATTCTACACGGTTCGCTAGGCGTTCAGATGGGTGTTCAGGTAATACTCGATAGCATCGAGATTCGAAAGGTTTCAGAGAGAAGTGGAGAGGTCATGTTCGAGTAGGAGACAATCACTGCTATGGCTCCTATAGACTGTTGTGTTTTCTCATTAACCAAATAACGGGACGGAACCCCTTTTTCACTTGTTAAGTCTCACTGGGACTCGCATGCACCCCACATTATTATTATGTGTGCACCGACAATGATATTGTGATTTGCATGCTCATCTCAGCTCCTCCTAACTCATGTCAAATGGTTCCTCAAACTCGAGTAGCAAACAAAGAGTATCACAATACGTGAGTCATGAATGTTTAGGGAAAATACCACCCTATTAGTCATATAACACATGCAAGTAATACGTGAATTCATACTGTTGTGCAATTTCATCAAATTGAAGGCGTAAATCAGTTCCAAAACGAAATCCGAGCATAGAATAGTGATCTCCTCAGTGAAGGGATCGTAAGGTATGTGAAGTTTTGTTGAAATGTTCCATCTAAAAATTCTGAATGAATACTAGAAATCTCAAAATCTTGTTGCATGAATGTTATTTGGATGAGATAAGAATGATATTGTGTCTAGGAGTAAACCCTAGTCAATCCCTTATTGAAATTGTGCTTATTCTTGAGAATTCACAATCACCATTGAAGATGATAAGTGGGTTTTGAAGAAATATGATAAACACTAGGATTATGAACGTTATTCTAGTGTAGTTAGGTTCTATGAACTGAATTCAGAATTGTTAATGTGAAAAACTGATGTGAACATGCTTAATTGATGTTAGTTTCGACTAAATAATTAGTCATGAGCTTAATCGAAAATTATATGAAAATGTGCCCTTTAGGTGTTTGTAGAAATGCCCAAAAGAAGGCTAAAAGTTGGAAATTTGAATTAAAACACATACATGTGTAATATAGCGAATAAATGCGTTAAGTGTTATGAAAGGAGTTCTAAATGAATTGTGATTGAACTCTATAGGCAATGAAACCGGGACGTCAAGCGGACAAGCTGGTGGTGATACGCGCTTGAAGGGAGTGCTTTGAAGGTACGCGAACTATGGTTTCGTTACATTATGTTTATTTATTTATCCTAGCTTGTTATAGTGAAATTAGCAAAAGAGGAAACCCGTAATGTCGCGAAAGTGACAAAGTTCACTAGACAAATAAAACGGGTCAAAACATTGGGTAAAAATAGAGTTAGTATGTCTTTGAAATGGTGGTCTCCATTCGACATCTAAACAGGTCAAAAACAATGTCGAGTTGTAATTGTTGAAGTGACTGAAGCATCACTTGATGATTGATTATAATTAAAGCGTAAGCCGTGAAGCGGACACACTAAACTTGTTGCAAATGAACCCTTGGTATGGGGATTAAAGTTTTGAAATTATGCTTGTCAAATTGTTAAGAGGATCATGTTTAAATCCTCGAAAATCAAGCATGTCATTAAGGCGTAAGCAACTCTCGGTAAGAGAGTGAAACGCTATTATTGGTAAGCCCGGGAATGGGTAAAATCTTTGAAAACAAGAGATGACAATAAAACAAGTTGTATGACTTACAAACAAACGAGTCGAATAATTGAAAATGCATTTAATAGCAAATTGCTTATAAACCAGGGTTTAACGCGAATAATGATGGCAAACGTGTCCGTAATTAAATTACGGTCACGTAGGAAAAAGAATCGGCTAAAACGGACGCCCGAGTCAAAAGTTATGCCAATTTAAAGTTCGGAACTTGGAAAAATAGTGTTGGGTCAAATTAGCAGCTCAACACAACAACAATCTGTCGAAAATCATTGTTGGCGCGACGCCACAGCCTCCCTCGCGCGACGCAACGGCGGTGGCACGACGCGACGTCGGTGGCGCGACGCCATGGCCTCCCTCGCGCGACGCCATCACCCAGAACCGAGAGTTTCTTGTTTTTTTGATACTTTGAGTATGGAACTTGCTTATACTTGGTGTTTAAAGTGTCAATCTAATAATTTTAAATGGTTTTGACCGTAGGTGAATATGCAACCAAATCCGGATGGGGATCAAGCTATTATCAAGAACCGAACGCACTAAATGAAGCTTCCGCACTTGATCTATTTTGTCTAAGCATTATGTAGATACTTGAACTATGTTTTCAAACGTTATCTAGTAGACACTTGAAGTTATGTTTTGTACGTTTAATGGATATTTTACTTTTAACTGAAATTTCAGAATCAAATATGGTCTTTTAATCAGGAAAGTTTTTGTAAACTTTATATTTTAGCATCAATTCCTTGTTTTGTATCATTAATCTTGTTACATTATGTTGGGTCTTACAAGCGGAAGCATAATTCATTTGTTAAGTGTTTCGTAAAACATGTGTATATAAACCATTAAGCTTGTGTTGCGATTCCTCGTATCTCGATCCATGACCACTCCAGCCTCCCAGACAGCTAGTTCCAAATGATATAATCATATAGACCTGCAAGCGTGCAGACAAGTGTGTCAAACGACGCTGGTGAGTTCACAGTTTTGTTAACGTGTTTAGATACCAGTTACCAGATAAAACGTTTCACAGTTTCGATGATTTGATTTGATGTTGTTATTAACTCGAATACCGCAGGTGGCTACAAGATGTGTTTGCCCAAACCCCAATGCCTCTAGCAAAGCATTGGTCAAGTGGTCAAGGTAATTAGTTCACGCCCGTCCATTCCGGCCCGGTGTGAGGGTGCCAAACCTAATAGCGCTATCAACTAAATACCTTGTTGCCTTATCGGCAACAATCGGTAGATGTAAGGGGTCTTATATGATAGAAACTGAGTACTAACCAACATCCCATTAACCTGCATTCCTCCCTGGAACGTTACCCGATATCCCTTCCCGGGATGCATGCTTGAAAAAGAGCAGTGAACTCACCTTAGATTTGCTCGGTATGTTACGTTACATTACCCGTTCCCAGTTGGGCAACCAAACCCTACTGAGGTTACCAAAGACAGTCACTTTCGTATACACATGAGTCACGTATTCCACATTCACATTGCACAGGTAGTACACACATCATCATATCGTGAGATCCAACAAAACCATAAGCTATACTACCACATAATTATTACATTGCACCCCAAGTAACCCATTCAGTAACACATATTAGATGTTTAACATGTTCACAGATTCATATCACGCGTTCACAATCAATAACATACAAACAAACATGCAAGTTCACATACACGTATCACATAACAGTTCAACATCAAATACACAAGTGTGCGGCCCAGTCTTTCAGCCCAAGGCCTTGTGCGATCATAGCGACCTTGTGCGATTGGTGTCAACTTGTGCGATCAGCCGCACTTGTGCGTTTGGGCCCTGACCCGTGGCCCAAGTTCAGGGGCGGCCCAGCTATGTTGTGCGATTGCCATCCCCTTGTGCGATTCACTAAACTTGTGCGGTTTATGTTTAACCCGCGGCCCAATCAAGGTGTGTAACCCAAATTAATCTCAGGCCCAAGACTTTGTGCGATTCAGTCATAAGTTCGGCCCTACTAAAACTGAGAACCCTTGGACTATGTGATTCATATCGAGCCCACTTTGACTTGTGCGATCCCCACCTAAATGTGCGATTATACTTAAATGTGTGGGCCGTGATTTGTGTTGTTGACCATATGATTAATTGGTAAATTGTAACTGTCCAATTTTATGTATCCCCCCACTAACTCTTTGCTATTTTATTCCTTCAATGCATTTAAAGATGATTTACATAATTTGCAAAACTCTAATTATTCACAAACAATTTCATGATCAAGACTATCTTCCCAAACAAATCGATCAGTATGATTATTCTAATCATGATCCTTATGCTACTCAAAACCAATATTCATTTAAATCGATTTACACAAGCATACAGATTCTAGCAACCACCCACATGATCATAGGACCCTAATTCTATCATGTAGTTTACCATGAATCAGCCGATCACATCATGCGACATTATTCAATCGAGCATATCATACACAGTTTCTAATCAACATACTTACTGTCATGAACCCTAGTTTTTTTTCATGTAGATTCATAGAAATCACAACATCGTGTAACATAATCATTAAAGAACACTAACCAGAATATTCAAGCGGATTGATTGGATCGATGGAGGGAGTTCTTCGAATGAATGTTGTCGCCGCCCAAGGAGGAGAGGAAGAGAGAGAGAGAGAGCTTAGGGTTTGCGTGTTTTTTTGTGTTTAGAAAAGGTTATGAGGACCTACACCCTATACATATATGTTCGTTAAGTGAGGGCCGAACCCATCTCTCGGTTTCACTTTGGGCCGTGGACTAGCCCACATCAAAGAGAGGTTGTGCGATTCGGAGGGTGTTGTGCTATTGAGTACACTTTGTGCGACTAAGTTAAATATATACATTTATATATTACACATAATTATGTAGCATTCAACTTGTAACTTTCTATCACATAACATTCATACCAGTTACACTTGAATACAAGGAAAGTCTAAAATACAAGTTGTCATATCATCCCCAACTTGAAAGAAATTTCGTCCCGAAATTTGATGATCATTCCAAAACAGCATTCCCAAAACAGCACAGTGATTGGTCGGGATGACTGTGGATTTTTCCCCGGGTGCCACACACTCCCTAAGAGTTTCTAAAAAAACAAGCATTTATATCAGAAGCAGAAGGCTCAGGCCCATTCAAAACGGCATCCGGGTGCCTCCAAACAAGTTTAAAAGGAATAATTTCCTCAGACACCTAGAAAAACCGGTCCTTCCAGACACCAAGGGTAGAAACCATTGACGAAATCAAGCAAGTGTCAACTTGAGTGGTCTCGAAGGTAAACCAGTCACCATTCTTAGCCAATCGGAAAAAACGGCGAAACGATAAAAGAGTTGGGTCATACCCGGAACCCGGCACAAAATTTCAAAGTGTAAAACCCTAGCCATGCCAAGGGGATGAATCGGACCAAAAGATATTCTGTAATAATCCAAGATATTCAAAACACAGATTGAAAACGGGCGACGAAGGTTAGAAAACTCGAAATGGCGACAGTATAGAGCAATGGAACCAGGGGGACATCTATCGATCGAAACGTCACAAGCTGGTGCCACCGGTTTAAACTTCGTCCCTATGCCCCACTCCATACAAAACAAATCGACTTCCTCTTGAGTCATTCGAGAAAAATATTTCGCTAAATCCTTACGGGCACCCATGATAATAGAAAACGAGAAGAAAATAAGCAATCGAAACTAACCTGATCCAAAAAGGGGGAAACTTGAAAGAGAGCAAATGATGTTCTTCTGAAAAATGTATGTGAATTAATGAGTTAAGAAATAATATAATTAAAGGGAAGAATTAAAACCGCCGCCTGACACAAAGAAAAACTGCCACAAGTCATATCAACTGTCTTGTCAAAATTCAAAATTCAAAAAGCCCAACCATTTTCAACCCTTCAAGCCTCGAAACCTTGAAGCCTTTAAGCAAAGCAAATACATGTGTAAAAGTCAAAAGTCTTTGAGCTCATTTCCCAAAAACCTCTGAATTGGGGTGCTGATGAGGGGGGTAGCCTAAGACCAAATAAAATGACTTAAATACATGAATGCTCAAAGGGTTAAAAGGTTCAAAGGTTGAAAATCCGGGAGATGAGATAAAGCAAGACGCAAACAGTAAGTAGTCACATCTCTGATTGCTTCACCAACCTCTCCAGCCGCAAAAGTAAGGCGGATGCACATGACACAGTCTTTTACCCGCAGGTCAAAAGGCTTCTGAAGAAACACTAGATAAATGACCGGAATCAAATTATCTAGGGGGTTTAGATCTGCATAAAAAGGTGGGTTCTCTCTCGTTTGATTCGATGTGACTGATCTCCCTCTCCGGTGAACACTGCAAAACAGAACACCGTTAGCCTCGTCAAGGGGAGAAAGGAGTTCTCTCCTTGACCCGACTCCGGCGTGAGAATAAGTATGTGTTTGTGAAGAAGAAGAAGTATTGACGAAGTGTGTGTAACTTGAATTTCATACCTGAATTACTCTCATATTTATAGCTGGGAGTTTGGGCGGGAAAACTCGTTGATGAAATATTAACGGAAGATGCTAACCTCGTAAGCGGTTATTTTTCTTCTGTTAACTCCTTTGATCGGATCGTGGAAGCACACGGATCGCGATCCTAATCGATGGTTGGGGAATTGCCACGTGGAAAGTGGGCAAGTGGAGATTTCTCTCCAATTTCATGTCATCATCGTGATTTCAGGGAGGCCTGAGATGATGACATGTGTTTTAGACGGTTATAACCGTCTGGTGGTGCATGATTGAGACTTTCTAAAAGGTTATTGCCATAATCCGGTGTGACTCCTTATCGTGTGGCATCAGTTGAGTAAATAATACCCAAGTCTGGATATAATTAAGCGGAAGTGTTTAACTTAGGATTTTCATCCTTCGTTTATGGAGGAAAGCGCAGGGATTTATGATTTTCATTTCGGCACGCAAGTGTTTCCTGCTATCTTTCCCTTAAGCTCTCTTTGTGAGACCAGTGCGCGGCCGCGCAAGGTCAAAAGAAGGCTAAGAGGTGAGGTTGTGGTATGGTCCTAAATACTTGATATGTGGTTTTTGGGGCCTTAACCCTTCAGCTTCCACCCCAAAAAGGGTAAGTCCCCCACTGCAAGCATGTTCACTAGTCAACAACTTCCTCTTTGAGCTAATGCTTTCCCTATAAATGTGACTCTTCATTAAGTGTGAAAAACATTCCTGGACCAGCTCTGATTCCCGAAATCTCTGGCCATTGTTCTTGAGTACTTGCTTCGTGCAAGTCATTCTCTTTCACATTCAACACACACATTCCTTTTGCTCATACATCCGAAACTGAACACACTTCAGTGGAGGATCTCGAGGAAGCAACAAAATTAAAACTAGTGAACCTCTCTCCACGTCTTGCAAACGTGGGGGGATCCCACGACATGCGTTAGGCAAAGTTGAACCCTTCAACCCTTTTGCCTAACCAGCCCGGCTACTATACTTGGTCTATTATTTGTTGCATCAACACTCCCCACATAATTTACATATGTAACGGATTCCACTTGCATATTTCTTTGTCTCAAGGCGATCTTCATCGACTTCCACGTTTACTTGTACTTGCCAATTTTCATCCTTCCACCTTCTATTGAAAAATGGTAATAGTTTATTTTTTTAATGGAACATTAATGATGAAGCTAAAATAAAACACAAAATAGAAAAAGGATGTAAATAGTTCACATCGTTTTTTAGTGAAACTTAACAAATTACATGGATTGATTTGATATTTTTAGGCCGCTCTTATTCCCACATACCCTATATCTTATTTTCACACCCCCCTATTGTATACGAGCCGTATACAGTTATACGGTTCGTATAGAATGTTTTTGAATAGGAAAATACGCAGGGAATGTTTTTTTTTTATTTTACTATATACTGCCCGTATATAGTTAGTTATACAAGTCGTATACATGTGTATACGATTTGTAAAACGTATACGGCTCAATGGACATATTTTGTGAGGTTTTTGATGTTACCACATGTATACGGGCCGTATAACTGTATACAGGTCGTATATAATGGTGTTTTTTCAAGTATCACGTTTTTTCCAGTAAAAACACAATCATTCTAGGGTTTCTAAACTCTTCATCACCTTTAACAATGTCGATAAACGTTGATCGGAACACGCCGCTTAAATCGGAGCACAGGTAGAGTAACGTTACCGATCAGTCCGTTGATGGAAACCTTAGTGATCGCAGAGATCTTCGTGTTGGTTATTTATCGATTCCGAATAACTACCAAGGATAATTATGGATTGGTTACAGAAACCACTAGCAGAAAAACCCGACGCGTCTTCTATGATGATCCGAAACATTCCGAATAACTAGCAGAAGAACCCGACACAAACAAGTTCTCCACAGTTTGTTATTCAAATCTTTATTCGGTCATATTTCCAAACTACAACACAGGATAACTTTAAACTTTATATTGTGTGATTTGACCAGGAAATGATTGGAGGTGATTGCTACTTTTAATAATGATGTAGTGCGTGGTACGATAAATGAAGATTACACGTTGATTCTACGAATACCCGTGTAGTTCTTCCCCAACCACCAAAGTGTAACCCCAAAGGCCACGGAATTTGAAGTGAAAAAAACAGTTTTCTCAAAATTCAATTCTGATTGTTCAAATGACTAGGGCAATACATAAATAGAGACAGAAATTCGAAATGGGCCCTAAAAAGACAACGGGCCAAACAAAAGCCCAAAAACAAAATACCCAAAATACTTGAAAAAACATAAAAATGGAAAAAACTAATAGAAATAAGCGTTTTTTCGGCCCGGACGATGACCCAAACCGCCGTAGGCGTTTGCAGTAAGATAGAGCTTGTTCTCACGTTCAAATCGCCTGGTCGCACGTCCCAAACGGACCCTCGTAACCCTAGTTAGAGCCATTTTAGTGAGGCCCCTTTTGTTACGCGGTCTTGGGCCTCCAAATACGAAATAGCCCGTTCCTCTACACTTGGGCCCGCATCAAATAAGCTGTCATAGTTGTCAAATTTGTTGCGTGCATTCATATTGTTTAGACAATAAGAGATAATAAACGGATTGTTGGACTTCTTGTTCCAAATGCATGCCTAAATTCATCTTTTTTACTATTTTCTTCGATTTCAACAAATCTTTTCCTTTTCCTTCAATTTCTAGAACATTCTCCGTAACATGAAGACGTGTCAGGTTCATCTACTAGTGGTATTTTAATGAAGTATTGAAGATTGAATGTGCAAACTGCACCCGTTTTTTACTACGGAAACGGTGGCTATGCGAAATACAAACTGCAATCGTTTGTGACTATGGGAAACACAAGATTTCTTTTTGAGCTTGATGGATGTTCGTTATCTCAGTTGCGGCGTGCATTGTTTAAAATGCGGCTGTAGTACCGGCATCACTGGAGCAGACACATGTCACATAGTTTGTCAGTGAACAAAAGATATAGATGTAGGAGTATAACTAGATGTTACGTGTAGCTTCATTAAACCAAGAACAAAGCCTATTTCAAAACACATGTAGATGAAGTCAAATGTGATCAATCTTGGACATCATACGTAAATCTTGAAGCAAATATGTGATTCCCAATTGGTTACAGAAACCACTAGCAGAAGAACCCGACACGTCTTCTATCTAGTCTAAAAGTTGAAAATGGATATAATCGTGTCAAGATCTTTATCTATCATGTCATCGGCCAACTGCTCGAAATCTCTTTCGTTTCTCATGTTAGGGAGAATGTTCTCGAAATTGAAGGAAAAGGAAAAATGGTTGTTGATGTTTGAGAATTAAACGCATGTACGTGACAAAATAAGGATCGTTCTAATAGTTTAAAAGAAGGGGTTTACGGTGTTTTGGTAGGTTGAAAGAGGTGAATGGTCTTGAAAGATTTGTTGAAATCGAAGAAAAGAGTAATTAGCAGAAGACGTGTCGGGTTCTTCTGCTAGTTATTCGGAATGTTTCGAATCATCACAGAAGAGGTGTCGGGTTTGTATTTCCCATAGCCACTGTTTCCGTATACAAAACGGATGCGGTTTGCATATTCAATCTTCATTGCTTCATTAAAATTATAACACACGATAAGTTTACACTTTATAGTGTGTGATTTGACCGGTTGTCAAATTCGTTGCGTGCATTCATATTGTTGGACTTCTTGTTCCAAATGCAGTTGTAGGATCCGTACTTAAAGGTCTCTCTAAAATGCTTGGAAAATTGCATCAACTCTCCTATATCAACATACTCTTCTCCAAATGCTTAGTTGTTATGAATGACAACTTTAGGGGTCTAGTTAACTTTCAAATTCAGATTCAGGAAGCAGATGATTTGTCAAAAGACATGGTCAATGTAGTAAAATGTGAGCTTTTACACCAACCATATCGAGATACTTTTTGTTAGTTTGATTTGAATTTTGAAATTTTGAAAGATGTATTCGATGGATGTCCATTATCTTAACGCTTCTCCTTACATTACTGATCTGGAATTGGACAACCGCAACCATTTTAGTGCTTCTCAATCAGATATTATTTATTGAATCATAACTGAAAACGTCGGAAAATAACTAAACCGAACCAATATAGTTGAAGGTGCAAGAGAATGGCGCGTAATCAGTTGTATTTTTAATGATTTGTTTCTTATTGGCCATTATTCGACCAAGTAATCCGTTGTATTTTTTTACAGACATGTCGTGCATTGTTTAAATTAGAATCAGGTTCTCAAAACAAGGATCGTTCTAATAGATTAAAGAGAATTAACCATTTTTTACCCATAGTATACGGGCCTATGAGGCAAGTGTCTGTCTACAAATTCTAACCAATTGTGGGTTAATAGATTCCGAAGCTGTTATTTCAGATATTTCTGTTGATTCAGTACTTCAAGGCATGCCTGTTGGTTCATCCTTCTGTTGATTCAGTACTTCCGATACGATTCAAGTGAGTCCTATGAAGCAAGTGTCTGTCTATTCAATTAAGAGGAAAGATGACCGAATAGAGATCTGAACCAACCGAAATCCACAATTTCCAACAAATTGTGTCTAATGCAAGGATCTTCGAATGCAGTGTGTACGTTAAATACCGTTCACCGCTTTTTTGGTTGCTTCTCTTGTTAAGTTTCTGAACCAACCAAAATCCATAAATTCCAACAGTTTCTTCGTAGATTCCATCCGGTTTCAAAGCCGGTTGAGGATTACGAGTGTTCAAGACTCGTTCAAAGCTGGTTGATGAAACCAAAGCTGTTATTTCTGTTGTTCAGTACTTCCGAGACGATTCAAGTGAGTCCTATGAAGCAAGTGTATGTCTATTCAATTGAGAGGAATAATTGCATTGTTTAAATCAGAATCAGGGTTCTCAAAACAAGGATCGATCTAATAGATTAAAGAGAATAAACCAATTTTTTACCCAAAGTATACGGGTCGTATAGTATTATACGGCCCGTATACAATCATCGTATACATTGTATACGATCTGGTAAATTTTTTTTCGCATGATGTATACGGCCGTATAATATTATACGGCACGTATTCATAGGGTAAAAAATGATCTGGTGAATTTTTTTCACATGGTGTATACGGGTCGTATAATAGCATACGACCCGTATTCTTAGGGTAAAAAATGGTTTATTCTCTTTAATCTATTAGAACGGTCCAAAAAAACGAAAGGGATTTCGAGCAGTTGGTATTGAACCAAGAATACGAAGATCAATAAAGATGAATTGGTATTTAACCAAGAATATGAAGATCAATAAAGATGAATTGGTATTAAACCAATCATTTGTTGATGTATATAATGTGACAACCCGAAATCTCAAGGTCTTTCCTTTACGCATCACTTGTTTCACAATCCTGTTTTCACAAATCGTTTTACGTTGTATCTTCTGCCTTGTGTGTGAATGATTAAAAGTATTGTTATGTTTGGGTGTTACATGGAAACGTAGGAATTGTTGAATGTATAGACATAACATGTTCATGTTTAACCTTGGCTGCACAACACAATTGAATCACGAAAAACCCAAGCTGGTCGACGAAAAACTAGGGTCTTTCGCCCCAAACACCCCATGACGAAAAAGGTCTTTCGCCGAGTATGTTCTTCGCCGAGAAAAGGCTTCGGCCCTAGTTGTTCGAGGCCCAGAATGGGCTGCTGTTATTTTATAACCCTTCATATCAAACCCTAGACCCTCTTAGTCTTCGACGACAGCCCCTTGTGTTCGACAAGCCTCATTCTCTGATTCCTTTTCCGCATTCCCGCATACTCTTTATGATTCTTAGTTAGTATCATTCTACTTGTTTTGATTGTTATCAATTGTTCTTGGTTATACATGGTTATGTGGTTTAATATTGGTGTTAGAGTTATGTAAGATACTTGATTTTGATCCGGTAATTATGTACATGGTAGTGTTTGATCGATGATCCATAATAATGTATTAATAGTCATGAATCTGATTATGCGTGTTATATAATGGGATACGATGATATAATCTATTGGAAATTGTACCTAGTATGATTGTGATTATGGTCAGATCTAATAGTGTTACTATATGGTTAATTTGATGAACTGTTAGTTTGTTTCGGAAACTTTCTTGCAGCTTGATCTGAATTGAACGATGTTAATTTCCATGATGATTGATGATGTAAATTGTAAACTGTTATGCCTAACTGTTAGTTTATGATTAGGGTTTGTATGAAACTATCTGTCTGTTCAACGATATATGATCTCCGACGAAGGATCCAGGTCAATGAAGGATTAGATATGTCGACATATTTATGACGAATAACAGGGTATTTCGTCGACATGTTTATGACGAAAAATGGGGAATTTCGTCAAGGGGATTTTCGTCGATGTGGAGGTTCTTCGTCGGCATGCCACTATAATGAATATGAATGTATCTGTATATTATTTGAATGCATGATCGTGTTCGTTAAGGATAAGGAGCCTGTTTTGACTTGTGTAACATTCACATGGATATGATGACCTGTATGGAAACTAAATACCTGCTACATGAAATGTTGTTTTTGTGTGAACCATTATGATTCACATGTTGATAGATGTCAATGTGCATTAGAAAGGACTGTTACTGGTGATGAGAAACCTGGTTTCACTCATGGTAGTAGTAGACCCAACTGTTATGTGTTGTTGTGTATACAAACTGGGTACTTGACTCATGTTATATGATAAACTTGGTGATGAATACAGTCTGCGTGAAATACGTGATTTAGTCTCTTACGAAACTGATAATATTGTTAACCACGTTAGGGTTGGTTGATTAACTGGAACGGGTAAATTGATAAATACCGAGCAAATCCAAGGTGAGTTCACTGCTTTTTTTCCAAGCATGCGTCCCAGGGCCCTAGGGACATCTGGTAAACGTTCCAGGGAGGAATGTCGGGTAATTGGGGTTTGACTGGAATGTTAAACCTGGGATGTTGGTTAATATACTCATATCTATCATTCAAGTCCCTTCTACCGATTTGTTGCCGGGGAGGAAACAGGGTATTAGTTAATAGCGCTATTTAGGTTTGGCACCCTCACACCGTAAAGGGGAGGACGGGCGTGAACTAATGACCCCAGTCTTGACCATTGCTTTAATAGAGGAATTGGGGAATAGGGCAAATAATCTGGAGCCATGGGCGGGAATCGAGTTATTAACAACATCAAATCTCTGAAATGTTTTACACTTATATCTGGTAACTAAAACGTGTTAACAAACTTTGAACTCACCAGCGTCGTCTGACACACTTGTCTGCATGCTTGCAGGTCTGTAGGGTTATATCATTGGAACTTGCTGTCTGGGAGGCTGGAGTGGTCATGGGTCGAGATACATGGAATCGCAAGACAAGTCTAATGGTTTTCGTACATGTGGTTTATGAAACACTTAACAAATGATTTATGCTTCCGCTGTATACAATGAATTACATTTAACGTTTTGTAACACTTTTATGTTAATGAATGAAAGTTTTGATTTAAATATAGTTATGAGTTCAATGTGATTGGTGGCTAGATCCTGGTACGTCACACGTGCTGCGGTGTTTCCTCAAAGTGGTATTTTGGGGGTGTGACATATAACAGAGTAACCCTCACTCTCAGTCATATCTATAGAGAGGGTTGGGTTTTCAACAAATCTTTGTGAAGTTATTCGGAATGTGCTTGTGCTGTAGAAACCAACAAAATCTGATGGGGTGATATAGTAATTTTCAATAATGTTGGAAGGATTGTAGTTATAGAACCCGACAAACCAACAAAATCCGAATACTTCAAACATTCTAAACCCTAACTGTGTATGTGCTTGTGCTGTAGAAACCGGTGATGAATTTGTGTACACAACTGAACGTTCATTACTGATCTGGAATTGGAGAACCGTTGTGTATCTGAATCAGGTTCTCAAACAAACACTAATTAAGAAGAGTTGGTATTGAACCAAGAATACTTCAAACATTCTAAACCCTACCTGGAAACAAACCAACAAAATCCTGATAGTGAAAAACATTAGCAACCATTTTTCTTTTCCTTCAATTTCGAGAACATTCTCCATGTGTATGTGCTTGTGATGTAGAAACCAATGATGAATTTTGTCACACCCCGGCCGCGTATAACATGCAACCGCGGCGGAAACGCCGGGGAGTGTTAGGACAGAATTAATTGTTTCATAACCATGGAAACCAAAGTTACATTTTATTTATTTAACAAGCGTAATACATTGTCTTAAACAAGAAAACAAAGAGTTCGTGACATAATTAAACTAGTCTATCTTCATTTTTAGTCTCTAAGGCACAGGTCCGCCCTAGTGTCATGATCATCATCCTATGGAACAGCTCCTGAAAACACATGTGAAAGTAGGTACGTCAGCATAAAAATGCCTGTGAGATACATAGGTTTTGTGAAAAATGGGATTCATGACTTGAGTTTAAAGAAACGTTTAATAACAGTCAGTCATGAACCTTGTAATTTGTTTTGTTTTGTAAATCGCATGAAAAACGATAAGTTCAGATGATACGTATAAATAAAGTGTAAGGTTAAATGTATAACCTAGTAAAATGAATTTGTATAAGATAAGTTGTTTGTAAAAATAATGTCTTGTGAAGAAGATATTATTTGTGTAAAACGAAATATGTCTAAACAGAAATGATTTAGATAACGCTACGATATGTAATATTATACAAACATTTATATATAGGAAGTACCAGCGGCGTATCCACCATGTTTGCATCATATTACATACGTCACGTTACTCAAACCATTTACCCAAACCAACCACCATGTAAGATGTTCATGTATAAATCAATTGTCAAGTGTTATTGTGTAAACCATATCGAAGAGTCCATGTTCAATGTAAACCACCAAATATGTATATCAATGTCAAAATGTTTATGTTTAATGTAGATCATGTAATGTGTACCCAAAGTATATCATGTATGGTAAGCGAAATGTATCAACCTAACCATATGTAAAATGCACCAAAACAAGGTATTGAAGTAAAACATGGTTTAAATCAACGTTATGTTTTGTGGAACAAATGCATGCTATACTGATACAAACATTTATGCGGTATTGTGAAATATGCATACATCCAAGCCTTGAGACTGTGGCGACAAACCCTTAAACAAATTAAAGGTTTATCTAAGTTATGTATATCGAATTCGGTCATTCCTTCCAATCCAACAAACCCAGGATTTCAGGAACGGGAGTTGTCAATTCCTATGGTACCACTACCTACTAACGAATGGCGTGATCAATGTTAATGAATGTATTGTTCCATGTTAAACAAACCAAATGTCATACCAAAATGTAGGCATGTGATGAATAATTGTACTAAGTACGCACACAATGGGCATACATAGCATAAATTTCATGTGAATCAATGTACTAGCATGCTCAGTCAACATACATAGCAGAAATGTAATGTAAAACAATGTACTAAGTACGCACACAATGGGCATACATAGCATGAAATGTAATGTAAAACAATGTACTAAGTACGCACACAATGGGCATACGTAGCATGAAATGTAATGAAATCATGTACTATAATGTACTAACGAACATAGCAGGTATACGATGTGAAAACATGGAAAGCATGAAAGTAACAGGTAGGCACATGTGTTTCACCCCAAAACAGTTTGGAAAACAGTAAAAGAGGGGTTCAATGTACTCACCTGTGTAGGATCGAATGCTGACCCGAACGAGTCGTTCAGAGGTTGTCTCTTGCAATTCAGATGCGGAATAATAAGAAAAGCAAGTAGATATAGCTTGTTCTTCCTCCTAACTGCTTGTTTTACTGATTTGAAACGTTTTACAGATCGATCTTCACACCGGCAGAGCTTCGGCGTGGAATACAAGGCATTACTGCTGAGGATCGCTCAAGGACCTCTATATATAGTGGTTTGGAACCGCTCATATGGACATGTACATATGAGCGGTCCAGACTTGTACACAAAAGCGACTCACATATGACACATAAGCGATCCAAACCTCTAATGACCTTATGAGCGATCCATACTCCTAAAACCTATACAGACTCCTGTTTTCTCGTAAAACGTGCCCTATGCTATACAATACAATGCAAGACCTGATCCTAGACACCTAGACGGAATCAACAGATGTAGTGCACCAACAGACTCCCCCTCAGATGTTGATGGAGTCGCCAACACACCTTGACTTCAAAGCTGTGTCTTCACATCTTCAGTCTTGATCAGTCTCTGGGCTTTCTTTTTCTCTCCATTTTCAGACTCCCCCTCTCGATTTACTGGCATTCTTTTGTTCTTCAGTAATATCTTCATGATCGTTGTCTGGCTTTAAATCACTCTAATTCTCTTGATCAGATCTCTTGATTCCTTAAGTTCATCAGCATCAACAATAGACGTGATCTTCAGAAACATAATCTGACTCTACTCATTTTTCAGAATTGATTTCTAGGATCGAAACTTGGCTACCTGCACAATCTCAACCCAGAAATAAATTTCTTTCACCCACATTTCAAATCACTATATACTAACACAAAACTCTCCTCAAAACAATTTATGATGAACCACTTGAAGAAGATTAGAATTAATGAAAACAATTAGATTTACACAAACACTCCCCCTCAAATTCTGCTCATCATGTTCAGCATTTGGAATTTTGAAAATCAGTTTTCCAACATCAGTTGTCGAAAATCTTTTTGATTTTTTTTAAAATTTAAGCTAAAACACACTAAAATCTTTTTGGATTTTTTAATAAAAGAAAATGCAAAAATTTAAATTTTTACAAACAATATTTTTGTGAGTTCGTGCAAGAGGATCATATCAGTTTATGAGACAAATCATCAACACCATTAAGCTTGATTTCATTTTAAGCTTTAAACAATTTACCTAGATTGTCAGTATGTTTGTCCTTTTAAATTCTCAACACAATTTTTAATCGATTTGAGATACGACATTAATGTTTTATAGACTTAAACTTAATTGTGTATCACTCCACTTGAATATACTCCTGTATCCAGATCCCAAATATTCAGTCTTACAGGTGAGTATACCACAGCTGATATCTGTAAATGGGTTAGATGCGAAACCGTGAGAGCTCAGGTCAGAACTTCCGTTCAGCAGAGAGATGACGGCTCGACTTTTGGTGGGTCCCCTTTAGAGGATCTTTTTGCATTTCAACAGCAGCGACTATCAATTTTATTGTTTCATCAGCATGCTGAGGGCGGCGCTTTTTCAAGCATTTGCATAAAGTATTATCCGGGGACTAGGTCAGTACTTCCATACAGCAGAAGTCCCGGGATAATACCCCAGATATCACTGAGTATAAAGACCTAGTATCTCAGAATATGGGACCTTTCAAACAAGATTTCGGGGGTTACCCATATATTCAAGAATAGTTACCCACGAATTAAGCAAGTTTGAATTAGGTTTATATCTCGTTTCAATTTACTAAATGTGCGAAAACCTACTGACACATCCGCAGTAAGATTGTTTAACACTTTTTAGACTTTACATTTCTTTAGCGTGCCGTGATAGTCCACTGATGTACTATCATTTCCTCTTTTTTGCAACAAAACTCATTTTTCAGTTTTATCATGTTTTTGGCTTTTTCAAATTTTCAAATGTTTTTGGATTTTCTGAAATTTCCCTACTCCCCCTAAAATGCAAACACAATTTAAACAAAAATTTGAAAACTTCTAGACTCTAAACTTCACAAAACAAAACAAACTATACAGAAACTTGACAACTGACACTGAATCACATCAACTCGCCATTCACTAGGCATAAACAATCTGAACTCCCCCTATCACAAACCATTTTCTCATTTAGATTTCAAAACACTTAAGTTTGTTTTAATCAAAATGACTTTTCCGGAAAATGAATTTGTGTTGATAATAACCACTTGTAGGTTTATCAATTTTAAGAACGGGGATGTGGTTCATCATCTTGTCTATCTTTTGCCATAAATAGTAAATCAAGTACAATTTAATGTCCCTGATTTACCATTTACATTTAATAACCTTCTGTACCATATGTAAATGTAATTACTTCAAAGTATCCAAACATCTCAGGATTTAACCACAACTACCACTTGTGTGATCAAGATTACCACTTGTTGATATCCAAAAACTACCAATTGTAGGAATGTTACGTCTACATCACCATTTTACCAATCAAAATGCCGATTCCTGCTTCGCACTTACCAACCTGGAAGCTCCGGCGTAGTCCTTTCACCTGTAAACATTCAAACATTAATCACAATCATTCAAACAAATACGTCAAAAACTAGAATGATGCCGATTCCTGATCCACGATATAAACTTGGGATCTCCGGCGTAGTCCTTCGACTATTCTGGGAAACAAACTTCCCTCCAAGTCTTCTCAGACTTGATGGATTTCAACTCTTGCTCAGTGGGGTTGTATGTCGCCTTTTTGGTGGCATAAAAATCTTTTACCCCTTTTGCATTCCCAGTTAACATTTTCCCAAAAATATTTTTAACATTCCCGTTGAATGTGTTCTCGACATCAAATTCTTTCTCATCATTGTAAAATTGATTTGAAATTTCAATTTTTCCAACTTTCTTTTTAACTTCCTCAAACTTCAGTGATAGAAAAACATCATCATTCACTAAAATTTTCTTCACAACTTGTGGCTCTTCTGGCTTTGTGGAACCAGATTCATCGCCGACTTTTACTTCTACCTTTTTTGCAACCCACACTTGGTTGTCTTTTCCTTTCCTTTGGTAAAAATGTTTCTTTGAACATTCTCCAACCTCATTTTTCGAATTTTCAAAAATTTTAGATTTTTCAACAACTTTTTCTTTCAACTTCTGAGAAACTCCCTGTTTTGCTTTGATATCTTTCGGACAATCTGATGCAATGTGACCAGCTTCATTGCATTTAAAACAGGTTTGAGTATTTCTCGGATGAAATATTCCAGTTCCATTCCTTCTCCTCTCAGCAAGAAACTCTTTGTTAGACTGTCTCCAAAATGGTTTCTGCTGTTCATCTTCCGAGCTTCCACCTGATATAAATTCAGTGTTTGATTTAGAATTTTTCTCATTTTCCTGATTTTCTGGTAGAATAAAACCTAAACCTTTCTTTTTGTAGCTACGATTTTGGTTAAGTTTCTTTGAAAAACCAGAACCAGAATTGTAACCCTTTTTCTTGTTTAGACGTTGTTGAACTCTAGAAGTATATTTTTTAGGTTTATCAAAACTTTTCAAAACTTTTAATTCAGGAATATTAACCTCTATTAGTTTAAACGTTTTGTTGATTAATTCTGTTTTGATACTCATTATCGGAAACTCTTTGTTGTAATATAATTTGTCAGAACCATTCAAAGTATACACAACTTCGAATGTTTCATCATTCAAATCTGCCTTTGATAACAAAAATTCTTTACTATAAGACCGTTTAACCGACGAATTTTGACTGTTGACTGACGACTTTGGCTTTTCAGACTCAGATTTCGACTCTGTCTCCTTATCAGTATCCAACACCTGATCGACCACCTTTTTGATTAATTCAGACTCATGATCAGTATCGGATGAGGTAAACGTCACATCAATGTTTTCTGGTAAGACATCAGTTGTGTCGGTTTTAAGCTTTATATTGACTGCTTTTGCAAGTTGCTCCTCATTTGGTTTCCTAGGTGAATACCCATCCCAAATTGGAGGCGGACACTTGTTATAGCTAACAGTTGTTTTCTTACCACAGTCTTTCTTTTCTTTCGGCTTCTCGTCTTGAAAAGCTTCCATACCTGCAACAGTCGGGTAAACACGATCAATGAGATAATCAGATGTAGAATAACTCAACAATAACCTCCTAATTCTCTCATTTTCAATCTTTTCAGTTTCCAACTCTTGCTTCCATTTGGCACTCTCTTCAATGTAAAAATTTATAGCTTTTTGCTTCGACATTAAAGTTGCATTCATCATTGTCAGCGCCTGTTCTCTTTCTGAGTTTGTTGTTTGGAGACCAGTTACTGTTTTGTTCAACACGTCGTACGATTCCTTCACATAATTGAGATTGAACAATAACTGCTCTTTCTTTTTCTCGTACTCAGCTATGATGTCATCTTTTGCTGCACATTCTTTGCATGCTTCCAAACACTTCTCACATGGCTTGACGACTTCAACAATTTTTTCAACTTCAACTGTTTTTACAACTTCAATCACTTTCTCTACTTCAATCACCTTTTCTACTTCAATCACCTTTTCTACTTCTTTATCTACCTTGATAACCTTCTCATCAACACTTTCAACATTCTGAACATCACCTTCAGATTCAGTTTGTTCTTTTACAGCTTGTTTTTCTTTCAGTTTCTTCATTCTTTCTGCAAAATAAAAATGAAAATTTTCAGGAGACAAATGAGATTTTGCAATATTTATGTGTTCCTGTTTCTCATCATCACTGCTGCTGTTATCAGGTGATTTATCAAAGTGTACAGATTTATCAGAATCACCATTTGATATATCAGAATCAGACGGTGTTTTGTCAAAAACAACTTCCTTTTCTGGAACATTTTCATTCTACTCAAGTTCATCTAAACTCTGTATGCTATCATCTGAGCTATCTGAAACATCTCCAGAGTGCTCTGAAAGTTTATCAGTACTGTCTGAACTTTCATCAGATGACACAGACTTTTCATCTTCACTTTTCACATTCTCTCCGATAGATCTCATCCACGTAGCAAACAAATTTGGTTCACGGACAATTTTGGCAATGAAGGCTTTGAACTCTCCCTTCTTATCCACAAACATATCCCAAATAAAACCTTCAGGTAGTTTCTCATCATCTTGATCGATAATGCGTGCTTCTGTGGCTTCAGATGATATGTAATCACTCCAGCTGAAATCTACCAAACATGCTCTCTTAGGATCTTCAATCTTTCTCCCATGAGCAGTCTGAGGTTCTTGGGATTGTCCAACTTGCTGATAGATAGCTTTGCGATAATAATCATCTTTCCCAAATGGATTCTGTGCTCCGCTAGCTTCTCTTCCTTTGCACTCCCGCTTGAAATGGCCTTTTTCCCTGCATCGAAAACAAGTAACTTTAGATTTATCAAAACCTAAAGTTGAAACATGAGCATCTAAAAAGTCATTTCTCCCGGTAATGGTTTTGAATTTCTCAGCCCGACGAAGAACACTTGCAAGACACCATTTGATATCCATAAGTTCCATTTCCTCAGCGTCTATTTGATCGTAATCCTCTTTAGTGAGCATGGGATTTCCGATCCGACCAGCAACTAGACCTTCATAGGATAACAGAACTGAACCCAGAAGTGCCATATGATCTTTAGCAGTGTCTTCGGAGAAGCTTTGACCTTCTGGAAGGTTGAGAGCTATGTTGCATTGAATCACATATCCGTTTCCAGTTTTTGTACTCTGAGACTGAAAACTAGTGTTAGTCTCTTTTGGATTTACACTCGGAAACGATGAAAACCCGCTGCTACTCTTGTTAGAACCCTGATCAGCTTTCTCAGATGAATCACCAGCACTGAAAGCGGTTTGAATTTTCGGACTTCTTTCAGATTCAGTAGCTGGAATACTACCACGATAATACATCTTCACATCTTGTTGACCACTTGGACTATTCATCCTCGCGATCTTTTGCTGTTCAAGATCTTGACTCTCTATTTTCTCAATGAACTGTGAGATCGTCAACCCATCGTACACACCCGTATTCTTCAAGATCATCAAATACGTTCCCCACTCTTTCTGAGGTAACGCGTCAGCCAATTTATCCACCCATTCCTCACGACCTTTTTCAACTCCCAACATTGATAACGATCGCACCAGGTGACAATATCTTTCAATCAATTTCTTAGTATCCTCTCCTGGCAAACTACTAAACAGATCGAACTCTTTCTTTAATAATGCTTTCTAGCTTTTAATCATGTTTTCGCTTCCCTCAAACTTAACTTTTAATGCATCCCAAATCGACTTAGCAGTTTTATCGTGTTGTAACAAAATGAAGATATCTTCTTTAATAGCCTGCTGCAACAAACTGATCGTCATTTTCTCAGCTCTATACATTGCTCGTTCTTGCTCAGTAAACTCGGATATCTCTTTAATAACTTGCAACTCTGTTCTAGGCAACGTGTACTTCTTCAATATGCACTCCCATGATCTAAGATGGTTCGCTTGAACCCAGTTTTCAAACCTATCCTTCCACCCATAATACTCCTCAATGCTCATCAATCTAGGGGGCTTTTGAGTCGTTCCCGTCTCATTTTCTAAGTTCATTGCTTGAGCAATTGCAGCTAGAGTAGTCGATGTTGCAAAGGCGTTGTAAAACTCGGAATTCATATTGACTTATCACGATTTTCAAGACAACTGACAGAAAAGCGATTCACTACTGAACAGATAAGCGAAATCCAAATAAGCGATTCTGAATGAACATATAAGCGATCCAGAAAATGCTTGGAGCGATCCAATAAATGTTCTAAAAGCGATCCAAAGATTGTTCTAAGAGCGATCCAGAAAGTAACTTTCGAGCGGTCCAGAAATAACTTTCGAGCGGTCCAGAAATAACTTTCGAGCGGTCCAGAAATAACTATTTGGAGCGGTCCAGAAGCAAATTGAACACTTGAGCGGTTCAAACAGTCAATTTGGAGCGGTTCAACCTAAAAAGTGTACAAAAGAGCGATCCAAACAATGATCTAAGGGCGGTTCACGATGACGTCACTACGAGCGGTCCACATTACGAACATGATTTGATCTGTTTTTAAACTATATTTCGACCTGAAACTTCCAAGGGTTTGTCTAAGTACTATTACGCACAATCTGTGAGAATTTGATCGAATTTCAACCGTGAAATCTCCTGTAAATGAGAAAAGAAGGTGTAGAAGTGAGAAGAAACAATGAAATCCGGCTATAATCTGCAGAAAACCTCCTCCCAAGCTCTGATACCACTTGTAGGATCGAATGCTGACCCGAACGAGTCGTTCAGAGGTTGTCTCTTGCAATTCAGATGCGGAATAATAAGAAAAGCAAGTAGATATAGCTTGTTCTTCCTCCTAACTGCTTGTTTTACTGATTTGAAACGTTTTACAGATCGATCTTCACACCGGCAGAGCTTCGGCGTGGAATACAAGGCATTACTGCTGAGGATCGCTCAAGGACCTCTAAATATAGTGGTTTGGAACCGCTCATATGGACATGTACATATGAGCGGTCTAGACTTGTACACAAAAGCGACTCACATATGACACATAAGCGATCCAAACCTCTAATGACCTTATGAGCGATCCATACTCCTAAAACCTATACAGACTCCTGTTTTCTCGTAAAACGTGCCCTATGCTATACAATACAATGCAAGACCTGATCCTAGACACCTAGACGGAATCAACAGATGTAGTGCACCAACAACCTGAGATTGCTTTGAATTCCTTGTGTAATAATCACACAATGCTAGAGATCACGGGATATCAAACGGCACCTAATAGGTAGCTATATTAATATACCGGACCAAAATCGGAAGGATCGGATAGCATGCGGGTTCGTAAACCAAACGAGTATGGAGACTCGTGAAATATGGTTTAACAAAGCCTACATACTAAAATGAAACCTATCCTAAGTGCTTGCGACCCATTACGACCCGTTTAGGTAGCTTATGCTACCTTAATGCGTCGTTCGCGTAGAACGCGTTTGGAACGCCTAACATCGTGACCACAAGGTATAACCTCGGAAGGTTATAGCTATGGTCACCTAATGTGTTTGGTCGGATCCTAATGATCGACCAAATGGGTTGGGTTCGAAAGTATAAGCGATGGTTTAGATCGCTTACCTTACGACCCTATATATGCACTAAACTAAAAGTGACGAGCTAAGCATGTTAGGACATGATTAACTAAGTTTAGAAAACAGGTTTGGCATCAAAACAAACAGCTTTGATGCTCACGAGTAGTTTGGTTACAAAATACGCAAGAATGCGCATTTTGGTCGAAACTACGACTCGTCACTGAGCCTAGATAACGTGGTAATCAGTAGGTATAGTCACTACGGACTATAACCATCGTGATCACGCTCACGTTATGAAGTTCTAATGAACTTCGTGTTGACCATAGGCTGGTCACATAGAAAGTCAAACAAAACTTTGACTTTCGGACTCGAAAAGCGAATAAAAGAACGAAAGAACACTTACGAAGGGTCCCCGAATGCTAATCTAGATCAAAATGGCTCAGGTATGAAACAAAGGTTCCAACTTAGAGCTATTAGATCAGATTGTGAGAGTTTTTAGCAAAAAGGGGGGGGGGTATTTATAGGAAAAGCAAGACCGTTAGAATCGTTTCTTGAATATCATGCCACGATCTAATCCGTACACTTGTCGCAAAGTTGTGGTGGCTTATTTTGCCCCCACCATAGGGTTTTGACAAGTGGCATTGGCCTTTGGAGAGTTAAAGGGCTCTTACAAGCTATTTAAACATTGAATCTGGTCCAGAAGGGGCCTCGCGTGACGCCTAGACCCGTCGCGTCACGCCTAGCCCTTATTTCTACAGAATTTGCAGAAATGGTCCCTGCACATGTTTCGTTGCGTAACGGCACTTCTAACACCCGTCAAACCCAATTTCAAGCTCCACAATGATGTTAAGACATAGGGAACATGAAATATGCTTGGAAATATCCCGGATGTCGGTTCGTTTGGCCGTACGGTTGCGATGTTCGCTTAATTCTGACGGAATGCGCATAAGCGCGAAAAATGATCCAAATTGCACGACGAATGGATTTTTCTCATGTCAAACACTAAGGAATAATATAAGGATGCTTACATAAATTTTTGGATGTCCGGATGTATTCGGAACGTAAGTTATGCGCGAAAGTGCAAACTTGTGCACTTTTTGACACTTTTAGCCCCTGAATGATCCAAAAGTTTGTTTTAGCATACCAAACCCCTCAAAGCCTATTTCTAAGCTATGTAAAGGATATTTATGGTATGTTTAACTTATGGACATGTTCCGGAATGTTTGTTACAGTTCAAATTGGCATAATTTCGCAGTTTGTCAAGTTTAGTCCCTGTAAGCGAATTAACTTGTTTTTGCCATACCAAAGCCTTTAAAACTTATTCCTAAGTTATGTAAAGGTTATTTAAGGTATGTTGAGTATATGTTGATGTTCCGGAGTATTTGTCGCATTAAACTGAGTACGATTACGCACTATTTTGCGTGTGATTCTCCTTAAAGCGATGTAGAGTTTGAAATTGAACAAAAGTCAAAACATGAAAAATGTAAAACACAACCAAATAAATATTGGGATCAAATAACATTGTTTTATTGATAATTGAGCTGTTCATAATGATTTCAAGCACAAATGTTACAGTCTCCCCTACTTGTGGAAATTTCATCCCGAAATTTATTTAGAGGAAACTCGTGGAAAAAGATGCGGATATTTTGCCTTCATTTGATCTTCGCGTTCCCAAGTAAACTCGGGTCCACGCTTAGATTCCCAGCGAACATTGACCAAAGGAATGCGCTTGCGTTTAAGCCACTTGACTTCACGTTCCATGATTTCCACCGATTTCTCAACAAATTTCAGTGTTGTATCAACACGAATTTCGTCAAGCGGTATGTGGAGGTTCTCATCAGCTAAACACCTCTTGAGATTGGACACGTGAAAGGTTGGATGAACATTTCCAAGTTCATGAGGTAACTCAAGTCTGTAGGCTACCTTACCGATTCTTTCGATGATCTTGAATGGTCCAACATATCTAGGTGCAAGTTTTCCTTTCTTTCCGAATCTGATCACACCTTTCCAAGGTGAGACCTTAAGTAATACACGATCACCGACTTGAAAATCTAAGGGCTTTCATTTTAGGTCCGCGTAACTCTTTTGACGGCTTCTAGCTGTCTGAAGGTTATCACGAACTTTCTTAACCTTATCTGTTGTCTCTGTCACACCCTGGCTTTGCGGAAGCGTGGTTAATTTGGTGTGACTTCTTAATACCATAGCTTAACCATAACAAAGCTATATGAATAAAAACCATGCGAGATCATCCATTCAATTTAGTTTTAAAATCCAAAAACAACAACATTGTTTTAACGGTAACACAACCTAACGACATAAACATTGTTCACAAACATTACAAACTCAAACATAACATAAACATGGTTTAAGGTCTGTGACTTGTCCAGGAAAGAGTCACATTCCCTAAACCCGGATGACCTCGGAAATAGTGCAGCGGGAAAACGTGCCATACCGTGCCAAATTCCTTAATTCCCTGAAATACATGTAAGTTGAAAAATCAACAATAATGTTGAGCGAGTTCATGTGTAAGTGAGTAAATAAACCTTTGTATTTATCAAAATCCTGGTATGTAGCAAATAAGGAAAAAGAGATCACCAATGGTTTGCAAGGCCATTGATATGTGTGAAATGCAAGTAGGAAGGCTCAAACCTAGCATATTTATGCGCCGGGTACAAAGTCATCCCGAGGTCCGTTATGCTGGGCCTGGGACTGGGCTCGCTACACCCAAATAGATCTATCGCTCCTGCCCCTCGGTCCTACCCTGAGGATTAATGACCTCAAGTTTCCGCCTACCCATTCACATGATCTAAGTAACAAACCTCCTTACGCTAACCATACCATGTATAAAGTATTCATAATCAAAGTAACATGTATTTCACCCCCGCAGTTTAGAAAACTGAAAACAGTTAAGAGAAAAGGCGGACATGAACTCACAGTCGGTGCGTCTCTACCAAGTATGTCTCTAAAAGCAAGCAGCTGTGCAACGACCTACAAGTTCTAACTCTATTAGACGGACGGCCGTGCCTTAGCTTTATGGTTTAGGTTTTTGGGAAATAGTTAGACAACTATTTCGTGTTTACATTCCGTGCATACTTGGTAATTATTTTTCTTCCCAAGGATAGGGGATCTAATACATGTGCGTTCGAATTATATCATTAAGTCGCACTTAATATATATTTATTTCCAATCCCAAAATATAAATATTTTTCTCAAAAATATTATATTTTTACTTCACAAAATTCTCCCAAAATAATATTTTGACAAAAATACGCGTTCATAAATATTTCCGTAAAAAGGCGTAAGTTACGTTTTAACGATCGAGTGGTAATAGTAATTACCGGTGTAACTTATATATTTATTGTGAAAGCGTTCGTATTATTTTGGATTCGTTAACGTTCGATAATATTATTTTTACTCTAAAAATAATATTATATACTTCACAAAATAATCACAAATAATGTTGTGAAAATATATTTACTAAATATATATTTATCACGTTTAATTTTGTGAAAATCCCACCTCCGATATTTTGTAAATAAAGTCGTGGCGAAACTTATATTTCGAAAACATGTCAAAAAGTATTTCTAACACTTATAGTGAAAATATTTCTAAGTGTTAGGTTTTTAGAAAAATTTCGCCAGAGTTTCCTCTGTAACTGGAGGTGGCCACGCTTTCAAGCGTATCATTTTCTTTTACAAATCAATTCAACAATTTTTCTTATTTAATTAAAATAATGTCCAACACATCAAACTAGTTAAGAAACATATAATTCGCAAAAGTTTCATGAACTTGTAGTTTTTCCAAAACTATGTAGTAACCTCATTACTTTTAGCGGATCTTTATACCATTCAATCTAGTTTCGTAAAAACCCCATTTTTATAGAAATTCCATCTTTACAACTTCTTGTAAAATTTGACAAAACTAGTTCTTTGTCGAAACTTAGTGTTACACAAGTGTTTACACACTTGTGTGTTTAAAAATCATTCTTGTTCATGTAAGATCCGGCTTTAGAAAATATGATTTCTTTGACACTTGGTCCTTTGAAAATACCACTTGTAGATACGTAGATCTGCTAATTTTAAACACTATTTCACAAGTAAAAATGCTTTTACACAAGTTCATGATTCGTGTGTGGTAGAGTTTCACCTTTTAACCCTTGTTTCATTCAAAACAACCTTATGTCATGATCCATGATCATGACCAACCCGGGTTAAATGATGATCCGAGCTACCACAACATAGATCGGGTCCAAATAACCACACAATTCAATTACTACATCATTTACACAATATATGAGCTTTTAACCATCATTATAAGCATTTTTAGTAAACTTTAAAGAATCAACTTGTATGATTTCGAGTTTTAACCGTTACACATCATATTAACCACTTCAAAATAGTTCAAGTAAGTGATTTAAGCAACATACCACTAGCTCGAGGCTAGGGAAGAATCTAAGCGCAAAATGAGAGGATAAAAGCTAGAGAAAGAGGTCCTCCGAGCTCCGAGTGCACCACGACTCCTTATATGCGATCCTTGATGCTTGTGTGATGTTGGAAATGGATGATCAAACTCGAAAAATGGTGGGATGTATAAGGGGGATCTCGGCCGAAGCTTTAGAGGGCAAGAGAGAGAGTAATTTTTGTGTGTTGGAATGTGAATGTTCATGATGTGCAATTACAAGTTACTTATAGGCAAATTAGAGATTATGGACCAATGGTTTCAATGTCACAAAGATATTAGACATCCAAGAATTTTATAATCAAAATTGTACAAGGTGTGTCCCCCTCTAGTTGGGGACGGTTAGGAGGGGGGGTTCTAGTCCATTTGTAACTACTAGTTAGGTTATTAGTTAGGTTAAATAGGTTGGTTAAGTAATTAACCCGGTTAGTTGTGTGTAGTGCCTTATGGCGGGTGTTAGGGTGTTCAGGGACCCTAACTGGCTCAGAAAAAGACCAATAATGTTAATGGCAATATTTTCATGTTCCGGGTATAGTTCGGTTGTTCGGTTGGATAGTAATCCGTTAAAGCGCTTAACAAAGCTTTTAAGTGTCGTTAATACCCTTTTTAGTGACACAACTTATTCCCGACACTTTGGAAAGTGTCTAGTAATATTTTTCTCATGTTTTGGCACTTTATTAGTTAGCTAAAAGCTGAATTGTTAATTAAAGTGCTGAGTTTTGTGCTTAGTGTATGTCCTAGGCACATCCAGTCACTGTAACTTATCCCTAGAGACGCAGTTCTACAACCCTTGTATCCCTACACTCACTATGGGTGTAGTAAAATATTTCTGGCTCATACAGGCCTTAGAGGCAGTGTCTGCCTGATGCTGGCTTTATCAGCATGTTCAATAGGTTATCCGTTCATAGTGCTACTGTGCTTTTATGCATCATGTTTGTCACTAGAGTTCAGTATGTAAATAATGTAGTGACGGTATGTAAAGTATGATGCAGGAATATACAAGTATCAGAAATCAAGTAGCTGTTCATTAGTAATTTCAAGCAAGCACAGTAATTAAGCAGTAATTAATTATTAATTAAACCGTACGGATACCTGATTTGGTGAGGGTTGTCACAGTCTCTAAAATGAGGGCAGGTCCAGTAAGTTGAGCCTCGCCGATCTCATTCCAGCAGACTGGTGAACGACATTTTCGACCATAGAGAGCCTCGAAAGGAGCCATGTTGATGCTAGAGTGATAACTGTTGTTGGAGGAGAATTCAATCAATGGAAGATGTGAATCCCAACTACCACCAAAATCGATCACACAAGCTCTAATCATATCCTCCAGTGTCTGGATTGTTCTTTCAGACTGACCATCCGTTTGTGGATGATAAGCTGTGCTCAGATTTAGTTAGGACCCCATAGCAGATTGCATGGTTCTCCAAAAATGAGAAGTGAAACGAGCATCCCTGTCAAAAATGATGTTCAAAGGAACACCATGTCGAGCTACAATTTCATCCACGTAGATTTGAGCAAGTTTGTCAGCCGAAAAATCCTCACGGATTGGCAAGAAATGCGCTGACTTAGTAAGACGATCAACAACTACCCAGATGGCATCGTGACCTTTCTTTGTGCGCGGGAGTTTAGTAATGAGGTCCATAGTAATGTTTTCCCATTTCCAAACTGGGATCTCTGGTTGCTCCAATAAACCGGAAGGACGCTGATGTTCAGCCTTAACCTTAAGACAAGTAAGGCATTTTGATACATATAAGGCAATGTCTTTCTTCATACCAGGCCACCAATACTGAATACGAAGATCCTTATACATCTTATCTGAGCCAGGATGAATAGAATAACGGGACTTATGGGCTTCATCCATAAGCAAGGTACGAAGATTATCCTGGCTTGGGACCCACAAGCGGTCCATGAGTAATATGATCCATTGTCCTTCAGTTCTAGAGCAGGAGTTATGTGATAAGGAAATTCCTTATCCATCAAACCTTGTGAAACACAAGATTGTTGAGCCTGAGAAATACGGGCTTGGATATCGGATTGAGCTTGAATAACAGATTGGACACGAACACAATGAAGCTTAGTACGTTCCTTACGACTCAATGCATCGGCTACGACATTCGTCTTACCAGGATGGTAGCGAATTTCGCAGTCATAGTCGTTTAGAAGCTCCACCCAGCGTCGCTGCCTCATGTTGAGTTCTTTCTGATTGAAGATATGCTGAAGACTTTTGTGGTCCGTATAAACCACACATTTTGTACCGTACAAATAGTGTCTCCAGATCTTAAGAGCGAAGACAACTGCACCCAACTCAAGATCATGAGTGGTGTAGTTCTTCTCATGTATCTTCAACTGCCTTGATGCATATGCTATGACTTTGTTTCTTTGCATCAGGACGCAGCCAAGACCTAATTTAGATGCGTCACAATAAACGACGAAATCATCATTGCCCTCAGGCAATGTTAGGACAGGCGCGTCGCAAAGCTTTTGTTTCAAAGTCAGAAACACTTCCTCTTGTTTGACTCCCCAATCAAATGGCTTGTTCTTCTGAGTTAGAGCAGTTAGAGGAACTGCAATCTTTGAGAAGTTCTCAATGAAGCGGCGGTAATAACCTGCTAGACCAAGAAAAGAACGAACTTCAGTAGGAGTAGTAGGTGTATCCCAATCCTTAATCGCACTGACCTTAGAGGGATCTACATGAATACCTTGTTCGTTGACAATATGCCCTAAAAATTGAACTTCTTTAAGCCAGAATTCACACTTGGAGAATTTGGCGAAAAGTTGCTCTTTCTTTAGGAGTTTTAAAGTAAGACGAAGATGTTGCTCATGATCAGCTCGCGTCTTAGAATATATCAAGATGTCATCAATGAAAACGATGATGAACTTATCTAAATAAGGCTTGCAGACCCTATTCATCAAGTCCATGAAAACAGCAGAAGCATTAGTCAAACCGAATGGCATGACTGTGAACTCATAATGCCCATAACGAGTACGGAACGTTGTCTTGGGAATATCTTCTTCATGCACATGGAGTTGATGATATCCAGATCGCAAATCAATCTTTGAAAAATAAGAAGCGCCTTGTAATTGATCAAAGAGATCATCAATGCGAGGTAGGGGATATCGATTCTTGATGGTGAGCTTGTTAAGCTCACGATAATCGATCCACGTCCTGAATGATCCATCCTTCTTCTTTACAAAGAGAACGGGAGCACCCCAAGGTGAAAAGCTAGGACGGATGAAACCTTTGTCAGAAAGTTCCTGAAGTTGCTTAGACAACTCTTGCATCTCGGACGGTGCAAGACGATATGGAGCTCTGGCAGTGGGATTTGCACCAGGTACGAGATCAATACAGAACTCGACTTGGCGTGCTGGGGGTAGACCAGGTAACTCTTCCGGGAAAACCTCTGAATAATCCCGAACGACAGGAATATCTTGAATAGACTTACCTTTGCCCTTATCTGCTACCACATGTGCCAAAAATGCCACATAGTTCTTTCGCAGATACTTCCGAGCTTTAAAACAAGACATGAGTCTGAGACCACCGGCAGGCTTCTCACCACGAACCTGTAGGATCTCTCCTGTCGAAAGCGGCACACGAACAATCTTCTCAGAACAAACTATCTCTGCGCGATGCTTAGATAACCAATCCATACCCACTATAACGTCGAAGCTTCCAAGTTGCATTGGCGTGAGGTCAATAGGAAAAAATATGGTCGTTAAGGTTCAACTGGCAGTTGCGTAGAACAGAATTAAGAACAATGGGTTCACCACTGGCAACCTCTACTGTCAAAGGTTTACCTAGTTTCGTTCTAGACACGCGAAGCATTGGCTCAAAAGACAATGACACAAAACTCTTGTCGGCACCCGAATCAAAAAGAACAGATGCAGGCTGATTATTAATAAAGAACGTACCGTTCACCACTTCATTGTCTGCTTGTGCCTCTTGAGCATTCATGTTGAAGACTCGCCCTCGAGCCTGAGCCTGATTCTGGTTTGCATTCTGGTTCTGGTTAGCTAGTCTTGGGCACTGGTTTCTGTAATGGGTCAGATCCCCATAGTTATAACAAGCACCTGGTGGGTATTGTGGTCATGCAGCTTGACCCTGTTGCTGAGCAGGAGGCTGAGCAACTTGTTGAGCAGGGTTCTGAACTGCACGATTTTGAGCAAACCGACAAACATCGGCAAGATGACCTGACTTCCCACAGTTAGTACAGAAACGGCACTGATGTTGCGGCTGATGGTGACTGTTGCATCGATTGCACAAAGGTGCACTTCCTGAGTAGGGCTTCTTTGCTGGAGGCTGTGCGGGTTGGTTGGGAGCTGCCTGGTTAGCTTGGGTAGTGACAGCATAGTTTTGGGAAGCCTTACGCTTCTTTGCCCTTTTTGATGAACCAGAATCCTTTCCATTCTTGTTTTGACCTTTCTTGCTATCTTCCTTGTCAGACGACTGTTTCTTGCCCTTGTCACCCTTCCTATGTAATTTATTCTTTCGAATCTGCTACTCAGTCAGTGTCGCTGATAACTCGATTGCCTGACGGAGTGTGGTAGGGTTGCTACCAGTAATAATGTCTTGTACCGAGTCAGGCAGGCCGTCGATGTACCTTTCGATAGCCTTGTCGAGTGGGGCGACCATAGTCGGGCAAAGTAGACTCAACTCCTCAAACCTGTAGGACCGGTTTTGAATCCAAAACGATTGCGAAACGTACGTATAACGTGCGGAATCCATACACGAACGCGACCTAAAACACGTGACGTAATATAAACGTGATTCTATATAAAATCTGAAATCGTACAATACCTTGAATCACTTTCTCTCTCTAGATCTAGAAAGCTCTCAATGACAAATGTGACAAAAGTTCTAAAACAAAGGCATAAGCCTCCTATTTATAGGCCAAGGGATTAATGAGGAATCTCATTAATTACCGTCATGCCACCTTGCCTTTTTGACTAACTATCACTAAATATAACAATGTAAATCTCTTCTGTTTCTCGCTACGGCTCGGATTGACGAAGGCTATAGACATGAATGTACTAACAGACTCCCCCTTGGATATTGCCGCAGTCAATCTCGTAGCGTCTTGTCTTTCTCTTTGAGTCTTCTTAAAGCTTTAACATGTCTTCATCAACGTAGACTCTCTTTTGTTTGAACAGAATCCCCGTGGATCTGTATTCAGCTTCAGCTTCTCCTTTTTTGTATAAACTCTTTTCTTCATCAGGTTCCCCCTTTTGTCAAGCTTCCGTGCTTTGGGATCGACACCTTACTTTCCGTATACAAGCTCTTTTAAGAACGATACCTGGATCTTTGCACGCTTCTGTTTGCGTTGAGCTCGTCTTCAGACTCCCCCTTAGACTCGGCTTTCGGGATCGTAGTCTGGTATAACATCTGCAACACTCAGACATTTATCAGTAACAACGTTTTTTTTTTAAAAAAAAAACCATCAATCAAATTCTCTAATCCACTCCCCCTATCAACTAACTTTACAGATATGGCAGCGTTAAAGAATCCAACTCCCTCACAGTTAATCGTCCAAGTCCAAACTAATGACCTTGGAGATATCACAAACTGTTTTTGAAATTTTTTTTTTTAATTCAAGTATCAAATTAATGAACTTGTTTTATTTTCAGAAACACAATCAGCTTACTTAGATTTTGAAACTCAGCAACTCAGACACCGGTTGTCGAAAATAACGCAGAAAACAAAATCTTTTTGTATTTTCTGAAAATATAAAGCAGTAAAGAAATATATACAAACATATTTACAGACAATATTTTTGTTTGAGTATGCGACAGAGGATCATATCAGTTTTTGACAAATTACTAGTACCGTTAAGCTTTAATTCATACTCAGAATTAAACAATTCACATAGACTGTTTCTAAATTCTCACACAATTTTCAATTTACTCAGGAGACTATTTAGATGTCTTATGAACTTAGCTCATTCATGTGTCCCACCTTTTGAATATACTCCCGTATCCAGAATCTCAATATTAAGACACACAGGTGATTGTACTAAAATGATGTCTGTACATAAATTAGGACATGCGAGAACTGAGGGATCTCAGGTCGATACTTCCGTATGCGCAGAGAGATATCAGTTTCGACTTTGGTATGTCCCCTTTAGAGGATCTTTTTGCTACAACAGATGATTATCAATTTTATTGTCTAATCAACTAAGGGTTAATGTTGTGTTTCAAGCATTTCAGGCAAAGCATTTTCCAAGGACTAGGTCAGAACTTCCATTCAGCAGAAGTCCCGAAATAATACCCCAGACATCAAATCGTAGAAAAACCTAGTATATCAGAATATAAGAACTTTCAAACGAGATTTCAGGGGTTACCTATATATCCAAGTAGTGTTCCCCATGAATTTCACACGTTAGAAATTTTAGGTTTATATCCCGAATAAATCTACTAAATGTGTGAAAATCTATCAACACATCATCAGCAAAACTGTTTAACACTTTATACTATACAAATCTTTAGCGTATAGTAACAAGTCTACAGATGTACTATCATTTCCTCTTTTTTACGCAACAACTCAAATTTTTGAATTTTATCATGTTTTAGGCTTTTTCAAATTTTCTAATGTTTTTGTATTTTCTAACAATCTCACAATCTTCAGTATTCTTGAGCACCTGCACATTCAAACTTTATCAAATACTACACAATAATTTTCATTCACTAAAGATGCCGATTCATGCTTCACGATAAAGGAAGCTCCGGCAATTCAAATTGTTTAATCAAACATTGTGTCCACCCAAGCCTCATCAGCCTTGGGTGTAACCTTGACTCTAGCAACCTGAATCTTACAGTTTTCAGCTTTGAGTGGTGGAAAATTTGCATCATAGGCAATCGAAATTAAATCCTCAGCTTTCTTCACCTTAGAAGTCGAACTTATTGTTTCAGTTTTTAGTTTCCAAATTTGTTTTTGTTTCTCAGTTTTCATTCCAACATTCTCATCTTTTATCAAATCAACACATTTCTTAACAAACCATGTCTGACCTTTTGGTGTTCCTCGTTTGTAAAAATGTGAATCTTTTTGAACACTTAGATTTTGAACAACAACTTTTGGTTTTCAAAAATCTTGGGGTTTTGTCATATCAACTGAAGTTTTCCAACTTTGTGTTGTTCTGAATCTGGGTGTATGAGAATTCCAGGTCTGTCTTGAATCGAACCTGTTCTGGTTTGATTTCCAATTTTGATTGGAAGCAAACTTGTTTGTGTTGTACCTCCAAGTTTGTTTCGAATCAAATTTGGTTGACCTTTGTCTCACAGTCTCAGATTTTTGTTTCTCAGCATCAATCTTCTTTTGATCAACATCCACAGGTTTTAGATTTTGACACTTGCGTGCAAGATGTCCTTTTTGATCACATTTGAAACATGTTCTCATGGACACATCTTTGACCTGTGGTTGTTGCTTTCTCTTTTGTGCCTCAAACTCAACATTAGACTACCTCATTTTGAGTTCTTTCTCTTCAGCTAAACTGTTTCCTTGAACAAAACTCATTTTTTCTTGATAATTTGGCATCACATTTTTCTTCCAATTTTGTTTCCTTTTATAACCCAACCCAGCCTTCATGTTTTTCTTTTTGACACCCGATTTGTTATAAAAAGTTTTGTGACCTTTACCAGCAAACTTTGAAATCTCAGATTTTTCAATCTCAACCATTTTGAAAACCTGATCAACCTTTTTTGAAATCATATTCTGAATCGGGAATACAACATCTAAGAATAATTTGTCTGATCCAATCATGGTATAAACCAATCCCTTTGAATCATCATTCAAATTTTTCTTGGATTTTGTGTTTTTCAGATATCCATCATGAAAATTTCCTTCATTTTCATCTTGTGATTCAGTTTTACCTGTATCAACCGACTCTTCTTTGAAAACACTTTCAACAACCTTACCTACCACCTCTGAATCACTGATATCATCAGATTTGGTGTAAGTCACATCGATGTTATCGGGTAACTGGTCAACCATGTTGATTACTTTTTCCACTTTTTCGCCATCATAGAATGTATAATTATTCTCCAACGGTGGTGGAACTTGATGGTATTCAGACCCTATTCCCTTTTTGTTCTTTTCAGACGCTTTCTCATCGGGTGTGATGTTGAAAATACGTTCCAGAATATATGAAGATGAATGATAGCTTTGCAATTTATTGACCAACTTTTCTTTGTCTGCCAATTCTTGTTTAAGCTTAGCAACATCATCAATATATTGGTTTAACACTCTTTGTTTATCTTCAAACCTAGCTTCAAGAAATTTAGTGTTTCTTTGACAAGCACACAATCTGTCATCTAGACTTTTGACTTTACTTTTTAAAGTTTCATATGCTTCTTTTACAGTATCATATGACAATTTCATTACATCATATTCTTTTTGCAACTCTTGAATTTTGATGTCTTTGGGAACACATTCGTTGCAATCAGCTGAACACTTTTCTTTTAATTTCTTGTTTTCTGTTTCAAGATCATCACATTTTAATTTCAATTTTTCATTTTCTTGTTTCAAAAACTTTTCATTTTCAATCATCTCATGACATTTTTCTTTGAAATTTTTTTCTATTTTAGTGAATTCAATGTCTCTCTTGTTGAGTTTTTCATCTTTTTCAATACAAGAACTGCACGTTTCCATGCATTTTTGGCATTGATGTTCAGCTACATTATCAATTTTATCAGAAGTATCAGTTTGAATAATTACCTCAGTGACTGACACTGTGGTTTCCTCTGCTTTCTGAATCTGATCTTCTTCAACGACTTGCGTTTTCTCTTCAACAACTTCCTCAGCTTTCTCTTCAACCTTCTTCACTTCATTCACCATCTTCTCACTCTCAGTCACAATTTCTTCAACTGTCTTCTTCTTTTTCTTTTCCAGACTAGCAAATATCACCTTCCGAATACCTTCTTCAACTTGCTCTTTGTACCTTGGAATCTCCCTAAGGCCTTTGCACCAAACACTCACAAAAGGTATAGCCGCAACTAATGCATCAAGGTCAACCGTCTTCGGATGAACCGTCTTCGGATCAACCGTCGGGTTTCCTTGAGGATCAACATAGCATTCTTTTTCTTTGCTCCACCTACCTGCTCGTGTTGCTTCTTTGTAAGCATCATAAACATCATCCAATCTCAGGCGTGCATGTCTTTCTTCACGAGTAAGTGTTACTTCAGCCATCATTGCTTTAGTCTTCAAACCTTGAATATTTCGAATTGCCTAAATCAAACAAATAACAAGATTAGTTCAATTACTATCAATCAACTAAATCGGATAGGTATCTGATCAAGTGAGTCAACAAAAATCAACAGAATGAATATGTGACAATGGATCGGGTGGGGATCCGCTTGGGCGAGTATCCGATGCTTTGACCTGAATCACAACAACAAATGAAATGATTAGGGTCGAGTGGTAATCCGTTCGAATTTCCACTCGATTTGTTGCACTTTGAACTTGAACAAACACAATGCTTTGAATCGGATTGTGATAACTTTTGAACAATGTGGTAATCCAATTAACCCACCACTTGATTGATGACACAATACAACAAAAATTTAAATCACTACACGACAAATCTAATATGTTGTTCAATTGATTGGCCTGTTAACTTTTTAACCACAAACAATTCTCATGGGCTGAAATTATCACTCATGTCACATGGGCCTTGTTATGACTTGTCTATGCTTTGATTAGGCCTTCACTTGAATGTAATCCGCCTTAAAGTTCAATACAAACCCTTTTACAGCCCACAATACAAGCTCATTGGACCTCAATTAATTTGTTCACCTTTATTGATTTCCTCAATTGGTGGCCTTACAATTATCCTATAGTGCCGCACAACCCACTCAGCCGACAACAATTAATACAGATGATTTTATTGAACCTTCACATAAAACGAAACAACAACATCAATTTTTATTTGACCGACATTTATATTCAAACATTCATTGGGCCAAAGTTAGTTAAAAGGCAAATGTATAAAGCTGATTGGTCCTCAACTATCACACTCACACAATTGAATTGCACATGGGTCGGTTATAAAGTGTATAAAACTGTTGTCAATCTCTCTTAATTGGACCTCACTTGCAGAATCTTTTCTTGAAAGTGGCCGACACCTTTGATGTTTTCATTATTTGGTCAACTTATTCTTCTATGATTCGGCCTCTAAAACCACCTAGTCGACAAATTCTTAATGTTATATCACTTTGATTGGGCCGTGATATAAGATGGGCCGCCTTTCACATGTACAACAGTTGATATTATCAAGGCAAGTATCACGTGAATCTCTGAACTAATTTCAAACGGACTGAATTTTTCAAACTGTTTCTTCCAAACGGTCACACCCTCAAACGATCAGTTCAAACGATGATGTCAGTTTCAAACGGACAGTTCAAACGGAAACCTCATTTCAAACGATAGTTCAATGTTTCAAATGGAAAGATGTGGATTTCAAACAGTTACATGCATTTTCAAACAGTATGGATCACTTTCAAACGATAATCCAAACGGAAGGGCTAATTTCAAACGGGATGACAGTTTCAAACGGCCAGACGCTGATTCAAACGGAATCGGACCGAAAAAACTCGAATATCTCCTAAACTGCTTGGAATTTGAATCTGAAATTTGGTAGGGTTATAGATCAGATGTTTTCGCACCACATATCAAAAAATCAGCTGAAACGGACCGTGGAAACCTGATCAATTTGACGAAAAACAGTAAAAACGTGAAAAATATGAAAAAGATGAAGAAATCTATGAAATTCAGATCTGGATCTGATAATCTTATGCTCGGAAATGTGTGATAGATCAGTGCAATCGAGCTCCTGCTCTGATACCACTTGTAGGACCGGTTTTGAATCCGAAACGATTGCGAAACGTACGTATAACGTGCGGAATCCGTACACGAACGCGACCTAAAACACGTGACGTAATATAAACGTGATTCTATATAAAATCTGAAATCGTACAATACCTTGAATCACTTTCTCTATCTAGATTCTCTCTCTAGATCTAGAAAGCTCTCAATGACAAATGTGACAAAAGTTCTAAAACAAAGGCATAAGCCTCCTATTTATAGGCCAAGGGATTAATGAGGAATCTCATTAATTACAGTTATGCCACCTTGCCTTTTTGACTAACTATCACTAAATATAACAATGTAAATCTCTTCTGTTTCTCGCTACGGCTCGGATTGACGAAGGCTATAGACATGAATGTACTAACAAAACCTATCAGTATATGCCCTGTGCTCGCCACTATCTTGTTTCAAATCATCAAACTCCTTCTCCAACGCTCGTTGTTCATGACGAGGACAAAACTCCCTCATCATAAGAGCTCTTAGCTCAGCCCATGTCTGTGCTAGAGCAACTTCTGCACCACGGTCTCTCATTACCCCATTCCACCATGTGAGAGCCCTCTTTTGAAACACGCTCGAAGAAAACTCGACCTTGCGATTATCCGGACACTGCACGTGGCGAAAAGTATTCTCGATGCTCTCGAACCATTGAAGAAGCCCAGTTGCTCCCTCAGAACCACTAAACTTGAGTGGTTTAGCCGAGTTAAAGTTGTTGAAATTGCATGTACCATTGTTGTTGTTGTTGGCTTGGTTCCATTGAGCAAAAAGATTTGGGAATTGAGCAGCCATCTACTGCGCAATAATTTCTGCCAGCTCGGCAGTTGCTATCTGGTGTTCGCGTCGAGGAGGCATTCTAAAAGAGGAAAACATGAAAGGAAACGAGTGAGATGATTGGATGAAGAGAATGAGATGAAACAGAATCAACAAAAGCAAAGATGGTGGTTACGCATCGCAAAGCAAACAAGCGACACGCAATGTCTAGTCAAAGTAAATGGATCAAAAATAATGTATCGCGAAGACATGTTCGCCTATAAGTGAACACTCACCCCAAGAGTTCCCATGTAAGAGTGACTGGTCCGATTATGTGGATTTGTACGAACACTCTAGCCTTAGACAGAAAACTCAGGGTACAGGCATTCACTCTTCCAGTTCGCACGTGTTCACACTATTAAAGCCCAAAACTTTGACGAGACTTTTGAAAATTCAAAAGGGTTCAAAACCATATAACAGAGGGTTCAAAACCTAGTAATCAATCATCCTCGAACAGACGATTAATTTTCAAAGCGGATTCGGAATCGAAGTTCCCGTTGTGGTTATCACCTAAGGATAGGTGATGTGCATGTTTTAAAATCTAAACACAAGATAACTTGTGTTAGGGTCCTAGAAAGTTATAGTCTAGGTCAAAGCATTACTAATAACCTAATTCCCTATAACCATTGGCTCTGATACCAACTCTTCTGTCACACCCCGGCCGCGTATAACATGCAACCGCGGCGGAAACACCGGGGAGTGTTGGGACAGAATTAATTGTTTCATAACCATAGAAACCAAAGTTACATTTTATTTATTTAACAAGCGTAATACATTGTCTTAAACAGGAAAACAAAGAGTTCGTGACATAATTAAACTAGTCTATCTTCATTTTTAGTCTCTAAGGCACAGGTCCGCCCTAGTGTCATGATCATCATCCTATGGAACAGCTCCTGAAAACACATGTGAAAGTAGGTACGTCAGCATAAAAATGCCTGTGAGATACATAGGTTTTGTGAAAAATGGGATTCATGACTTGAGTTTAAAGAAACGTTTAATAACAGTCAGTCATGAACCTTGTAATTTGTTTTGTTTTGTAAATCGCATGAAAAACGATAAGTTCAGATGATACGTATAAATAAAGTGTAAGGTTAAATGTACAACCTAGTAAAATGAATTTGTATAAGATAAGTTGTTTGTAAAAACAATGTCTTGTGAAGAAGATGTTATTTGTGTAAAATGAAATATGTCTAAACAGAAATGATTTAGATAACGCTACGATATGTAATATTATACAAACATTTATATATAGGAAGTACCAGCGGCGTATCCACCATGTTTGCATCATATTACATACGCCACGTTACTCAAACCATTTACCCAAACCAACCACCATGTAAGATGTTCATGTATAAATCAATTGTCAAGTGTTATTGTGTAAACCATATCGAAGAGTCCATGTTCAATGTAAACCACCAAATATGTATATCAATGTCAAAATGTTTATGTTTATTGTAGATCATGTAATGTGTACCCAAAGTATATCATGTATGGTAAGCGAAATGTATCAACCTAACCATATGTAAAATGCACAAAAACAAGGTATTGAACTAAAACATGGTTTAAATCAACGTTATGTTTTGTGGAATAAATGCATGCTATACTGATACAAACATTTATGCGGTATTGTGAAATATGCATACATCCAAGCCTTGAGACTGTGGCGACAAACCCTTAAACAAATTAAAGGTTTATCTAAGTTATGTATATCGAATTCGGTCATTCCTTCCAATCCAACAAACCCAGGATTTCAGGAACGGGAGTTGTCAATTCCTATGGTACCACTACCTACTAACGAATGGCGTGATCAATGTTAATGAATGTATTGTTCCATGTTAAGCAAACCAAATGTCATACCAAAATGTAGGAATGTGATGAATAATTGTACTAAGTACGCACACAATGGGCATACATAGCATAAAATTCATGTGAATCAATGTACTAGCATGCTCAGTCAACATACATAGCAGAAATGTAATGTAAAACAATGTACTAAGTACGCACACAATGGGCATACATAGCATGAAATGTAATGTAAAACAATGTACTAAGTACGCACACAATGGGCATACATAGCATGAAATGTAATGAAATCATGTACTATAATGTACTAACGAACATAGCAGGTATACGATGTGAAAACATGGAAAGCATGAAAGTAACAAGTAGGCACATGTGTTTCACCCCAAAACAGTTTGGAAAACAGTAAAAGAGGGGTTCAATGTACTCACCTGAGATTGCTTTGAATTCCTTGTGTAATAATCACACAATGCTAGAGATCACGGGATATCAAACGGCACCTAATAGGTAGCTATATTAATATACCGGACCAAAATCGGAAGGATTGGATAGCATGCGGGTTCGTAAACCAAACGTGTATGGAGACTCGTGAAATATGGTTTAACAAAGCCTACATACTAAAATGAAACCTATCCTAAGTGCTTGCGACCCATTACGACCCGTTTAGGTAGCTTATGCTACCTTAATGCGTCATTCGCGTAGAACGCGTTTGGAACGCCTAACATCGTGACCACAAGGTATAACCTCGGAAGGTTATAGCTATGGTCACCTAATGTGTTTGGTCGGATCCTAATGATCGACCAAATGGGTCGGGTTCGAAAGTATAAGCGATGGTTTAGATCGCTTACCTTACGACCCTATATATGCACTAAACTAAAAGTGACGAGCTAAGCATGTTAGGACATGCTTAACTAAGTTTAGAAAACAGGTTTGGCATCAAAACAAACGGCTTTGATGCTCACGAGTAGTTTGGTTACAAAATACGCAAGAATGAGCATTTTGGTCGAAACTACGACTCGTCACTGAGCCTAGATAACGTGGTAATCAGTAGGTATAGTCACTACGGACTATAACCATCGTGATCACGCTCACGTTATGAAGTTCTAATGAACTTCGTGTTGACCATAGGCTGGTCACACAGAAAGTCAAACAAAACTTTGACTTTCGGACTCGAAAAGCGAATAAAAGAACGAAAGAACACTTACGAAGGGCCCCCGAATGCTAATCTAGATCAAAATGGCTCAGGTATGAAACAAAGGTTCCAACTTAGAGCTTTTAGATCAGATTGTGTGAGTTTTTAGCAAAAAGGGGGGGTATTTATAGGAAAAGCAAGACCGTTAGGATCGTTTCTTGAATATCGTGCCACGATCTAATCCGTACACTTGTCGCAAAGTTGTGGTGGCTTATTTTGCCCCCACCATAGGGTTTTGACAAGTGGCATTGGCCTTTGGAGAGTTGAAGGGCTGTTACAAGCTGTTTAAACATTGAATCTGGTCCAGAAGGGGCCTCGCGTAACGCCTAGATCCGTCGCGTCACGCCTAGCCCTTATTTCTGCAGAATTTGCAGAAATGGTCCCTGCACATGTTTCGTTGCGTAACGGCACTTCTAACACCCGTCAAACCCAATTTCAAGCTCCACAATGATGTTAAGACATAGGGAACATGAAATATGCTTGGAAATATCCCGGATGTCGGTTCGTTTGGCCGTACGGTTGCGATGTTCGCTTAATTACGACGGAATGCGCATAAGCGCGAAAAATGATCCAAATTGCGCGACGAGTTGATTTTTCTCATGTCAAACACTAAGGCATAATATAAGGATGCTTACATAAATTTTTGGATGTCCGGATGTATTCGGAACGTAAGTTATGCGCGAAAGTGCAAACTTGTGCACTTTTTGACACTTTTAGCCCCCTGAATGATCCAAAAGTTTGTTTTAGCATACCAAACCCCTCAAAGCCTATTTCTAAGCTATGTAAAGGATATTTATGGTATGTTTAACTTATGGACATGTTCTGGAATGTTTGTTACAGTTCAAATTGGCATACTTTTGCAGTTTGTCAAGTTTAGTCCCTGTAAGCGAATTAACTTGTTTTTGCCATACCAAAGCCTTTAAAACTTATTCCTAAGTTATGTAAAGGTTATTTAAGGTATGTTGAGTATATGTTGATGTTCCGGAGTATTTGTCGCATTAAACTGAGTACGTTTACGCACTAGTTTGCGTATGATTCTCCAGAAAGCGATGTAGAGTTTGAAATTGAACAAAAGTCAAAACATGAAAAATGTAAAACACAACCAAACAAATATTAGGATCAAATAACATTGTTTTATTGATAATTGAACTGTTCATAAAGATTTCGAGCACAAATGTTACAAATTTATGTACACAACTGAACGTTCACAACTGATCTGGCATTGGAGAACCGTTGTGTATTTGCTTACTCTGGAATTGGAGAACCGTTGTTTATCTGAATCAGGTTCTCAAACAAACACAACTAAAGATGAGTTGGTATTAAACCAACATTCCTTCAAACATTCTAAACCCTACCTGGAAACTGGTGTATGTGCTTGTGCTGTAGAAACTGATGGTGAATTTGCGTACACAACTGAAGGTTCAGTGCACGGAAAGTTTCTTACGAAATGTACGTGACAAAACAAGGATGTTGGGAATTAAACGCATGTACGTGACAAAACAAGGATCGTTCTGATAGATTAAAGAGAATAAACCAAGTACAAATCATCTGCTTTCTGAATCTGAATCTGAATGTTAACTTTGACTCATAAACCCTTGAATCCCAACACTTCTCTAAAAAAAATTGTTTCTTTCCTTTTCATGAGGTAAAACCGGTTTCAACATCAAGGGTTGTTTTTCACCCTGTGTGAGCATTGAAAGCCCGACAAACAGTCTTGCAATTACGTCTTCAATCAAGACCACATTGTTAATTTTAATGATGATTCGAAACATTCTGAATAACTAGCAGAAAAACCCGACACGTATTCTATGATTATTCGAAACATTCACGAACCACAATAGACTCAAACTCATACTACTCACCCTCCCCTGAGGAAAAGTTTTCCCGACGACTCAAGATAAAGCAGTTGGTTTGTGTTCATATCAGCGTTGTTTATCACCCTGTGTGAGCATTGGAAGCCCGGCCACTAGCAGAAGAACCCGATACGTCCTCTATGATGATTCGAAACATTCACGAACAACAATGGACTCAGACTCATTGTTCCGAATTTGGTTTCTTCGGTACAGGCTGATGAAAACAAAGTTGTTATTTCGGTTGTTCAGTACTTTCAAGACGATTCAAGCGAGTCCTATGAATTAAGTGTCTGTCTATTCAATTGAAAGGAATCATTGCATTACATCCCCGTTGATAACACGTGGTTGTAATGACGGGACCCTTGATTTCAACGTTTCTCCTTACAACTCTCATCAAATGTCTCACCCTTCCTTTTATTCTGTAAATATTAAATAAAGAATAACACCATGCCCGTAACCCTCGCGTTGATAGCTTCCGTTTTATTCAAGTCATACGACGCGACTTTTTGTTCTTCAATCTTTGTTACTTGTTAATGTTTTATTTTTTTCTACTTTTAGAAAGGTTTGACCACCTCACGACTGTAAAATGTCTCGTGTGATTGGCAGCTTAAATCCCTTACATACATTGAGAAAAATCTATTTTCGAAGAATACGGGCCGTATAACAATATACGGCCCGTATACATCGTTCTTATACATTGTATATGACCAGGTAAATTATTTACACATGGTGTATACGGGTTGTATACTGTTATACGACCCGTATGAAATTAAAAAAAACTGACAAAGTCTGCTGGCACAGACTTTGTTAGTTTTTTAAATTCTATACGAGCCGTATAACAGTATACGGCCCGTATACACCATGTGTAAATAAGTTTTTCCCATGTGTTAATATTAGGACCCTATTTTTAAGCATAATTAACTTTTGAGTAAACTGCCATTTTGGTCCCTGTGGTTTGGGCACTTTTGCCATTTTAGTCCAAATCTCAAACTTTTTAAATATGGGTCCCTGTGGTTTCACTTTTATTGCCATTTTAGTCCAAATCTCAAACTTTTTGGAACAGTCAAAAAAAGGGGGTTTTTGTTTTTTGGACTAAAATGGCAATAAAGATGAAACCACAGGGACCCAGATTTAAAAAGTTTGAGATTTGGACTAAAATGGCAAAAATGCCCAAACCATAGGGACCAAAATGGCAGTTTACTCTTAACTTTTTTTTTCAAATCATTAGTTCTTATGAAATACTTCTCTATCTTTTTTAAACATTCTATATTTCTCAACTTTAATAAAATTTGGTGTTTTGAACATTGATATGTAAAAGGATGGATTAGGATCAAATATAAAGGCTCATAATTGTAAGAAGGGTACAAAGGCCTTTATAAAAACTCACTACATAAAAAAAACCCTAAACACCCACCACCACCCAATTTGTCGAGAGTTGTGTGTGTGTGGGGGGGGTGGGGCGTTTAGGTTTTGGGTGGTGAGGTAGTGGGTTTAGGTTTTAGTTAACTTAACCCGTAAAAGGGTATATATATGATGGATAGATATGTTGCTAATTCTACATGGTGATGCGAACACTTATGTCGTTAGTCTTGCAATGGTGAGGGGGTGAATCAATTGCTGATCCCGCGGCGACTTTATGACCAGTATGTTCAGTTTCAAAAGAACCATCACAAGTGTTGCATATTGCAAATTCTAACAAGTTGGATCGTTGGAGGGAATTTTTAGAATTGGCATTATTATCGGCTAACAAGTGAAACTTAGGATTATTAAAATCTAATAAGGCATAAGGCATGTAACAATGACTTGACACCAACTCTTTTTACTTTTTCAATAAATCATTACAGGTAGCCTAACAAACTCACTTCCATTTCCATGGTTTACATGGGAAGGCTTTGATTGCTCGCATGTTGGACTTAGATGCTTTAAAAAGTATCCACATTATTTTGAATGAAATTTGTCCAGGTTTGGGAAGGGTCCAATATCTTGGAGGTTTAAGTGTACTAATATCCTTTGAAGATAAAGAAACGGCAACCACAGTTCTTGAAGCGGCTACAGAGGTCTTTGGAAGATTTTCTTCGGTTGATTATTGGGAAGGACAGTCCTTGGGTTATGATCGCTTGGCATGGCTTAAGATAATGAGGATTCATCTTCAGCTGATTAACAATGAAGTAATAGACACTGTGGGAGGCGTTTTCGGTAAGATTGCTCACCGAGCAAAACGGTCCGATGATGATGGCGATCTTTCTTCTGAATACATTGGGGTCTTGGTCGGTGGCGGTAAACGGATTTGCGAAGAAGTGACGCTGGTATGGAGAGAAAGGAAATTTAAAGTTTGGGTTTCGGAGAAGTCCGGTTAATGGGTACCGGAATTTTACCGAGTTAGCATCCCGTCTGAGTCTTTCACTGAGCCGACGCCAGATCCTATGCCTGAGCGCACCAACGAATGTGAGATGGAAGATGCTGAATTGAACAAGGCTAGTGAAGATGAAGCTCCAATGGAGTTTGCGAACGGAAACGGATCGCTGTCGTCGGAATTTGAAAGGCCTCTCGCGTTGATTGGTAGTAATTCCAATGTATGCATGGCTGGATCTCCAAGCATGTGCATGGAAAATCAAAAGGATCTTTCTGTTCTCAATATTGAAGAGCACGTGCATGTTGAGTGCTTTGGAAATCAGGAACCGCCGCTTTCTATATTTAATGAAGAGAGAGAACTTGCGGGGCCTATGTTGAGCTATGGCCTTGAAGCCGAACAGGGTGGGCCTCCGGATGCAGGAAATAGGCCCAGTTATATCACATGCAGGCCCAAACGCGGTAAGAAAACCAAGAAAAAGGCCCAAAACGTAATTATCCCTGATCTTAATCAGGAGCCGGAGATTTCAAACACTTCGGACCCGTTCAACCTCGAGGAGATATTCCGTTTGGAGGAGGAGGTTAACAGGATGAGGGAAACTGGTCCAAGATGTAGTATACGCAGGGAGGCGTCGGAAGAATTTGCGGGAGAAGAGCAGGTTCGCCTTAATGTTGAGGAAGAAGTCTCTCGTACATTGGAATTTGGGGCCTGTCTGGGAATAGATGTGGATGGATTTGAGAATCACGTGAAAAAATTGATTTGTGGGGAGATGAAGATGAACTGGGATCAATGAATTTTATCTCAATCTATATCAATGGGGGTTTGGTGTCGGCTTGAAAGCCGGATGGTATTGGTTAAGTTCAATGACTTGACACCAACTCTTTTTACTTTTTTAGTAAAACATTACTGGTAGCCTAAACAAACTCACTTCCATTTCATGTTGCATAAAAACATTTGTTTAAATTTAAATAATAAAAAAGTCACTATTTTAGTGAATCGAGGTATCTGTAATGAATCACACTATAAAATCTTCTTCATACTGTATAGTACCTAAGAACTCCACCCTTCTTTCTTATCAGATATCTACCTCCATCTTCTCTACGTTATAAAAACTTATAAAACCAAACCATTATGGATGGTCTAACATCGTCACCGGCATCATCATCTCCACTACTGCTTCATATTTGAGTCTTGAAAACTTTAGTTCAAATAGTTTTCCAAACGATTCCAATAATAGTGTTAGATTAAAACGTACGTACACATGATATATGGTACAAATAAAAAAAGTGAATATATCCAATTAAACACCCGTATATATCAACCTTTCTTCTTGTCTTGTAAGTATTTGGAATTTTCACTTTCCAATATTCCTTCACAAAAAGTGAAAAGCGAATTAAAAGACGAATCAAATCAAGCAGAAAGAATCCTTTGATGGATTTCCTCTTGGTTGAGTTGGTAAGGAGCAACAATGGAATTGTAAATCAAAAAGTGTCTACCAATTAACAACATCACATGACATTATCAGGTTATTTTCCACTTTAACGTTTATCCATCCTAATTCATGCATAAGCACTTTATAGAACTTTAGTGCCTCATAATTACAGGGTTTAACACTTCTCTTAAACACAAGTTGTATAGTTAGATTGATGAGTTCTAATGTTTAATAACAACTTATTTGAGGAAAAAAAACATATACAAATGTATATAAAGTAAAATATGATATTCTTGAATGTCAAAAGTAATATATCAAACCTCTTTTATAAGAAAACTAGTTTTTGCCCCGCCCGCGTTGCGGGGCAATAAGCCGAATATTTCTCTCTCATAATATGTATGTCTGTGTTTCGGTTACTTGTACATACTACTCATAACACGATCTCAAAAAAAAATTACATCGAGTCAACCAATTAAAACAAAAACACTACCATACATTTACTAAAAAAACTAAAACAATGGAAAGACTATAATTTTAAACTGAGAACAAAATTGTAATTTTTCACGACAAATGAGCATGTACCAGGCATGCCTGGACGAATAAAAATTACACCTATGCCCGCCCGTGTTGCAGGGCGTTAAATCAAATATTTCTTAGTTTCATAACATGTATGCATGTATTTAGGTTACTTGTACATACTACTTATAACACGATCTAAAAAAAAAATACATCGAGACAACCAATTAAACGAAAACACTACCATAGTTTTGCTAAAAAATATTAAAACTATAACAGGTCTATAATTTTGAGCTGAGAGTAAAATACTAATTTGTCAGGACCAATGAGCGAGTGTTAGACAACTGGTTGACACAATAAAAGTTACATTGAGTCAACGAAACAAAATAAAACAGTACTATAGTTTTGCAAAAAAAAAAAAGGTAAAACGATGGCAAGTTCATAATTTTTAACTGGGGAAGATATCGTAATTTTTTAAATGAGAGGAAAATCATAATTTTGAACAGAGGGGAAAATCGTAAAAATATGTTGAACTGGGGGGGCGAAATCATAATTTTAAACTGTGAGCAAAATCATAATTTTAAACTGCGGGCGAAATCATAATTTTGAGCTATGGGGAAAAACATATTTTTATTTTGAATTGTGGGTAAAAACGTAATTTTGAGTTGGGGGCAAAATCATAATTTTGAGCTAGGGGCAAAAACATATTTTTATTTTGAAGGGGGCAGCAAAAACGTAATTTTAGACGGAGGGTGAAACCGTAAATTTAAACTGGGAGTAGAATTAGAAATGGGTTTTTGAACTGAGGCCAAAAGCGTAAATTTTGAGCCAGGGCAAGAAGATAATTTTATGTTGAATTAGGGGCAAAAACGTAATTTTAAACAAAGGACGAAACCGTAATTTTAAGCTGGAAATAAAATTAAATTAAAAATGGATTGGTCCAATAGGAAAGTGTCAGGCCAGCTGCCTGGCACTATTCCCCTAACTTAGTAAATGTATATGTAGTATTTTGAGCTATGGGGGAAAACATATTTTTATTTTGAATTGTAGGCAAAAACGTAATTTTGAGTTGGGGGCAAAATCGTAATTTTGAGCTAGGGGCAAAAACCTATTTTTATTTTGAAGGGGGCAGCAAAAACGTAATTTTAGACGGAGGGTGAAACCGTATATTTAAACTGGGAGTAGAATTAGAAATGAGTTTTTGAACTGAGGCCAAAAACGTAAATTTTGAGCCAGGGCAAGAAGATAATTTTATGTTAAATTAGGGGCTAAAACGTAATTTTAAACAAAGGACGAAACCGTAATTTTAAGCTAGAAATAAAATTAAATTAAAAATGGGTTGGTCCAATAGGAAAGTGTCAGGCCAGCTGCCTGGCACTATTCCCCTAACTTAGTAAATGTATATGTAGTATTTTGAGCTATGGGGGAAAAACATATTTTTATTTTGAATTGTGGACAAAAACGTAATTTTGAGTTGGGGGCAAAATCGTAATTTTGAGCTGGGGGCAAAAACATATTTTTATTTTGAAGGGGGCAGCAAAAACGTAATTTTAGACGGAGGGTGAAACCGTAAATTTAAACTGGGAGTAGAATTAGAAATGAGTTTTTGAACTGAGGCCAAAAACGTAAATTTTGAGCCAGGGCAAGAAGATAATTTTATGTTGAATTAGGGGCATAAACGTAATTTTTAACAAAGGACAAAGCCGTAATTTTAAGCTGGAAATAAAATTAAATTAAAAATGGGTTGGTCCAATAGGAAAGTGCAGGCCAGCTGCCTGGCACTATTCCCCTAACTTAGTAAATGTATATGTAGTATTTTGAGCTATTAGGGAAAACATATTTTTATTTTGAATTGTGGGCAAACACGTAATTTTGAGTTGGGGGCAAAATCGTAATTTTGAGCTAGGGGCAAAAACATATTTTTATTTTGAAGAGGGCAGCAGAAACGTAATTTTAGACGGAGGGTGAAACCGTAAATTTAAACTGGGAGTAGAATTAGAAATGAGTTTTTGAACTGAGGCAAAAAGCGTAAATTTTGAGTCAGGGCTAGAAGATAATTTTATGTTGAATTAGGGGTAAAAACGTAATTTTAAACAAATGACGAAACCGTAATTTTAAGCCGGAAATAAAATTAAATTAAAAATGGGTTGGTCCAATAGGAAAGTGTCAGGCCAGCTGTCTGGCACTATTCCCCTAACTTAGTAAATGTATATGTAGTAAATTTAAAATTTGGTGGATACGACAAAAATTCATATTTGAGTTAACTGCCATTTTCGTCCCTGTGGTTTGGTCACTTTGGCCATTTCAGTCCATTTTTCAAAAATGCGCCATTTTCCTCCCCGACGTTCTGGAAAGGTGCCATTTCAGTCCAAAAATCATAACCCAGTTAAGTCAGTTAGTAAACAAGGACTGATTGTGTAAATTTGTAACATAAAGGACTGATTGTGTAAATTTGTAACACCACCACCACTAGCCCTGCCACCACCACCACTCCGCTGCCACCACCACCGCCACCACCGCCACCACAGCCACCACCACCACCACCGCCACCACAGCCACCACCGCCACCACAGCCACACCGCCACCACAGCCGGGAATGATGTCCGATGATGACAACAATGGTGTCCGATGATGACAACAATGGTGACCGATGATGGTCTGATGGTAATTATGATGAATGACGGGAATGATGTCCGATGATGACAACAATGGTGACCGGAGTTTGCAGGTTAGCCGGAGATGAGAAGGGTGGTCGGAGAATGGTGCTACGGTGGTGAAAGTGATCGACGGCGAGGTGTGCGATGGAGATATAAAGGTTGTCGGGTTATGCGGAACGATGGTGGTCGCCGGAGACAACCGGAGAGGAAGCTCGCAACATTAGAGACGTCGCCAGAACTTGAATTCTCGTTGAAGTCGTCACGTCGGAACTCACGTTATCCTTTTGTTCGGTATACTTTCTTTATTTTCTTGTTCCCTCGATTTAGCCACTGTTAGAGTATCTAACTTTGATTTTAAACACCGGAGGATTGGAGGAATCCAACGCCGTTGGAGAAGACGACCGGAGTTCGTCGGAGTTCAAGCTTTCGCCGGTTAAACGGAGGTCGTCGGAGGTTCACGACGGGAACCACGTCAAACGTCGTCTCGGTATACATCGGAGGATTGGAGGAATCCAACGCCGTTGCTTAACTGGTGGCGGTGGTGGCTGTGGTGGCGGTGGTGGTGGTGGTGGCTGTGGAGGCGGTGGTGGCTGTGGTGGCGGTGGTGGCTGTGGTGGCGGTGGTGGCTGTGGTGGCGGTGGTGGCTGTGGTGGCTGTGGTGGCGGTGGTGGCTGTGGTGGCGGTGGTGGTGGTGGTGGCTGTGGTGGCGGTGGTGGTGGTGGCAGCGGAGTGGTGGTGGTGGAAGGGCTAGTGGTGGTGGTGTTACAAATTTACACAATCAGTCCTTTATGTTACAAATTTACACAATCAGTCCTTGTTTACTAACTGACTTAACTGGGTTATGATTTTTGGACTGAAATGACACCTTTCCAGAACGTCGGGGAGGAAAATGGCGCATTTTTGAAAAATGGACTGAAATGGCCAAAGTGACCAAACCACAGGGACGAAAATGGCAGTTAACTCTTCATATTTTAAACTTGATGACTAATTAAGAAAGTAAACAAGTGTATTTAAGCCGATGAGACCCAGATAAATTGGTTTGGGAGGAGGCAACCCTATGACCTTCCAATGAGGAGGTCATGGATTGGAGTTTCATTTCGTGCAATTTGTTTAAGACGTGCCAGAGATTTTATCATAGTGGGGCTTCGGGAAACGGGCTTCCGTTGGAATGGTGTACGGGTCTAGTCACTAGTGTTATCTGTGTTCGTAGGGTGTGGGTAGTCTTTCGCCAACGAGTTTGTCCGAATGACCAGGCTTGTATTGTATTTATTGGTCGTTCCCAAAAAAACAAGTGTATTTGAATAAATAATAAGGAGATTAAAAGTAATAATCATATGATTAAAAAGTTACTATTTTTACACTGAATTAGAACTGTATTAAAGAAAATTATATCACATGAGTCATGACTCATGAGGAATAAAAAGGTGGGTGGCCACTATGGAATGTCGTTCGTCTGGTTCGAAGACACAGACCAAAACAGTCTTTTCTTGGATCCTTTATGTTTTTTCTCCAACAATTTTGTTGGTGTTATCAAATCAATTATATTAATTATGTATTTTTTAATTGTTTTAAGATATGATACATATGGATTTTTTAACGAGATATCGATGGTTGTTCAAGGTATGGAATGATTGTCTTAAACATAACACGGGTTTTACATGTGATTAGTTATATAGTATCATCTTGAAAAAAATAATAATAAGAGGAATAAGGTATTCAACTTAATTTATTTAGGATATATTGTTTTTTACATCCTTTAAGTTTTAGCAAAATTTCAGACGCTATCGTTTAACTAACAAAATTATAACGGACGTCATTTATGTTGTAATTTTTTTACGGTAGATGTCCTTTATCTTTTAATTTATTTACAGCGGATGTCCTTTATTTTTGTAGTCCTTTTAAGGAGAAAGGACACCGCTTGTAAGGAAATTATAACATAAATGACATCTGCTGTAATTCCGTTAGTTAAAAAACAACTGCTGAAATTTTGATGAATTGAAGGACGTAAAATGCAATTTACCCATTTATTTATAAAGGATGAAACACATTAAAAAGACTTTTTTCTTTAAAAAAGCATATGTATTATGTATATATATACGTGCAAATACATGTAAATACAGTGATAGTGAATATGGATTCATTATTCAGATGTTACAAAAATCAGTAGTATTCTTATTAGCTAAAGTTTTATGTATTGTTTCTCGGGTTTTACAGCAAACATTGGCCTTGTTCTATAATCATAAAATTCCACCGTTCAAAAAAAATCTGAATATCATATGATTTTCTATTTGATAGTCTACAATATGTTTGCTAAAGTACTTTTTTTCTCATAGCTAAAGTTTCTCATAAGATCATTGAGCTTAATTAATCCGTTTTCATTGTCGGTCATCAAAGTTTTAATGAAGTTTCAATACCTAATGAAATCGTTATTCACGCTTTTATTACTTATTAAAAAAGTGTGTTTTGAAGTCGATTTGGAAAAGACGTTGCTAATGTTAAATGAGGTGTCCTTCCGGATATCTTGTGTCAAATGAGGTTGTTGTTTTTTTACAAGTGATCGATTTGTATCGTTAAAAACTTGATCAACATCCTTAAATGCTTTCAATAAGCCGTGACCTGGGCTTAAGCGTTAACCTTGATGAGTAGAATATACGCCATCGAGGTTTCGTATAACTTTTAATTTTTGAATTTACTTAATTAACTCTTATTATTCGAATTATATAGAAACCGGTTAATCTGTCAGATCTTTGTTGGTATGTTTTGGTGAGTAACCAGCAACAAGCAGACCAAAAGCATGAAATCCTCATCATCACCCTCCACTTTTGTTTTATCAAAGACACACCCTTCAATCATTATTGGTTTCGTCTTGCGAAATCATTGTATCGTGTTTCTTTTTTCAAAAAGTAAATAAAGGGTCAAGTCTTAGATTTATTAGATTTAATAAGAAATAAATTTATCATCAAATATTATTAAATATTATTATTTTATATTTTTATGTATTGAGTGGGAGTGTGACACCCAAAATACCTAGGGCAGAAGAATATTCTTCCATTATATTGCATGGTGTGCTCCAAGCCTCCAACCAACAAGCGCCTCCTTCAATTGCCTTTCTTTTGTTTATGTGGGTGAAATACTTTACAATATTTTATACTTTCCAAAAATTATTATATATCGGTATTTTTAAATACTATGTTCTGAATTTTTATAAGTTAAGACATCCGGAAGCTTAGTTTTTAATCTAAATATTCAAATGTGAAGACATCTAGAAACTTAATATTTCCTAAAAACTAAATACTCAGACCCCCCGTAACGGGGCGTTTTTTTAAAAAAAAATTGCAAAAAAACGCCTGATAACGCCGGAACCCCCATTACATGGGGCGTTTCCGGGCGTTTTTTTTGAAAAAAAATGGCTCCGGCGTGTTTATTAAAACGCTGAACAATGGTTTGAATGCCCAATCAATTGAGGACATGTGGGTTTAGAGAGAGAGATGGGGTTGTGGCCGGATTTTTTGGCCGGATTTTTGGCCGGATTTTTGGCCGGATTTTCTGGGTTTGCAGAAGGGAAGAAGAAGGGCATGAAGAAGAAGAAGAAAGGTTTTTTTTAAACTTTGATATTGACACTTAGGCCCCTATACTTTTAAACTTTATTATTTTCTGTTTTGAAACATTAGGCCCTAAAGTAATTTTTTAGTATTGTATTTTTTTAATTTTCTGTATTTTACTTTCTGTTTTTTATTTTCTGTATTTTTATTTTCTTTATTTTTAAGTTCTGTTTTTAATTTTTTAGTATTGTATTTTTTTATGTTTTAAATTAAAAAAAATAATTGGGAAATGATTGCATGGGCATTATTTGAATAATGCCCCACTACACCATTTTATGGTATAATGCCCCTTGCTGACTGGGCTGCCACATGGCGCAAAACGCCCCATGGAGGGGGCATTATAATGTTTAACCATTACGCATGGTCTCACATGTGAACATATCTATCCCAAAATTTGAGAATTCACATGTTACATGTTTTAGAAAATTGGTAAACTAAAATTTGTGTACTTAAAGACTTGTGAAATGGAAATTACAACATGTGAAAATAGTAGTAAATAGGGTGTGAATGAGTCGAGTAGCTTGTGAACTATCTGAGATTGGCGCGTTAAAGGCTTGAATCAAGCCAAGCATAAATAACCTTAAATTTGAGCTCAGATTTGGGATCACTTAATAAAAGAGTTTGAGTTCGGTTAGTGGGTAAAAGACTTAGACCCAAAAAAAGGAAGGAAAAGATTGTAAGGAACCACTCTAGATAGTAAAAAAAACTACAAAGAAAAAAGAAAAATATGTACTTATATTAGATGCTTGTTGTAATCAACCAATCTATCTATACTATATAATAGAAGAAACCTGATTTAGGACACATGTCATTCAATGAGGGCATCAATAATTTATTGATAAATTTTAAATTTAAATTAAAAAGATTTGAATATTATATTAGAATTTTATTTTGATTGTAAATCTATATCGGCATTTTGAATTATAGTTTGGCGTATGGTTGGGTGATATGTATTTTGTAAGTATGTAACTTTAGATTAAAAAAAGAAAGAAAGAAAATATATGTGCGCATAAAATTTGTATCAAATAAATTTTAACATTATATAAATTAATGCTTCAAGCAACTTTATTCTATTCGTTAATTTCATTATTGGAATATACAAAACACTTTTGACTCAATATGTACTTTTATATATTTTAAGATTCTTAAAAAATCTGCATACTTCAAAAAAAAAAAAAGTTCGCATATTGGAATAAAATAAGCAAGGTAAACACTAAGGGGCTGTTTGATAGCCTTTGAATGGTTATTAAGAGGCTACCTCTTAATGAAATCATTAAGAATTTTACCAATGAAAATGTAGAAGAATGTGACATGTGATGATTTACCATTCAGAGGTTACCTCATAACCATTCAGAGTTGAGGTTACCTCTTATTCATTCAGAGGTTTTAAACCACTAAGAGGTAGCATTTGAATGGTCATTAAGAGGCTACCAAGCAGCCCCTAAATCAGATATTGTAACTTTAAAGAGAATATGTTGATTCACAAAAACAGTAAGCAAAATTTGTTCACTTATTTCATAATTGTAAAATATAAGTTGTCTTAGATTTATTGTATATTACACGGAGTTGAATAAATGTAATTTTATATACCAAATAAAAAGTTATATCTTTAAAACCACGTATATTACACAAGTTGAATAAATGTATTTTATTGTAAACTCCACTTCATTCTAAATACTAGGTATGTTTTTTACTCTTCATATACTATGCATATTATCTATGTCACATAGAAAACATCATGTTTTTTTAGATAAGTTTACCATGTCAAATAAGTAATACGCATATTATCTATGTCACATAGAAAACATCATATATTTTTAGATAAGTTAGATATATGTGTTTTAAAACAAGGTAAACTCTTAACATACATATTTTTTCCTATTGTAACTAAGATGTAGAGGTCTGTGAAAGGTTTCTTCACATTCGGAATTGTAACACCCGTCTAATTACTACTTGAATTCAATAAAAATTTAACCGATTTAAACAAAAAGGTGTCTAATTAAAACATAATTTCCATAGGCAAAGTTTAAAACTAGTTAACCCTTAGTCCACTAACAACTAAGATCAAACATTCATAAGATGTTTAACGAGAGTTTACAATACAAAACATTGTTTATCAAAGTTAACATAACGCGGAAGCTCAAAAGTGAGTGTTCGGTTCTTCAACATCTAGCTTGACCGTCATCCGTAATATCCCATCGTCACCTAGGGTTAAAACCACTGAAAAACGTTAGTTTTTACAGTGAATTTAATCTTACAATCGAGTTCTAGCATCACAACATGAAAACAAAACAATTTTTCAAAAGTTAACCTGCCGCGTGTCGCGGCAGGTTCTGATAATTCTGTCGCGTGCCGCGGCAGACGTCGCGTGTCGCGGAGGGATCAAGAGATCCTGTCGCGTGGCGCGGGGAACACAGTTTTCCAGCAGGTTCAGTGCTGAATCCTGCACTTGCTGCCAGCTCCGGAAATCCAAGTTTTTAGCTTCATTTGACCATAACTTTTGACTCGTAAGTCCGTTTTAAGTGATTTTTCTTCCTATATGTCTGTAAATTCATTACCGACATAACCATTACAAATTTGACACCTAAAATTTAATTTACGGACCGAAAGACCATATGTCACTATGTAGTTATTCGACCCATTCTAACCTTACACATTTTATTACCATTTAGCTAATAAACCTATGGCGCCTTATGCCCGACATCCGGGGCTTATTATCACCCGCATTTCTTACCAATTTCATGGTTTAATGCCCTTGTGCTTATTATCGCCATTATCGACTACTAGAATGTTTAAAACTACCATTTTCACAACTATTAAACCCGTTGGCTCATCTTGTGGAACCATCCACTTATGATGACTACCAATTGGTTCGTTTACTATACTAAGTCTAATTATTCACATCCATCCATAATAAATATAAATTCAACGCAGATTTAGATTCAACAATAAGATTTACGAAACTTATCAACAACTCGTTTAATGTAACCAATAAAGTTACGTACCTTAGTGTACGCCCTTCAACCGCAAATCACCACCGGCTTGTCCACTCGACGTTCCGGTATCCTTTCCTATAGAGTTCAATTCAAGACATGTTTAGAACTCTCTTTGAACCTTACATCGCATAATACACCGAAAACATCATAATTATGCGTTTAATCTTTAAATTTCCATTTTAAGCCTTCTCGCATTTTCACAAACACCTTAAGAGCAGATTTTTCACATGATTATATGACAAGTTTCTAGCTTATCATTTAGCCCCAATTTCACCTAAATCAACATTTTACATGAGTGTTAGCTTCTAGATTTCTAAAATCACTTCCAAATTGTCAAATTACACAAGATTAACACCCAATATCCTAGTGTTCATCAATTAACACATAACCCATTAATCACCTACAATGGTGATCATAGTTTCCACTAAAATTTTACATGATTTCAGCTTGTGTTCGTTTAGGGTTTGTCCCTAAACACTATAGTTGTTCTTATATCATCACAACATATACATGCAACCCTAATTTCAGATTTTTCCCAATTTCATGAGAATTTCAAATTAAGAGTTTTCACTAAATTTTACATACCTTGTAATCCTCTTGCGATGAGGATCACGGTTCTAAGCTCGGATTTTCGTTTGGACCAGATTTGCACCTCCAATTTAAGAGTTTTAGTAGAATTCTAGGGTTTTTGAAAGTGGGGTGTCGCCCCTTGTTGTTCTGAACGACCAGACACCTCCTTGTGGGGTGTTTGGTGTGTTTTATTAGATTAATTAAAATAAAGTTTCAATTTTTACAACTTAGGTCCTTCCATTTTGATCAACATTTAATTTAGTTGCTTTTAACCCTAATATAGGTTATTTCTAAACTTGTAGCTAACTAGGTTAAAATTCCTAGTTAGTAAATCCTCATTTATTTATACTTTATAATTATAATATAAAGTTTTATATTTTCGGGGTGTTACAAGTCCACCCCCCTTAAAAAGGGTTTCGTCCCCGAAACCGAAGTACGTACCAAATAATGTAGGGTGGAGACGTCGCATTTCCTCTTCGGATTCCCACGTAGTGTCCGAACCTTTCCTATGCTCCCATTTGATTTTGACTTGATCGATTTGTTTATTTCGTAAGTGTTTGACCTTCCGATCTAAAATCTCCACCGGTCTCACCGCATAATTTAGGCTATTATCCACTTCGATATCATCGTAATGGATATAAGACGTTTCGTCCGCTAGGCACTTTCGCAGTTGCGACACGTGAAACGTGCCATGTATTCCATTCAACTCTTCCGGTAGTTCCAGGCGGTAAGCTACCTTACCGACCCGTTCGACGATTTTAAATGGCCCAATAAACCTCGGGCTTAGCTTTCCCCTTTTTTTTAAATCTGATAACGCCCTTCCATGGGGAAACCTTTAGCATCACCATATCACCCAACTGAAACTCAATCGGTCTTCGTCTTTTGTCGGCATAAGACTTTTGTCTATCTTGAGCCGCTTTCAAATGGGCCCGCACCACCTCGATTTTCTCATTAGTGCTTCGGATCATATCCGTAGGTGCTAGTCCTCGTGGGCCCACTTCTCCCCAACATACCGGAGTTCGACACTTCCTACCATACAACATCTCATACGAGGCCATCTTAATGCTTACGTGATAGCTATTGTTATACGAAAAATTCGACTAAGGGTAGATAAACATCCCAACTGCCTCCGAAGTCGATAATGCAGGCCCGTAGCATATCCTCCAACGTTTGGATTGTTCTTTCGCTCTGCCCATCCGTTTGCGGATAGTAAGCGGTGCTAATAAACAGCTTGGTTCCCATCTGTTTTTGGAATTCACGCCAGAATTTTGAAGTAAACCGAGTATCTCGGTCCGATACGATGGATATCGGTACTCCATGAGGTGCTATGATTTCATTGGTATACACTTCCGACATCTTCTCGGATGTATAGGTCTCACGTATCGGAATAAAGTGAGCACTTTTCTTCAATCTGTCTACGACTACCCATATAGCATCGAACCCACGGTTAGTTTTGGGCAATTTGGTCAACAAATCCATGGTGATTTGTTCCCACTTCCAAACTGGGATGTCCAACGGTTGCAGCTTACCGTATGGCTTCCTGTGCTCTGCTTTAACTTGCAAGCAGGTCAAACACTTCTCCACATATTTCACAATATCTCTTTTCATCCCGGGCCACCAATAGTTTTGTTTTAAATCATTATACATCTTGGTCGCCCCCGGATGGATTGATTATCGGGATTTATGGGCTTCATTTAGTAGAAGCGTCTTTACCCCACAAGTATTTGGAACCCATATCCTTCCGGATCGAGTCTTCAACCCGTCATTCCTATTCGACAAATCTTTCAACTGACCGATTATTCTTTCCTTCTTCCAATTCTCCTCTTTTACTGCTTCTATTTGCGCCTCTCGAACACGTTCTAGTATACCCGAGGTCACCACGAGCTGCATCGACCTTACTCGTATTGGGACATAGTCCGCTTTTCTGCTCAGAGCGTCCGCTACCACATTTGCCTTTCCGGGGTGGTAATATATTTCATAGTCGAAATCTTTTACCGTTTCTAACCATCGCCTTTGTCGCATATTTAACTCCTTCTGATCGAAGAAGTATTTTAAGCTTTTGTGATCGGTGTATATGGTGCACTTTACCCCGTATAGGTAGTGCCTCCATATCTTTAAGGCAAATACCACCGCAGCCAATTCAAGATCATGCGTGGGATATTTCTTCTCGTGTATCTTCAATTGTCTCGAGGCATAAGCTATAACTTTGCCCCGTTGCATCAAAACGCATCCGAGCCCTAACAGTGAAGCATCCGAATAAACCACCATATCTTCGACTCCGTCCGGCAATGTTAGTAACGGAGCTTGAGTTAACTTTTCTTTTAGCGTTTGAAACGCTTTTTCTTGATCGACACCCCAAATGAACTTCTCTTTCTTTTGGGTTAGCTTTGTTAGCGGTGACGCAATCTTGGAGAAATCTTGAATGAATCTCCTATAGTATCCTGCAAGCCCCAAAAAGCTTCTAATTTCCGATGGGTTCTTCGGAGGATTCCATTTTGACACGGCCTCGATCTTTGACGGATCCACCAATACTCCGTCGGCACTTATGATATGGCCGAGAAATTGCACTTCTCGTAACCAAAAGGCACACTTAGAGAATTTCGCATACAACTTCTCTCGTCTAAGTGTCTCTAACACCTCTTGCAAGTGGTGTGCGTGTTCAGCTTCACTTTTCGAATACACCAAAATATCATCGATAAATACAATGACCGACTTATCCAACATTGGCTTGCAAACCCGGTTCATGAGGTCCATGAAAGCCGCGGGTGCATTTGTTAGCCCGAATGACATCACGAGGAATTCGTAATGTCCGTATCTTGTGCGGAAAGCCGTCTTCGGCACATCTTCTTCTTTGACCTTTAGTTGGTGATACCCAGATCTCATGTCAATTTTCGAAAACCAGTTCGCACCTTTTAATTGGTCGAATAAATCATCTATCCTCGGGAGCGGATATCGGTTCTTTACCGTGAGTTTGTTTAACTCCCGGTAATCGATACACATGCGCATGCTCCCGTCTTTCTTTCTCACGAACAATACCGGTGCGCCCCAAGGAGACACACTCGGCCTTACAAATCCTTTGTCAAGCAGATCTTGAATTTGGGACATCAACTCTTGTAATTCCGACGGCGCGAGTCGGTACGGTGCTTTAGCTACGGGTTTTGCGCCCGGAATCAGCTCGATCCCGAACTCCACCTCCCGCTCGGGCGGCATTCCCGATAAATCATCCGGAAATACATCTTCAAAATCACGCACTACGGGTACGTCTCCAATTCTTGGTAATTCTTTCCCAGGCTCATTCGCGTATATCATGAAGCCCTTGCATCCTCGCTTCATAAGCTTGTGAGCTTTCAACATCGAGCACACTATGGGGTTGCCCCCCTTTTCGCCATAAATGGTGACGTGTTTCCCGCTCGGAGATGTTAGTTTTATCTCCTTACGGAAACACACGACTTTTGCATGGTGCTGGGCTAGCCAATCCATCCCAACGACTACTTGAAATTTCCCCATTGACATCGGGATTAGGTCTGTCAAGTATTCTTCATCGTCGATGCTTAATTTGCAGCCTCGACAAACATCGCAAACTATAAAACTTTTGTTGTCCCCTATTTCAACTTCTAAGGGCACAGGTAATTTCATCAAAACAAATGAAGGATGTCGAATAAATCCATGCGAAATGAAGGATTTATTCGCATCCGTATCAAACAATACACGTGCTGGAATTGAGTTAATTGTGAATATACCTGAAATCACATCGGGTTCTGTCTTCGCTTCAGCCGCGGTAAGTTAGAAGGATCTCGCCTTCGCTTTGGGAGCTTCTGTTGGAGATTCTTTAACATCTCTCTTTCCAACTAAGTCCGGACATTCGGACTTTTTGTGGCCGGGTTGATAACATTTGTAACAAACAGAGACTTTTCCCGGGCATAGCGAGGCCGTGTGCCCCGTCTTATTGCATATGGGGCATGGCTTGTCTTTGAACCGACACTCCCCTTTGTGCCCCTTCCCGCACACTTTACAACTTGGCGACCCACCCTTAGTATCCACCTTCTTTCCCGATTCTCCCGTTCGGGCTTTCTTTGTAGGGCTTGGATTCACATCATGTGCCCTTCGCTCACCTCTTTCGACTTGCTTCTTCAACTCAATTTCCCGTTCCCGTGCAACGTTAATGATTTCGGTAAGGGTCTCGTATTTTGAAGGAGTCATAAACTCCCTATATTCAGCACTTAACATGTTGTAATAATAATATATCTTCTGCTCTTCAGTGGTGACTAACTCGTCACAAAACCTCAACTTATCCATGAAGATGCTCGTGATCTTGTCAATTGATTCCCCCCTTTGTCTTAACTGGATAAATTCCTCTTTGATCCTGTTGATAACTGCCTTGGGGCTATAGTGTTTAAGGAACGGCACCTTAAACTCATCCCAAGTCATAACCCTTGCCGCTTCGGCTCCGATCTCTTTCTTCTTATTGTCCCACCAATCCTTGGCTTGATTTCTCAATTGGCCAGTTCCGTAAGCAACAAAGCCACCCACGTCGCAGTGGGTTCGTTCAAACACTCCTTCGACATCACTCAACCATCTTTGGCAAATTATTGGGTCGACTTCCCCGTTATAGATTGGCGGTTTACACGCCATGAATTCTTTGTATGAGCACCCTTTACGTTCTCCAGTTTTGTCTTTCATAAGGTTGACAGTATCCTCCAACCTTTTAACTCGCTCTTCAACAAGCGACAATACCGTGCTTTGAATCTTGTCTATAAACCCGGATAGACTACCTTCCATTGCCTTCCCTACTTCTTCGGCAATTATTTCTTTCATTTGTTCGGTGCTTGTTTGCACCGGATTATCATCGTTTCCATCAGACATCTTGAAACTGAAATGTTTACATTTAAACGTTAAACATTTCATTTATAGCATTACTTCATTTGTTTTTCGGTTTAGCCAAGTTCTCAACTTGCTTTAACCGTTCATATTTAATGCACTTTCCGGGTTTGAGTGTGTTAACACGCTCTTCCCATGCATAACAATTCGTTTCTCATTCCTTACATAAGACATAGTCTACTAACATAGTAAGTAAATTCTTACCGGACGATCGATCAAGCTTGAACCGAACACTTTTTTGACAACCTTAGGCTCTGTTTACCAACTTGTAACACCCGTCTAATTACTACTTGAATTCAATAAAAATTTAACCGATTTAAACAAAAAGGTGTCTAATTAAAACATAATTTCCTTAGGCAAAGTTTAAAACTAGTTAACCCTTAGTCCACTAACAACTAAGATCAAACATTCATAAGATGTTTAACGAGAGTTTACAATACAAAACATTGTTTATCAAAGTTAACATAACGCGGAAGCTCAAAAGTGAGTGTTCGGTTCTTCAACATCTAGCTTGACCGTCATCCGTAATATCCCATCGTCACCTAGGGTTAAAACCATTGAAAAAAGTTAGTTTCTACAGTGAATTTAATCTTACAATCGAGTTCTAGCATCACAACATGAAAACAAAACAATTTTTCAAAAGTTAACCTGCCGCGTGTCGCGGCAGGTTCTGATAATTCTGTCGCGTGCCGCGGCAGACGTCGCGTGTCACGGAGGGATCAAGAGATCTTGTCGCGTGGCGCGGGGAACACAGTTTTCCAGCAGGTTCAGTGCTGAATCCTGCACTTGCTGCCAGCTCCGGAAATCCAAGTTTTTAGCTTCATTTGACCATAACTTTTGACTCGTAAGTCCGTTTTAAGTGATTTTTCTTCCTATATGTTTGTAAATTCATTACCGACATAACCATTACAAATTTGACACCTAAAATTTAATTTACGGACCGAAAGACCATATGTCACTATGTAGTTATTCGACCCATTCTAACCTTACACATTTTATTACCATTTAGCTAATAAACCTATGGCGCCTTATGCCCGACATCCGGGGCTTATTATCACCCGCATTTCTTACCAATTTCATGGTTTAATGTCCTTGTGCTTATTATCGCCATTATCGACTACTAGAATGTTTAAAACTACCATTTTCACAACTATTAAACCCGTTGGCTCATCTTGTGGAACCATCCACTTATGATGACTACCAATTGGTTCGTTTACTATACTAAGTCTAATTATTCACATCCATCCATAATAAATATAAATTCAACGCAGATTTAGATTCAACAATAAGATTTACGAAACTTATCAACAACTCGTTTAATGTAACCAATAAAGTTACGTACCTTAGTGTACGCCCTTCAATCGCAAATCACCACCGGCTTGTCCACTCGACGTTCCGGTAGCCTTTCCTATAGAGTTCAATTCAAGACATGTTTAGAACTCTCTTTGAACCTTACATCGCATAATACACCGAAAACATTATAATTATGCGTTTAATCTTTAAATTTCCATTTTAAGCCTTCTTTGAGGCATTTTCACAAACACCTTAAGAGCAGATTTTTCACATGATTATATGACAAGTTTCTAGCTTATCATTTAGCCCCAATTTCACCTAAATCAACATTTTACATGAGTGTTAGCTTCTAGATTTCTGGAATCACTTCCAAATTGTCAAATTACACAAGATTAACACCCAATATCCTAGTGTTCATCAATTAACACATAACCCATTAATCACCTACAATGGTGATCATCGTTTCCACTAAAATTTTACATGATTTCAGCTTGTGTTCGTTTAGGGTTTGTCCCTAAACACTATAGTTGTTCTTAAATCATCACAACATATACATGCAACCCTAATTTCAGATTTTTCCCAATTTCATGAGAATTTCAAATTAAGAGTTTTCACTAAATTTTACATACCTTGTAATCCTCTTGCGATGAGGATCACGGTTCTAAGCTCGGATTTTCGTTTGGACCAGATTTGCACCTCCAATTTAAGAGTTTTAGTAGAATTCTAGGGTTTTTGAAAGTGGGGTGTCGCCCCTTGTTATTCTGAACGACCAGACACCTCCTTGTGGGGTGTTTGGTGTGTTTTATTAGATTAATTAAAATAAAGTTTCAATTTTTACAACTTAGGTCCCTCCATTTTTATCAACATTTAATTTAGTTGCTTTTAACCCTAATATAGGTTATTTCTAAACTTGTAGCTAACTAGGTTAAAATTCCTAGTTAGTAAATCCTCATTTATTTATACTTTATAATTCTAATATAAAGTTTTATATTTTCGGGGTGTTACAGGAATGTCATAACTTTTTTTTTAAATTTAGATTTACTTATGGTGTCTCATGTCTTTATTTTTTTTTCGCTTATATATATGTTTCATTGGTTCAATTGTACATATAAAGTATTACACTATACATAGTATTTTTCTCAACTATAGTTATTTTTTGTCTATTCATTTACATTACTTTTATCTGTTTTCGGACCTTTCAAATGGTATAGGACATATTACATTATCAATAGTTTTTATTGGTTTCCTTACTAATTGTGATAAAAGTAATTATTTCGTACAATTCATATTGGTTTATAGCTTTGAATACGAGCATACCTTATATTAATGTTAATGATAGCGAAAGTGACGAAACTATATTTGAATGGTAGAAAATATAATATTATGCCAACATTAACCCGTCAGAATAATCTATTATCAGATAAAATCAGACACGTTACCTTTGAATAAGAAAATGTCACGATAAATATTAGTAGTTGTACAAAATTTTAAGTTCCTATGACAAATCCTAAACAAATAACAGATCATATTATTATGAATGGCTATACAAACTTCAATATTTATTTCGCATTTAGTCTGCATATTACTCTATATTATATATACTTAGATCATATTATGAACATATTTTTTTTATTTCATATTATAATTATGATTCACCCCGTGTATTACACGGGGCAATAACCTTGTATAATTAAATAATAATTCGTATGACATCTAACCCAAAGAGACGTACTAATAAAATTGTTTATTCATTCATTTATTATACCTTCTCATTAGCATTGAAGAAAATATAGAACTGGTTATCGTAAGATTCATTCGATTATTCAAACCATGGTATGAGTGATACATAAATAAATAGATATTGTTTTCATAACTAGACTGGTTTTTTTGTTTGAACGGCAACTAGACCGGTTAATTAATATTAAACCGCTCTTTTTATAAAGGCACTATAGCCACTAGAGGATCTTGAACTTAGTTTACGATAAAATCAAAGGGCGGGCTTTCAAAATTCGATATTTTACTTTAAAAAATCAAATTTTTTTTGGTAAAATTAACACTACGTACGAAAGGAAAAAAAACATAGAGTGTCGGGGAAGGGATCCCCTCACCCATGAAAAGACCCGTCTGTGACTATAGCTAGCTGGACCGGTTTTAAAAACTAGACGGTTTTTTAACATTCCCAACGTATACACGTATAGAGCGTGAGATATAAAAAGATGTACTTTTCAATAATTATAAGAGAAATAAAGTTGGTAACGTATACATGAATTGTGGATGTAGACTATATCGTATGAGAAAGAACATTAATTATACTTGATATTAATATATAATTCTTTAATTTTTAATCTTTTTGTTGTACAAAAGAAATCTTTATCATATTGTCATATCATTAGTTTCTATTTGAACCAAGAATATCTTTCTTGTTCTTGGTTTTTTACCTTACTAATTTTGAAAATGATAAAATATATAACTTATCATCTGATACCTAATAAACATACTTTAAATAACTTTTTTAAAACCATACAAATCTACAAATTTTAATACACTTAGAGAAGGGGGGGGGGGGGGGGGGGGTTTGTGGGGTTGTTTGTATATATATAGACTAGTGTGCTCTTCCTTGACCAACATATATCCACCATAATATATCCGATCATCTTCTCCGATCACTGGACATGGGCAACTGCCAAGCCGTCGATAACGCGAGCTTCGTCTTACAGACGCAAAGCGGCAGAGCCGAAAGGTTCTACGCACCCATCACCGCTGCGGAGATCATGAAGCTCCACCCTGGTCACTACGTGGCACTCCTCCTTGCCACAACCTTCTACTCTTCCCCTCCTTCCTCCTCCTCCTCCGGCCACCACCAACCACCACCCAACAACAACCCTACAACCACCAATCAAAATCTTCGTGTTACTCGCATTAAGCTTCTTCGACCCACTGACAATCTTGTTCTTGGCCATGCTTATAGACTCATCACCACCCAAGGTACACTAACTTGTTTAATTAATTATCTTTTTCTTTTTTGTTCAATTCTGAAGAATTTTGTTGGGATAGAAGTACGGTTTGCCTGTATGCAAGGCCAGAACCATAAGGGGTCGGGAGGGTAGTACTGGTAGTACTGACCACGAGAAATTTTTAGATCTTTATATATAAAATCCGAGATTTTTCTAGAAAAAAACATGATTTAGATTCTTTAGTTATAGGCGGTAGAGAATAGAATCTTTATATATAAAATCCAAGATTTTTCTAGAAAAAAAAAAAAAAAACTCGCTAGTTATAGGCGGTAGAGAAGAGAGTCATAAGATGACCCCGATAAAGAAGGTCTGGTTAGTGTGTTAATTCAATAACTAGAGAAAATATGGTTTAGACTTTCGGGATTTTTTGGAATTTTACTGGGTATGGTTGTTGCTGAGTCAGTTAGTCATGCATAACGTGTTAATTCAATAACTTAGTCATGCATAACGTGTTAATTCAATAACTAATAACCTATTTCCTGTTTTGCAGAAGTGATGAAAGGATTAAATGCTAAAAAGAATAGAAAATTAAATAATTTTAAGAATTTTCAACTACCAGAATCCACAGGAAAAAGTGAAACAAAATCAAATTGTGAAACAAGATCTAATCAACTTGGGAAAATCCACCACCAGGTTTGTGAACTTTTTTTTAATACTCTAATTGTATTTTATTTATTTCTTGTTTTTAATTCTCTAATTGTAATTTTATTTATTTCTTGCAAAACAACTAACAGAATCATCTATTTGGTATATGCAGATGAGGAAAACAGATAAACATCGGGCTCCGACGAGCTCTAAATCCTCCGGAAGCAAACCGAGAGGATGGCATCCGTCGTTAAACAGTATCTCCGAAGCAACAAGCTAGTTTAATTAGTTGTGTTCATATATCGACGTTTTCTTGGTAGATTTTTTTTGGAAGAAGATGGAGATTTGCACTTTGGGGGCATGATGAATGATGCAATTTCTTGAAAGAATGAGATTTTGCTTTTCATTTTCAATAATGATCTTGTTCTGTACAAGAAATGATCTTTAAGTAGTTAATAGACGGTCTGATCAGTGAACCAGTAAAAACGATATAGTGTAAATCTGTAAACATTCAAACATTGTTTATTTTCCTTCAAGAGATTGAGTACATGCAATCAACTCCTAATTCCTACCTTTGTAATTATTACTTGTGTGTTATTATACCAATAATGTTATGGTAAAGTTTGTTTCATAATTCATTTTTCTTATAAGAAACAAAAAGAAAATATTAATGCTAAAACTTTTAAATAGTATTCAAATTTTATTACACTTAAAAATGAGAATTCAAGAAAATCCTTGAAATCCTAATTTATATTAGCAATAGCTTTTAATATATAGTTAGTGAATATACGAATAATCCTATAAAGAGTTTAGAGCAAGTGGCGTATTTTTTTGTCAAGTCAAAGTCGATGTTAGAATTGTTATCTTGGTTAGGATTGTTGGGGTGAGCAAGTGATGGCACACCGTCGCGGGCGTTCTATCACGCGTGATAGAGACCAAACTCGTAATGTTCATCGCGTAGTGATGGAAGTGGATTGTTTGAGGAATATAGCCATTAAATTAAAAAAATCAGGGGGGGCCACCACTAAATAAAATTAAAAAAAAAAAAACAATGTTTACCTATAAATACACGCAATCCTTATCCATTTTATACTCTCCAGTTCACCTTTCTACTCTAAAAATCCTCTACCATTCTATCTTTTATAGTTTTAGAATAATACTTATGGGGGATATAGAGTACTCGAGTACATTTCCGCCCAACTCGTTTAGTTCGTTGGAATCTTCGGGTTGTGTTTTGAAATTTTTTAAAAAGATGTTTGAGCTCGCAGAGCTTGAAGATACGGGACGATCAAAGAACACGTTGGTGGTTTAAATATCCAATTTCCCGATTTCGACGAAGAACACATTGTATTTTTAAGAAACTAAAAATAGATAGATGAAAATTATATACATACGAAAAGCGAATGCAAGAAGAAAAAGATATGGAAGATTAGGATTGAAGTAGTAAATAGGCAAACTACATAAGACACTATATGTTAACTTTCATCACTGTGAGTGATAGTTTATCATAAAACCAAGTGAATGATATGTGCATTGTTACATCTCTTTAGTTAGCATAGAAAAACCTTTAGTTGTCGTTAACCACATTGTTGTGATAAATAGTCTCTCAAAGGTGAAGAATTTAAATAATGTTGAGGTATGGTATTGGACCTGACTCAAACGATCAGTCTTTTCCATTATTACATTTTATTATGTTATTTATTATTGTGTACTAACCCGCGAAATCCAGTACGATTTAGTTTATACTACACTAGGTTGTGGGCTTGTATAGACATCCCTAAGTGGGCTTGGCCCATTGAGGTTAGGGTTGCACATGTGGTCTTCACCTCATTATTAGGGGAAGAGACATGGGGCAAACACATTTTTATAGCTGGAAATAGGAGATTCTTCCTCTACCGATTGTCTCTATATCCCCGCTTTTTCTCTATCTTCTCCATTGCAGATCTAGATTCAAGAGGAAGAGCAAGGTGTGATTCTCCATCCTCTCAGAGAAAACGGTTCCAATCATCTCGACGGTGATTCCGTGTTTCTTCATTGACGCCCACCATGGAGCTCGAACCCACGACCGCAACGTTAGGTGTAAGTATATAAGTATTGAGGGTAGATAGTTTATCATAAAAAAGTAGGGCAGTTCACGGGCCGATTCGAACCGAGCGGACCTTTGCTCGTGCTTGGCTCGTTTACAACCGAGCAAAATCTGAACGACATAATCGAGCGTGTAATTTTCTGAGCGAGAAGCGAGCGACAAGTAATTTGGACAACCATAGATTTAGCATGTTTCCTTCGATGTCTCCGCTATCGAGTCACGAATAAGGTCCAACTGTATGAGGATGACACTAAGATTGAGATCGAATCGTCCGTGGATGAGGCTCTGGTTGAGGCAGGTGAGGCGATGAATATACAACAAAGAACAATTATCGCATTGTGGCGTATGGTGAGAGCGAGAGACAATTGACGACTGACGATTGATGAGAGAAAGATGTCAAATCTTTTATTGGTTTGATTAGGCTAGTATGGATAAATATAATTGTATATTTGAGTATAGTGGCCCAGATCTAATAGAGCGGTATATATAAAATATGAATATACATGTAATTTGTGTGTGCATATATAATTATATATGTAATAAATTAATAAAAATTAATTCGAGCCGAACCTAGCCGAGCGGACCTTTGCTCATGCTTGGCTCGTTTGCAAACCGAACCAAACCGAGCGAGCATATTCCAAGCGTTTTTTGAGCGATCATCGAGCGAGCGATGAGCGACGAGCGATTTGAACAACCCCATAAAAAAGTAAAGAAAATCATTGATATATAAAAAATAAAAAAAAAAAGATATTTTTCTTGTAGAGTAAGGCTTATAAGGTGTGGGAGACAGCAACGGTTCGCGCGAGGCCCATCCCCGCTCATCCACACCACCCCCTTGGGGCCCGCCCCATCGCCAACGTCGCCCAACCGACGAAGAGGACATTCCTCTCTCTTGTGTATCCAATACACACCTATACATACATACATCTGGTATATATTGATGGGGCTCATCATCCACACCCTAGGCCTATCTCTTGGGCACATTCCCACACCTGATGACGTAACTGCCTACGTGAAGGCCCATCTAGTCTCCTCCACACTTTATAGCCAAACCATCACTAGTGCTCTAGCGGTGGCCACGGGTATTTAAGTTTTACCTGTGATGGGCTCGGATGAGTTTTCCCCTCCAGGTCTCAGGTTCGATTCTGGGCTATAGGGGTTTAAATTGGGGATCTATTGTGCGAGGGGCTCTCTAGCACGGACCCGGTTAAAACACCGTATGCTAGACCTCCCAACATTTACGAATAATTCACACCTTTCTCATAAAAAAAAAAAAAACAACGCTTTATAGCCTAAGGCTACTCAGTATGGGTGAGGGTAGTCCTTGGAGGATGACCCTTCACCTCAGCGCCACGTCATAATCCTTGGAGGATGCCCCTCCAAGGATGGAACCAAGGAAATGGAGGATGAGCCTACCCCACTTAGTTAAATACTCGTCCAACGAATCGGGTGTCGTCCCGTATGCCATTTGGCGAATGGCCGACGTACATTTCTGTAAAGTAGTGAATCCCCTACGGCCCCTAGCGTCGTATCGTAGTGTGAAAAACGGACCAGACGGCGCCAAAGTCGTCTGTGATACGTAAGAACAGTTGACGACTCATTCGGAACCGACGTCTAAACATCGCGTCCGTGTACACAGGTTCGTCGGCCAAATAATCGGCCACTAAATTATCATGGCCGGCTATATATTAACAACAAAAAATAAATTAAATTCATTATTAACACTGAAAAAAATTAAATACATTATTAAATATAAATAAAGATACACTAAAATAATAAAAACCTTGAAAGGAATTTCCATCGCGAAGGATTCAATCCCTTCTCGGTCTCGGTTTAAGGCGGTTGCCCTAGTTTGCGATTGTAACAACGTTTCTGCCTCTTCGTCCTCCTTGATGATCATCTGCGCTGCGTGCATAATGAAGTTTGCAAAAAATAATTCGCCCTCACCCGAAGATGACGAACACCACAATGAAGAAGAAGAAGACATGCCTATATTTTTATAAAAGTATGATGTTGTATAAAAAATGAGAGAGATTGGAAAGATTTTGGGTTAAAAGTGGGAGAATAAAGGGTGTATATTTATAAAGTGAGATTGAAAAAATAATTTTTTTTACAACGGCTACCTCGTTCAAATGGTAACAAATTTTGTCCTTTAGTGCGCGTCCTCACCGTCTGGGGTGGGACAATTACGACGACGCTGCTCAGCTCAGGATGGTGTTGAGGCTCGACGATGGACCAAGCCAAGCCCCACACCAAGTGGCCTAATAAGAGGCGCGTGAGTGTGATAGAATATTTGATGATGAAGTCGATGTAATCATGACACTTCAACGTTGTAATCATAAATATTCTTCCTTTCAACTTGTGGGCTGTGGCCCCACAAATACTTTCCCTTTTTGTAGCAACGCTAGATTTTTCTGTATACTTTATATTTTTTAGCACAAATGACCGTATGCCGAGTAACGTTAAAGTTTTGGAGGAAGTTAAGCTACTTGGTTTTCTTTGGGTTAAAAATAGATCCAATGAGACGGCTTTATAATGGGAAGATTGGAGTAGATTTTCGGTTTTTGAATAATCTTGGTTCAGCTTTGGCTTTGTTGGTGTAACATTGTCTTATTTGGTTAAGTTATTTTACAAAGGCTCCTAAAAATAAAAAGGCACTAAAGAGTGACAAATGTGCAAAACCTAAAACCTAAGCCCACCCACCACCCCCAAAACCTAAAAAAAAATGAGGGAGAGGGGGGGGGGGGTGTTTAGGTATTGGGTGGTGGTGGGTGTTTAAGTTTTTTTTTTTTTTTTTTTGGTGTAGTGCGTTTATTTTTAGGAGTCTTTTTACACTTCTTGTTTTTAGGAGCCTTTGTATTTGATCCTAAATCTTGTCTTATTTCCTTGTATCTTTGGTGTCTAGCACCTTGCTAGTTTGAATAAATATGATTTCTGTGGGCCGTTTAAAAAGAAAAATTACTCCGTAAGAAGTATAAAACTCTTGTGTAAAAAACGGCTATTATGAGTCATTTATAAAAAAAAAAAAAAAAGTATATATTTGAGTTATGTAGTGGGTCAATTGTTTTACAATAATAAAATATGTCTTTAAGAGTGGTATTTTAAATTTTATTTTTGTTTTTTTGTAAAAGTAGATGCGATGGCCTTTCAAAAGAAATATGAGTGTTATTGAAAAAACAAAATAACTTTTTTCTATAAGATGCAATATAACATAGGGACAGGGGCTTTGGGGGGAATGTAATCAAGTGTTGTTGTCTTTATACATTTCAAAAGAAAAAAAGTGTTGTTGTCTTTATGAAGAAGATAATAATGAAAATGGTGCTACACCAATAGCATGCTCCTAGGCATGTTCAAAGACCCACTTAAGAAAGAGCTTATGAAATTAGTTATTAAAAAAGAGCTTATGAGATTAGTTATTAAAATAATAAGAATCAGATAACTATTTGTAATAAAAACCTGTTATATTAGATATTTTGAATGTTTTTATTTTTATAGGAACTTATATTAGTTGTGACAGGAGTAGGTTAGGGTTAGAAGTCATTCTAAAAAGTAAATGTAAATTGTTAGCTTACTCAATGATTCACACAATTAGTTTGTTGTAATAACTCTAGCTAAATTGTTCAAAATTAATCGTACAACTCTGAATAACTAAATATTCATTATTGTTTTCTCTGTAGCCGAATATTAAAATAACTTTTAGTAACTCACTAATGAAAATAAATGGAACAACTTGATTTAAAACATCATCTCCAAGGGTTAGAGACCATTAGTTCTGTGTTCGATTTTCATAAGGAGGTTTTTCTTAGATTTATTGAGTTTCCTCCTGAATTGGTGTTTATGCATTATTGCCTAGCGGAGATGGATATGATCAGGTGGTTCCGCTTGTGACACAATGATAATTCAATGGTCCGTCAGTGATCCAAATTTACCGTTCAAAAAAACATCAAATTTTTTCAATATCTTGTTTAGCTTCTCAACATATGACACGAAACTCATGAAACTTTTAGTCTTGGTTCGTTCTTTCTTTAGGATAATCAATTTTCGTACTTCACCTACTAGCATATAAGTTCGATGGAAGAGGTTGATTACAATATCCTTGCTTGATGTATGCCTTAATCATGTATGCAAGACTCAGCATCGTTAAAGATCCTACAAGCATTTAGAAACGCCCTCCATATAACTATATCGACTTCTAAAGTAGCCATCACAACCTAGACCGGAATGTTTTGTATGCATCGTTTCTAATTCCATGTTTTTAGTTCATCGTTTACGTTTCAAAAATGGGATTTAACTGTTGAACCAACAGTTTGAAACTTGGAACCGGCTGCTTCATTTTGAAATATGTTGGGAATTTTTATAAAACCGGATAATCAGAGAGGCGTGAAGTCACTCTCAGATTAAATTATTTCGGTGGTTCTCTTGAATAATTCAATCGGATACAACTCTGATTGAGAAATCCAACAACAATATGTTTTTTGAGAATTCATAATGAACCAGTAAAAAATGGTCAAAACCCTGATTTCGAATTTGGAGATTCTTCGGATGACTACCAAAAAATATGACGAATTTTTACAAAATTATTTTTTCTAAGGCATTTCCAATACAGCAGTTTAATCAAAATAATTTTTTTCCCAAGCTGCCCCAGCCAGGGGCTCTGCCCCTTGGAACCCCCATTCGGAACTACGCCCGAACACTCAGAATTATAGCCACTTGAACAAGCGTGCACTCCCTAAGTTGTTCGATGTATATCATAATTCCCTTTGATCACTAAGTTAATCCCGATTACACTAAAATAACTAACAAAATATCAGTTACCTATATTTATTTTTTCATTTTTGATATATCGGTTATGTATACATTGATATTCATAAATAGGGCTGGCAATTTTACACGAATACACGACACAAACCTACTCGAAGTTAACAGGTATCGTGTATGGCCTTAACAGGTATCGTGTACCAAACAGGTAGACACGATATTACCTGTTAATTTTCGTGTATAAACAGGTTAAATACCTGTTTACCTGTTAATACCCGTTAGTACACAATAAGAAATTAAATTAAATAAAACTCATAAACCATATGCATGTGGGTTCCTTAATTCCTTTCTATTTTCATTCCTCATTCAATTCAAAAAAATAAAACCCTAAACTCCCTCTGTAACTCTCAGATAGCATGTCGTGTTCGAGTTTTTGTTCGTATTAACAGGTATTAACAGGTAATTTTCGTGTATAACAGTCAAAAAGTCATGTTAACAGGTATTAACAGGTAAGTTTCGTTTATATCGTGTCGTGTTCGTGTTTGAAAAAAAATACACGATAAGTTATTGTGTCGTGTTCATGTATGTGATTTCGTGTATCGTGTCTTATCGTGTCGTGTCTTATCGTGTACGGGTATACACGATATGCCAGCCCTATTCATAAACCATCTTTACCTTATCAAAAATAATAAAAACTATGTCATGTGTATTTTTTTTTTCCATTTTTAAAATATCTGTTATGTATAATATAATATTCATAAACCATATTTGCCATTTAGAAAATAATAAAACCTAACAACCTAAAATTAAACTGAAACAGCATAAACTATACCGTTTCGGCTAATCCGCCTTCTCTCCACCAAGCCAACCTAACTACTTTGGTGTGTCGTAGTTAGCTTTCGACCTAAATTTTGTCAAAACTCAAAACTAGTCAGACCAAACGATGAATATGCGTGGTTGCCGACATACTTGACATGTTGTCCATGAAACATCTCTTACAGGCATTTCATTGAAGACCTAGCAAGCATGTAATTCTAAGTTGTGATCAAGAAGGCGAAAGTGCAACTGTTTTCAGATCCTGTACACCCACATTTTGAAACTCGGCATTATTTAAATAAGGAAAACAACAAGCACAATCTTTCAGTATTCATCCATCTGAAACCACTCATTTTGGTGCCATAAAAGGGAGTTTATTTTCCTTGAAAAAGAAAACAAAACACTGTCTACTGATAAATTATTGCATAAACAGAATTATAATCACCATCATCATCCACCATTTTCTGATGCTGCTACTCTGATTTCAGAGCTTTACGAGCTTCTTCTCGTGTCACAGCCCTCACATAGATCTCATAACAACATCCTGTAACAAAATGCGTAATATCAGAAGCCGGCACAACAAATTTAGAACAAAATACGAGCTTATATACAAATTACGATGGCCACTCAAAACAAGAAATTTTTTTAGCATTTAACAGTTAAAAACTAAACCTTGTACGATTAAATAAAATACAACTGACATAAAGCTTTCACTTTTACAAGATACATTGGCAACTCAAAAAAACATATTCAATAAACATAATAGTTTGAAACCAAAGGTTAGAATACGACCTGCCTAAACTTGTATGGTTGTCTAAACCATACAAGTGGCAAAATGAGCAGGCCTGGTCAAGTAGATCAAAACAAGTAATTATAGATACAGATCGAGTAGGGTTAATATACCAGCTACAACGGCTATAGTAAGGTAATCTCCGATTCTTCTGATGCTTGCGGCACCTTTCCTATATGATTTGAACCGCTCTAGTGCTGGATCCTTAGCCAAAAGCTGCAAGGTAACGAGGTTTTCGTTTTCTGTGAGATGATAATTCATTACAAAGTTAAAGAGGATAGATCTAAGGGAATTGTAGCAAACATAAAAAACTAACAGTAACGTTAACCGCCCCAGGTTAGAAGAAATCGTGGAAATATGGTTTTCCCTGTAAAAGAAACCGAGTAGCGGTGTATTGGTGTAATACGTTTAAAAGAATAGAGACAAGTGAAAGTTGTTAATCAAACGGTAATGTTAACCGAGTAGCAGTGCCAAAGGTGCGGCAGGTGAACGTCAATGGTGCACAGTATAGCCCCTGCCGTGAAGCTCAGTTGGTTAAGGGGGCGTCAGATTTGCACCAAAAGCTAGAGGTCGCGGGTTTGATTCCAATCCTAAGCTCCAATCGCCTTGCCGCTGAGTGAGGCTGGTTTACCTCTCACACGATGGGCCTGGGGCGGCCTGGTGTGGGCCGGTTAGCGTGTCGGTCATACACGTCATTGCACCAATGGTGCACAGTATATCAATTCGTAAACGCTTAGCAGTATGACCTTGTGTTGCTGCTCAAGCATCATGGCTTACATGAAACACACACCATTACCCCATCTAAAGTCGCTAATAAGTCGATTGATACTTGATAGGAAACCCTTGTTAACATAGCAAAGGCAAAGTGCAATATCATATTAATTAAACAATTTTCACCTTGTTCTCGACTTCTCGCTGAAATTTGTCTACTATATATATAACAAATGTTATAAAACTTAGTATTTAAAGGGCAATTCTATCATTTACATCCCATATTCTTTGACATGTATTATATTTACAGACAAAACAAAATATAGAAAGCTAGAAATAAAATTTCATTCCTTTTCCTGCCAACTAAATGCGTTACAGTTTTTCACAAATTCCAAGTCCTTCAAAAACATCATGTAAACCAAACCAACCAAAAGGAAAACTCATATAATTACGAATCCCACAAACCAAACACCCCCTAAGATTTGAAACATGAGGCACACCTTGTACCTTAACTATTTTTTGCAAACAATTTAAAAAAATGTAGTAAACAAAGCCCAAAAACCATCTCAAAGTAGAAATAAAAACAAAAAACCACTCTACGAAACTCCCAAATAAGGGATTATGAATTTTTTGAGCAACTCCCTGTTCATGTTCGTTGTTTAACTAAACAAACGGAATTTCTTGTTCGTGTCCGTTCATTTATTAAACGAACATACACAAACGAACTTCCCACCAAACAGTTCATGAATTGTTCGATGAACGTTTGGTTCGTTTACAGCCCTACTCACATGAATGAAATTGTGAAGGAATGTTGATTATATATGTTCAATCAACTCCCTTTGATAATACAAGTCAAGCCTGACAAACAATTAGGGTGAAGGGGGCAGCCTTTTAATGAACCAAAAAAACCCATCTCAAGCCCCTTTCCCCTAAGGTCTTTCAAGCATATGAAATGTAATAAAACTAAATTAGGGCTCCTTATTCAATGACATAAACAGTTTAAAATTCGAAAGGAGAAATACATCAAATTAGATATCAATTCGAATATTTAGCATGAATCTCTTGCTCTTAACCTATCCACATGAACATGAAATCTACAAATCAACATCAGATTTCAGACAAGTAATGACTTACAGCTTTCTCTCGAGCCCCAGGTTCTACATGAAGCTGACGTCTAGGTTGCGATGGTAAACCCTAAATCAAAATCAAATGTTCAATTGAAAACAAACGAGAATCGACAAACAAACGAATCGAACAAATTGAGAGAGAGTGATACCTGAAGATGATGAGCACGAAGGGTAGAAAAGGTATTACTTTTGAGGAAGGAAGCCATTGTTGTTTGCAGAGCTCAAGGGTAGGGCAGAGGTGAAGAGAATTGATCCGAAGCTGGGTCTTGGTAGATCAAGTTGTAAATAAAAAGGGGTTCGATTCACTACCACTAAGGCTATAGGGTGTGGGGATCATGGTTGAGACATGATTTGCCACCTAGGAACATTAATAGAAGGTTACACCACCCCCTTGATTAATCCACCATGGTTTGCATGGATTAAACCATGGCAACCATGGTCCTCCTTTCCATTTTTTAACAAATCATTTCCTTTTTGTTTAGACAAAGATAATAAATAAGGGGCTAATGGTTTGGGTCATGACCACACCCTTAGGGTAGTGGTTTTGGATGGTGGATTAAAGATGAGTTACATGACACTAACATGGAGGGTCATGGTGGTCATGAGGGTCATGACCACACCCTATAGCCTAAGTAGGGCGGTTGAACCGTTCGGCGGGAAGTTCGTTTATGTTCGTTCGTTTAATAAACGAATGAACATGAATAAGAACTTTCGTTCGATTAGTTAAATGAACGAACATGAACAAAGGTCTCGTTCGTTCGATTGTGTTCGTGAACGTTTGGTAAGTTGTTCGTGAACATTCGTTGATTTACGTTCGTTTATGTTCGTATATTTGTGTTTTAAGTGAAGATCTTTGTACTTTTTTATATTTTATTTGTACTTTTTATATTATTAAACTTTTATTTATTTTATTACCCTAACAATGAAACTAGGAAACTCACTTTCACCTTGTTTATACATCATTTCCATTTCATTTCTCATTATTTACATCGGTGAATACGATCGACCTCCGTTCCATAATAAGGGATTCAAGTTCGAGTGCTACTCTCTGGGCCATCTATCTTTATCCTTCGCCGCGTTCGCCAAATTTATTTGTGTTCGTGAACCGTGCGCGAACACACTCATTTCCTCAATGAACGAACACAAACATAAAATCCCGTTCGGTAAGTGTTCATGAACCGTTCGTGAACACATTTATTTCCTTAACGAACGAACACGAACAAGGCCTTGTTCGTGTTCGTTCAGTTCATTACAGCCCTACTACTAAGGGTTGTTTGTAGACCTGGCGAACGGGTCGGGTCATGGGTCAAAACGGGTTCGGGTCAGAACGGGTTCGGGTCAAAACGGGTCAACTAAAAAAAGGGTTGTTTTGGTTCGGGTTGGAACGGGTTCGAGTCGTAACAGGTTCGGGTCACAACGGGTTCGGGTTGAAACCGGTCCGGGTCAGAACGGGTTTCGGGTCGGGTCGGGTCAGTTTTGTTAAAAAAATGTTTTTTTTTTTAAAAAAAAAGGAGAGAGATTGTACATCAAGGGGCAATTTTGTCGGGTTGAAACTTGTTCAAGAATATGTTATAGCATTAGCCCCGAGTAACAATGGCACCAACTGATGGTCCTTCAAGAAAAAAGGAAAACGAACACCAACGGAAAAAAGACGGCCCAAAAACAACTCCCATCTTTCCTGCTCTAACAACTGCAGAAGCATCAAACTGCTCCTATAGTTGTATTAACTCTATACTAACATCATCTTGAAAAAGTTTCACTAAACCCATATAGCATTAGCCCCGAGTAACAATGGCACCAACTGACCCTTCAAATGAAGTGCCATTATCTCGTTGGCCCCACCAATCAGCTTCTGTCCTTTGAACACAGCTGGGACACTAGGCTTAAACCCTAACCCCTTGAGTTCTTTATCTATCTGATGCCCCTTTGGATGCTCATCTAACTCATAAACAGTGGGATTTGCTCCAAAACTGCTTATCAAGAGATTGTACATCCTGTATAAGTTATAGTTAACAAAGTTGAATGTTCTTTTTACAGGGTTTCAGAAAGATCGATCCCGAAAGATGGGAATTCACGAACGAAGAATTTATAAAAGAAAAAAAGCACCTTCTGAAGAACATTCATCGTAGAAAACCGATTCATCGCGAAACGGTTCGGTTCGAAACGGTACGCGTCGAAACGGTTCGCGTCGAAAAGGTTCGCGTCGAAACGGTTCGATTCGAAACGGTACTGGTCGAAACGGTACGGGTCGAAACGGCACGGGTCGAAACGGTTCGATTCGAAACGGTACTGGTCGAAACGGTTCGATTCGAAACGGTACTGGTCGAAACGGTACGGGTAGAAACGGTACAGGTCGAAACGGTACTGGTTGAAACGGTACGGGTCGAAACGGTTCGTGTCGAAACGGTACCGGTCGAAACGGTACGCGTCGAAACGGTTCGCGTCGAAACGGTACAAAACTCGTCCTGACCCCAAACGCGTCTCGTGCGGAAACTCGTGCCGGCCCAAAACCTGTTGCAATCCGAAACCCGTCCGTGCAGAAACCCGTGTCGGCCCGAAACCCGACCCGAACCGACCCGTTTCTTTAAGACACTAACCCACATCGACCCATTTCTTTAATGTTGTCGACCCGCTTTGACCCGAAAATAACAAGATGGAATTTAAAGTGACCCATTATGACCCAATTAGTTAAAATATTTTACCCAAATCAACCCATATAATTTTAAAAACAACCTAAATTGACTCATTTGGAAGGCTTTGGGTCAAGATTGCCCCCTCTAGCTGTTTGTTTACTTTTTAATGGTCTTTTAATGGTCAAATCTCTCCAACACTTAATGGTTCAGACTGTTTGTTTCGCGAGCAAATGTCTTAATGGTTAAGCACTATATTGACTCTGAATGGTTAAGACTTCTAATCTGAATTGGTTAGACATTTGCCTCTAAACGGTTAAGCATTATACTGGATCTTAATGGTTCAGACATCTTACTAGTTCAGCACTTAATGGTTCAGACCTCTTACTCTTACTGGTTCAGCACTTAACCATTCAGATGTTGCCAAACAGCCCCTTATTTGTGTACTAGAAGGGGGTGAACGCGTGATCGCATTACGGACGTAAATGAACCGAGCGTTCAGCGAAAAAAAATACTAGAAATATACGAAAATATGAATGGTTTGGTTTGATTCGGTTCGGTTAATTTTGACTAAACGATTGTACAAAAAAAACCGATAACCGGTTTTTAGTTAATCTGATTTTCGGTTACTCACTTTTAAGTTAATTCAGTTTTTGGTTGATTAAGGTTCGGTTTTAATCAACGATTCACTTGTTGTTCACCTTTAGACACTGTTAATCACGTAACATATCAATTCTTTTAATAAAAAAAAAATAACTATAGTAATGTTATACTCAAGTTAAAGAAAATAAAATACTCGTTTTTATGGTCTACCTTAAAAAATATATTTATGTACAAAAAAGTTATAGCCGTTTAAGAATTGTGGAGTAGTTATTTTTTATAAGGAAAATAAAATGCAACTATTAACCAATTAATCAGATTATGGCTAAAAACGAGAGATTAAAGAATAATTAGTGTTTGAAAGACTAACTTATCATAATTTTAGGATTCTACTTTATGCATTAAAATTCAAAAAATCTCTTAAAATGCTCTTTCTAAATATTATAATATATTTCTAATTATCTATCTCTTATACTAGAGCAAAATAATGTTGACTATTTGACTATGATGTGGCAGTGCTACTTATTCAGAGAATTGTGAATTGGGCGGCATTTGTTTTCTCCTCCATACGCTCTTTCTTTCAAACCGTCTATTTTGTGCCTCAATTAGGAAACCACAATCAATTTTCAATCAATTCAATTCATTCTCCAAAATTTATGAATACGTTTCCTTTATTCCCTCTTCATCATGCTCTATAAACCCTAAAGGAATCAACACTGGTTACCGATTGATTCATTATGATGGAATGACGGATCTTTCAAATGTCGTTGATGAACAGCAAGCAGAGTCCGAATCATGGTGAACGCAAAGCTAAAGATAGCCTCAATCAGGTATAAAATTCATCAATTATGTTTCAACCCAGTTGATTTGCGATTGTTGTTGATGTCTCTATGTGATTCTCCTCTATCTCTAATCCATTCACAAACCCAAGATTTCAATCTAAAGCAACTGGCGATCTTTACTTTATGTATCATTCATATATGTTCGTATTTTAGGGTTTTTTAAACAACTGTTATTTAATCTAAAATCTGAATCTTGAATCGTGTTTGATTTTTTTTTATAAATGCTCATCTTTTAATCTTGAATCGTTTTTAGTGATCTTTATTGTATTTATCATTCATATATGTTCGTGTTTGATGTTATTCAATGTGGTGATGTTTTTTTTATATATGCTCATCTTTTTAATGGTTAAACTTGACATTGGATCTGATGAGTCACCGATTAGATGATCTCCAGGAATTTGTAGTTTATATAAGTATGGTGATTTCTCTTTTTTTATTTCAATGTTACGATGTTAGGGGTACCATATAGTTGACATGTTTTTACAGATCTTTGTGTTAATAAGTTGTTGACCTGCAATTTTGTGTTTCATAGTACTTTCAAATGCCAATAAAAGATTTATGTACGATGTAGGTATGCTCAAGATTCAATTAGGAGCTGGCGATGATGATGATAAGTATTTTTCCAATGGTAAATACTTAACACTTCCTGTATTATAATACCACTAATTTAATATCATATAGTTGACTAGTGTCTAAGAGATTTGTATTGTTCTGATAGTTTTTAGGGATTTTGCAAAGTTCAGTTTTGAACGATGAGGATGCTTATCGAAGGGCGGTTAAAGAAGCGTTTCCTGGTTATATGCAGAAACTAGGGCTTCTTTTACCTCATCTCAATCATGGAGTAGAGGAACAGGTGTTACAAACTATTTTTAAAGAATGTAAAAAGTCTTTTTTCGCTTCCACTTGAATAGAAGATGAAACTGGAATGCAAAGGATACATGGGCTTTTCTCGGATTTATGTGGAGAACCTTGATTCTTCCACCAATTCTAAAGGTAACTTCTTTTCAACATTAGCTAATTCTACGGCTCCATTAACAAGATTATTCAAGTGTTTTCTTTAAACTACCAACTACAGAGAATTAGAGATCAATATTAAAATGATTATGTATCTTCAGTTATTCATAACCTTTTATGCATCTGCGGTTATACTTGCTCGAGGTTTCGTTTGAAGATGATCATTTGGTACTTGAATCTTAAAGTTCTGCCTTTTTTATTTAGCCTTTTGTTATTAAGTATTTTGGGCTATGATCTTAAAAAACTATATTGCTTTTAATTTCGTATTGGTATTTGACACACTAAAAAGATTAAAAAATAGTATTCGAACACAAAGTGTTTTTGGTCAAGCAGACCCAAACCAAAAACTACAGGTTTTGTGATCATATATGTACTTTTAAAGTATCAAGAGCTTTAACAATTCCACTTCTTTTTGTGTGATGCAACAGTGGCTGCATTACGGTTCCTACGATGATGATGATGTTCATTGTCGTTATTACAGGTAAACTGATTTTGTATGCTTCCTACGATGATGATGATTAAACAACTATTTGGGTAAAAAGAGTTATGAAAAAGAGGAATTATAATTTTGGTTTTGAATAAAGCACACTCTTTTAATTGTTTTCGGGTCGGATTTTAGAAAACGAAAGCATTTACATGGTGACCTTTTTTATATTTACAAAATCACTCAGAGATTAGTCATTGTTATTATGGATGTTTGAAGTTGGCTGGTGTTTGATTTGTGGTCTGCTAGGATTTTGATGAAGCAACTGCAGAACTGGATACCCTTGGAGAGGATTCTTACAAGGACAACACCCTGATTATGCAGCTTCTTCGCGATAACCTCACGTTGTGGACTTACGACTTGCAGGTTGGCTTTTTTCTGTCGGTTGGATCTTTAACTATAATGGGTTCTTGCTATCTATGTATCAACTATCAATTGCAATGTTGGTTTTATGTAGGGGAGCAGTGCGGAGGAAATTAAAGAAGAACCTAAGGCCGGTAAGTAACGACTTTCCTTTTTTCCTCACGACCGATCTATGGTTTGTAACTGTTTGCTTTTTGATTGAAAAAAATGCTATGCTTTACGAGTACCGAGCACTAGGAATTTCATGAATTTGTATTCTGAATATTATGCCTAATTTTATTGTGAAAATTAAGCAGCATCACCAACTATTCAGATGAACCACGCTCATCTTATGCATTTGATCGAACAGGGTATATGCGAGTATAAAGTCGAATCTGATAGTTTTTTATGTCTGTTGAATCGGGCCAGGCTCTCGAATGAATTACAGTTATTTGAAATTGATTAACAACTCCTACACCAGGTATAATATTGATTAGAGTGAGATATTGAAGTGGTGACTATGAGGCTACACTTATGAAGGAGATAAAATTGTTATTTATAGCTTTAACGAATGACCGTGATATCACGTTAAGACTCCGACTTTTGTCCGGAGGTTTGTTGTATCCGATGTCCGGAGGTTGAGTTGTCTTCTGAAGTTTGATGAGGATATCTTTCTCAATAAATGGGGTTATTTTGAGATCTTTCTAAATGATGGGTTTTTTTGGGATATAAACGGGGTCTTTCTTTACGTTTTAAAAGTGGCTTCTCCATGAATAGCAAGTCCGGATGATAACACATGGGTGTAAACAAGTCAAATGATACGTGAGTTATTTGACATCAGCTAATTAAAAGCATGAATTAAGACAAGCTTAATCGGCCCTAGCTATATAGGCTTTCTTAGTTTAAACTTTAATCAGCGACTATGAAATTTGGTATTTTTCTTCAACCCGTACTTGGCAACAACCAAATATTAGTATAGTAATGTATCTAAATTGGTTGTTGTATATGGCGTGTATAAACTTCGATTGCTTATTCAAGATTATATGCATATTAGAGGGTACACTAAGTCATTTGGGAGTTGCTTATTCACCCCCACAACACTATCCAGTTGTTATTATATACTATTGTATCTAATTTTTTTCCCTAAGTTTATCTCATGGTTGATATTTTTTTTTATTAAAACACAGGTACAGGAACACTCTACATCCTGACTGTATTACCGACTTTTTTATGTGATTCGCTACTACCTCTCTTCGTTAATTCCATATTTGTTTTATCAAATAAGTTAATTTAATGTCACTCTTATAACCCACTTTGCAGGGCAAGACGACAAATACAAGAGGCATTCACATTCTCAGATAAATTGCACAAGGTCATATATCACCCTTACGTTCTTTTTAATTTTAATACTTATAAGAATACCATAAATATATTATTGTCATAGCTTTTTTATATAACGATGGTGTTTGTTGCCGCGAAAGACGAGAGTACACACAAAAAAGTTAGCTCTTCTGCTAAGTTATGCATCAACGGTGAGCTACTTTTGAATAATTAGTTTTTATTGATAATTGTTGTGTGATTTTTCGATGAATCGGGTGATGACAACGGTGTTGAAGATGCCATTACACTGCCGAGGATGCATTAAGAAGATTCAAGATCTGGACAGGAAGACCGAGGGTAAATAACTATTTATGTGAGTAAATAACTATTTATGGATATCATATTTTGAGTAGTGCGAGTGACACCATCTTTTAACGTTGTTAACTATCGGTGTGAATGTTTACAGGGTTTGTGGAGATATCGATTGATAAGAGCAATGATTTTGTGAGGGTGAAAGGAGCAATGGACATGAAGTTATTGACGACAACTTTAAGGACAAAATGAATAGAGTGGTGGAAAGAAGGGGAAGGGTTACAGGGAGGGGGAAGGGAAGGGAAGGGAAGTGGTGTTGGTGGGCCGACAATGGCTGGGTATAGCCATAGGATGGAGTATTTTGCTGGTCAAGGTCAATACAAGTATTCACAATATGTAAGTTAACCTAGTTTTGTCGCTTTAGACTATGCATGAAGTTTTTTAATCAAGATATGAGAAGTTAGGGTTTTCTTTGAATTCGCAGTAAGATTTCTACTTTCAAGATTTTACTGAAGAGGTGGCAATTTCAACTGGTATCTCTAACGGGTCAAACATATAAAATAAAAAATATTTAGATAAAACCTTCTTCTCAACCAAGTTATTCGACAAGTTATATTATTATTGATTGCTTATAAAAATCGTTAAGCTTTTTGGGTCAACAAAACATGGTCTGATCTGTTTCAACCTATGCTAGAAAAATATAAAGTTTTTGGTGTTGAGTCGTTACTCAACCTCCCTATATGTACTTTTAAAGTATCAAGAGCTTTAACAAGTCCACTTTTTTTTTCTTTTGTGATGCATTCAGGTACCAGATGTGGGTCTCAATTTTGTGGTGTATGAATCTTTAAAGATTGGTTGGTTAAATCAAGACCATTTGGGCTAGCTGAGGACGTTGAGTTGAATTTGACAACCAAACGCCAACTAGGGATGAGATCGGTACCAACCGGTACCGGTACCAAAAATCCCAAACATTTGGGTACCGGTACCTACCGATATTTGAAGGTAAAAACCGGTATCGAAAACATTAAATGTTGGTACAGAATGGGTACCGAAAATCGAATCAGTTCGGGAAATTTGGTACCGGTACTCGGTAACATTTGCTCATCCCTACGCCAACATAGTGGTTCGCGTGGGTTTGGAGGAGGCCGAGTCCTAAGTCTTGCGCGTTGGTAAGACCAGATCTATTATTTTGTTATGAGGTTTAGTGATATGTACATGTTATATCTCAATATACTACTCTGGCATGTCTTTGCCAGACCTCTTGTGATATTGTTTAGGATTGAAAGAGTATTATCACATTCTCAGATAGTTTTTGTAATGTGGCTATTAAAATTATTAGCATAAATGATGAAGTTAATTTAAGTGTTTTTTTTAAATCTATTTTGGGTGTTTTGGTTAACCTTTGTATGGTGACATTACTTGCAGATAGTTCCATCATAACAAGCAAAGTGAAACAAACCATGATGTTCCTTTTTTAAAATGGTTGATTATGGTGCTAAGAATTATAACTAGCAAACCGGAACAAATCATAATGTTCCTTTTAAAATGGTTGATTATGGTGTTAAGAATCTCTCATGGTTAATATGTTCTCATTAAAGCAAGCATTCTTTGTCTTAGATGTTTTACACGTAATAAGGAACATCATATTTTTGTCACTTAAAACTTATGCATTGCCAAAGTTATAAAAAAACATTATTTTTTATTATGAACAATAAAAATAACTTTTTTCAAGTAAAAAGAAAAACGTTGTGACTAACAAATTTTTCTTAGGGTTAATTACATGGATGGTTGTTGTGGTTTACTCTCATACTACATGTTTGTCCCTAACTATAATTAATTATGTGGTCGAGTTGGTCACTAATGGATGACAAAGATGATTAGCATGGCGCTTGGTTTTTAAAAGTCTGAGGCGTACTAAGGCGATAAGGTCCTGAGTTGAGACGCAGGGCGTAAGAGCATGTCGTTTTTCTTACATCATTTCATGTAGTTCTATCACTTACATGATTTCTCTCCTTTTACATTTGTCGTCATAGGAAAGTCAGGTTGATCATCAGCATTCAACAATAACAATGTAGGCATGCACTCTGTATCTATTAACAATATTTATTTCTTTCACAATGGAATAATGGCGCACTCTAAGGTGATATGTTAATATCAAATAATTTATTAATTAGGAGTCAAAGGTACGGTTAAAGGTTGGACGTTTTGTATTTATATTCTTATGTTATGATTCACATACTTTATTTCGGTTGTTCTGTATCTATCTTTAAAATATTCCCCCCCCCTTTTATCCTTCATGTGAAATCAAAGTTATATTTAATATAGTGATTGTTTATCTATCTGTTAGACTGGACGGTATATTTCAACAATTTTAAGTTATATATTTGTGTGTTAAACCACCCGCAAAACTCGCTGGGTCTTACAACCTTCTAAAGAAAAGAAAAGCCATCAAAATAAATAAATTATTTACGAACAATGAATGTTGTATATAAAGAGATCTTCAATGAGTTGTGAAATATTTATGGTTTTCATGTATTTTCGTTATTTCACGTACTTTCTATGATTTATGTTTATATTTGAATGTACATGTAATAAATTATTTACATATTAAAGTATAATTTTTTGTTGTGTAGCCACCCGTGTATCACACGGGTACTTACACTAGTTATAATATAGATTAGATATTTAGAATGATTATTGGTGCATTACAAGGATGACAAAAGAACTCAGGTGTAAATTTGAAATTCAAAACATTCAGATGTGTGATGGGTATGTGTTTTAAAATTTTTGATGGGTTTGTATTACTTGGCACATGTTCAATTACTATAACTCACTAACCCACATTCAAACCATATATATTTATACATAGTTAATTACAAGAATAAGATTGAAGATCATGTACATTAATTTAAAAGTGTGAGAAATATTGTGGAGATTACATGTGTCCTCAATTTAAATTAATTTAAAAGGGTAAACAAGTAATTTCTTATTGATTTAATTAATTGATAACATTCCATAACCGCCACCCTTAATTATAGGAATACGAAATAAAAATTAATCTACGAATTTGTGTCATCTCGTACATCAATTATTAATTCTGAAGATCGCAGAATTAAAATTTATAGAGTGTTATATAGTGATGGATGCAGAATGAAGGTTTTTATATAACACTACAAATCTATATAAAACACTACGAATAGCATATAACACCATATAACCCTTTTATAACTCTATATAACACTACAACATTATATATAACACTGCAACCACCATTCAGAACTGTATAGTGTTATATATTTTTTATAGTGTTACATAGTGTTATATGATGTTATATGGTGTTATATAGTGTTTTTTGGTGTTATATAGTGTTATATGATGGATGTATAATGTTATATAGTGTTATATGGTGTTATATGGTGTTATATGGTGTTATATGGTATTATATGGTGTTATATAGTATTATTTAGAGTTATATAGTGTTATAGTGTTATATTTTTCTGATAGCATGTCTATGATAGATGTATAGTGTTATATATTGTTATATAGTGTTATACGGTGTTATATGGTGTTAGTGTGTTACATAGTGTTATACGGTGCTCTATGGTGTTATATCTATCTCTATTATTAAAGCAAAATAACTTTGACTCTTTGACTATGATGTGGCATAGCTATTTAGCTAGATAATTAGGTTTTGAGCAGCAATCTTCCTTTCTCTACATTCTCCTTCAATTTCATATAAGCGGCAAAAAGTTTCTCAATTCTCCTTCAATAAATTTTGTAACCGCTAATGTGCTCTTCATATGTAAACCACCTATTAACATTCTTCAATATGGAAACCTAATATATTCTCAATTAATTCCAATCATCTCTAAGATAATGAATTCGTTCCCATTATCAATTGTAAACCCTAGATTGATAACCAGATTCTTCACATGGCTTCTCAAAACCATTTTTTGATTCCACGCCGCTGTGCTCTCCAACAATCCCTTCAATAGCGGCTACACGAGAGGATCCCTGATTCCAGTTAAATCAAGCAATGACGTTCAACGAGCCGTGAATGGAGCCGAGTATCAGCTTCGTTAAAGCTCTCAGGTTTGATTTCAATTTTAGGTTAATTTGATTCCTCATTTGTGTTTTATTTTAGATCTGGTTGTTGTTTCGATTTTGCATTTCTTTTTCACCATGATATTGAATAAAACCATTTTCTTTATCCGATTTGGGTTTCATAAATCCCAATATTAACATCAAGATTATAATATATGATGATGCGTCAGGAGTTTTTAAATGATATCTGATGATGCGTTCGTTCTTCATATTCATGACCAATGTTCTTCACTTAATTACAGGTATGTGTGTAATCAATTCTTTTTATATTCTACCATATAGATATCTTTTTTTTTGTTGATTCAAGATAAATATGGATTCCTCAGGAGCGGGTTTGATTAGTCCCGTGAGTTCATCTCTCTTGCTTCTTATTTGATTGCAAAAACTAGGGTTAGGGTTTTGAGTTTTGTTGATTTAAGCACTTACCATTTTTGTTTTGTTCAATTTGTGTGGTTTCAGGAGACAAGAACGATTGGATATTTTTGTACGATTCTGGATTATCTGGATTATTGACGTGATATCGTAGTTACATGCAAATTTAATCCAATTACTACTAATAGATAGTGGTAAGTGGGTATCGAACACAGGGAGTTTGTGGAAAATGTGTTGATTATATAGCTTTGTAAATTAACTACAATTAATCTAATGTGCAGAAACTAAAAATCAAGAGTTTGGATTGTTTGATTTAAAAACTAATTTATTAACTAATTGCTAATCAAAATTGGATTGTAATTCAGATTATGAGAGAATGACCATCTTAGGTTTCGGTTTCTGTTAACACTTGTGCAAAATTCCAACTAGAAAGAGTTACATAGACATAACTCATGTACAAACATTTGTTGTGATAAAAGGGAACAAAGTACTCGGATTATATTAACGCGAGGTTGTTTCCCGATGATCAATTAATCAATATCCAACCCTAACCCTTCCCGTAATATCTCGATTGTCAACGACACCAAGAACGTATGATTTAGACTAGAATTGAAACATCAATTAAAAAACTACAATCAAATATTCATACACCATGATAAGCAAAGCAAACACACCAAGTTATCATTCTAGAAATACAGGAAAAACACACAAGAGTCATAGAGAAACCTTCACCTAAGATGATCACCGAAAGCTTAGCCGGACATTGCTTGGTGGATCATCATAACATCAAGTTTATAGTTCATACGAATCGAAAGACAAAACGGAATGTTAGAAATTGTTCACAAACACTATCCAAAGCCAAAATTCGCCCCCAAAGTGCAGAGAAACGTCTCCAATCATGAATGACTTGAAAAGACACATGAAAACGGTTTTTAATGAGCAGTTACGTTTTTTCCTCGCTGCCTCTACCGTAACTTACGGTAGCTACCGTAAGTTACGGTAGCCTTCAAACTGATACGCTGGAACTAGACTGTGTTACGGTAGAAATCTGGGTTTTTTCAGGGCTACCGTAATTTACGGTACCCACCGTAAATTACGGTGGACCCCTGAAATCTTTGTTTTGTTTCTTCTTTCCATCCTTGCTTGACCCGTTCCACTCCAGTCCTTCCGAAACAACGTTTTCTCCATTTTTAAGCTCCAAAACATACCTGAAACATAAGCAACTGTAGTCATCTAATTCAAGATAATTACACGATCAAATGCGGGATTAACACATCTTTTACCATCATAAAGGGTTGTCCTATGGACCACCCGTCACATCCCCACACTTAACCGTTGTTTGTCCCAAGCAACTCATCAAAACCATTTTCAATACAAGCGATCAATATAAATCAAGCAATAACATGTTGTCCTTTTACTAACCCTTTCTTAACACCCAAAATAACACACCCCTCGCTATATCTCTCCTCTCGGCAACAAGTAAGCACTAGCATTTGTAAGCTAGACACACAAAAGGCAAACGGGTGATTGCACAACTATAGGCTTGTAGCTAAATCGGTCCTTCTCCTAACAAGTGCCAAACATGAATGCAAATCAAAGGGGCTTTAAGGTTGTAACGTGGCTAGGTGTACGGGTAGGAAATGGAATATATATGTAGTAGCGAAGAACTTAACCCGGTCTTTTATTACACAATGAAACAAATAAATAAAACAAAGACTTTTAAATACAAAATAACTCATACATCATTTTTTTCATTTTTTTTATTTTTGCTTTTTCACCTTTTTTTTTCTTTTCTTTTCTTCTTTTTTTTTTCTCAACATAGAGGAACATCCAACATAACATAACTAAACACAACTATAATAACTATTAACACTACAAGACCGGGTCAAATCGGGTAAATTTTTAGGGAACTACGTAAGGGTTTACAAATGATTGGCTTTCGGCACAAAATGGGCAACTAAATGTCCAAACCCCCGCCCCTCTCACTACCAAGCTCATATATATAATTTATGAGGTCCAACCCCCCAAATCCCACACTCGCACACACTAAGACGAGGCTACCTAAATGCCCTTATCCTTTCTACATTCATGTTTAACTAAGGTCTCAAACCAAAATCAAGCACAAGTTCTAATGCACCCTCATCCTTTGCCACTCCCATCAAAGACAATCATTATTTATTTACAATTGTGGCTTCAACTCTCACCAAGAAAAAGGGTAATTAAGGGTTGCTGGTGTGTCACTCGGGGTAGTACAAGGTGTTCAAATTCCAACAATGTTTCACTTGATTTAAAAATTTTTAAAACCATCAAAAATTTCCCCCCATCCCCACACTTGGGATACATTGACCCCAATGTATGGTTTTGGGAAGTAGTGATCGCTAAAACCATTCAACATCAACCAAAAGCTTAAAATCTCAAACCCCAAATTTCTTTTTTTAACATAAAGCAAACGAACTAACTACCAATATTTCAAAGCTAAAGAACATAACAAGACTAAGGAAAGAGTACATTGACCTGGTGAAGTTTGCCACAACAGATGTTGTAGATAATCCGACTTCCTATTACCACCTTCACCCAAATATCCGCACATCTTCCCCACACTTGAATGTCGCCATGGCCCTAAAACATAGAAAGATAAAAACAACAAGATCAATATAAAACCCTGGGTTGCCTCCCGAGCAGCGCTAAGTTTCGAGTCTTCAGCCAGACCGTGCCACCCCCATTTATGGTGGCTCAAAGAATCGGTTCCTGCCACTTCCATCACTACATCATGCCTTTGTGTAAAATGCATCCGTCCCGCTTCGATTCGGTGGGTAATCGAATACACTCCTACTTGATCCCGTATGCGTTTCTTCACGATTTGGTGGGTGATTTATTTTCATTCTTTGACACACATTTTTCATACAATCACTAGACTCACCACCCTTCCCCTCAATGGACTCATAACTAATCACTCTAGTTTGAACATCAAAGGACAACTTACGGTTCTTTTCGGTCATGGTAATAATCCCATCTCTACAATTGATTTGAGCATTTGCTGTGTATAGAAACGGTCGACCTAAGATTACCCTTTGTTGTGCTGCCATTTTGGTAGAAGCATAGTCTAGAACTAGAAAATCCACCGGATATTCAAACTCTCCCAACTGAATCTTAACATTCCTAACCATTCCCCGTGGACGCCTCCAACTTTCATCCGCCAAGCTCACCATGGTATCTACATCTTGCAGCGGGCCAAAGTCATACATGTCATATAACTCGCCTGATAGCATGCTCATGCCCGCCCCATAGTCCAACAATGCATGAGGAATTTTTAGTTTTCCCACTCGGATAGGCATAAGTGGTACTCCATGCTCTTTGTCATTTTCAACCCCGGCATCTTTTCCCATACCTGCACTCACTTGACAAGAAGAAGTCAGAAATGTTTCATTAAATTCACTACTAGGAACGGTACTTACCACATTGATATTAACACTTTTAATGTTTTTGGAATTTGTCACCGCATCACTTTGTAGTTGACATGATCCTTTCTTCAAGATTGCCACTTCACTTGCAAGTTGACCCATTTGAGTGGTCAAAGATTGGATAGCTTTATCACGGATTTCATCTTTTTGCATGCGAACATCGCCCATTTGATTTCTTCGCTGCATCTCTAGTTGCATTGCCTTTAGCATCTCCATAACTTCATTCCCACTTGATGAAGTTTGACCCGAAGAACCACTATGACCACCCGATTGTTGAAATTGACCTTGGTAGCCAAAATTGTTTCCACCCCGATAATTACCTTGATTGTATTGTTGACAAGGTGCAAAATTACCTTGAGCTCCTTGGAAATTTGGGTTAGCTTGATTCGCCGGGTTCCTATAACGGAAGTTAGGATGATTTCTTAACCCGGGGTGGTATGTGTTCGAGTGCATGTCAAAGTTTCGACTACCCCCTTGAATAGCATTCACCTCCTCCACTTGCTCTTCAACCATTCCTACCAAACATACTTCCGCCGTGTGGCCTATCTCATTGCAATTAGTGCACATGTTGTACACTTGATTCGTGGCTTGCACACCTACATTCTCGACTCCATGAACTTGTGGCCTTACTATCACATGCCTTGCCCGTCTTGAAGATTGAGCCTTCCTCTTTGAAGTAACCTCCATTTGCTCTAAGAATGCCTAATCATCATGCTCAAAGTTGGTACCAAAAGTACCGTTAGTGATTGACATTAAGTCACTAGCATCCTCCGAACTCAACCCCTCGTGAAAAGCATTCAACAACTCCCAAAGTTGTATACCATGATGTGGACAATTTTTCAGCATCATGTTAAAACGTTCAAACGCCTCATGAAACATCTCCCCCGGTTGTTGTTGGAAGCTTCGCAAGCTTCTCCTTGCATCATTTGTCTTTTGGGCCGTGAAAAACTCCTCTAAAAATATTTGCTGCATGTCGGCCCATGTATAAATTGATGCGGAGGGCAAAGTATGAAACCATCTTTTTGCTTTATCTTCCAAAGAAAATTGGAAGAGAACCAACTTGACATCGTCCGACAAAAAACCTTGACTCCCAATAGTGTTGCATATGGAATCATATGTCTCCAAGTGGAAATAAGGTTCTTCTGTTGCTAACCCTTTAAACTTTGGCAAACTTTGGAGTGCGATTGTCCTCACCTCAAAAGTCCTTCCATCCGGGTGATGGGGAATCACTACCAGAGAAGGATTGTTAGTGATAACGGGTCAGAAATGAGCTTCAATTCCCCGCACTACCTCTCGGTGATGTCTTCGTGGAGCACCCAATGGTACTCTTGGTTGACCTATTTGCCCTTGCATAGGCCCTTGAGGTGCAAATGGTGGCTGAAATTGGTATTGTTGCATTGGTGGTTGTTGAATCGGTCTTTGAAATTGAGGTTGTGTATTTTGTGAACGAATTTGATGTAAAGGCGTAGGACGTTGCAAGTGTGGCCCTTGTGGTCGAGTATGTTGTACCCCTGTCGATAACCTACCCATGTCTTGAATTTGTTGTAACGGTTGACTTTGTTGACCCGCTCCTCCTTGAGATCCCAAATTACCTCCATCACCCGCATAGTAAAAACCTTCCTCTTCGTACCCTCCAAATTCTTCTTCATAGCCCCCATCATACCCATCTCCTCCTATTCCCGAAGATTGCCCAAATGGAAAAGATGAATATTGAAAACCCGGTGGATTCGGTGGTCGATATGTAGAAGTAGCATGAATGATGGTTGAGCTTTGTGGTAGTGGGTAGGTAGAAGATGATTGACCCGTACTTGGGAAAAAATGTGAGAATGGTGGAATTGTAGTAGAAGGGCTAAAAGTAAGGGTAGGTTCAACTTGGGTAGTAATAAGTGATGTAGTAGTGTTGGTTGGTGTAACATCATGTGGTGGAGTAAGGTCGGTAGTGGTGTTAGGCATGGTGGTATTTGGTGAAGGTTGTGTTGATGATGGTATAAAAGGTGATGTTGTTTGATCCATTGTAGGTGGGATTTGTGAATCAACCATAATGTTTCTTGGTGTAATGGGTGAAGTGGGTGAACCAATGACCTTGTTTTCTCTTAACAAAACTCCGTTTTCACGCAAAGTTCTTTCAATTTCGGATCGAATGATAGCGGTGATGACTTGTGAGAGCCCCTAGTATGCATACACCTGTAGTACCTGCACACTAAACACAACCAGCGTAAACCCGAAAATAACAAAACAAAACTACTAAATTAACACACATTGCGCACTACTCCCCGGCAGCGGCACCAAAATTTGATGTGATGTCGTAGTTACACGCAAATTTAATCCAATTACTACTAATAGATAGTGGTAAGTGGGTATCGAACACAGGGAGTTTCTGGAATTGTGTTGATTATATAGCTTTGTAAATTAACTACAATTAATCTAATGTGCAGAAATTAAAAATCAAGAGTTTGGATTGTTTGATTTAAAAACTAAGTTATCAACTAATTGCTAATCAAAATTGGATTGTAATTCAGATTATGAGAGAATGACCATCTTAGGTTTCGGTTTCTGTTAACACTTGTGCAAAATTCCAACTAGAAAGAGTTACATAGACATAACTCATGTACAAACATTTGTTGTGATAAAAGGGAACAAAGTACTCGGATTATATTAACGCGAGGTTGTTTCTCGATGATCAATTAATCAATATCCAACCCTAACCCTTCCCGTGATATCTCGATTGTCAACGACACCAAGAACGTACGATTTAGACTAGAATTGAAACATCAATTAACAAACTACAATCAAATATTCATACACCATGATAAGCAAAGCAAACACTCCAAGTTATCATTTTAGAAATACAGGAAAAACACACAAGAGTCATAGAGAAACCTTCACCTAAGATGATCACCGAAAGCTTAGCCGGACATTGCTTGGTGGATCATCATAACATCAAGTTTATAGTTCATACGAATCGAAAGACAAAACGGAATGTTAGAAATTGTTCACAAACACTATCCAAAGCCAAAATTCACCCCAAAGTGCAGAGAAACGTCTCGAATCATGAATGACATGAAAAGACACATGAAAACAGTTTTTAATGAGCAGTTACGTTTTTTCCTCGCTGCCTCTACCGTAACTTACGGTAGCTACCATAAGTTATGGTAGCCTTCTAACTGATACGCTGGAACTAGACTGTGTTACGGTAGAAATCTGGGTTTTTAAGGGCTACCGTAATATACGGTACCCACCGTAAATTACGGTGGACCCCTGAAATCTTTGTTTTGTTTCTTCTTTCCATCCTTGCTTGACCCGTTCCACTCCAGTCCTTCCGAAACAGCGTTTTCTCCATTTTTAAGCTCCAAAACATACCTGAAACATAAGCAACTGTAGTCATCTAATTCAAGATAATTACGCGATCAAATGCGGGATTAACACATCTTTTAACATCATAAAGGGTTGTCCTATGGACCACCCATCAATTATCCGCGATATTAAGGCATCATCTTGGTTTGAAATGTTACAATAGGGTGTACAATGTTGTGGTTGATGAAGGTTATACGCGGCGAATCATACTTTGTGAGGTTCGGGAATACATTTTTCGTATGTCGTGACTGGGTGAAAGTTGTAGAGGGGATATCAATCAAATTTGCTTCGTTTGTTGTGTTTCAATATTTGGGTGATAGGAAGTTCCAACTTTCTCTTTTGTAACGCCTGAAGATACTAATGGAAGTGTTGATGGTGATTTGAAACAAGTGTTGATTTGTAACAATGAAGACTGTAAAGTTGAGGAAGTTACTGCAGTTGTGATGTATGTGGTGATGATTTTATATCATATATAAATTTAGATGATTTATTATAATTCTTATTAGGAAGTTTTGTGTTTTAATAATCATTTTTAAATCTTTGTAGATTCAGGATTCTCATACTGGTGCAGGATTGTTCTGGGACAAAAAGTTTTACTTTATTTGACAGGGAGGCTGCTGAGATTTTAGGAGTTTCGGCAACACAACTTCTTCAACAATATCAGCAAGTATGGCTTTTTAATCAATATTATTTATCTTTGCCATCAATACATATCATCATGTAATGTGTTGTAAATATTAATTTTGATTTCTATCATCAATATTTTTAAGATTTGACATATTTATAAGGAAAAAAAAGAGGGCGATGACGAGAAAATCAACCCAACCGAGTTTGAATGTTTGGTTAACAAAAAGTTTGCTTTTAGAATATGGGTTGGCAAGTTTAATGTTGATCAAAAGATTGATGGGTATGCTATTTATAAGTTAGGTGATGATGATGCCATTATCGACCAACTCGAGAAGAAGTTTGTGGAGTTTCGGGTATGATTTATTGTATACTTAAGACAACAAAAACAATATCATTAAGCGTGGGAGGTTTGTTATTAAGTTAATTGAAATGAATGTCTTTAAACTTATGTTGAATTTGCTTAATTTTGATTCTGTATTGTATGTTTAATTAGATGTTATAGCATTTCGATCAGGACATCAAATGGTGGGAGGCGAAGCAGGCGGAATGTAAGTCATTGTTTATCAAAGTTTCTCTAGAATTGAGATAAAGAAACCCTAAATTGGTTTTAGATCTGGTGATTACAAGTTTAATTTCTTGATTTTGTTGAGTGAGAGATTTCTTCTTAACATTGCCTTGGAATGTGAACCTTGCTAAAACAAAGTTTGAGTGCTAGGATGTTATGGTAGAGCTTATTGTTGATCTGGATTACCATGTTTACTCTCACAAGTAGGGATGTTATGCATCACTTTTTATGTTTTTAGCTTGAGATCGTTACAATTTAGGGTTTTTTTGCTTTTAAAATTTTATCCATGCATTACAATGTGACCTGGTAGAATTTGAATCTGATGCTGTTAGGTTGTTTTTGTGATTGTATCAATTTAGCTAGATGTTAAGGTTTCCGCTTCAATTCGGTTGTAGATTTTAAAACCGATCTTGATTGAAATTTGTATGATTGTGTGAATGTATGAATGATTCTGGTAAATAGGCAATCAATTAGTTTCGTATAGTTTATATAAAAAGAATTTTCTTAAACGAATTAGGAGAATTCACCGGTCATTTTAGTTTTTTATGTAAATTTGGTCATTATATGTTTTTGCAGGGTTTGTATCTTCTTGTGCAATATAAATTAGGGTTCTATAGGGCCCTGTTTGTATTAACATGGATTATCATGCTAATTATTCGAATTAGGATGTAGTAAACTAACATCCACATCTATTCGGTGTTATTATGCTAACAGCTTCATTGGTTGGTTTTTAGACGAGTTATTTAAGTGGTATTGCTGGTATTTCGGCGAGTTATTAATTGAAGATAGACAAGTAAATGGAGATTTTAATGGAATGGGTACGAATTTAGAAAGCTATCTGAAATCCAAACATGCTTCTAATTTTTTGCCTACAACAAGAAGAATTGTGCAGTTTTCAAATGGGAAGGTGTGTTTTTGTTTGATGATTCAATTTCTGTAGTCATGATTTGGTTCGTATTTGTATTTGATGTTGTCTTTTTTTGCATGTGAGGGGCTAGGACCAAATGCCCGTGTCGTGTACATTGATGAAGGGTTTGATCTTTTTCATGTTGGACATGTTGAAGTATGTAGCTTGTTGATTTCTTATCTTTATGACTCATTATGATGGTCCATTAGATATGGTATTATCTCTTTGACTCTATTCTAGCCTTAGTTATCTAAAAGTAAAACTATATCACCCGCTAATTTCGCAGTTCACCCTCATCTCTTTTCAAACTTTTGGCACCTCCGAAAGGTAGAGCTTTTAGAAGGCTTGAAATTGTTTCTCCGCACCTACATTTTTGAAAGTCACACATCGAAACACATGTTCAGTAAAGTGTGTTGGATAACATCTTTTTATACGCCTAAGACGAACCTGGATGGAATCCAGTTGGTTCGTGCCATTATGTACACAAAGTTTTTGATGACTTTGTAAAATGGAGGTGGCAGCCATTTGGATGTAAAGTCCCAAGGTAATGAATTAATGATCATGGTTTCTCTTAAATACTTGAAATTTCTTGGTTGCTTCTTAATTGCATGATTATGATGTTATATGCTTAAATAAAAATGTGTAACGGGCCATACCAGGGTTCAGGTCAGATAGGTTCTGGTCGAGTGGGCTGTTAAAAAAAGATTCAATTTGGTTCGGGTCCAAATAGGTTCTAACCAATTTTGTCGGGTAACGGGTCATACGAGATTCAAGTTTGTTGCATTTTAAATGCTATGATTAAATTGGTATTTTATAGCGTGCTATACATGTACATATATTGCAGTATGATTTGTTTGGAATACAAAAAAAAAACATTTAACATGATATTTGAAGACATAACTGCATAACATCAGATTTGCAGTCAATAACATCTTGATTCATACCAAAATAAAGGTTACAAATGTGAATATGCTTCAATGATTTGTATAATGGTTTTTTTTCTGCGTTTTATGACGGACTTTCATCTACTGTGATATATTACGCCAACCTCTTTACAGGTCATTAATTAGATGCAACTAAAAGTATATTCACATTAAAGATAAACTAAAAGCATAATTTATTTTAAGAGAGTTAGATTTTAATAAATGGTTTGTCTTTAAAAGACATAAATAATCAATCTTTTAATATATTAATCATTTTGATGATTAAGAACTGTAAGATTTTGGTGATTACCATAATTTTCTAAGAACTTATTAAAAGTATTTACGGTATCTCTTTCATTGATTGAATACAATAATACATTGCGATATATATAGGGATTACAAGGCTAACTAATTCCCTATAAATATGGAGATACAATCGTTTCTAAATATGTAATAATATAGTCCGCTAATACTCCCCCTTAGTTTGAACGGGGGTTACGACACACGGACAAACTGGACCAAAAACTGTGAAACAACTGTCTGGAGAGGCCCTTGGTAAAAATATCCGCATATTGATAGGCGGCTGGGACGTGGAGGACACGAACATGACCAAGACGAACCTTTTCACGAACAAAATGAAGATCGATTTCCACGTGTTTCGTCCGCTGATGTTGAACTGGGTTCTCCGAGAGATAAATCGCGGATACATTGTCACAATACACAATTGTTGCACGGCGAAGAGGAACATGTAACTCAAGTAAGAGGTTGTGTAACCAACTTGTTTCAGCAACCGCATTAGCGACGCCCCGGTATTCTGCCTCAGCACTTGAACGAGATACTGTAGGTTGCCGTTTGGAAGACCATGAAACAAGATTATCACCAAGATAAACACAGTAACCCGAAGTTGAATGTCTAGAATCCAGACATCCACCCCAATCGGCGTCCGAGTAAGCTGTGAGGGTGGTGGCCGGAGACACCGTCAAGCGTAACCCATAATGAATAGTGCCTTGAATGTATCGAATAATCCGCTTCATGAAAGCAAATAAGGCTCCCTTGGAGCATGCATGAAAATGCATACCCTGTTGGACTGCATAAGAGATGTCTAGCCGCGTAAACGTAAGGTACTGTAACGCACCGGCGAGGCTGCGATATAATGTGCCATCGGGTAGCAAATCACCCTCCGTGGCACTTAGCTTTGAAGACGTATCAACCGGGGTTTCACATGGTTTGCATGAGGTCATGTTGGCACGGTGTAATATATTGCGTGCATATTGTGACTGATGAAGAAACATTCCATGAGCATCACGTTGAACAGTTACACCAAGAAAATGATGTAGATCTCCCAGATCGGTCATTGCGAATTCGGATGAAAGTAGCCGAATAATATATTGAAGAAAATATGTAGACGAAGCGGTTAGTATAATATCATCAACGTACAAAAGTAAATATGTTGTATTAGGACCGCGCCGATAAATAAACAGTGACGTATCACATAAGCTCCCCTGAAATCCATGCGACGTGATAAACGTTGAGAAACGGGTAAACCACGCCCGTGGTGCTTGCTTCAACCCGTATAACGACTTTCGAAGACGACATACATAGTTCGGGTTCACCTGGTCCACGAAACCCGGTGGTTGATGCATGAAAACAGTTTCTTGTAAATCCCCGTGTAGAAATGCATTTTTAACATCTAATTGATGAACTACCCACCCACGTGACAAAGCAAGAGATAAGACCGTGCGTATAGTAGCCGGCTTAACAACCGGGCTAAAAGTGTCATCACAATCAATCCCGACCGTTTGAGATTTCCCATTAACAACAAGCCGGGCCTTATATATGTCTAGACTCCCATCCGGTTTAAATTTATGCCGGAATAACCACATGCAACGAACCACCGGATGAGTTTCCATTCTGGGAACCAACTCCCACGTACCGTTATCCATTAATGCACTATATTCGTTGACCATTGCCTGTTGCCAATTCGGGTCGGCTATAGCTCGAGGGTAAGATGTGGGAATAGGTGAGATGTGAGTGGTAGTTGTGTGAAGGTTATATTTGGGATTAGGTTTAGAGATCCCGACCTTACCTCGGGTGGTCATAGTATGAGTATTGTGAGTGGAGGATGAGATAGGGGCTGATGGTGTGGGTTTGGTCAGGTGGTTTGGGTTAGGGGGTGGGGAGGTAGGCGGCGGAGGAGACATAGGGGGTTGTGGGGGCTGTGGTGGTGGGTTCGGGTTAAGTGGGGGTGGGGCGGATGTAGTAGGGGTGGGTGTTGAGGAGGTGTTTGATGGTATAGGCTGTGAAGGGGTGTGTGTATGAGGGAATTGGAATGATGTGGTAGGTAATTGGTCATCAGTGGTTAGGAAGTCGTAGGTAGTGGATGGCATCGGGTGGGCGAAAGGGAATGCGGATTCATCGAAATCCACATGGCTAGAGATATGTACCCGTCCAGTTGTGGGATCCAAGCAACGGTAGCCACGAAAGTTTTCGGGGTAGCCAAGAAAGATGCATCGGGTCGACCGGGTGTGTAATTTGTGGGGTTGGGTAGCTGACATGTTGGGGTAACATGCACACCCAAAGACACGTAAGTGGTCATAGGTAGGATGGCACCAATATAATGCATAGGTGGGGGTGTTATAGTTTAGTCTTTTAGTTGGCAAAATATTATGCAAATAGGCTGTAGTGTGAAGGGCTTCCACCCAAAGAGTGGGTGGTAAGTGAGCATGAATAAGTAAGGCCCTTATAATATCATTGAGTTGGCGTATCATACGCTCGGACCTACTGTTTTGTGAGGACGTTTGAGGGCATGAGAAACGGAAAACAAGCCCGTTAGTGGAGGCGAAGTTATGAAAAGCGTGGTTATCGAATTCTCCCCCTAGATCGCATTGGGAAGCTTTGATGTGTTTGTGAAATTGTGTTTGAACAAGTTTATGGAATTTAACAAATGTGGCAAATACTTCTGATTTAAATTTTAAGGGGTACACCAAAACGAAATGAGAAAAGTTGTCAGTCAACACCATATAATATTTATACGACGTTTTGCTTATGACGGGAGATGTCCATAAATCGCAATGAATAATATCGAAAGGAGCATAAGTAAACGAATTAGATTCAACAAAAGGAAGTCGTTTACTATTCGATAAATGACAAGAATTGCAAAAATCAAAACAGTCTTTATTGCAAGAAATTAATTGACGACTAGAAAGCGATGGTAAAACTTGGGTGCCAGGGTGTCCCAGACGATTGTGCCACTTGTCAGAAGATGAGGTGAGAAAAACTTGAGTTGGTGCGGTAAATGTGTAGAGATCACCGGTGCTATCATGGCGGGAAAGGGGTTGTCCACTCTTGAGATCCTTCAAAGTAAAACCGTAAGGGTCAAATTCAATAGAAAGTTGGTTATCACGAGTAAATTTGCGATCAGAAAGTAAATTTTTTATAACAGTAGGTGCAAGGAGTATGTTGTTAAGTTTAAAGGTTTTGTTTGGCAAAGTGTAAGTGTCATTACCCGAAACCGTGATTGGCAACGTTTGGCCATTACCAACAAATATATTAGCATTAATGGAACGAGGCGAGGGAGCAGTGATTTTACTCGAGTCCGGTGTGACATGAGATGAGGCGCCGGTGTCCATAGTCCATTGAGGATCATACTGATTCAGAGAAAGCGTGCTAAGAGCAGCTCCAAGTGCAGTGGGATTGAGTGGGTCGACCGGAGGTGGCCCATATGGAGGGGCATAAGGAGCCGGCTGTTGTTGTTGGGCTGCTAGACCATATCCGGGAGCGGCTGGTGACTGGTTCGATTGAGGGGCATAAGGGCCGTAAGAAGGGGGCTGGTTCGGTGGAGCCGGTGCAGCAGGTCTGGCCTAGTTGGAGTGCCAAGGGGGTTGGGCCGGGTAAGGGCAAGGTGGCTGTGTGGGCCACCAGCCATAGCCCGGCGAGGAGCCCGCTGCCTGCGGCTGGGCCGTAGGGTTGGGTTGCTGATACGTTGCATGCGGCTGCTGCCATTGCTGGTATCCTCCTTGATTGTAATGACCGCGACCACGGCCGCCACGGTAACCACGACCACCACGTCCGCGCCCCCTAGTGTTTTGACGATAGCCATATAGTTCAAACTGCTGACCTGGGTGAACCGGCAGAGGAGGGGCGGCGGTACCGTCAACAGGAGGCGGCGGAGGAGGGGCAGCGGCAGTACCTAGTGTCTGACCTGTGCGTGGAGCGGCGAAAGCAGAGTGTTGTTGTCGAGCCGCTTATCTGCGCTGTTCCCGGTCGATCATATCCCGAGCATCATCCCACGTAGTGTTGGACTGATTGATGAACTGGGCAGTGGTATCAAACTCCGGTGGAAGGCCTTGAACCATTTGAAGCACAAGTCTTGATTCTGTGACGGATTGGTCTACATCGCTGAGTTGTTCGGCGATGTCTTTGAGCTTTTGAAAGTAATCATTGAGCGACGAACAGGAGGCCAACGTGGTTGTTGTAAATGCATGCATAAGAGACGATGCCCGTGAGTTTTTATTGTTTTGAAAAATCGTTTGAATCTTGTTCCAAGCTTGCTGGGCTGTGGTTTCATAGTCGAGGATTCGAACCAAAAGATCATCGGACAACGTACCATAGATCCACTGCAACACAATCGCGTCGATCTTGACCCAAGAGTCGTAACTGTCGTCATCTTTTGATGGGGGTTCCGCACCGTCGATGTGGTCGAGTACTTCATAGCCTTTTGCATGAAGTTTGAAGAGCTTTACCCACGAAGTGTAGGTAACCTTGACACCGTCTAGGGTTCGAACTTTGTTTTGAATCTTCGTCACCGAATAAATCGGGTGAAGAGCTTTCTGGTCGGTCGTAACCGATTTAGATCCTGAATCTTCTTTGTCTTTTCCAGTCATGATCACGTCGGCGCAAGGTGAAGGGAAGGAGAGGGTCGGCGACGGCGGCTTAGGGTGTTAGGATCTTTGGGGCTCTGATACCATAAAAGTATGTACGGTATCTCTTTCATTGATTGAATACAATAATACAATGCGATATATATATGGATTACAAGGCAAACTAATTCCCTATAAATATGGAGATACAATCGTTTCTAAATATGTAATAATATAGTCCGCTAATACTTATAGTATGATGTAATGTAATCAGTTTGTTTATAGTTCTTGAGTTTATGAGTATTGACATTGATTCTTATGAAGGTTTCCGTATTTTTTGTTAGGTATATTATGGTGGTGGAGCTCCTCCACCATTCTTTCCCTCGATTGTTGCATCTCCAACTCCTCATTTATCATCATCAATCAAAGTTAGTTAGTTATTTGTTTGTTAGATTTTGAGATTAATAGATATACTGATGTATGCTTATGCAACTTATTTTTGCAATCTATGATGCCACCATCTGGAGCTTGAGTTCCGTATCGAACTATCTATTCACCGCCGGAAGTTTATGCTTATATTGACATGTCTATGGTAGCCCACTAGAAGGTAGCATTGACTTCCTAGCATTTGCATCGCTGGTTTTATTTGGTTAATGTGTTCAGTTGGTAGCATTTGTCGTTCAAAAAAATTTGGTTAATGTGTTCAGTTGGTAATTTAGCACTACAAATTGTTTTAGTATTTATTTATTTAGTTCATATGTTTCAATTATTTGAGTAGCTAAGAAAGTTTAATTACTTTAGTTTTCAAACAATCTCCAAAAGTTGTCTCACTTATAAAAAAAACATGTGGTTATTTTTTACTTATAATAAAACATGTGGTTATTTTTTAATGGATATACTCTGGTTATTAATATTTTGGTTTTATGCCTAAGTAATTTTCATGATAAAACGTATCATTTTTCTTTGTCCATAAACTCGATTCTTCTTTCTACCCTAAAAAGTTATCATATTTTTTAATTAAAAAACAAAATTATAGTTGATAATAGTTATCCAACCTTAAATGGGGTTGAAACATAGGTATGAGAATAATCTAAGCAATTTTGTGGGTCAAACTTAATATGAACCAGGAAAGCATGGTTTATACTTTTTTTTTTATATTTTTATGTATAAAGGATAGATATGACCTCGGGATGGCATTTGTAATTTTACTTTTCCAAGGTGACAATTTCATCAATTTACTTGTGGCTATTATAACATAATATATACAACTAGTTTTAGAGACCCGTACGTTGCGACGGAAAACGACGGATTTGTAACTGTATAAGATTTTTTAAGAAATATTAAAAACCCCAAAATAAAAATCCATGTGATGAATAACAACTATGTACGAACTCAAACTGGTGAATAAGTTTGAGCTTCACTCATATGTTATATTTCGAATTTTTAACCCATATTTTGATGAGAAAATGAAATCTCAAACATTTCTTATCCTTCTCAACTGATTTTGTTATCCTCAACTGATTTTGTAAAGGTAATAGTCCCCTCTCTCTCACTCACACTCTGCCACGCAACACACACCTATAGCTCCATAACCCTCATCTTTATAACCTCGAGATCTAACTACAATCTCCACAAAGATTACCGTCAGTCACCAAAATTACCGGCCACCATATCCGTGACTTTTTATTTTTTCGACCAGACATAGACCAAGAATTGTCGTCGTCACCGCTCTTGTGGGTTTTGACCCCCACACCCCTCAAACATCGTCGTTATGAAACCACCGCCGCCGCCACATAACCTGTTCTTGTCAGATCTGAAGCTTGAACCACCGCCACGGATGTTACATGACTTCTTTTGCGTGACTACCACCCATTGGAACGCCGGTGGCCGGACTTCCGGCAGCATAGCCATCGTCGAAACTCTCTAGAACCGCCATGATGCGTTGGTGGTGGAGGTAAGAAAATACCGGAGTAGTGGTCAGCCAAAGGAGAGAAGAGATAGGAGGGTGAAGAAGTAGAAGTGGTGGTGGGAGTGATGACCGATGGCGGCGGCAAAGGTGGTGATAGGAGGTGGTTTGTTGATGGAGAAAGGGAGTGGAGTGCTGGTCAAAAATGTAAACCAATGAAAAGAAAGTCTTTAGATGGGGAAAGAGAGGATGACCTGTGCTTTACCATGTTGTACATAAAGCATTATTGATATGTAAAAAAATCTACAGTAATTTCTACTCACATACACTTTTTGCAAATTAATATAGAGGAAATATGGTTATTTGACTATGGATGTTCAGGATATGCATAAGGTATTAGTCATGTAATTCGTATGTCATGTTGTTAATCTGGCAAGAGTATTGAAATTCTTATAGGCTGACTTTTTGAGGTCAAAGATATTAATATTTTAATACAAATTTAGGATAATTATTTTTAAAAACTTTGAAGAGGTTGACAACTAGGTTGAATTATACATGAGTAAGCACTACAAAATCTAAATCTCTAATTTTAGTTTCATGAAGAAATCCAGATTCTCTTAGATCAGAATAGGAATAGGTAAGAAGTTTGACCCAAAAAGTTTAAAGTGTACATGATTCTTGGAATAGAGGACACATTCTGATTATTGCTGGAATAAGTCTCTTTCCAATATTGCATATGTAGTTTTTGTTCTTTAATTTTATTCAAATTAGCAAGAAGCCACACATATATAACATATCGGCCCGTTTACTCATTATCGAAGTTAACACGTATATAAAATACGAGATTACAAATGTGGTGTATAAAGAAATCTTAAACAACTTGTGATGTTTTATTGTTCTTTCTTTACTCTTCATTGTGATTTTATATTAACATAAGTAGTGGGACGTGTCTTTTATTCCAAAGACTATGTCAACACTGATTGGTAATATAATTTATTAGTTCAACTGTAACTAACTATTTTTAGTTAGTTAATTGCCGCTACATTTATCAACTGTTGTGCCATTCAGTAGCGTCTTTCATTTAGGATGGGTGGTGGGGAATAAAACCCCTAGAGGCTTTAGCACGTCACGTCAACGCCAATTGCACAAGGGGCCCATTGTGGGATAAAACCCATGTCATAATTAATCAATCAGTTATTTTAATTTAATTTTGTTTATTAGTTTATAAACATAATAAATTTATAACAAAATAACATAATTAAAAAAACAATTAAGACAAAAAATTACCATAAAACTAGAATAAAAAAGAAATTACAAACAAGAAATAAAAAAATAATCTTTTAATAGTTTATGTAACACTATTAAATAATAAAATGTTTGAGTTAAGCCACCCGTGAAATTCGCGGGTTTTTAGACTAGTAGTGTTATATAGTGTTATATGATGGATGTATAGTGTTATATATTTTCTTGTAGCAGTTACAGATTTCTGGATTTTTTAGAATATCCGGATTTTAGAATAAGTTTAAAATTGAATCGCCAGAATTTAGGAGTAAATCATTAGAATTTAGGAGATGTTACCTAATTTGAAACATATACAAAGACACTATTACCTCTACAATTTTCAAATCAGTCCAAATAATTAAAACACAATTTATAATTTTGTCCCTTTTGATCTCAACCATTAGATCAAAGATCTAATGGTTTAAAACACTTCTTACACTTTAGACACTTGTACATTATCCCTACCCATATGAATAATTTATGTTGTTTACTCTGGATGAACCCACTATGTATTGAATAATATGTACTAAACAGGTATGAAACATGATTTTACAATCAACATGAAAGGCAAATTTCAAATAGTATGTCCATTGTAATTTTATCATACCAAGTAACCAAACATAACACCTTCATCTAAGTCATATATAGATTCATATTTTTAATTTATAAAAATTGGTAATCAGAGTTTTATTCATTTGGCATATGCCTTTTTCTGATGATAAAATACAAAGAGAATAGGCCTTAAATAGGCAAAACAATAGACCAAACGAAGGAAACAAATAAAAAAGAATTAAAAAAATGGCTGGAGATATGCGTGGATCTTTGATTGGGAGTGAAACAAGGAGAGATAGTTATGCACAGAATAATGCATTTTCAATACTCCCCCTCAAGTTGGAGCATGTAGATTTTGAATGCCCAACTTGCTCAGTAGAGAGTTGAGGTGCTGAGCTCCAAGGGCCTTGGTTAACAAATCTGCAACTTGATTTTTTGGAGCTAATATAAACCGGTTCAACTTCTTTGCTTTCAACTCTTTCACGGACAAAGTAACAATCCATCTCTACGTGCTTTGTTCTCTCATGGAAGATTGGATTGTTCGCTATATGCCTAGCCGCCTGGTTATCGCAGAACAAAACAGTTGGTTCTCCTTGTTTAGCATCTAATTCACTCAACATCCACCTTGCCCAAATCACCTCGCTGACAGTAGTAGCCATGGTTCTGTACTCTGCCTCTGCAGATGATCTTGAAACTACTGATTGCTTCTTTGACTTCCATGATATGGGTGCTCCTCCGAGAGACAATAAGTAACCAGTTCGAGACTTTCTTGACCAAGGGCATCCTAACCAATCCGCATCACAATATGACAATAAGTTCATGCCACCTTCTTTTGGTAACAATATACCTTGTCGTGGAGTCGATTTCAAGTACTGCAAAACTCTAGTTGCTGCATCCATGTGGTTCCGGCGAGGGTCTGTCACGAATTGGCTGAGGACATTCACTGCGTAGGTGATGTCTGGTCAGGTGGCCTGCAGGTAAAGGAGACGACCAACTAACCTCCTGTATTGACTGCTATCTACTTTATCTTCTCCTTCTCCCTTCCCAAGCTTAAGGTTTTGTTCCATGGGAAAGGAACTAGGTTTACACCCTTCCAGGCCGCTATCCCTCAGGATATCTAGCGTGTATTTTCTTTGACTCAAGACCAAACCTTCCTTAGTACGAGAGACTTCGATTCCAAGAAAATATTTTAACGGGCCCATGTCGATGCTGAACATCTCATCGAGCTGATCTTTAGTGTGTTGTATTTTACAGAGTCGTTTCCAACTCTGACAACATCATCAACATATATAAGCGCAGGTACATAGGACCTTTCTGACTTATAAATGAACAGAGAATAATAAGCCTTTGACTGTCTGAACCTGAGCTCAACGAGAGCTTTTGTGAACTTTTGATACCAATTACGCGACGCTTGTTTCAAACCATAGATCGATTTTCTTAATTTGCAAACACGAGCCTCCCCCTGTTTAGCAAAACCATCTAGAATCTTCATGTAGACTTCTTCCTCTAAATCCCCATGCAAGAAGGCGTTATTCACGTCAAGTTGGTGAATTATCCAATTTCTTTTCACAGCCACGGCCAACAAGGTACGAATAGTAACCAACTTTGCAACTGGTGCAAATGTATCATGATAATCAACCCCTTCGAGTTGAGTGAAACCCTTCGCCACCAATCTCGCCTTATATCTATCCACCTCTCCGTTTGATTTGTACTTGATTTTGTAAACCCACTTTGAGTCAATCGCCCTTTTGTTTTTGGGCAACGCCTCAAGAGTCCAAGTATAATTTTGTTCAATGGCTTCTCGCCATTCATGGTTCAGAGATGCTTGACGAAAAGTCTTGGGCTCATCGCATGAGTCGATAGCTGATAGAAAAGCTTTATGGGTGGGAGAAAAATTATCATAAGAGATGTAACAAGCTAGAGGATGTACCGTGGATGAACTTTGATTAGCTGTGGGTCGAGTATGGTCTATCGATGGGGGAAGCTTGACATTGTAATCGTTGAAGCGTGCTGGTTGGGTTCGAACTCTGGATGGTCGAACTTGGGTATTTTCTTCCTCTCGAACCGAAGTGTTTTGTTCAGAAGGACCAGCAGTGTTTTGCATTTCACGTTCCACAATTTGTGCATTGTTAAGATCTTGATCATTAATGTTTGAGGTATTCAACGATGCCTCAACTAAAACTTCATGGCTGATGGTCTCGACATCATCCTCGTGACCGTGGGTATTCTCTCCATTCTGATTTTCTTCATTCCCATTAACATGAGGGTTGACTAAGGGTTCGCCTTCATTTGTCTCATTGTAATACCAGGGCGGAAAATCAAAAAGTTTCTCATTTTTTCTTTTGTCGATACGATCCATGCTCTTGAAAGGAAAAACATTTTCAACAAATTTTACATCTCTTGACACCACCATTTTGCTATCGGTAATGTCATATATTTTGTACCCTTTGGTTCCCGGTGGATAACCTAAAAATACCCCGGGTTTCCCTTTCCATTCAAATTTGTCTCCATCTGTGTCGGTATTTCGAAAGTAAGCGAGGCAACCAAAAATCTTCATATGTTCATAATCAGGTTCTTCTTCATGTAAAACTTGAAATAGGGTTTTGTTGTTAATGGTGTTTGATGGGAGACGATTGATTATGTAGGGCGCTGTCATGACACACTCGGCCCAAAACTTCTTTGGCAAATTTGCCTCAAATCTAAGTGCTCGTGCAGTCTCGAGCAAATGTCTGTGCTTACATTCTACAACACCATTCTGTTGTGGTGTGTGTGGGCAAGTGGTCTCAAGAATTATGCCCTCTTGAGCATAAAAGTTGTGCATTCGGTTTGAAATAAACTCCCCCACCCCCCGTTATCACAACGAATCCTTTTAATTGATTTTCCAAATTGCGTTTTGACCATTTTGTGGAAAAATATCAGATGGTCACCCGCGTCAAATTTGTGTTTTAGAAGGAAAACCCAAACAGATCGACTATAGTCATCCACGATCGTTAAAAAATAGTTTGCTCTTGAAAGCGAAGGAGTTCTATACTTTCCCCAAATATCAAAATGCAACAATTCGAAACATTCTTTGGTTTTGATAGAACTTATGGGAAAAAGTAATCGGGTGTGCTTGGCTTTAGCACACGAATCGCAATCAATGGTTTTAAAAGACACATTCTTGACAAAATCAAAATGAGAAAGTTTACCGCTAGAAGCATGACCAAGTCTTTTATGCCATACCTCCACTGACCCCAACATAGCCTTCCTTTCTCGTTCGACCATCTTCATCCGGTATAAGCCATGTTGACGTTTACCCGTTCTAATCAGTTTCTTCGAATTCAAGTCTTCCATTACGAAGAAGTCCGGAAAGAAAGTTACAGTGCAATGAAGGTCTCGAGTCAGCCGACTAACCGACAATAGGTTGCAAGTAAAATCTGGAACGTATAGGACATCTCGGATTTCAGTCCCATTTGGTAAGGTGGACGACCCTTTCCCTTTAACAGGTATAGAGTCTCAATTTGGAATTCTTACCGGTAGTTCGTGTGTTGTTTTTAAGTTGCCATGAAACAAATTAAGAAGGTAGGTTATGTGTTCGGTACACCCTGAATCAACGATCCAGTTGCCATCATCGCCTAATCTAGCCCCCATGTTTGCCATCCACTGGATTATCTCGTCATTAGTGAACGAGTTGATAAACTGTTCGTACTTCTCACGGTTTAATCCCAGGATTGGACTCGATTGATTTAGGTTGTCGGCAACGGAATTGGATTTAGTTCGACCCTGGTCATCACCGGCCATGGTGGTGAGCAGGAGTCAATTGAATGGGAGGCGAAGAAGAAGCCGAAGTATATATTTTTTTAGGGTTCAGGAACCTACTCTGATACCATATAAAAATTGGTAATCAGAGTTTTATTCATTTGGCATATGCCTTTTTTCTGATGATAAAATACAAAGAAGAATAGGCCTCAAATAGGCAAAACAATAGACCAAACGAAGGAAACAAATAAAAGAGAATTAAAAAAATGGCTGGATATATGCGTGGATCTTTGATTGGGAGTAGGGGTGCAAACGAGCCGAGCTGAGCTCGACCAGGCTCGAGCTCGAGCTCGTTTAACATATGAAAGCTCGAGCACGAGCTTGGGTTGATTCGAGCTTTATTTCTAAAGCTCGAGCTCGGCTCGAAGGTAATTTTTCAAGCTCGAGCTCGGCTCGGGCTCGACTCGTTTAGTATTTATTAATTAATTTATATTAATTATAATTATTATTATACATATAATTAAGTTATTTTTTTATATTTATATAAATGGTAATTATTATTTTATAAATATATGTTTAATATATTAATAAAAAAATATATCAACAGAAAGCTCCTTTAGGCTCGCGAGCTGGCTCGAGCTCAATAAGCGAAGCTCGGGCTCGGGATCGTTTACTAAACGTGCTTGTTTTTTAGGCTCGGGCTCGAGCTCGAGCTCGTTTAAGCTCGGCTCATTCGAGCTTTTTTTTCGAACCGAGCTCGAGTAGCTCGCGAGTAGCTCGACTCGTTTGCACCATTAATTGGGAGTGAAACAAGGTGTTAAATATTGTTTGTTTTTTAAACTCAAACAACTCATAATTGTCCTTATAATCATACTTATTATACATTATTAAATATGTCTCACTTTTTATGCTAATTTATTTTAATAAACTGTTAAATATTAAAAGAAAAAAAAACTGATTACTGAATTGACAATTAAAGTATTTTTCATCAATACTTTTGGAAAAAAAAATATTCTTCCCCAATGATGTAAAACTAGTGAATAATTCACTGAACAAGGTGGCGCCACGTAGCGAGCAACCACCACCGCTACCTTTCATTATATTAAAACGAGTTCAAAATAACTGATTTTCGAAAAAGAAATTCGAACAATTCGATGGCGTTAAGAGCAGTTGCAGGTTCAATGGCAAGACGACAACTGAAAACACCTGCGAATTTGTGCTTCAACCCATTTGTAATTTCTGCTTCAAATCATCGTCATCGATCCATCGCTTATCCTCTTTCTAATTCTCCATCAGGTAAATAAATTAACCAGTAATCAATCAGTCTTCGTTATGTTTATGTATTTTTTTAATCTTAGTTTATGATCATACAATTATAAATGACAATTTACTGGCCTTGTGGAATTGAATTCAGATTTTTTTTTTTGAACGGCCAACCAACTCAATCCCAAGCACTCTCGGACACCCACTGGACAAACGGAGTACTCCGAGTAACCCGAGTCTACCACCAATTCCGGGGAAAACCCGGTAACCCACCCGCCCGTAGGCACGACAGTGAAATTACCGGTAAAACCCGTTTGGCTCAAGGTTCCAACTCGGGTTTCCTGGGTCTCCTATCATTGCCCACCAGTGCCTCACTCTGCACCAAGTGGGAGTCGAACCCGCGTCTCGCAAGAGAAATGCAAGCCCTCCACCACTTGATCTAGAGATCATTGCAAATCAGAATTTTAATTGTAAATCATAATTGTTAGGAATTTTGTTAGGAATTAGGGGCTGTTTGTTTACCTCTTAATTACTGGTTCAACACTTAATGGTCCAACTGTTTGTTTCATGAGCAGATGTCTGAATGGTTCAGACATTTGCCTCTGAATGAATGGTTAAGCATTATACAGAGTCCGAATGGTTAAGACCTCTAATCTGAATTGGTCAGACATTTGCCTCTGAACAGGTAAGCATTATACAGACTGTTAATGATTCAAACCTCTTACTGGTTCAGCACTTAACCATTCAGATGTTGCCAAACAACCCCATAATCGTTTTGTTCAGATAACCAAATGGGTTAGGTGTATAAAAGTCTTTTTAGTTGGGTTTATTTAGTTAAGGAGTTTTTATTTATGTGGTCGTATTAGTTTCCTATTTGAATGATTTAGGTTTCTTGTTTTCGGAGATGTTAAGGATTCCTGTTAGAGTCGTTCGTTGGATCTCGTGTTTTGGTGAATCTGTTTTAATCAACCCGGGCCCTTAAAATTCAGCAGGGCCGTCTCCGAAAATCATAAAAAAAAATATTTGGTTCTGTGCGAGATAAAAAAATTGGGTCCTATTCATTAATCCAATATGTTTGCTTATTGATTTGGGCCAAGTCATTAATCCATTACACTCTAAAACAGTTGGGCTTCTGAATTTGATTGACAAAAACAGTTGAGCTTTAACGTTTTTGGTTCATAAATCCAGGCCCTTTAAGTTTTTTTTAAACATACAGACATGTTTTAAAATATATATATAAAAAGGTTACAAATTTTTTCGGGCCCTATTTCAATTTGGGCCCAGAGCGTTCGCCCACCCTCCCTTGCTCTGGGCCGGCCCTGAAATCCAGTGTAGTTATTGGTAATTCTAATAATAATTTCCTAATTCCTATCTCATGAATGATGAAACTTCAAATCATAAAGATACTATTAGCTTATGATTAACCAAATAATATTCATGTTTTCCTGTATATTTAATAAGAAAATGGTTTAAACTTCTGTTTAGTCAGTTTAAGTCGATTTCTAGTGAATATTCAATGAATTTTTTAGCATAATATATGTAGAGTTGAAACTGTCAAAAACTAAACTAAAACATTGTATCCCTTGGGTAGCAACTAGCAACTAAGACCCTTTGGGGTGAAATGAGAGGCATGGTTAGATTAACATAGCTTTTCAATATGTGGGGAGCTATATATATATTATACACAAGTTATTTACAATTGTCAATGGTAACAGGATTCCGATTTTCTATTCGAGCAATGCAAGAGACAACAACCACCCCTATAACTCCTATGAAAAAAGATAGTACTGAGCAACCACAATCTTCCCCGAATTGGAAGGTTAAAATGCTTTACGACGGTGATTGTCCACTTTGCATGCGTGAGGTATATATAAAACCATCGTATACTATCCATCATTTGTGAATTCTTGCATGATGACTAGTTCTTGTGGAATGTTGCCGATAACATAATTTTTTTTTTTTTTTTGGTAGGTGAATATGCTAAAGGAAAGGAATAAGGACTACAATGCTATCAACTTTGTTGATATAAGTTCAGATGATTATTCACCCGAGGATAATCAAGGCCTTGACTATGAAACTGTATGTTATAAAAAAAAAAAAAAAAACTCGATTTATTGTTATGGTGTTTCACTATTTTGTGATATTCGTCTTTTTATTAGGCACTTTGGATCTAACTTGAACATATTTCGACATTCTTAGGCTATGGGAAAAATTCATGCAATCATGTCCGATGGAACTATAGTCACTAATGTTGAGGTATGCTCCCTTTATATTATCTCATGATGCTATTATGTATATATCGATATATGTATGTTTTTTCAAGCCTTCATATTGTCTGTTCTTTTGTTTACAAACGTCTTTTTTTTTTCTGCCAAGAATTGGCATTTTGAGCTTTTGAGAACTTGTGCAGGCGTTCCGAAAGTTATATGAGGCGGTTGGTATGGGTTGGATATACGCAGTTACAAAATACGAGCCTGTAAGTAGTCTCACTTTACAAGTTTATTGTGTAATGGTTTTTGATCAGATCGGGTAGTTTTGGTACTGAAAAACGTTGTCCAAAATTTTGATTTGTTGTGAACAATTATTGTGTCAAATATGATTACAAAGTTGTATTATTTCAATAATTACTAAAAGATTCGATAAAATGAGGTTTAATGCATTAGAAAAAAACTTGTTATCGACAGGTTGCAACAATAGCCGATGCTGTTTATGGTGTATGGGCTAAATACCGTCTCCAAGTCACAGGTTTGTCGACTTAAGCCATACACATGTCGTTTATTTCTCTTCTACACAGTGGTAACGCTGATTAACGTTATTATTTTTAGGTCGGCCACCTTTAGAAGAAGTTTTGGAGACTAGAAAGAAAAAGGTCTGCTAATTCTTTTTGCATACTTAATTTATATAAACTTTTAATTATATTATTATAAGATGTTAATACTGATACTGGTTCTTAAAAAAATGGCAGGCTGAAATATGCGATGATAACAAGAGTTGCAGGATGTAATACTCGAAGTTCTTCCTTCATTCGTCCACAGTTTATGATTCATGTCAGTAAGTTAGATGTTGTAAAGAAACAATCACTTGTTTTATATTAACGATAAGAGTCGTATACAAACTTGATTCAGAATAGCTGAATATATATACACACACACACACACACACACACATACATAAATCGTTATGTCCTTATGAATTGAGTTCGTATTTTTAATAAAAAATATGGGATTTTAAGATCGTATTTACATGGCAAGAGTAACTCATGTTGTATCAACAATACCTCCGCTTTTTAAGCGGTTGAATCCCTTGTGATTGACTAATCCTTTCTCTCACGGAGTTACGCCTTAGCAATTTCGACACTTTTGTCCATCTTGCACGGGCAATAGCACAAAACGAAACGTTGGGGCTGTCATCTACGATGTCCCAAATTCCGTTTAAAAGGAATCCAGCCGGGATCCTTCCAAATCGGGACTGTCAGTGTCGATTATACTCATAAGCTCATGTGTATCGAGGAGAGACTCGACAGCCTGAGAAGAGGTACCCGACTCTGTAGCAGCCCCGAAGTTAAGCCTGTTTGTGGCTGGATGAAACGGAACATATTCCTGATTATCATTTGTATCAAACGGTACCTTCTGTTTCCCCGTTCTGATTGAGTGGTTACTTAGTTTCTGATTGACTGAAGATGTTCTTCAAGGTAAGTCTCATGGTCAAAAGGAAGGAGCATATGGAAGTGTTCAGACGCAAACTTCACCAAATCTTGAGTTTCGAACTGTTAATAGAATCAATTAGAATGAGCCTAAGGAGAGAACGTGTGCGCGCGCGCGTATGTGTTGGAGGCATATAGGCAGGCTCACCTTCTGCACGCGTATGTGTTGGAGGCATATAGGCAGGCTCACCTTCTGTTGTTCGGTTAGCTGGTTAACGGCAATGTACTGATGAGGTTCTACGATCAACGCCTTCAACTGCAGTTTAACATCAAGAACAATGCTGGTTTTTTGTTCGTTTCTAGGATCGAGGTACAAAAACGTTCCATTGGACGCCTGTGCGCTTTTTACAATTTCATCCCAAAACTTGCAAGAGGCTTTTAGCTCAAGAATCTATAAACAAGATGCATTACGTTTAGCGTAATGCGAGCAAGTAACCACACACAAGTAAAACTACCTCTTCAAGCCGTTTTGGATTCGTGTGGAGTAGTCTCAACAAATCCTTCACACTGCACACATCTGCGTCTTTCAGACGTGTATAGCGAGGACCCTTATAGCCGATCTGCATTAAACAACACACCTTATCTGATAAAGACGGGCACGCATGTTTTTCGTGATCTGCACAGTAATAAAAACAGACCATAAGGACAAAGTCAAAAACTTTTGTGTGTATACTGTAGAATATTAGAATAACTAATTACTTGCAGATACAACGCCGGTCCTTCATTACAAATGCTTCCGTCGTTGCTACTTCCACTCCATTCATCAAATCAGCAACCACAACTACTGCCACCAGTCTGTACAGACCATTTCTAGTATGTTCCGCACTATGATCTTGTTACGAACATAACAAACGCCTTTGTTTAGCTGCAAACAAGTATTTCCTTGAAGCATTCATCGTTTCCCTTCCCGTTTGCTCAGACGCAAGGAAACTAAAAGCATTCAACGCAAATGGTATAAACACGTGTTAGTTGTTCAGACTCGCTTTCTCATGTTTGGTTACTTTGCATGAAGCATTTTCTAAAGCAGCCGCACCCACCGTAAAAACACTGGTCCTCAAGCCCACAAGAGGGGAAACCCTGTTAGATCCAAATATACGTGTTTCCCTCCCATCTATCAAAACACCAAAATGTCAGCTGGTCTGAATGATCTTCCATCCAATGGGTTGGTCAAAAAATTTACATGTGCTTCTTTCTTAACTTAGTAAAATAATAACATATCCTAAGCTGTTCAAAAATTTATAAACTTACCCTAAAGATATAAAATTTAATAAATAAATATTCCATACACAATATGACACGTTGGGATGATACATTCTCTTTATTATAGCTGTCTCATACTTAATACGAAAAGGTAACCAAACCATAAACAAATGAAAGGAAGCTTCGTAGAAACTATGTAAGAAAAACTGAAGATTTTTCCAATGCGATGTAGGTAACCCCCTCTCCTCTTTTTATTCTTTAATTAATTTCTTATTTAATTTATCATTAGATTTTTATAACTTACGATATGTGGTGTTTAATATAAATTTAAATATATAATTTTTAGCTTAGTTATTATTATTTTTTTACTATTTAATTTCAAACATTAAAGATTAGATTTGTTCAAATAGCTCCGAGTGCATAATTTGTTTTAAATTAAGCTAAAAGATGATTCAGATCAACTCGAGCTATTTTGGGTTAAGAATTGCCGTTAACAAAAAAACATATTTCTCTAAAATTTCGAGATATACGAAATTGAATTTACATATAGTGATGGGATTTGAACTTAACCAAATTATATATCAAACTCTGTGTCATGAATGATGTGTTTGCTGTTACAAGTGTCAGAAATATATATATTTATATATATATATATATATATATATATAACAAAAGAAATCTGTTTTGAGACACTTGTCATTCTCTCATTTAATTGATTAAAATTATTAATAATATTAAAAATAATAATATTTAATCTAAATTAATACAAATTATTATTAATAATAATATTTAATCAAATCTAAAATCTAATCTAATACAAATTTTTAGAGTAAAGTCCTTTTTGAGTCCCTGTGGTTTATGTATTTTAACCGTTTGAATCCAAAAATCAAATTTGTCTTGATTTGAGTCCCTGTGCTCTCTAATTTTAACCATTTGAGTCCATGTGGTCTCTAATTTTAACCATTTGAATCCAAAAACCAAATGTTTCTAATTTGAATGTTGTTTACGTTTTTGGATTCAAATGGTTAAAATTAGAAATCACAGGGACTCAAATCAAGACAAGTTTGGTTTTTGGATTCAAATGGTTAAAATGCACAAACCACATGGACTCAAAAAGAACTTTACTCAAATTATTATTATCAATAATATTTAATCAAATCTAATAAGAATTTATACGAATTCCAAAGTTGATATTAACTTTCAAATAATTAAAAAAAAATCCGCCTAACATCACAAATGTTTCTGTTAAATTCGATTAATTAATTTGTTCAACAATCACTATTATCTTTATCATTCAGTACGGTTAACCGATTTATCATAATACAACCTCCCACCTATTCAATCATATGATTTTTCAATCTTATATTAACTAAATAAATAAAGACTGATATTCAATCTTATCCTACTTTAAATATAAAAAAAAATCCGTTAGTTCAGATTAATATTCAGTCTTATCCTACTTTAAATATAAAAAAAAATCCGTTAGCTTTTTTAAATATACTTTTTTTATTATTTGGTATATAAAATCATATTTATTCAGCCCATGTAATACACAGGGTTTTTAAAAATATAATTTTTTTTATTATTTGGTAAACAATGTTACATTTATTCAACCCGTGTAATACAATGGTTTTAAAGATATAATTTTTTTATTATTATTTGGTATATAATATTACATTTATTCAACCCGTACAATACATATGGTTCTTATAGATATAACTTATTTTATTATTCAATATACAAAATTACATTTCTTCAACCCGTGCAATAAAGGAGGCTTTTAAAAAGATAATGTTTTATTATTTGGTATATAAAATTCATTTATTCAACCCGTGTAATACACGGGGTTATAACCTAGTATATATATATATATATATATATTAATTATCAGAGAAACCCATATGTTCCATTAATATAAAAGGGTATGCCTTAGAGACTCAAAATTACAACATGATCACGTAAAAATAACGGTTCTAACCGCTTACATTGTATCAACTCTTCACCATTTTTAAGCTTGAAGTCCTTATTGATACATTTTTGTTTAGCAGTCTTTTTGTCGAATACCCAAATCCCGGATTACGTTATATGGATCTTCGCTGACGTCAAGAGCCCTATCTTCGTTATTACAAAAGAACAAACTGTTAGCCTCGTCACGAAGGGCCCCGGGGGGGGGGGGGGGGGGGGGAGATCCGTGACCAAGCTCCGGCGTGAGGATAAGTAAACTTGCCGGAAGAGCTGAGGAGTTTATCCCGATGAGTATGATCACCGGAATGTTTCCTCTAAGGTGTGAATCTAATAAATGTGATATGTATGATGAATATGTGGGAATGTTGGTCGGAAGTTAATATGAGAGTAGTTAATGTGAGTGTAGTAAATGAGATCTGCCGAAGATGATACCTGTTATGCTTCTTATATAATGCCTAACCCTTATCCCGTATGTAAGATATTTCGTTCAGGCCATCCAACGGATTCTGCGGGCTTACGAGGGGTACAGACACGTGTCTGACCCCTAACGGTAAGATGATAACCTTATTTAATGCTCCGGCCGGAGAAGTACAATTGCCAGCCAAGATCCTCTTCTTATCAAGCAAGAAATGAGGCCTGCCTCTTCTGATCATCGTTTTCCCGCCTATTACAAAGAAAGGGAGCCTTAGTGGGCAAGGTAGCTTTGTCTTTTGGGCTTGTTCATAATTGGGCCTGCATAAGGATAACCCAAAGCGGGTAAAATGGGCTTTCCCATTGGCCCGTCGTCAAGTCATCTTTAGTCCCTGGTTCTGAGTCCCAAGGCTCATGATCCGGGGCTGAGCCATATTTGTATTTTCAAAAGGTAGTTTTCTGCCCTGGAAAATGTGGGCCCAGACCCCAAGTGGTTATCATTAATCCTCTATTAACCTGCCGAGTATTAATGGCAGGGTGTAATCCCCTTGATACACGTGTTTCTTTTTTGAATTTCGAAAGGACTTGACGTGACGGTTATCACCACTAGCCATCTCTTTAAATGCAATCCTTGCCTCTTTGATTTCTTGCTCTGCTTTCACCATCATCTTTCCTCCCTCATTTCCTTTAACATTTCTCCGATCGTCATATCTGCATTTGTCATGAGCCGTTCAGGCCGTTCGGCGATAAGGTCGATTTTGACAGCAAAGGACTTGAAATCCTTTGTCGAAACATACAATATCCCTGAGCAGTTTTCTCCATCTTTGCCGGGTCCTAATGAACCGGCTGAGTGTACGCCGGACAGGATCCCCATCTATACGCTAGCATTTTCTTCCTGTGGGGTCCGGTATCCTCTTTCCCCTTTTAAGGTTGCTCTGCTTCGCCACTTCGGTGTTCACTTTTCTCAGATACATCCTTTAGGGTTCATGAGGGTGGTACACTTCGAGTTGTCCTGTGCGGCCGTTTCTGGGGAGCCTTCTATCCCTCTGTTCTGCATGTTCTACAAGTTAATCTCTGATGGAGATTGGTTTACTTTTGCGAAGCGACAAAACAGCGTGTCAAAACCTTGTTACAACTTTATGCCCACTTCTACCTATCCAAAGGATTGGAAGAGTAGGTTCATCTTTGTTTCTGCTACTATGCTGCCGGAATCTCCATTGCCGAGAGATCTTGAGGCTGTTATCGAAGATGCTGTTCCGACCCTGTCTACTGCAGAGATTGTTCAATGGAAACGGATGTATGAAAACCCGACGAGGGCCTTTACCTTTTCCGAGGGGATACTTGCCATGGGGGGATTGAGCCCTTCCTATCCGATTCGTCCCAAGGCCTTTTTTGGCAAAAAGGGTATCCTTTATTCTTGACCTGTTATTTGATGTTGTCCTCTTTTGTGCTTTAACGGTTGTGCAGTCATCTTTAGTGCTTTTCCTTGTGTAGAGCTAACTTTGTGGAGGCTACTTCAAGGTGATTCCAAGGATGTCAAGTTTGTAGTTGATAACGAAGTCGATCCTGGCTTGAATGCGGAGGTACAGGTTACTGGGGGGTCTGCCCAGGTTGGGGGTTCCATCGCCGTGGGAGGTGATGAGGGAAACCCTTCTGATGAGGAGGAAAGTTCTCCAGACCTTCCCCCTGTTCAACATTCTGATCAAAGTGATGATGAAGCCCCGGAGGTTTGTTTGGTTCGTAAAAGAAAAGCTGTAAGTCCTGAGCCGACCCTTGCTCCTCGTAATATCCGTCAAAGACTTCGGAGTGCCAGTGGTCAGAAGCCCCCTCCTTTGTCGAAGGCTGTTTCCGATCTTCCCCCTGTTGGGGTCAAAGGTTCCTTGTCTAAACATCTGAGGCCTTCAAGTCTTGTGAGTGCACCTTTGCTTGTAGGTCTTTTCCTCTTCTCGTTCCATTTTTTCTACCTTTGTCTTGTTTTTTACACTCTTTTTCTTGTTATGCAAGGGAGTTCTCAGGATCCCATAGAGATTCCTACTGTTCCCTCTTCTTCCCGTGTTCGGGATAAGGCTTCCGAGGTGGGCATAGCCCGTTTTTCCTCAGCTTTTGAACTTTCACCTTCTCATGCTAGTGGGACCAGTAAGCCTACTCTTCTTGAAGGTCCCACTCATCGATCCCCTCTGGCTCCCCTGTTTGCTAATGCTATCCCTCTCACATATGTTCCCAAATGGAAAGTTTCTCATTCTTCAGTGATAGGGACTCCTGAGGCTGCTAGGGACTTTCTTACTCATGCTGTTCCTCCCTCCCATAAGTTTGTGAACTCTGCTTTGAGGGATGATCTTTTCGAGGATCAGTACAGCATGTCCCTTTGTGAGAGCTTTTTCAGGGGTGCTGGTATGCTGCAGCGGATTGATGATTTGAGGAGGGCGAATGAAAGACTCAAGGCTGAGCTCAAGACTTCCCAATCTATTGCTGCCGAACTTAGATGCCAAGTGGTCGAAGCTGAGAGGAAGTTGCAGGAGGAGAAGGTATGTAGCCATTCTTCTCCCCCCCCCCTTTTTTATGGATTTTTTGTGATGTTTTTTGTCCAGGGGGCTGGAGCCACGCTGGAGAAGAAGGAGCGAGCCTGGGAGCAGGAGATGGCGGTGTTGGTGGAAGAGAAAGAAGAGTTGCCTGCTGAGCTGAAGTATTTGAATGAAGTTGGCTCCATTTCTCAGGAGCAACTTAATACTATGTATGCGGATTATGGGGTAACCTCTGATGATAATCAGCGGTTGGCAAAGGAAAAACATTGGTTAATTACTGAAGGTTTTGGAGCCTTTCTTGCTGCCGTTGCCCAATCAGAGGATTTTAAGAGTGGTTTGGAGGAGATATATAGGGCTTACCGGGATGTTGGCTACCAGGCTGGGTTGAAGGATGGTTATGCTTACTCTGCTCAGGGTCTAGGCAGGAAGGAGACTCCGCTGTACAACTCCAAGGCTAAGAAGAAATTATCCAAGCTGGATGAGGAGTTTGGGAGCAAGACCCCTGTTATCCTGAAGAAAATCCTGCAGCATCCCTTAATATCGATAGACGAATTAAAGGCCCTGTTTTCCTCTACCGGCCCTTGACGTGCTGTCGTAGGTACACGCAAATTTAATCCAAATACAACTAATAGCTAGCGGTAAGTGGGTATCGAACTCAGGGAGTATGTGGAAAATGTGTGATTTTATAGCTTTGCACTTAAACTAAAATTAAACTAAAATGCAGAAATTAAAATTCAAGAGTTGATTGTTTTAGTTTTAAGAACTAATATTAACTACTTAGATTGCAAATCAAAGATTAAGTTTGTAAACAGATTAGGAACAAGCGACCATCTTAGGATTCGGTTTCTTTTAACAATTGTGTGAAATTCCAACTAGAAAGAGTTACATAGACATAACTCATGCATACATAATTGACGTGATAAAAGGGAATAAAGTACTCGGATTATATAAACGCGAGGTTGATTCCCGATGATCAATTAATCAATAACCAACCCTAACCCTTTGCCAACGGCACCAAGAACGTACGATTGAGACTAGAAATTGCAATATCAATTAATAAGCTACGAACAATTATGCATACACCATGACAATCAAGCAAATACAAGTTATCATTCTAGAAATAACGGAACAAACACACAAAAGTCTAGAGAAACCTTCACCTAAGATGATCACCACAAGTTTAGCCACGCATGACTTGGTACATCATCATCACACAACGATTAATGTTCATACGAATCAAAAACACAAACCAAATGTTAGAAATTGTTTAGAACCAAGTGCCCACAGCCAAAATCGCCCCTAGGATGCTTCAAAACCGTCCAATGATGAGATAATGTGAAAAGACAACCAAAAACTGATTAAATGATGGCAGTTACGTTTTCCTCGCAACCTCCACCGTAAATTACGATACCCACCATAATTTACGGTGGCCTTCAAGATGTTACGGTGCAAACAAACTGAGTTACGGTGGAATTTGTTGATGATTCAGGGCCACCGTAAATTACGGTGGCCACCGTAATTTACGGTGGACCTCTGAATTGTATGTTTTGTTTCTTCTTTCACCACGCGCGTGAACCGTTCATCTCCAATCCTCCCTAAGCTGCGTTTTGTCCCTTTTTAGCTCCCGAACTGCACCTGAAACATGAGCAACCGTAGTCATCTAATTCAAGATAATTACGCGATTAAGTAGAGGATAAATCCGTCTTTTAACATAATTAAGGGTTGTCCTATGGACCACCCGTCACATCCCCACACTTAACCGTTGCTTGTCCCAAGCAACTCATCAAACCATTTTCAAAACAAGTGATCAATATAAACCAAGCACAAACATGTAGCCCTTTTACTAACCCCTTTTTATCACCCAAAATAATGCACCCCTCTCTATGTCTCTCCTCTCGGTAACAAGTATACACTAGCAATATGAGCTAGACACACAAAGGCTAACGGGTGGTTGCACAACTATAAGCTTGTACCTAAATCAATTCTTCTCCTAAAATGTGTCAAACATGAATGCAAATCAAAGGGACTTTCAAGGTTGTAACGTGGCTAGGTGTATGGGTAGGAAATGGAATATATATGAAGTAACGAAAACTTAACCCGGTCTTTTTATTACACAATAAAGCAAACTAACAACTACCAAGTTAACTAATATATACAAGACAACTAACATCACTTCTCTCTCTCTTTTTTTTCATTGCTTTTGCTTTTTCTTTTTTTTTTTCCGATTTTTCTCTCTTTTTTTTAACATAGCAAATTTAATAAAGCAACAAACATATCTACATCATCATCATACTACAAAAACTACTACTACTAACACTAAAAGACCGGGTCAAATTGGGTAGATTTTTAGGTAACTAGCTAGGGGTAACAAATGATAGGCTTTTAGGCACAAAATTGGGAAACTAAATGTCCAAACCCCCGCCCCTCTCGCAACCATGCTCATATATATACTTATGAGGTCCAACCCCCCAAATCCCACACTCGCTCACACCAATGACGAGGCTACCTAAATGCCCTTATCCTTTCTACATTCATGTTCAACTAAGGCCTCAAACCGAATTCAAGCACAAGTTCTAATGTACCCCCACCCGTAGCCACTCTCATCAAAGATAAGCATTATCTATGTACAGTGTGACTTCAACTCACCAAGAATGAAAGGGGTATCAAGGGTTGCCGGTGCATCGTTTGGGGTTAATCTAGGGTGTTCAAATTCTCACAATGTTTTGCTTGACTCAAAATTTTCAAAATCTTCAAAAATTTCCCCCCATCCCCACACTTAGGATACATTGACCCCAATGTATGGCTTTAGGAGGCTTTGATCACTAAACCTTTTTCACATCATCCAAAAGCTCAACACTCAAACCACAAATTTCTTTTTGGATTTTTCATTTTATAAATTTTTTTATATTTTTCTTCTTTTTAACACCAACACACCACCGACTAGCACCAACCCAAACACAACATAACAACTAACACCACCCAACCACCCGACCATAAACAAAACAAACTAACAAATATGCACAAAATATACAAGGGAGGAACACAACCTGACTAGTAATAGCGCGGTCCCGGAGGCCCAAAAATGGAAGACATCATGTCATTCCATTCTCCAAATGCAAATGACCCGCTACTACTCCCACCTTGTTGTTGAGCTCCTTCTTGTTGGCGCGGGTCGCTCCATTGTGAGTGATGAAGCTGTGGGGTCGGATACGACACACTACCATCATAAGGTGGTAGAGAGGCATAATCCACATGTTGTGGATCCACAACCACTGGCCGCCCGGCGTGCCAATCTGCATGCAATCTTCTCTCTTGATCATCATGATATCGATTATTCATTTCCACTTCATGGGAATACGCAAGTGTGCGATTCCACGCCTCATTACGATCAAAGCTATGTTTCAAAGACTGCTCTATGCTTGCACTCATCATTGTATTTTGATCATATAACGTCCGCTCCGAACCCGACCATGTTTCAAAAACGGAAGCCGGAGGACGTTGATTTGCGATAACCTCTTGCATAGTGCCCTCATAAGCCCACCCGGGCTCATAAGAACGCTCCGTATAATCGCAAAAAGCGCTACCATAACCTCCACCCGGCCCCCCTTGGCCTATGTTCACATTCACACCACCTTGCGGTTCCTCTACATAATCCTCATCCCTACTCGGGACCTCCGCATCACTCTCGGGTTCTTCATCCTCACCCAGTAGAAGCTCTCTTGCACCCACCTTCAATACTCTCCATCTTTGCCCTTCCGACTTCAATTTATGGTACCGTTCCGATTGCGTGTAAGACCAACCAATCCCCAACTTGTCTAAAGTAAACAACTGATGCCTTTTTGTTGCCCCTCTATCTTCAGACGTAAGTGCCTTTTGTTGCTTCATTAACCCCGTGATGATTCGACAATACGGGATAATGTCTCTTCCTAACTTATTTCGGCAAATCCATAGGTGGTTCATGATTAGATATCGGATGGGAAAGCGTGGAGACCCATGGAGTAGCGAATAGAGAACGGGTACCTTGGGAAACCTCACCTGCTCCTTATCTCCCCTTCGTGGTATGACATTCAAGAGGTAAATCGCCAATAACAACTTTGCTTCGATTCTCAATTTTTTTCGATACAAAACTCCATGATAAGTACCCGGCAAAAACAACGTCGCCAACATGTCATTCCACCGGGGGTGCTTTTCCGGCTTCAACAAAAGGTTATCAAGAGTGGGAATCATGTAGTCACGGGCTGGAAGACTATCATATTTCCCAAGCTTCTTCAACGTATCAAAAGACATCTCCACTGGAATCCCATGCACTTCACCAACTAACTTCATTTGTGATGGCTTTTCATATGTGTTGCACTTCAGAGTTGCCATCCATTCTTGAAATGAACAAGTTGTTTTTATCTTTATCATAACAACTCAATGCTGACTCCCATCCTAGAGCACGAAATTTGCCAAACACACCGAACGGACCAAACTCCACTTCACGAACTTCCCTCTCGCATATAAATGCCGCTGCCTTATTTTTCAACTTATTCATACTGTCATGGTATAAAGTTGGCTGCCAGCCCCGGTTGCTCATCCAATGGACCCGAGTCCCATTTTGGCTTTTCAGCCGGGTCCAACTCCATTTCTTCCTCACTTTCACTTTCACTTTCATCAATTCGACCCATGTATTGTCTCTTCCGTGGTTGTTGTTCCGGCTGTTTGCCCTTTCCCTTTGATGAAGAAGACGAACTAGATCCCTCTTTCTCTTTCGTCTTAACCATTTTCCTACACACATAAAGCAAACAACACAACCAATGCAAACATTTGTCTTTTCTCCCCACAAACATCCCCACACTTGCTTGTTACCATGGTTGTAGATGTTAGTGAACCATAGATTTATCAAAAAAAAAAATTCAAAAATCGGGCATGGTGTCTCTACAATGTAGAGCTTCCCAAAAGTTCACTACTTTAGTCACAAATCCTACCTCTACAACCCATAACCATACTCAAATAACCAATTTCATGACCACATCTAAGAACAAGCAAGTGTATATGAACACATGACAAAAACAACCTTCTTCTCACAATGCATCAACAAAATATAGTAAATAATTTCCATACCTTTGCTTGAAGATGCTAGAATGCTTGTAAATCACAAACTTCAAAAACCCCAAAATTTTTCGGACCTAGGGTTTGGAAATCGGACCCAAAAACTTCGTTTTTTTCTCAAATTTCTTCTCAAAATCAGAAAGTATGTGAGAAATTAGTCAAGATAGACCTAAGTTTCACTTGATTTGGTTGAAAATTGAGAAAGTTATGAAGCTTGAAAGATGAAGAAGGTTTGGGAATTTTGTGGAGAAGGATGAAAGTGATGGTGAGAGAAGAAGAAAGAGAATTGTGTGGATGGGGTTAATTTTCGGAACTGATGATTGTGTTTATTTTTTTATGTAACGCCGGAACCCAAACGACCCTTACATCGCCAGAAGCCACCGTAAATTACGGTGTCATCGTAAATTACGGTGGACTTCTGGCAAACATTCCTGCCGTAACTCAGGGGCATTTCACCGTAAAGACCGAAAACTTTTTACCCCTACCGTAACTTACGGTGCCACCGTAAGTTACGGTGGCACCTAGGCGTTTCTGATTCACTGAAAAATGCTATTTTTAAGTATATTTTTTATATTTTTGCAGTTTTTTCGATGTTTTTTATGTTTTTAAATTTTTTCAAAAATGTGTAAAAATCACCCTATCCCCTCGAAAGTCCCGTGTTGTCCTCAACACAATGTTAGAGCAATTCGTGACCCGAATGTCCCCACACTTGTTTCAAACACAAGATTTAAGCGAATACGGTAATTAAGCAAACTATACAAAACAAAATAAAACAAATGCTACTATTTACACTACCAAACCTGGACCTCTCATGATTGTTCCTCATCGACCGGGCGCAGAATGTAGCCCACTTTGTCAAGCTCCAAGTTGTTTATGTCGTTCCCCTCCAAGTATGGCTTTAACCGGTGACCGTTCACCGTTTGCTGTTTTAACGTTTGCTCATCTTGGATATCTACATCACCAAACCTCCCAACTCTCCGAACGACATACGGGCCCATCCATTTGCTTTTAAGCTTGCCCGCGAACATCTTGAGTCTTGAATTATACAACCAAACCTTTTGACCCACTTCAAAGGTTTTCTTCCTCAACTTCGCATCATGTACTTTCTTAAGTTTGTATTTATACGCCGATGCACATTCATACGCCTCGTCTTTAAGCTCTTCAATTTCACACAATTGTAGCTTCCTTATCTTTCCCGCTTCGTTATAATCCGCATTAACCGTAGTGATCGCCCAATAAGCTCGATGCGCTAACTCCATTGGCAAGTGACAACCCTTTCCATACACCTTCCGGTAAGGTGTTGTGCCAATTGGAGTCTTGAAGGCCGTTCGGTATGCCCACAACGCATCATCCAATTTACTCGACCAATCCTTCCTATCCGTTCTCACCGTCTTCATGAGAATTTCCTTGATTTGACGGTTAGACACCTCGACTTGTCCACTCGTTTGCGGATGGTAAGGTGTGGCAATCCGGTGATTCACGCTATATCTCTTCAACAATTTCCCGAAATTGAAGTTCTTGAAATGCGAACCTCCATCACTTATGATAACTCTTGGAATACCAAAACGGGCGAAGATGTTGGATTGAACGAATTTACAAACAACCGAGTGGTCATTTGTTCTTGTTGCAATGGCTTCAATCCACTTAGAGACATAATCTACCGCCACCAAGATGTATAGAAAACCGTTCGAATTCGGGAAGGGGCCCATAAAGTCAATGCCCCAAACATCAAATATTTCAACAACCAAGATTGGTTGTAATGGCATCTCATCCCTCTTCGATATACTTCCCATCTTTTGGCAATTGATGCAATTTCTTGCGAACTCACATGCGTCTTTGAAAATAGTGGGCCAATAAAACCCACATGAGAGAACCCGGTAACCCGTTTTGTGCCCGCTAAAGTCACCCCCACATGCGGATGAGTGAGCATGGGTCAAAATTTCCAATACCTCCGTTTCGGGCACACACCTCCTAATGACTTGATCCGGTCCGATTTTGAAAAGATCCGGTTCATCCCAAATATATTGTTTCACTTGGACCATGAATTGTTGTCTTCGCTTTTTGGTCCAATGACTTGGGATGGCACCCGTGGCTAGGTAATTTACATAATGAGCGTACCACGGTGCGACAAAGGTGGACACGGCTAGGAGTTGCTCGTCGGGAAAACTTTCATTTATTTCGCTAACATCGTCAATCCCTTCAACCGGAATCCGAGACAAGTGATCCGCCACCACGTTCTCACTTCCCTTTTTATCTCGGATTTCTAAATCAAATTCCTGCAATAACAATACCCACCAAATCAACCGAGGCTTCGCGTCCTTTTTCTCCATCAAGTATCGGACCGCTATGGTCCGAATATACCACGACTTTACTCCCCCAAATATACGAGCGAAACTTATCCAAAGCATACACCACCGCTAGTAATTCCTTCTCGGTTGTGGTGTAATTCAGTTGCGCTTCAGATAACGTTTTGCTCGCATAGTAAATAACCACCGGCTTCCTATCAACCCGTTGACCCAAAACTGCACCAATAGTAGTGTCGCTTGCGTCACACATAATCTCGAATGGCTTTGACCAATCCGGCGGTTGCAAGATGGGAGCTTTGACCAAATGTTCCTTGAAAACAGTAAAAGCTTGCATACACTCATTAGTAAAATCAAATGGGACATCCTTTGGTAACAAGTTTCACAAAGGCTTAGTGATAACACTAAATCCTTTTATGAAACGTCTATAGAACCCCGCGTGTCCCAAAAACGATCTTACCCCCTTAACATTTTTCGGAGGTGGCAAAGATGCTATTACCCGTATTTTTGCCTTATCCACCTCCATTCCCCTTTCCGAAATTACGTGACCCAACACAATGCCTTCTTGCACCATGAAATGACTTTTCTCCCAACTTAGCACTAAATTTTTCTCAACGCACCTTTTTAAAACTTTTTGTAATTCGTTGAGACAAGCATCAAAACTAGTGCCAAAAATGGAGAAATCATCCATAAATACTTCGAGCGACTCTCCAACCATGTCCGAGAAAATACTCATCATACATCGTTGGAAAGTGGCCGGAGCATTGCACAAGCCAAATGGCATTCGCCGAAAAGCAAAAGTGCCATATGGACAAGTGAAGGTGGTCTTGTGTTGGTCATCCGGGTGTATTGCGATTTGATTGTAACCCGAATACCCGTCCAAAAAGCAGTAATATTTTTGACCCGATAATTTTTCAATGATTTGGTCAATAAAAGGTAACGGGAAATGGTCCTTAGAAGTGGCGGCATTCAATTTTCGGTAGTCAATGCATACACGCCACCCGGTGACCGGTCAGGTGACAATTTGTTCACCATTTTCATCTTTGACTACTTGAATGCCGGCCTTCTTAGGCACGACTTGGGTGGGACTCACCCAAGCACTATCCGAAATCGGATAGATAATTCCCGCGTCCAACCATTTAATTACCTCTTTTTTAACTACCTCCCTTAGATTCGGATTCAATCGCCTTTGAGCTTCTCGTGTTGGTTTTGCATCTTTGGTGGTAATGATTTTGTGCATGACAATTGATGGACTAATTCCTTTGAGATCGTCAATCGTCCATCCAATAGCTCCCTTGTTCTCCTTTAACACTTCCAATAAAGCTTGCTCTTGTGCCCAATCCAAATTAGAGGCAATAATGACCGACAAAGTGTCATTATCCCCTAAAAACGCATACTTCAAGTGGCTTGGCAAGTCTTTAAGCTCCAACCTTGGCGGCTCTTCCAATGACGGTTTAGTTCCCGAGTCTATTTCCTCCAGCAAGCTTTCAAATTGGTGAGTCCATGGCGGCCGACCTTCCCTCAAGGCTGATGTGTGTAAAATGCAACATATAAAACACATCAATTAAGGCATAAAACTAACCCTTTTTAAGTACTAATGTTGGAAAAAGAGTGTTTTTGTCTTCCTTTTGTATTTTCAGGATGAAATGAGCTCAAAATCACAAAAGAAGCAAAAAGACCCCTAATTCTATCATAATTACAAGAAAAGGAACAAAAGCAAACTGCCCGGACCCTCAACGGCACCTCCCAAGACAAAGAGAAGAGAACAGATGTCTGAACACGCCCCGTGTCCAGTGAACACGGGGGCGTGCCCAGGAAGCAGCAGAAAAGACAAACCAGTAGAAGCTTCCATTGCTCACCACGGGGCCGTGCCCAGCGGACACGGGGGCGTGTTGAAAGTACAGCAGGCGCATTAATTGTAATTCGCAATTACAATTAATGAAGAGAGAGAATGTCAGACGGGCACGGGGCCGTGTTCAGCGAACACGGGGCCGTGTCCAGCGTTCTGTTCAGCCTATAAATAGAGGAGCTTGGCTTCATTCTCTCTCATCCCTTGGCACACCACCTCTCTCACACTTCATCCACCACCCACCACCACCATAACACCATCATCCACCACCATCATCCATTGTCCATCATAGAGTGTGTGAGTCGTCTCGGGATCCAAGATTGATCGTAAGAGTTCTTGACAATCAAGGCCATGTTTGCCTAAGTCTCTTACATCACTTGGTGAAGACAAGTGTTTAGTATAATACTTTTTATTTTTAATCTTTTGCACTTTTTATTTGGTTTTGTATTAATGACTTTAATAACTAGTTACTTATGTTGAAGGTGATCTTTCCTTATCGTTTGTCCGTGGTGTCTTGGCATTATTTTACTGTCTATATAAAATAAAAGATTTTCACCATTCATATCTCCACGGTCTATATGGAGGTATGTTGGCTACCTGGTCGGGGGTTAAGGGAACGGTTTGGTAAAGGTCTTGCCCTTGTTCAGCGTTTAGAGGTCCTGCTTGGGACCTGGGTCAAATTTAGTAGGATCTCCTTCAATGCCCATAGGTATTGGATGGCGGGGATCCAAACTCTTTGACCCCCTCATAAGCTAACTACTATTAATACTATAACCCGGCTATTTAGGACTGTATCCCTGCTGACTCAGACTACTTAGCCGAGGGTAACGTCACCGCCAAAAGCGGGGCCTACCATAATTTGCATTAATAACTTAATTCATTATCTTTCAATAATCCAACCCTTTAGGATTGTATCCTTGCTGACTCAAACTACTGGGTTGAGGGTAACGTCACCTCCGAAAAAGGGGCCTACTACAATAACTAAGATAATCTCTTAAACAAGTGCAAAAGTGCGAAAATAATCAAAGGTTATACTAATACACGTGTCGGATCCAAGTGATTCATCTTGTCTATCTGTTTTTATTTTATTTTTCAGCATTTAGTTAGTTTTTATTTTTCTTAGTTTAAAACATTTTTCTAACTTTTTGATTTGATTAGACGTTGAGGATAAACCGGTATTAAAAGCTCTTGTGTCCTTGGACGACCTCGGTATCTTACCAACACTATACTACGTCCACGATGGGTGCACTTGCCCATATGTGTGTTTAGTGTTGGTAAATATCGTGTTTTATAAATTTAAAACTTGGCTAAAAGTGTAAAAAGGGCTTAAAAATATATCTAAAATTATATTACACTACACGCACATCAAGTTTTTGGCGCCGCTGCCGGGGACACAAGGATTTTAAGAAAGTTAGGAATCAACGGCCTAATCATCTTTTTTTTTTTCTTTAATTTTTAGGATTTTTGTTAGATTTTTCAGCTTCTGCAGAGCTCAGCACGGGGCCGTGCCCGCTGAACACGCCCCCGTGCCCAATCATTGGAACTGGCAATCCTGTTTTATATCAGACAGTAGGCTGAACACGGGGCCGTGTCCACTCAACACGCCCCCGTGCCCAAGATTCAGTTGCTGAAAACAGAACCGTTTGATCCCGGCGGTTGGTAACTTCTGATACAAACATGAGTAATAGTGATTCTTTTTACTTTCGGCACTCTTATGGTTTGTGGTGTCAAATATGTGGAGGCGAACATGAGGAATTAAAATGTTTCTTCCTCACTTATAGGCCACACTATATAGACCCACCAATTCCTTGTAGCCTTAAGAGGGGCGAAAGTAAAAATAAACACTATTTCTCCCTCGAATGCGCCCAACCGGATATTCTAGGAGATATGCTCCTTGACGAGCTATTTCAACTAGAAGAACTACTTCTAAATTGGTCAAAAGAACTTAGGAAGGATTTCTTAGATCCATCCCAAGAAGATGACCATAAGGAAATGTTGGAACCGCATTCTGACAACCTCGTTGCTCCCGAAAATACCTTTCTTCCTAGACAAGACGTGGACGATAGTCGTCCCTGTGCCGATTGTGCCGTGAAGGACTCCCCATCGACCTCGTTCGGTGCATACATAGACCTGAGCGATTCGGCATACACCTTCTTTAACGAGAGCCCGGGAAAGGGTTGGACTTGTCCACCTAGAATGAAAATAGGAATTACCCTCACCGACAACCTCTTGCGTTCTCGCCTTAGTATAGGACAATTAAGGTATCTTAGGCACTTTGGGGTTGTTCCAACAAGTCAGGAGCCACCCGATATAAGTAAGCGCCTTAGAAAAGACAAAACTCCACGAGACAGTCCTCCGACACGGGGCCGTGTCCGGTCACCACGACCCCGTCTTCGCTCAGAAGATTTTCTGCTGATTCTGTCAGAATACGGACAAAATGTGTCAGGATTTTCTCTGCACACGGGGCCGTGTCCGGCGGACACGGGGCCGTGTTCAGTGTGCTGTCGTTTTCTTTAAATGCAGCCTCAATCCTGCTCATTTTTGACCACTCCACCAAGCAGAGATCCTTGGAATCTTCACATATACCATCCTAGGTAAGTACCAAAAGAAGGTTCCTAAGGACCATCTTATCTTCTCCACTTTTGTGCATTTCCTCTTCTTCCAAAAATTTTTCAAACCCTACCTCCATGGAAGCTTGGAAACCCATGATTCCAACCTTCTATGCAAGGTTTGTAGGAATTTTCGCTAGGGATTCTTGTCTAAAGTTAGTTCCATAACTGTGTTTTTAAATTATCTAAGCTCATAACACGACAAAAGTATATAGAAATAATTTAAAAACCTAGAACCACTAGACAAAAATTCCTGCAGACAGTGAACACGGGGCCGTGCTCACTAAGCACGGGGCCGTGTTCGAGGTACTGTTTTGTAAAAATTTAGTTCCTCGGCTTGTTTCGCAGAAAATGGCCAGCCGGAACAGCGGAGCATCTTCAAGGAATAACCGAAATGGAAGGAGATCGTCCACCGCAGAGGATTCCCTAGTAAACTACGTTTACGCTTTAAGGGAAGCCGTGGACGAATTGACAAGTGTAGAAGAAGCTTTAGTGGATCGCGTTAATCATCTGACGATAAGTTTGGAGGGCTGCCTGCAAGAAGTAAACCTTCTGCACCAAAGGATAAACCTTCTTGCTTCCCCGCCCTTGGTTCCGGTGATTACACACAGGGCGTGGAATGTGGTACCCGAGGTTATCATTCCAGCAGAATGGCACGCCTTGCACCAAGTATCGCAACCAAGGGTAGTGCAAGGAGTCCCGGTAAGCGCTCCTCCTCAAGATACCGACGAGAATGAAGCTACCTTCTACCTCCCAAGGGAGATAGAAGAATGGCTTTGAGTGAGAACCTAGGAGCCATGGGCTGAAGAATGTTTCTACATCGGGAAGTTATTCCCGAAATTTTCCTAAATAAGTAGAACCTTTATGATAACCTTATGTATCCCTTAGCTAATTAACTATATTTATGTAAACTCTCTATTAGCAATGTTATGATGGTTTTTTATGATTTATGGACTCATGGTGGTAATGGATGAAAAAGGGAACGAGAAAAAATGGAACCATGCAGAAGAACAGAACAAACCGACAAAAATCTCAATAACAGAAGGCTCCACACGGGCCGTGCCCAACCAACACGGCCCCGTGCTGAGCCCCCTGCAGGAAATCACCCAGTTCAGGTAACTGGACACGGGCCGTGTTCAGCGAACACGCCCCCGTGTCCAGGCTTCTGTTTCAATTCTATAATTTTCGTTACTGGCACTTGACCACGGGGCCGTGCCCGGTCAACACGGGGCCGTGTCCAGAGTGCCAGTAACACAAATCTTTGTTTATAAACACACTTTTACATATTCTAATCAACCAAAAACTCTATTTTTGGACACATTGAGGACAATGTGTAATTTAAGTGTGGGGGGGATGCTAAAACCTTGGAATTTTGCAAAATCCTAAAACAAGCCTTACACAAAACTCTATTGGAACCGCTAAACACCCCAAATTTTTTTTTTTTCAAAAACTTTTTCATTTTTTTTATTTATTTACTTGTCTTAGTTTAAGTTGGGAATAACAAGTTATAAAAGGGTTATATTTTTACAAACTTACAACCGATAGCATCGTGATAAAAAGAACTAACATAAGAAAATTATGAAACGGTATAACAAGTCTAGCTAAAATTCGATTATATATGCTTGTTCACATTAAAAACCCATTCCCACAAAAAGTGAGTTTTGAGCCTTTATTGAGCATAAAAATACACATATTTTAGATTAAATGCTCATTTTTCGTTTCTTGTGTGAATAGCCGCTCGGTTTTTACAAATCTAGAACTTGCCACGACGATACATTCCCGGTCCTTACCAACTTAAACCCAAGTAAGTAAATGATGGAGGCATTAGGACTAACTATTTTTCTTTCAAAACCTTTATTTTTCATTTTTTTTACCTACCCAAAAATCCCCCTAGAAAACCCCTTTGAGCCTAAACCTTTCATTTCATTACCCCTAAAACAATTTTCTACCCATCAAAAACCTTTTCATTTTTTCACCTTTATTTTAGTAACATACTCGGTTTTTCATAAACATACCCTTACGTGATCAAAAAAAAAAAAAAAAAAAAAAAAAAAAATTGTTGAAGTCAAAAACAAACATAAGCTACAAAAAGCTTGTTTGGAGAAATACTTCAAAAATAAATGTCACCAAAAATAAGGTATTTTACGAAAACCGACACTTGTTACGATTTTCGCCCTTTTTACTAACTACTAACCAACCACCCACCTTTAAACCCAAGCCTTCACCCCAAAAGACCTCTTGATATTTACAAAGGTAAAAAGTTAAAAAGGAGGAGGATTGATCGCTTGGCAAGCATATGGAAAATGTAAATCCGTGCCGCTCTCGAGCGATTCACTTAAATATACACCTTCGGCCGAGTGATTGAGTGATCTCCCGTGAGGTATGTGAACTTGTATATAAATGGAATTTTAATAAGGCATGCTATGCCAAATTAAGTAGTTTATCTTATGAAAAGTTCAAAATAAACCATGACGAATAAGATTGTAAATAAAATAAAAATAGAACCTATACAAACCTTGGATTCCCGACACTCTAGGACAAGTTAAAAAAAAAAAAAAAAAAAAAAAAAAAAAAAAAAAACTTCTCTTCTACCTATTCCATTTGGGAGTGTAAGCCACATTAAAAGAGTTTTGCTTGAGGACAAGCAAAAGTTCAAGTGTGGGGGTATTTGATGTGTGTAAAATGCAACATATAAAACACATCAATTAAGGCATAAAACTAACCCTTTTTAAGTACTAATGTTGGAAAAAGAGTGTTTTTGTCTTCCTTTTGTATTTTCAGGATGAAATGAGCTCAAAATCACAAAAGAAGCAAAAAGACCCCTAATTCTATCATAATTACAAGAAAAGGAACAAAAGCAAACTGCCCGGACCCTCAACGGCACCTCCCAAGACAAAGAGAAGAGAACAGATGTCTGAACACGCCCCGTGTCCAGTGAACACGGGGGCGTGCCCAGGAAGCAGCAGAAAAGACAAACCAGTAGAAGCTTCCATTGCTCACCACGGGGCCATGCCCAGCGGACACGGGGGCGTGTTGAAAGTACAGCAGGCGCATTAATTGTAATTCGCAATTACAATTAATGAAGAGAGAGAATGTCAGACGGGCACGGGGCCGTGTTCAGCGAACACGGGGCCGTGTCCAGCGTTCTGTTCAGCCTATAAATAGAGGAGCTTGGCTTCATTCTCTCTCATCCCTTGGCACACCACCTCTCTCACACTTCATCCACCACCCACCACCACCATAACACCATCATCCACCACCATCATCCATTGTCCATCATAGAGTGTGTGAGTCGTCTCGGGATCCAAGATTGATCGTAAGAGTTCTTGACAATCAAGGCCATGTTTGCCTAAGTCTCTTACATCACTTGGTGAAGACAAGTGTTTAGTATAATACTTTTTATTTTTAATCTTTTGCACTTTTTATTTGGTTTTGTATTAATGACTTTAATAACTAGTTACTTATGTTGAAGGTGATCTTTCCTTATCGTTTGTCCGTGGTGTCTTGGCATTATTTTACTGTCTATATAAAATAAAAGATTTTCACCATTCATATCTCCACGGTCTATATGGAGGTATGTTGGCTACCTGGTCGGGGGTTAAGGGAACGGTTTGGTAAAGGTCTTGCCCTTGTTCAGCGTTTAGAGGTCCTGCTTGGGACCTGGGTCAAATTTAGTAGGATCTCCTTCAATGCCCATAGGTATTGGATGGCGGGGATCCAAACTCTTTGACCCCCTCATAAGCTAACTACTATTAATACTATAACCCGGCTATTTAGGACTGTATCCCTGCTGACTCAGACTACTTAGCCGAGGGTAACGTCACCGCCAAAAGCGGGGCCTACCATAATTTGCATTAATAACTTAATTCATTATCTTTCAATAATCCAACCCTTTAGGATTGTATCCTTGCTGACTCAAACTACTGGGTTGAGGGTAACGTCACCTCCGAAAAAGGGGCCTACTACAATAACTAAGATAATCTCTTAAACAAGTGCAAAAGTGCGAAAATAATCAAAGGTTATACTAATACACGTGTCGGATCCAAGTGATTCATCTTGTCTATCTGTTTTTATTTTATTTTTCAGCATTTAGTTAGTTTTTATTTTTCTTAGTTTAAAACATTTTTCTAACTTTTTGATTTGATTAGACGTTGAGGATAAACCGGTATTAAAAGCTCTTGTGTCCTTGGACGACCTCGGTATCTTACCAACACTATACTACGTCCACGATGGGTGCACTTGCCCATATGTGTGTTTAGTGTTGGTAAATATCGTGTTTTATAAATTTAAAACTTGGCTAAAAGTGTAAAAAGGGCTTAAAAATATATCTAAAATTATATTACACTACACGCACATCAAAGGCCATGGCATCTTGCTTTTCTTCTTCAACCGGTAGTGCATAAGCATCTACCTGTTCAGAAAAATCACACAAACAAACTTCCATACCATCCTCCTCATACTCATGCGGTTTGCATCCTTCAACTATATCTGCCATGAAACACTCATCATCACCATTAGCATTAGAATTGTTAGTGAAAACATTCAAACGCATTTTTCGATTTCCAAAAGTCATATCGACTGTACTAAATCTACAATCGATGACAGCATGTGCGGTGCTCAAAAATGGCCGACCCAAAATTACATTTTGTTGTTGCTTTGGGTCCGCGGACGAGTAGTCCGAAACTAGAAAGTCAACCGGGTAGTAGAACTCATCAATTTTAACAATTACATTTTGAACCATCCCCCGGGGTAACTTATGAGACAAATCGGCCAAAACAACCATTGTCTCCACTCTTGCTAACGGACCAAAATCATATTTGTCATATAAGCCCCCTGGTAAAATGCTAACCCCGGCTCCAAGATCTAACAACGCCTTTGCCATTTGAAAATTACCCACTTGAATGTTAATTAATGGCGTGCCCGGGTCTTGGAACTTAGGAGGAAGCTCCCCATTCAAAACTGCGCTCACTTGACCGGTCAAGTCTACCCGCTTAGGCATCTTTTTCTTTCGTTGTCGTTTTTGTGTACACAATTCCTTAAGAAATTTAGCATAAGCGGGTACTTGTTTTATTGCATCAAGGAGTGGAAGGTTGATTTTCACTTGTTTAAACATGTCCCACAATTCTTCTTTTTGGGGACCTCTTGATGCAATAAAATTTTTCCTACCCGGGTCAAGTAAAGCCGATAGAAACGGGACTTGACTCGGTTCACCCTCAACTTTTTCATTGTTTTCCTTTTCACCCAACCCCGGTTTTTTAACATTTGATTCTTTAGATTTAACCGGTGAAACTTCATCATCACTTTCATTACCCGTGATATCTTCAACTACCCCCTCGATCACACCCGGTGACAAATTAGCCTTAAATTCTTTGCCACTTCTCAAAACACTAACATGACTAATATTAACATTACCTCGTGACGAACCATGTGAAGGATTTACCTTGGTGTCGCTAGGAAATTGACCCTTGCCTTTCTTCAACTCCGCCACATCGGTTGCCAATTGACCCATTTGGGTTGTTAGTGATTGGATGCTCTTGTCACGAACTTCATCCTTTTGCATTCGGACCTCATCGAGTTGATTTCGCTTTTGCATATCTTGTTGCATAGCCCGAAGCATATCCATGACTTCATTTCCGCTTGATGAAGGTTGACCCGAACCACTTTGACCCGTTTGTTGAAATTGCCCTTGGTACCCATAATTGTTTCCACCTCTATAGTTGCCTTGATTATATTGTTGACGAGGTGCAAAGTTACCTTGAGCTCCTTGAAAATTTGGGTTAGCTTGGTTCGCCGCGTTCCCATAGCGAAAATTCGGATGATTTCGTAACCCGGGGTGGTATGTATTCGAGTTCATGTTGAAATTTCGACCACCCCCTCCTTGAATTGCATTAACCTCTTCTACTTGCTCATCAACCAAACCCACTACACAAACTTCCGCCGTGTGACCTATTTCGTTGCAATTTCTGCACACGTTGTACACTTGGTTCGTGGTTTGAACGTTGCCACTCTCAACTCCATGCACTTGGGGCCTTTGAATCACATGCCTTGCCCTTCTTGAAGATTGAGCTTTTCTCTTCGAATTCACCGCCATTTGTTCTAAAAATGCCCAATCAACATGTTCATAATTGGTACCGAATGTACCATTAGTGATGGACATTAGATCCCGTGCATCCTCCGAACTCAACCCTTCATGAAACGCATTCAACAATTCCCAAAGTTGAATCCCGTGATGAGGGCAATTCCGTAACATCATGTTGAACCTCTCAAACGCTTCGTGAAACATTTCCCCCGATTGTTGTTGGAAACTTCTCAAACCTCTTCTAGCATCGTTGGTCTTTTGAGAAGTGTAATATTCATCCAAGAATATTTGTTGCATGTCGGCCCATGTAAAAATGGACGCGGAGGGCAATGTATGAAACCATCTCTTCGCTTTGTCTTCAAGGGAAAACTGAAAAAGGACCAACTTAACATCATCCGCAGAAAACCCTTGACTTTCAATAATATTGCAAATGGAGTCATATGTCTCCAAATGAAAGTAGGGTTCTTCCGTTGCTAACCCTTTGAACTTTGGTAAACTTTGGAGAGCGGTTGTTCTAACTTCAAAGGTTCTTCCATCCGCTCGATGAGGAATCACTACCGGCGAAGGATTGTTAGTGGTAATTGGCCGGAAGTGAGCTTCAATTCCCCGTACTACTTCCCTTTGATGTCTTTGAGGTGCGCCCAATGGTGCCCTTGGTTGACCCATTTGCCCTTGCATAGGCCCTTGAGGAACAAACGGTGGTTGATATTGATGTTGATGCATTGGTTGTTGTGGAATCGGCCCTTGAAATTGAGGTTGCATGTTTTGAGGCCGCACTTGTTGTAACGGTGTAGGGCGTTGCAATTGTGGCCCTTGCGGTCTAATATGTTGCACTCCAACCGGTAGTCTACCCATATTTTGAAATTGTTGAATGGGTTGACTTTGCTGACCCGCTTCGCCTTGTAACCCCGAATATCCTCCATCCCCCCATAGTAAAAACCTTCTTCTTCATATCCCCTAAATTCCTCTTCATACCCATCATCATAACCATCCCCTTGAACTCCCGAAGATTTCCCGAAGGGAAGAGTTGAATATTGAAACCCCGATTGGTTTTGTGGTCTAAAAGATGGCATAGCATGCACAATAGTTGAATTTGGTGCGATTGTGAAATTAGAGGATGATTGACCCGTAGTTGGGGGAAAGAAATGGGAAAGTGGTGGGATTGTGGTAGAAGGGCTAAAGGTAATAACGGGTTCAACTTGGGTAGTGATTGGTTGTGTGGCATTGGTTGGTGTGACTTCGGTTGTGGTGTTAGGTATGGTGGTGTTTGGTGATGGTTGTGTGACAGTAGGTGTGAAAATTGAGGTCGTTTGACCCGTTGTGGGTGGTACTTGAGATTCTTGCATGATGTTTCTTGGTGTAATGGGTGAAGTAGGTGAACCAACAATTTTGTTTTCACGTAATAGAACTATGTTTTACCTCAATGTTCTTTCAATTTCCGGATCGAACGATAGCGGTGACGACTTGTGAGAGCCTCTAGTATGCATACACCTGAAAGTACCTGCACACTAAACACAACTAGCGTAAACCCGAAAATAACAAACAAAACTACTAAATTAACACACGTTGCGCACTACTCCCCGGCAACGGCGCCAAAATTTGACGTGCTGTCGTAGGTACACGCAAATTTAATCCAAATACAACTAATAGCTAGCGGTAAGTGGGTATCGAACTCAGGGAGTATGTGGAAAATGTGTGATTTTATAGCTTTGCACTTAAACTAAAATTAAACTAAAATGCAGAAATTAAAATTCAAGAGTTGATTGTTTTGGTTTTAAGAACTAATATTAACTACTTAGATTGCAAATCAAAGATTAAGTTTGTAAACAGATTAGGAACAAGCGACCATCTTAGGATTCGGTTTCTTTTAACAATTGTGTGAAATTCCAACTAGAAAGAGTTACATAGACATAACTCACGCATAAATAATTGACGTGATAAAAGGGAACAAAGTACTCGGATTATATAAACGCGAGGTTGATTCCCGATGATCAATTAATCAATAACCAACCCTAACCCTTCCCATAATATCTCGATTGCCAACGGCACCAAGAACGTACGATTGAGACTAGAAATTGCAATATCAATTAATAAGCTACGAACAATTATGCATACACCATGACAATCAAGCAAATACAAGTTATCATTCTAGAAATAACGGAACAAACACACAAAAGTCTAGAGAAACCTTCACCTAAGATGAATAAAACATGATTTCTTTTTGTAGTTTAGTTTACAAAGATATATTGTGTTTGTGGTTTGTCTAGTAAACACGGATTGTCTGTTCGAGGCCAATCACTGGACAAGTTTATAATGTGAGATTATGTTTTTGGTTTACTTTTTTATCCGTTTTCTTTGGGTTAGCTAGACCCTTTTTGCCCCACAGCTGGGCTTTTGGCATGTTTGATATGCTTTGTACACGTGTGTTTGCCTGTTAATTAGGTTTTATGGTGTTTCCAGGCACTTCTGCCTAGGTATAATACCCGCTATTTTGTCAATAGAGGACATGCTAACTGTCCGTTTTTCATTTACTTCTTGGGGATTAAACTTCGCAGCACAAATTGTTACAAAAGATCCGTCCTTGGGGGAACCCCGGATTAATAGTTATCTGTTACAAAAGTGGCTCTTGGCCATTTTTTCTGGGGGTAGACCCCTTACATGTGATATTTCCTAAGCTGCATGAGGTTCCATGTCCTGGGGACCTCCTCGCCTTGGAGTGTTTCCAATTTGCAGCTCCCCTTGTCGTTTGCCCATATGACTCGGTAAGGCCCCTCCCAGTTGGGGCCTAGCTTTCCGGTGTTCTCCTGCAAGCTGGCTTCATTTGCTCTTAGGACTAGATCCCCTGGGACGAGGTTGAGCTTTTTCATCTTGGCGTTGTAATAACTTTCCAGTTGCCTCTTGTATTTGGCCTCCCTGATTGCTGCTACTTCTCTTCTTTCTTCCAAAAGGTTTAGGTTCATCCGGAGGTTTTGCTCATTCTCCTCCTCCCGGAGCCTCATTCGGGCAGTTGGGGATCCTATCTCGGCCGGGATGACAGCCTTTGTTCCGTAGGTTAGGCTGAAAGGAGTTTCCCCATTGCAATCTTTAGGAGTGGTCCTATATGCCCATAACACGAATGGTAGTTCCTCCAGCCATCCTTTTTGTTTCTCCCGAGTCTTCCCTTCATTCCCTTGATGACACTTTGGTTAGCTCTTTCTACTAATCCATTACTTTGGGCATGAGTGACGGAGGTAAACACTTGTTGGATGTGCATCTGCTCGCACCACGGCTTAAAAGGTCTTCCAGCAAATTGGACGCTATTATCACTCACTAGTTCCTTTGGGACCCCGTATCTGCAGATGATGTTGTCTAATACAAACCGCCTCATCTGTTCCCCAGTTATTTTTGCCAAGGGCTTTGCCTCGATCCATTTGGTAAAATAATCGATGGCCACTACCACATACTTGACTCCTCCTGCACCTTCCGGGAATGGCCCGATTATGTCGATAGCCCACTTTTGGAAGGGCCAGGACGTTGAGAATTGTATCATGGGGTGTTTGTGTCGATGGGTCATCGGTGCATGTACCTGACAATTGTCACACTTCTTAATCTCCTCGGATGCCGTTTCATACATTCGTGGCCAATAGAACCCCGCATTCATCGCCTTTGTTACTATCGTCCTTGGCCCCGAATGCATTCCACAAATCCCCTCATGCATCTCCTTGATCACATACTCAGCCTCTTCCATATCAACACATTTCAGGGATGGGCCTAGGTATGATCTTCGGTATAACTCCCCATCAATCAACTCATACTGCAGGGCCTTGACCCTTACCTTTCTGGCTGCCCACTCCCTCTCCGGAAAGGTTCCGTCTCTGAGGAACTTTATAATTGGTGTCATCCATGTTTCCTGAGTACTTTCAACTGCAGCCACCTCCTTCGTGCTAAGGGAAGGAGAGGTCAGGACTTCCACTTTAACTTCCCTAGCAAGATGGTCGATTGCTACTGAGGCCAGCTTACTGAGGGCGTCAGACTTTCTGTTTCTCCCTCGGGGGATGTATTCTAACATGAAGGTTTTGAATGCTTCAGCTGTTTCCTTTACTTTTGCCACGTACTGAGCCATGATGTTGTCTTTGGCTTCATACTCCCCTTGGTATTGTTTAACCACCAGCTGTGAATCGGTGCTGGCTTCCACATGTCTTGCTTTCATTTTTTGTGCTAGCCTCATCCCTGCCAGAAGGGCTTCATACTCTGCGGTATTGTTGGTGTTTTCGAAATCTAATCTTATGGCATAAGTCAACTCAACCCCCTCAAGACTTACCAAGGTGATGCCCGCTCCACTTCCTTCCTCGCTAGAGGCTCCGTCTGTGAATATTTTCCACACAGCCTTGTCTTCTTCCTCTTTCTCTTTTCTTTCTAAGGCCTCCCATTTCTGGAGTTCTTTTTCTTCGTCCTCCGGGACCTCTGCTAAAAAGTCGGCCAATATTTGTCCCTTTATGGCTGTTTTGGGCTTGAACTCCAGGGAGTGTTCTCCCAGCTCTACGGCCCACTTAGCCAGTCGTCCGGACAGTTCTGGCCTCTTGAGCACCTTCTGGAGGGGCTGATCGGTCATCAAAGTGATCTTGTGTCCCTGGAAGTACCTTCTGAGCCTTCGGGATGCGAAAACGAGGGTTAACGCCAATTTTTCCAGGGGCATGTAACGCTCCTCGGGACCTTTAAGCGTTCTACTGATGAAGTATATTAGTATTTTCTTCCCCTCACGTTCCACCATCATGACCGCGCTTATGGTTGTCTTTGAGGCCGACAAATACAGGAGCAGGTGTTCCCCAGGTACTGGGGTGGCCAGGGTTGGGAGCTGGCAGATATAGTTCTTCATTTCTTGGAAAGCAGTTTCTGAATTTGTTTGTTTGAAGGCAATCCTTCAGCACCTTCATGAAGGGGAGAGTCCTGTCAGCCACTTTTGATAGAAAGCGGTTCAGCGCAATCAGTCTTCCGTTTAGCTGCTGGATATCTTTTAAGGACCTGGGAGATCTCATTTCTGCCACGGCTTGGGTTTTCTCAGGGTTGGCTTTGATTCCACCCTTGGTGACCACTACCCCCAGGAATCTTCCTTCCTCTACCCCAAAACAGCACTTTCCGGGGTTTAATTTCATATTCACATCTTGCATGGTGCCGAGGGTCTCGGCTATGTCATCTATCATGGCCATTTCTGTCAGGCTTTTGATAACGATGTCATCAACATATACCTCCAGGTTCCTTCCTCGTTGTTCCCTGAAGAGGGTGTTCATGAATCTCTGATATGTGGCCCCAGCGTTTTTAAGACCGAAGGGCATTTTGGTATAGCAAAATGTCTCCCCGTCTGTAATGAAGGCAGTTTTTTCTTCGTCCTCTATTGACATCTGGATCTGATGGTATCCTTTGTAGGCATCCAGGAAGCATTTCAGGGGGTACTGAGACAAAGAGTCCACCTGGTAACAGTCCTTGGGACATGCTTTGTTTAGATCCTGGAAGTCAATGCACATCCTCCATCCCCCGTCTTTCTTTTGAACCATGACTGGGTTGGCGACCTAGGATGGGTACTTGACCTCCCTGACTATGCCTGCTCTGAGTAGTTTTCTGGTTTCCTCACAAGCAGCTCTTATTTTGTTGAGCCCCATGCTTCGTTTCTTCTGTTTCACTGATTTTGCCCATGTGTATGTGTTGAGTCGATGTTCGGTTAGGCTCCTGGGGATTCCTGTCATGTCCCCGTGTTGGAATGCAAATACATCTATGTTGAGGAGGAGTAGTTCCTTGAGAGCACTCTTACATTTGTCACTTAAGTGACTTCCCACCTTGACTGTTTGCTCTGGGAACCTATCACAAAAGACCCATTCCTCAACTCCCTCTTTCCGGGGCTTCTCGATTGCTTCCCCTTCGGATACTGAGGAAATCACTTCGTATACGGATTTTACCCAGGCTAAGCCCTTCGGCGTTTGAAACACTAAGGCTCCATGGGGGGTGGATGCATGCGCTTGTAAGTCCCCAATCCCAGGTCTTCCTAGGATTGCGTTGTACTTTGAGGGGGCTCGGACCACTGTGAAGGTCAGGCTTATTGTTCGAACACGGTCCCCTACCCCGACAGTGAATGGGAGCCTGATTTTTCCCAGGGGGTGCGATACACTATTGTTGAATCCCACTAAGGGGATTGAGTCGTCTTCAAGCCGATCTCTTACATCTCTGTCAAATCTGAGGAAACAATGCTCATATATTACTTCGACACCGGACCCTCCGTCCACATGTATTCGAGACACCTTGTGACCAGCTATTATGGCTGAGATGTTGAGGGGAAGTCGTTGCACTTCATTTTCTTCCAAGTGTGGCACAAGGATGGGAGCTTTCATGCAGTCCGGGGAGCCCAGGATTCTGGCCTTTACACTCCGGGTGGTATCGAATTCATTCCTCCTTCTAATCATATCCACATCTGCCCTCCCAGGCTCCCTTGCATCTCTTCCCTTGCGATCCCCTCCTCCCTCCTTGATTTCCTTAACCAAATGGGCCAGTCTTCCCGTTTTCACTGCAGCTTCTATCTCTCTCTTCAGATACATGCAGTCATCCGTTTTATGCCCAAAACCTTTGTGGAAGTCACAATACTCGTTTAGTTGTGCCTTTGGCCCATGTTTTATGGGTGGTGGCCTTGGGAAGGAGTTCTTTACGCTCTCAGTGGCCAGTATCTCACTTGGGGTCTTGGTGAGAGGGGTGAAATTATCAGAGTAAGGAGGGGGGCCTCTCCCCTGAGGTCTATATGGGGAATATGAGGGCCTTGCTCTGTCATACAACATTCTACCAAGAGTGGGTTTTCTGGAATAAGGTGTACCTTTGTCAGGAGGCTTTGTAGTTGGGGTGATCCTTCGGGGTGTGACGTCCGTCTCCTTGGCTTTGCTGACCGTGTCTTTTCCCCTGACATAGGCTCTGACCCTGTCCATGAGGTTGTCAAACGAGTGGGGGAACTCCTCCCCTAGTTTCTCACATAGCTGTGCATGCTTTAGCCCGTTTATGAAACTGCTGATTTTCATGACCTCCGAGACATCCTTGATGTTCATGCTCTCCTTGACAAACTCTCCATATACTGGTCTATTCGCTCGTTGTCCCTCTGCCTTATGTGCAGAATCTCGTTTGGATTCTTGACCACTTTTCTCTGCTGACCAAAGTTTCTGAGGAACTTCTCGCTTAGCTCTTCATAACTGTCGATTCCTCCCGGAGGGAGGCTGTCAAACCAGAGCCGGGCCCCTTTCGTCAAAGTTTGTACAAACATGTGGCACCACACCAGCATAGGCCATCGCCCCAGTTGTCCCGCTCCCCTGAAGGCATGGAGGTGATCTTCAGGGTCTCTTGTCCCATCATAGCGGTCAAAGTTTGGAGGTAGCTTTGTCTTAGGGGGCATCGGTGCTTCTGCAATCCTCCGCGTGAACTTCGAGACCTCAGCTAAGTCCCGTGGCAGATAGGGTTGATCCAATCCATCATCATTTTTGTTATCCTTTTCTTTCCCCTCTCCTTTTGACTTCTTTCCTGTGATGAGGTCCTCCCTTTCTTCTGAGGACATTTGTCTAAGGGCAGTCATGAATGTTTCCAGTGGGTCACCACTGTTGCTTCTATTTCGAGGGTCTGTCCCTTCCTGGTTGGAGGGTGTGTCAAAGGAAAGTCTAGCCCTGAGGTTGTTAAGCTTTTCTTGTCTCTCTAAATCTTCGAGACATTTTGTTAACTTTTCTCTGTGCATGGCCACAAAATCTGGAGTGATGTGTTCCGTTCTTTCTGGGTTTTCCATTTGGTTCTCATTGCCCTCTTCATGAGTTATGTCTTCTACTGTGACCTTATCAAGGTCATTCTGTACCGTCTGGATGGTACGTGAGCTGAGTGGGGTTGCCATGTTGCTGTTTGTGAGATAAGCTACTCTTAACGTCGGAGTTTGATGTGGGAACACCGGCCAGGCTGATGTCCCATGGATGGCGCCAATGTCGAATACCTAAATCCCGGATTACGTTATATGGATTTTCGCTGACGTCAAGAGGCCCTATCTTCGTTACTGCAAAAGAACAAACCATTAGTCTCGTCACGGAGGGCCCCGGGGGGGGATCCGTGACCAAGCTCCGGCGTGAGGATAAGTAAACTTGCCGGAAGAGCTGAGGAGTTTATCCCGATGAGTATGATCACCGGGATGTTTCCTCTAAGGTGTGAATCTAATAAATGTGATATGTATGATGAATATGTGGGAACGTTGGTCGGAAGTTAATATGAGAGTAATTAATGTGAGTGTAGTAAATGAGATCTGCCGAAGATGATACCTGTTATGCTTCTTATATAATGCCTAGCCCTTATCCCGTATGTAAGATATTTCGTTCAGGCCATCCAACGGATTCTGCGGGCTTACGAGGGGTACAGACACGTGTCTGACCCCTAACGGTAAGATGATAACCTTATTTAATGCTCCGGCTGGAGAAGTATAATTGCCAGCCAAGATCCTCTTCTTATCAAGCAATAAATGAGGCCTGCCTCTTCTGATCATGGTTTTCCCGCCTATTACAAAGAAAGGGAGCCTTAGTGGGCAAGGTAGCTTTGTCTTTTGGGCTTGTTCATAATTCGGCCTGCATAAGGATAGCCCGTCGTCATCAGAGAAACCCATACGTTCCATTAATATAAAAGGGTATGCCTTAGAGACTCAAAATTACAATATGATCACGTAAAAATAACGGTTCTAACCGCTTACATTGTATCAACTCTTCACCATTTTTAGGCTTGAAAGTCCTTATTGATACCTTTTTCTTTAGCAGTCTTTTTGATAAAGTTTCTTATTATAAAAGGCCTGGTCTATTTGCACACGCTCTTGGTCTATTTAAACACCCCAAAGCGCCTCGCTATGGCCAAAGTGGGGCGCTTTGGTGTAAAGTCAACAAACAAGGTCTGACAGGTTCAGTCCTTGTCTGTTGACTTTACATCAAAGCGCCCCGCTTTGGCCTAAGCTAGGCGCTTTGGTTTTTTTTTTTTTTTCCAAAACGCCCCGCTTTGGCCTAAGCTCGGCGCTTTGGTTTTTTTTTTTTTTTTTTTTTTTTTTTACATTTTGGGCGTATTTTTGACTGGTGACTGGTCTACGTTTAAGTTCAAATTTTATATTTTTGGTCCAAATATTACAGTATTTAATTTGTTTGTGCACATATATCTAAAGGTGAAGTCTCATCTCAATAATTAATTTGTTGAGGCATCTCACTGTCGTGTACAACCCTTTCCAACTCTTTGACTAGTCTCATCCGTGCTATAGTATACATTTAGCAGTTCTTGTGGGCTCCACAATGCCACTTGCCACAATGAAATATAGTATACATTAGGGTGTAGGGAGTGGTTATACACTTGAAAGTGGTAAACTTCAAAATTAACCAATGAGAGTGTGCCACGTCATTCAGTCATAAGTGTTTAAACTATGTTGAAAAGGGTTGGCAATGGTTAGACACTTGGTGAAGTGGTAACATTTTTTGAAAAACAAAATTCATCTATAATGCCGACACGAAAAATTAATATGTTTGAAATATAACTGCTAGCTATATTTGACTAATATAGTAAGATGATAGCTAGATAGTAGAGGTGAGGGTCCATGAATGACACTACAAGAAATTTTGTCTGACAAGTCGACTTTTTTCGACGGCCTATCCCGATGACATCGTCAGGAAAATATTTTGTCGATGCTGAAGCTACTCTACCTTTTTAATCACATCTCTTAATTTAATAAGTTAAAATATTTTGTCCATACAATTTTTAACATGATATGTTCATGTAAAATTTTATTTTAAAAAGATCGTTTCTAACTAATAACAATAGTATACTTAAAATAAGTAGCATGTTTTAATTCCTTTCACACATAATGTAAGTTGTTATTTGTTAGGCTAAACTCTTTTGACCAACTTAGATTTGATTTATGTATTAGATCCCAACATTATTTAGTGAAATCTTCTACTTTATATAATGGTTAAGTGCTTTTAGTGGCGAAACTTGAGATTTCTAACTGGGGGGAAGAAGTCACCGTACCTAAAATTTTTATACGAAAACTACATACTCTCCACTACTGAACGAAAAGTTAAATGTGTTTAATAATAATGACGTTAATTCTTTTACAATCCAAAAGTACGTTTGTGTTTGTTCAATATATGCGTTACATCACGTTAAAAACCGAATGTCACCGACACGACCCAATCAGATTCAATACGCACTTGTACGACCCAAAATGACAATATACATCATAATACTACAATTTATGAAAAAATACGTCATATACATGTACGGTAGGCGGCTGATACACATAAAACTACTCATAGGAGTACTTGTGCTTTCAAATCAAAATGATACGATATAATGGAATACGACATCACACGTAACTGATTTGATCCGGAACTTGCAGTATAGTCCATATATATTAAAAAATGATGTATAATGGAAAAGGCGTAAAATTTAGACTATTATCGACGCGTTTGTGAATTAAAAACAATTTTAAAAAATTTAAAAAAGACCCTAAGCGCTGCGCTTTGACCTAAGAGGGGCGCTTTGCCCAAAAATGTAAAAAAAAAAAAAAAAAAAAAAAAAAACCCAGAGCGCCCCACTTAGGCCATAGCGGGGCGCTTTGATGTAAAGCAACAGACAAGATCTGACCGGTTCAGACCTTGTCTGTTGACTTTACACCAAAGCGCCCCTCTTTGGCCATAACGGGGCGCTTTTGGGTGTGAAAATAATTTTGGCCGTGTGTGAATAGCATGATCCTTATAAAAAAAGTAAATCGAATGCAACTGTGTATCTAAAAACTATCAAACTTGTGTCTAAATTTCTATCAAACTTTAAATATCTTAAGATATGAAAAGGAGGAAATAATTATAATCAACCTTATCTACTTTTAAATCCTTTGGTTGGTTAAGCATGTTGATTACATTATTCTAGTTAAGTTTTAAATTTTGTCAGTCTTACTCCTTAGAATTTTTTTTAAGAACTAATACACTACTTTTAGTTCTGCTACTTTTACACTTTTGTTCATTATAGAATTTAAACCCTCAATTTTCATAGAAAGAAACACGTTTCCATGTACTTTATGTCATTTGGTGGTTATTAACCATTGGATGAATATATGAGGCACCATATAAATAAATCCCATGAAATATAAATGTGAATCATTCATGACCACCTAAAATCTTCACAAACTGACGCAACCTTTATGACCAAAGCCCATGGTGGAGCAGAATCCTAGTAACCATGTTAACTAAAATAACCATAACTTAAACGGCCAGTTACCTGGTTCAGGTAGACTCTTATACATGACACATCTAGCAATCTAAATATATAACAACCTTATAATACCTATAAGCTATGTATTCCTTAAAGTATAGTAGCCATACAGAAACAGAAATAATATCACAAGAAAATTCTAATAAATATGAACTTTCTTGATATTTATACACCGAGAAGTGTACGGAAGAAAAGACTTCAGTGACCAAAAATGCTGATGGAACTGTAGTCACTAATGTTGAGTTATGCCCCCTTTCTATTATATGATTATGCTATTATGTATGTTTTTTAAGCCTTCATATTTTTCTGTTGTTTTCTTTGCAAACATTTTGTCCGCCAAGAATTAGCATTTTGAACTTTTGAGAACATGTGCAGGCGTTCCAGAAATTATATGAGGCAGTTGGTCTGGGATGGGTATATGCAGTTGCTTGTAAGTAGTCTCACTGTGCATGTTTATCATGTGATGGATGTTGAAAAGAAGTGACAAAATGGGTTGACCAACCTGTCTCACAAGTTCAACCCATTTGACATGTTTCCTTTTTAGCTAGTCTTTTTTTTTTATTTTTTTTTATTTTTTTTTTTTTACTTTTCCGGGTTGTCGGACACCTGACCTAAATTAACCAGTTCATAAATCATAGGCAGTGGGTAAAAGTCGCCAACTCTAGGTCTCTAGCGTTGATGCCTATACAGTTAGGTTGCAAGGATCCAAGGATAGTTGATGTTGTTTATGGTGTATGAGCTAAATAGTGTCTGCAAGCCACACATTTGTCGACTTGAGCCATATGCAGGGGAAGAACCACCATTATATTAGCCATAGCACGGGCTACGGCTCAACTTCGTATGAGCAGTGTAATTTTTTTTCGGTTTTATAAGTGATCTTGCGCGTCTTATGGTTGAAACAGGAACACATAGTTATTGTCCTTTGGTCTATCGGGTAGTGAAGCTAGCTTTGGTTTTACCGGTTGCGACCGCAACCGTTGAAAGATATTTTTCGAAATTGAAGCTTGTCAAGACGGATTTACACAATCGAATGGGACTGGAATTTTTGAACAATGACATGGTTTGTGCGGTCGAAAAGGATTTCTTTTAATAAAGTAAAAGACAACAATGTGATGGAACGATTTCAAACTATGAAAAAAAGAAGAGAACAAATCTATTAGGTATTTATTTATTTATTGTCGTTTTTTTAATATTGTATGATTGCACGGAAATTTTTTTTTTTGGGATGCCCCAGATTTAATGGGCTAGTTTCGCCACTGGCCATATTTACAAAGGTATGTGAGTCGTGTAATCCTAAGATGTAGTTAACAACACCTCTGCTTTTTAAGGGGTTGAATCCCTTGTGAAAGACTGATCCTTTCTCTCACAGAGTTCCGCCTTAGCAATTTCGACACTTTTGTCCATCTTTCCCGAGCAATGTGACACAAAGAAACAATTGCTGGATTGCATTGGCACTCGTTGGAGCGCTCATTCAGGATGCCACACATTTCATTCAGAATGGAATCGAACTGCAAACCTTCAAAAACTGGACTGCTGATGTCGAATATAGTATGAAGGAGAGACTCGACAACATGAGAAGAGGCGCCTGGCTCTGTAGCAGTCCCAGAGTTAAGCACACTTGGACTTTTTAAATTTTGTGGATGAAATGACACGTGTTCTTGGTAATCATTTGTGGAAGGGATCGTCTCATCATCAAAAGGTACCTTCTCTTTCCCCCGTTCTGATTGAGTGGTTACAAATGGTTTGCCGTTCGAATTATTCAAACTGTGTGAAGTATTAATGACAAGTGAAGAGGGTCTTGGTGGTCCATCTGTTATCCTGACAGGTGGCAACGAGGTGCCTGACTGAAGATGTTCTTCAAGAGAAGTCTCATGGTCAAAAGGTCTGAGCAGATCAAAGTGTTCAGATGCGAACTTCACTAGATCTTGAGTTTCAACCTGTTAATGAAATTAATTAGAACGAGCCTAAAGAAAGAGTGTGTGCGCGTGTTAGGGAAAATAATAGGCACACTTACCTTTTGCTGTTCAGATAGCCGGTTAGCTGCTATATACAGACGAGGCTCTACGATCAACGCCTTCAACTGTAGGTTGACATCAAGAACAACTCCACTTTTTTGTTCGTTTCTGGGATCGAGGTACAAAAACGTTCCATTGGACGCCTGGGCATTTTTTACAATTTTATTCCAAGAGTTAGAAGAAGCTTTTAGCTTAAGAATCTGCAAATGTCAGAAAGAGGATGCATTATGAATTTATGATTATAGCCTTAAAAGTGAGCAAGTAATAATAATATACAGGCAAGGTAACTACCTTTTCAAGCCGTTTTGGATCTGTGTAGACTAGTTTCAACAAATCCTTCACAGTGTACACTTCTGCCTCTTTCAGACGTTGATAGCGAGGACCATTATGGCGGATCTCGTGTAAACGATACACCTCATCTGATAAAGATGGGCGCGTGTGTTTTTCATGATCTGCACAAAAACAATAGGTCAGTGGCTTTACATTGACGGACCGTAAAAGTTTATTGTGTATAATATTAGAATACTTGCAGGTAATACGGTTGTCCTTCACAAGAAATGTTTCTGTCCATGCTACTTCCACGCCATCCATCAAAGCAGCATCCACAACTGTCGCCACCAGTCTGTACAAACCATTTCTGGTATGTTCCGAATTATGAGTAATAGAAATCTTTTTATCAACAAAAGCGACGCCTTCTTTTAGCTGCAAACAAGTCTTTCCTTGTAGGGTCCGTTTCCCTTTCCTTTCACTCAGAATCTTTTCTTGGAACTCTGCATATGTCCACCTACCATCACAATCATCACCGACTCGAAAACCAAATATTTCCAGCTTCGCAGAGGATTCAGCCCCGGTATTCACTATCTGGCCACTAAGTGCATCAATCACGGCTATTTCAATGTGTGTATCATTGACTCCTGAAAGAGGCCTTCCAGTGTAGACCGGCAGGGCAATCTTGTTTCTGAACTGTAGCTTAAACCTTTTCGGAACGGAAGTACTAGCCTTGTTTTCAGGGTTCCTGTTAAGAAAACTGATGTGTCAGTTACAAGATTATTACTGATTAAAGATGGTAGTTTGATTGGATAAAAAAAACCAGTTTATATTTACTCTTTCATGCTAATCAAAGCCTTCTGTTTTGCCAGTTCATCTCTCACCTGAAATTCAGCAGAAAACAGGCCAATCAATGGATGCAACAAACATATGAATCATTCAAAACTTAGCTATCTGATATGATTATCGCTTAGCATTCAGACAATGGATGCAACAATCTACACTATAAACAGATAGAGAACTTACAAGTTGACAAATCAAAGGCCTAAAAAGTGGTACAAAAACAGGCCCGATTAAACGCTGTAATGTTCGGATCACCGTCAGCTCCCCTGCTGCCCCCCTACAATTCAATCAAATCATCATTATCATAGTTGCCCAAGGCACAAGGCGCACTCAAGGTGCAAAAAGGTGAGGTTTGGGCATGAGTGCGCCTTGGGCCTCAGTAGTGCAAGGCGCTTAAAAAGCGAGTTTTTTTTAGGCGAGGTGTAATAATAGTGTAAAATTACAATTTTATGAGCTTTAGACATGTTTTAAGCTTCTTTAGGCTACTTTAGGTTGATTCCAGGCTTGTTTAGGGTTGTTATAAGCCTGTTCAGACGATTGTTAGGCTTGAATTTTGTCGGAACTTGGCCTGAAAAAAGCACCCGAGGGCCCTGAAAATGGTGCTTTTGAAGTGAAGCCAAAAGGCTACGCTAGACATGAAAAGCGGGCCTAGGCGTCGGCGTGAGTGTAGAAGTGTACAAAACCCGGTTTGGGCCCAAACCGGTTCAGGTTATAAACGGATTTTAGGGTTGAAAAATCCAACCCACTCAAATCGATTTGGATCGGATTCAAACCAGTTTGGAGCAAAAAAACCGGCTTTCTATAATTGGGCCTAAATCAGTTTGGGTTGAAACCGGTTCTCAAACATCAAACCGGGTTGGCCCTAACCGGTTTTTTTTAGGTTGGACTGGGTTGAAAACGGAAAACCAGTTCATCATCAAGCCGGTGCTGCCGGAGTTCCACGCGCCGTCACGCGCCACTCTAAAAAACCAGGCTAAAATCTGTTACGGAGTTATCCGCACCGTCGCATTCCGCCTGTCCTTTTATGACGATAATTAATAATTTACTGATAGATTACCTTGTTAGCTCGGAGATTGCAGCAAGCTCAACGGTTGAACTTGTGTTTAGTTCTGAACCGTAGTCGTCGGTGCTTCCGTCATCAGACCGTTGTGGGTTCGACGCCATTACTGTTGTCGCTAGCTTCAGTTGAGATTGTCGGAGTTGGTACAAGTGTCGCCGCCCGTTTAGGAAGTGGTTATTTTATTGGATGAGAATATGAGATTCCAACCTGTCGGATGTGTTGTTATATATGCATGCATCCCCACCTCTTTGGGGGTCCGATGACGACCCATACCCGGTTTCTATGTGGTTGGTGCTTTGAAAATGTGTTTTGTCAGTTTGTGGGCTGAATGCCAATTTTTAAATCTTTTTATTTGACTTTTAATCCTCAGAAGTACATGTACATTTTTGACATTATATAAGGTTTAGGTGTTAGGTCTTTTCGGGGTAGAGAGATGGTGAGAGGTGATTGTGGAGTTCATCCACAAGAATGGAGAATTAGTTTTTTTTTTATAACTAAAATGGAGTTTCATCCACGACAATGATGCTGGTGGTCCGTACATATATACTCGGGCCTTTATGAAGTTAACGGTCGACTCAGAAATCGCTGATGTAGATAGTCTTATTTGCCTAAAAATCGACACATTATCACTTTATTGAACTTAAACCCTCACCATTTTACTTTATTTAGTTTCTCAACACTTTTAACGACGTAAGAGACAATCTCTTAGGGGAGGAGGGGTGGTGCGTTATTTTTCCGTGATAGGCTCCTATCACTCGTTTTTGCTTCTTGCACACCGCCGCCACCACTTTGGTAACGAGTGATAGGAATAACTCGTTGTTTATATAACGCGTTGAAAAATTATTGAGGAATGTGGATGACTTGTACATTGTGTATTAATACTTGTACATTGGAATCCCATCACTAGTGATGACCACCCCCACTACATTTCTATCACTAGTGATAGAATATTGGATGATGACATGGCATGATTTGATTGGATATTGGGAGTGATAGAATTCTATCACTCACAAGCACCAATCAAGTTCCGCCATGTCATCAACCATTTTTCCATCACTCACAACCTTTTTAGTGGGGGTGGTCATCACTCACCACCACACCCAACAATTTCCCCCCAACCAACAACTACCCTCACAAAATAATATATCACGGCGTTGAAAAAATTACGGAAACCTGCTTTCGTTAATGTATCACGCGTTATGTTTATGATGGCGGTGGGAAATAACGCGTTGAACAACCTTTCCGTGATGCTAGAACGCACGGCCCCGTGTGGCCTTATACATAGGCAACCCTGGGGTGGGCGAACATCCAGGGCCCAGTCTTCAATAATAAAAAATCTATATTTAAAAAGTTAAACCCATTTACTAATCAAACCCCAACTAATTTAACTTAAACCCAAAAAAAGTTCCAACTAGTTTAAATTAAACCCGAATAATAAAGGTCCAGTAAGTTTTACATTAACCCAACAATTAATTTTAAAACCAATTAAAAAACAATGATCTTAAGACCATCCGTAGTGGTAAAAGGATTGGGCATTTGTTTGCCCCCAAAATGCCCCACCATACCGCCCCCGGGGTGTTTTCTTTTAACAAATGGGTTGGGCGTTTCCTCAAACACGCCTCCTTAACTTTGTGATAGCCAATAAGAAATTCCCAACTCATTTATGATAATATTATTTGTTTTATTTTGTTAAAATAATAATAATTGGGTACTCATTACAAAGAGTATTATGGGGCATTATACCACTACACCCTTTTTAACTTCAAGTCTCATAATGTCCTTTGCTGACTAGGACTCCACATGTCATATAATACCCAAAGGAGAGACTTGAACTTTAAGCCCCACTACAGATGGTCTGATGGACGACCCTACTCTTATAGTCTCATATTATTATAGTTTTAATCTAGCCAATTCATATAACCACTTTGTACACCCTCTTTACCGCCTAAAATCTACTCTTTCAAATAAGCGTGTGACTTTGAAACTCCTATGTTATGTTCACATGCGCCTAGCTGATGAAATTTTCCAAGTGACCCCCGTAGTCGGCCCCATATTGAATAGTGAAGATAGGAAGATTAGAGGAAGTTGTAAACCATTTGAAATCTTGTTGACGTGACGAAATATAGGGATCAGGTAAGCAGCCATGTATGTCCTTGTGGAGCTTCAAGTGAGGTATCACCTCATGTGTGAAATATAAAGTCAAATAAAGTCTAGAAATATAATTATGTATTCAATTTTATTTAAGTTCATTTAAAATTATTATTAGCTGTTATTTGTTGTCAAAATCTATGTTAAATGTCATTTTAGTTGATGTGGTTTGGGTTATTTTGCCAGTTTAGTCTAAAAAGGTTTCACCGTTGTCATTTTAGTCCACTAGGTTAACTTCATCCATTTTTTCTGTTAACGAGAAGGGCAATTTGGTCATTTTATATGGCCGAATTGCCCTTCTAGTTAACAGAATATAAAATGACCGAATTGTCTTTCTCGTTAATAGAAAAAATGGATGAAGTTAATCCAGTGTACTAAAATGGCAACGGTAAAACCTTTTTGGACGTACAGGCGAAAAATGAAATCTTTGGACTATAGTGTCAAAATGGCTCAAACCACGGAGAGTCAAATGGCATTTAACTCCAAAATCTATGTATCGTTAATATGAATCTTCCTTTGTTTTAAATGCATCACAAAATTGGTACTTCGAACTTTAAGGGTATCGTAGGTTTTTCAAATTTAGAGAATTTATATATAACTCTACAAAACTTCTTTAACTTATCTATACATATAATAAAAGAAATCAGATTGAAATTTAATTTGTAATTTATGTGTGCTTGTTTTGCAAAATGGAATGAAATTTGGATGAAATTCGAATGTAGATTCCCTTCCTTATGTTGTTGTTCAATTCCAATTCATTTTCTTGTTGAAACCAACAAAATAAAGAGTGAAATCAACATTCCAATTTTATCAAGATTCCATCTCATTCTATGAAATGAACACTACCTAAGATTACAGTCTACATTTGGGATGATTACAGGTAGCCATTACTTCTTATGGACTTTTGACCATGGTCCCGGAGGAGACTCAACATGATCTTGGTAGAGGAAAGTATGTTATATGGCTAATTTTTGAACATTATGTTTCTATTTGTAATAACTCGTAGGTCTATTTGTCTTCCATCTCAGAGGTTTCATAACCTATTAAAGCATGATTAGTGGTCATATAAGTATGTATACATCTTTCATCATGTTTACCGGGTTCAACAAGCCTTATCATATAGTCACATACTCAATTGTATGTTTGTAAACTGTAATAAGGCCTTTGGATATATGAATTTGCATAAATGGGTTACATCAGGAAGGTCATTTAAGGTTGTAATTCTAGAATAAACTCAAGATAATAACTACTCAATTTTATTTAAGTTTATATTTATATCAATCAACCTAATAAAATGGATAACTATGAGCGAAGCTTCCTTGCTTTTACTATAGACAAAATTCGTAATTCAAAGGGGTACTACGCGATTGTCAAAAATAGTCATAAACTTGCCCTAAACATACGGAATCTAATAAATAATTATGTCATTTATTAATATAAATCTTGATACCTTCACAAACGATTGAAGGGTCACTAGTAACTAAATAAATATTCTCTTTAATTAAGAAACATTTATTTAATGAATACAATCTACTGTATATCTTGCAATCCAAACATAAAGTACTTAGTGTAGGGAGTGGTTAAACACTTTGGAGTGGCAAACTAGAAAATCAATCAATGAGAGTGTGCCACGTCAATCAGTGAAAAGTGTTTAAACTTTGGTGAAAAGTGTTGGCAATGGTTTAAACACTTGGTGAAGTGGTAAACTTTTTTTTTAAAAAAAAGGAAAAAGGTGTGATTGGTTGAGAGATGACATGGACCCCACCCCACAACACCCTCTCTCCCATACACTCCCTCTCTCTCTCCTGCTCCCTCACTCTCTCTCTTCTTCCCGAGTCGGCAACATGTCTCCGATTCGTTTTGTTTGCCGCGTCGCCAAAAGGTCGGCGCCGGTGTTTGCCGATCGGCAAACTGGTTTGCCGCACGTTGCCGAGTCCCACACCGTACACCCTTATACTTTTAAAAAAGGTAGTAGGTATGATTCTAAAGAGAATTGAGAGCTAAAACAAATATAAACACCATGGCCGGCCCTGAAGGTGGGCGGGGAAAATCATCGGCCAGAGACCGATATTTTAAAAGACACGTTATTTTTTAAAAAAACTTCGATATGTATATTAAAAAATAAATAAATTAATATGGTATACCCATACAAACACCAACATATGCCCACTTACAAAACTATTTTTATGATTTAGATTAGTTATTAGCCCATTGGCATTAGATTTAGACCTTTAGTGAGCCCAATACCCAATTTCGTTAAGGCCTAAGGACACGTTTTTTTGAGCTCGAACAGGGTATAAGGATTCTCACGGCCGGCCCTGATAAACACTATTAATAACTTTGTGTTTGGTAAAAATAGTTGGGAGTTATAAACTTATAATTAAAGTTGGGTGCTAATGAGCCATTTGATCACTCACACCAAATTATGTTGTATATTTTGCTCACTATTATGAATTATTTGTTTATGATTTTCCGAGTGAAGGGTGCTATTTGTAAAATAACATAAACACAAACATTTTACTAAAGTTGAAAATTTTGTAAAATAACATAAACACAAACGTAATTATTATGTACATGACTATTTGTGAAAATAGCAATCTTCTCATAAATAAACCTAGATGCTATTTTGAGAAGTTTATTATTTTTCGCTTTTAGCGTGTTAAAAAGATGGCTTTGGAGTTCATAGTTTAGATGCTTAGTTTAGACGCTATATTGCACAGATCACGTCCTCGAGAGTGTAGTGTGAACCTCACATAGTGAGAATAATCTATTCTTGGCCCCAAGAGATATTTGGCACAATGACAAACTTAATTTATTTTTCACGTGATAGAACTTAGAGACGTGAGTTGGTTAAGAGTTTCAAGATTGTATCTTTTTAACACTATTTTATCTTCATAGGTATATTTGTGAGAATCATTTAAGCATGTCTTAGAAAAACTTTATTTGGTTGGAATTTATTTATGAGGATAAATAGCGGTTGACTCCCACATGATTACAAAAAGGTTACCAAACCTTGAGCAAAGGTCAAAAGAAGGTTACGCATAAAGCCATAAAGGGAATGCTGAAGATTTTTCTACATCGATAAGGTTTCACCGGCTCTACATTATTCTCAATTCAAATGCAATACCTCCCTCTCCTATTTTTATATTAGAGTATATTGTCATTTTACTTCTTAAGTTTTAATTAAAATTGTCACTTTAGTCCAAATAAATTTTTTCTTGCCATTTTAGACCAAATAGTTTTGTTTTCTACCATTTTAATCTCTGACTTTTGTCATTTTTTGTCATTTTCATCGACCACCACCACCACCACCTCCCACCACCCACCTCATCACAACCTTCTATCATCGCCACCACCTGCCTGCAGGCTGCAGCTTCACCACCCACCCACCCCACCACCATCACCACCCACTATTACCACCACCACCGACCACTTTTCCGCCACCCAACGTCAGCAACCAACACCGCCACCATCATTGTAAAACCAACAACCACGCCATCATCTTCACTGTAAACCGGCACAGCACCATCTCCATACCATCGCACCTGCAGAAAAGAAAGAAATATATGGTTTGACCAAAATTCACCTAAGTTAACTAAATTTTTCGAATGAAGTTAGTGAATTGGATGAAAATAGCAAAAAATGACAAAAGTCAGGGACTAAAATGGTAGAAAACAAAACTATTTGGACTAAAATGGCAAGAAAAAAACTATTTAGACTAAAGTGACAATTTTGGTCAAAACTCAAGGACTAAAACGGCAATTTACTCTATATATTATTAACTAGGTTAGAATCTCGTATATTACACGGGTTACATAAATTTAATTATATATAATAAATAATAAAAAATTTATATCATTAAAAAAGGTATTCAAGAGAGTTTACGGTATAAAAAGGTAGAGATCGATCCTCACGTTTTTATATATTTCATCATTTTTTATGAATTATACCGTAAAATCGAGAATTAAATTCTCTTTGAATAGAGTATAGAATTGTTATATTTAAAATTGGTGTTCTTTTTAAATGTTGATGCAATGTGCAATAAACCAATCATAACGGTATGTCTAACATTACAAAGGTGAAACTAAGTTGTAATGATGAACAGGGTGAAGATTAGAAAAAGAACCCTGAAGAATGGCAAGACAGAAGAAAGAACTTGAGGTGCTACAACTGTGATAAGATTGGGCACTAGTCGAGCGAATGTAAAGCACCAAGCAAAAGGAAAGAAGAAGCGAATCTGACAAAGAGAAACGATATACATGATATCGATCCATCTCTGTTCATGGCAGTTTGTTCGACAAAGAAAGTAAGTTTGAATGAAGAAAGGGTTATCCCTGGTGTTTTTGAAAAGAATGAAGAAGGAATGTGGTATTTAGACAATAGTGCAAGTCATCACATGTCAGGAAAGAAAGAGTTTTCATTACCTTGGATGAAAAAGTTTCGAGTCAAGTAACGTTTGGTGATGGATCCGTAATTGAAATCAAAGGTAAAGGGAATGTAACTGTGGTAAGTAAGAATGGCGAAAAGAAAACGTTTTGTGATGTTTTCTACATGCCTAAGTTGAAAACTAATCTTCTTAGTTTGGGACAATTGGATGAAGAAGGTTGCAAGATTAAAATAGCCAATGAGATATTAAGGCTACATGATCAGAAAGGAAGACTGTTGATGAAGGTTCAGAGAAATCTGAATAGAATGTACAATATCAACCTTCAAGTATTTGTAATTCTAACAACTGTGAAGATGAAAAGATAGAAAGTCCTGATGATAAGATTGGGCACTAGTCGAGCGAATGTAAAGCACCAAGCAAAAGGTAAAGAAAAAGCGAATCTGACAAAGAGAAAAGATGTACATGATATCGATCCATCTCTGTTCATGGCAGTTTGTTTGACAAAGAAAGTAAGTTTGAATGAAGAAAGGGTTATCCCTGGTGTTTTTGAAAAGAATGAAGAAGGAATGTGGTATTTAGACAATAGTGCAAGTCATCACATGTCAGGAAAGAAAGAGTTTTCATTACCTTGGATGAAAAAGTTTCGGGTCAAGTAACGTTTGGTGATGGATCCGTAATTGAAATCAAAGGTAAAGGGAATGTAACTGTGGTAAGTAAGAATGGCGAAAAGAAAATGTTTTGTGATGTTTTCTACATGCCTAAGTTGAAAACTAATCTTCTTAGTTTGGGACAATTGGATGAAGAAGGTTGCAAGATGTAACACCTCGAAAAATTTCGTCCAATAATGTCTTGACACATGTCATAAGGTTCCGGTATGTGAAAACATACCTTAGAGGGACTAAAAGTGACAAACAGTGAAAACTATGGAACGTAAGGGTCCAAAGTGTCAACAATGGATAAATAGGCTCTATGATAACCCTACATAATGTTTATAACCTTAAACGGATGGTTCATGGATCATACGACGCGGAAATTGCACAAAAGTGAAGTATTGCAAACTATAGGGGCCAAAAGTGTCAACATGTTTAATTTATACCTCTGAGTGAACTTTTGGCAGACCCGAAGCTTCGTAAAGCTAAAATATACTCACTAGAATGTGTGGTTAAAATTTCATGAAGTTCCGTCAACGTATGAGAAAGTTATGGCCAAAACCGTAACTATAGGGGCTAAAAGTGTCAACATGTTGAATTTATACCTCTGAGTGATCTTTTGGCAGACCCGAAGCTTTGTAAAGCTAAAATATACTCACTAGAATATGTGGTAAAAATTTCATGAAGTTTCGTTATCATATGAGAAAGTTATGGCCAAAACCGTACTTGAGGGGTTAAAAGCGTCAACGTCGAATTTTATGGCTTTTCGGACGAGCGCAAAGTTAAACGAGGACATTACCATGTTGGTAAATGTCCAAGGGTTCTTAAAAACCAGATTCGGGGGTTTACGAGTCAAGATTCATGGCCAAATCATTGCAACCAAACTACAGGGACCAAAACTGCAACAAATGGGCAAACTTTGGAGCTGCCAATAAACCCAGGTGCAGAATCCGCGAACAGCAGCGATTTGGGTCCGAATTTAAGTGGGTAACAGCTGTTTTCACCTCCCAAAAGCTCCAATAACATTGCATGCATGCCTAGGCCACAGTAACCCCTTGCAAACATCAACAATTCAGCTTTAAATCTGATCCAAAGCTCATTTTACTAAACACTTGTGTTGTGAACAAGAACTTCCAAACTTGCAAAAGCTCTCAAGCATCTCTGAAGCATTTCTGGACATCAAGGCCGATTTCTAGTGTTAGCTTAACATCAATAGGACCTTGGTAAGCTTCTAATTCGATCTCCAATCCGTTCTTGCTTTGATTATTGCTAAAAGTCAAACTGTTTGTTCATAAGCTTTGACTTTCTGATTAAACAAGTTTCAATCAGTCATTTCTCGAATTGAAACCTGATATATGTTGGTATTTATGTGGGAAACAAACCCTCTAAAGGGTATTATCTGAATCCCACTACATGCATGCTAATTGTCGAGTCAAACGTGATTCTAAAAAGTCAACAGAAGTGATTTTTGAGAAAAATAGCTTAAATGGTAAAATAAATGACATGCAATCTGTTTGATCTTCATAGATAGCTTTATTATGAATATAAGAATGTATTTTACCACGATCAACTCGACAATCTATAGTATAAATACGAATCGGAGCCGAAAGTCCTATAAAACGACTAATTCGTAGACTATCGATTCGGATTCGTACATGCATGTTTGAGATCTGTATTGGAGAGTATTTTTGACCATTTTTATTTTGGTAAAACTTTCTGGAATTTTTGTTGATTAAGTCTATGCTTAGCCGATTCGAATGCATGTTTCCGATTTATGCATAAAGTTGACTATTTTGCCCTTTTTGATATAAAACGTGATTTTTGGAAAAGTGAAAGAGTAGAAATCTTTATTTCTAATATATAAACCTGCACCGAAAATTTCGGATCAGTTGGTGGTCCAGATTTTGAGTTATGGCCATTAGCGTAAAACTATGTTCTTAATTTACATAAACGGCCCTTTTCGCGTATAACCTATTTCTGGCCACGTTTTGATGCAAAACTTTTTACCAACTGATGTATTATAATATTCTGGGAATTTTGATGATTTTTAATTAATTTTTGGCTGAACGGATCCTAGATCGCCTAGTTATTTCGGGTTAAGTCGGTTTAGACCGTTTAGGCCATAAAATGAGTTTTACACATTCTTTTGACCCGAAACCTTTTTCTACTGATTTTATAAGTTAAATAAATTATTTTAAGTATTCTGGAAATATAAAAATCTCAGATTTATTGTGAAAACCCGAAAACGCCTCTAAATCGCATATTTAGCGTTTTAAGCGCATAGTAAGCGTTATACTTGTTTTAAACATGTAAGACTTATACCTACTGATGTAATTAGCATATTTTCATATAATAACAGTAAGTATAAGTATATGATCTCAGATTTCCAGTTTTGGCATTTTTAGCCCTTGTGAATTTACTAAAATACCCCTACGGTGCATAGTTTGATTTTAAATGATAAATTTGATATATGGGTCATACCCTACTGTTATAATATGTTAAATGAGGTATATTTACTGTATGAACCAGACCCGAAACTCAGATTTCTAATTCGACTCTTTTATAATCTTTTAAAAAGACCAAAATGCCCTTCTAAGGCATAAATTGAGTTTAAAATTATTCCGGGCAATATAGAACATAACTTACTGATATTATATCATATTTAAAGCATATTATATCAGGGAACTTGCATTTGAATCATTTGTCTACCCGTATCGCCCTTTTTGCGTTCGGTTCGGTTTACGTAACTAGTTTGCGTAAATTGACCGAAACGGGTCAAACGATATCATTTTTATTTCAAAATCCAGAATGTATTTAGTATACCCATATTATACAAGTATTCAAACTTGTCGGGTCTAAATCACATTCTATCCGGTCTTTCGCTTAATCGTGCGTAAACCGTATCATTCTTAAAACTAACCGGTCAAAGCTTAGGCTTAAATAAAAGACCCGTTAGGAATCTAATAGGTTAATTATAAACCTTTGTTCTAGATTAGGAGGCCCAGTAAAAGCTACCACACTTACCGTTTGTGTTACATACTTGCTCAGGTAAATACATTTTGACTTATTTTCCCTATACGGGCTTGGGGTACGGTATTTAAAATACCGCTTGATCGGGCGCACAAGTCCTGCTCCTTATGGGTGTACAGTCTTGAATAGCTTGTGCGACTTCGTTTAAACAGTGTTGTCTTACTTTAGGCTTTGGGGGGTTATTGACCGTGTCCCGGATATCCTTGGCATTATCTTACGAGATGGCCACGACCAGAGCACGGGGTGTAGGCGTACACTCGGCGTGTATAACTCTTTAATGTGGTGTGTCATTTAATTCTTAGCCCGGACAGCAGATCCCGGGCCACCAAAGATACGAGTGCATGTAAATCGTTCACAAGTTTATATTATATAATTATCCCAAGTTAATAAAAATATTTATGCCTTGTGCATTCAAATCAATTTTCAATCATTTTCAAAATGAGTCAGTCGATTTGTATTTACCAGTGTAAACTGACGTATTTTTCCCAAAAGGTTAAGTGCAGGTACTATACGAAAATAGGCTGGCTGTTTCCTAAGAGCGTCCACTATAGTCTCGCAAGCTCGGACGACAAATATCTGTTGAACTATTTTTATCTTATTTTATTTGATCCGCCTGTGGATCCGTTTCAACTACTGTGATATTTATTATTGCACTTTATTTAAAGTTGAAATGTATCTATTCTGCTTCCGCTGTGCATTGTTATATTGTGTGTTTGTCTATGACGATGCCAACTACGTCACTGTACCCCACACCGGGCCCACCGGTGACACGTGGAAATCGGGGTGTGACAGGTTGGTATCAGAGCCAACGCTGAGTGAATTAAACACTAGTCTTTTGTGTTTAATCTCAGTTACACGATTGCACATTCCTCGATTTTCGAGTCTAGACAAAGAACTTAGGAAATGTTCAACATTCGTTTAATTTATTTTTTTTATTTATTATTGCATTGTCTTATATATTTTGTTGTGCAACTTGTTTGACTTTTGACAGGATCACTATGCCGCCCCGTATGAGAGGTCGAGGAGGATTTGCTACATCTCACGACCATGAGGCAGGGCCCTCACATAGGCGAGCTCCATCCGCCACGCACAACACAGCCGCCAACGACCTTTGGAGGTCTTTCGCCGAGCCTGCTAGACACTCGGTATCCGCGAGCACTTCACCGTCATTACCCCAATCGTTTGGGCCCCACTCGGAGAATGGGCCCCATGGTTCTCATGGATCTTACATACCGCTCCATCAGTCACCTCACCAGTACCCAGCACCAGTTTACCAGGGTCTGTATAACCCTGATGCTTTTGTGGATGAGCCAGTGGGTCATAATCCACTAGGACCGGAGGACCACTTTCCTGGTAATCACGAGATGGAAGTTGATGAAGACACGGACCCTTCTCTGCCACCGTCAGGTACGCCCAACCATCCCATCGAGATATCGGATGGGTCGCCATTTAGGGGATCACCCTACAATGGTGTGGACAGCTTTCAGGAGAGATTTAAGCAGTACGATTGGTATTACACCCCCAGCCGCCACAACTCTCCGATGCTCCAGTCTCGCCATGGTTCGCCGGTGCACTCGCAGCACCACTCTCAGCAGCAGCAGCTTCAGCAGCAGCCGCCTCTACAGCAGGACCTATCTGAGGCCCTATGGCGTGACGTGATCACTCCGTCACCACCGCCGCCACCAGTTTTACCTCCTCCGCCTCAGAGGCCAAGGAGGAATGCGCGCATGTCTACGCGCGGAGGGATTCGCATAGGCACCCCTCCACATGTTGGTAGCAGCCGCTACACGCCTCTTCCCGAGGAGTCCGAGACGGGGGAGTCTCAGCATCCCGTATCGGAGGTCACTTCAGTACCGATCCCGCCTCTGCCGCCGCAGAACTATGGAGAGGCGATTCCGGCTTATGCCAGCGCAGCTCAGTTTAACCCGTTCGAGCAGGTTTTCCCTCAGGGTTATGATTACACAGGAGACCCTTATTGGCAAGCTGTGAACTACAGCTCACTCCCACCTAGTGGTCCATTTGGAGACACTTGGACTGCTGGGCAGTCTACTTTTGGTTACCCTCCGGGTTACCAGCAGCCACAGCCGCCGCAGCCGCAGCAGTACCAGCCACCGCCGCCGGCGCCTATGATGTCGCCGCCGCAGGTTCAAGAAATCCTGCATGGGATTAACAGCATGCGACGTGAGTTGCAACACGAGATGCGAGCTGATCGCCGACGCAACAGTGGTATGTTCAAGAAGGTGTTTGACTTACTCAAGGGTAAGAGTAAGAAGGATCATTGAATCCTTTGATTGTTATCTCACTACTCCTGTCCCTGCGTGGACATCTATTCCTGTATTCTACCCCTGCGTGGGTATGTTGTTCTGTTAACCCCTGCGTGGGTTTGTTTTACTTTTGTTGTTGTTGTTAGTTGTTTAGGCCCTGCGCGGGCATGTTATTCATGTTATTTGAATTAAAGTCCCGTTTAGGGCAAAGATGTACTAGTACTTTATTTGAAATTTGAAATGGTTAATTTGAATTTCTCATTTTATTTATGTGCATGAATATAATATTTAAATAATGGAAAATATCAATTTTTATTTGATTTGCCATTTTATAAGAATCTTAGTAAGGTATAACCTAGCTTGAATGCCCTATTAACAGGCCTGGCCATGATGGTAAAACCTGGTTGAAAAGATTCAACTCCCTGTTAACGTCTGAGAACATGTTAACATCCCTGGCTAAGCGTGATCTGTAAAATCACACAAGCAACCCTTTTTAATAAATTATCTACAGATTATATCTGTATACAAGTCTATTAATGACTTGATACCTACGGGTTATGACTATGTCATATAGTGACAGTTGTGGTTTATGACTCTCTGTCTAGTAAAGGATTATTTGTTTAACTATACAATTTATAATCCTATAAAAATCTAAATTTATAAATTTAGTAATTGTCCATGTGACTAGGCCTATGGTGCCAATATATATATTTTCATTCCTTGATTGCTAATAAGAGCCTGAATGAAATTTATTAAATTAACTGTTAAGGTTCTTGATACCATGGTTAATAAATCGTCTAGAACGATAATACTGTTAGGTTCTAAATTAGACCTTGTCCTTTATTGTAGCTTAAAGCTACAATGGCCAAATCGGAGGAGACCAACAGTCATTCTGGGGAACACTCAGATAATGCAAAGATTCACGTCACCGGTGCAGAGTTGCAAGCACTGATAGATAACGCTGTTGCCAAAGCTATGGATAGGCAATTCAGGGAATCTAGTGGTACTCGGAGTAGGACCCGAACAGAACCGCACGCAAAGCCCAAGACTCATTCTGAGGCTCATAGTAAGCCACCTTCTAAAAAGAGTGAGCCGAAGAAAGCTGAGGATGATAATCACTCCTCCAACCACAGCAGCATCCCAAAGCAAGAAGTTAGGATGAACCATGATACGCACAGCAGGTCCTGTACGTACAAATACTTCGTATCTTGCAAGCCCAGAGATTTCACTGGGGAAAAGGGAGCCGTCGATTGTATGACGTGGAATGATGAGATGGATACTGTGGTTGATATCAGCGGGTGTGCTGATAGGGATGTTGTGAAGTACGCGTCCCAGTCGTTCAAGGGAGACGCGTTAGCATGGTGGAAATCGCTTCTACAAGCTACTGGAAAGACCGCTCTGTATAACATGACATGGGATCAGTTTGTAGCACTGATCAAGGAGAATTTCTGTCCGCAGCATGAGGTCGAGAGAATTGAATCGGATTTTGTGTCTCTAGTTATGAAGAATCTCGATTGTCAAGCGTATCTTACTACGTTCAACACCTTATCCCGGTTAGTGCCTTATCTGGTGACCCCGGAGCCGCGTAGGATTGCTCGATTTATTGGGGGTCTGGCACCGGAGATAAAGGCAAGCGTCAAGGCTTCAAGGCCTACTACATTTAGATCAGTAGCTGATCTATCCCTTTCCCTCACTCAAGATGTCGTCAGACTTAGAGCTATGAAGAGCTCGGAGGAAAACAAAAGGAAACGTGAGGATGACACCTCATGAAGATCTGAGAAACGACACAAGGGAAACAACGACCATAGGAAAGGGTCGGGGTTCAAGAAAGGGGATCAGTCGGGTGAGAAACCCAAATGCAAGGTTTGTAAGAGGCATCATTTTGGGAGATGCAGGCAGGAGTCTAAGTCCCAGTCTTTCGAGAAACGTTGTGGGATCTGCAAGTCCACAGATCATAAAGCTGTGGATTGCAAGAAACTGAAGGATGCAACTTGTTTCGGTTGCAACGAGAAAGGGCATATTCGGCCCAACTGCCCAAAGAATGCGAAGAAAGCTGATGATGGGAAGAAGACTAATGCGAGAGTCTTCAGAATGGACGCAAAGGAAGCAGTCCTTGACGATAACGTCATTACCGGTACGTTTCTTGTAAATGATGTTTTTGCTAGAGTCTTGTTTGATTCAGGAGCTGATAAGTCGTTTGTAGATGATAAGTTTTGTAAACTGTTGAACCTTCCTATTAAAACCTTAAGTGTGAAATATGAGGTGGAATTAGCCGATGGAACCTTAGAAACCGCCTCGACTGTTCTAGATGGATGTGTTATATCCATTAGGAATCATTCTTTCCCGTTATCCTTGCTTCCCTTTAAGCTAGCTGGGTTCGACATAGTGATAGGCATGGATTGGTTGTCGAGTAACCAAGCCCAGATTCTGTGCAATAGAAAGCAGGTGATAGTGAAGACTCCGTCTGGTGAGTCACTTACTATTCAAGGAGATACCCAGCATGGATTGCCTGAGCAAGTGTCCATGCTCAAGGCATCCAAGTGCATGCAGAAAGGATGTGTCATTTATATGGCACAAGTTACCATTGATGAGCCGAAGCCGAAGATTGAAGATATTCCTGTTATTTCGGAATATCCTGAGGTTTTCCCTGAAGAGCTACCTGGTTTGCCACCAGATAGGCAAGTAGAATTTCGGATAGATATCATACCAGGCGCTGCACCTGTAGCAAGAGCACCATACAAATTGGCACCAACGGAGATGAAGGAGTTGAGGACGCAGTTGGATGATCTATTAGCTAAAGGTTTTATTAGACCTAGCTCATCTCCTTGGGGAGCGCCAATCTTGTTCGTTAAAAAGAAGGATGGGTCGATGCGTCTGTGCATCGATTATCGTGAGCTTAACAAGGTCACTATCAAGAATAGATATCCGTTACCCAGGATCGACGATCTGTTCGATCAGTTGCAAGGAGCAAGCTATTTCTCCAAGATTGACCTAAGGTCAGGATATCATCAGTTGAAGGTCAAGGAGGAAGACGTACACAAGACAGCGTTTAGGACTCGTTATGGACATTACGAGTTCCTAGTGATGCCGTTTGGGCTCACTAACGCACCAGCCGCGTTCATGGATCTCATGAATCGCGTCTGCAAACCTTATTTAGATAAGTTCGTCATCGTCTTCATTGATGACATTCTTATCTACTCGAAGAGCCAAACTGATCATGAGAAACACCTTCGTTGTATTCTCAAACTTCTGCATCAAGAGAAGCTTTATGCCAAATTTTCGAAGTGTGAATTTTGGCTTCGAGAAGTCCAATTCCTTGGACATGTTGTAAGCGAGCGTGGTATCCAAGTAGATCCCGCTAAAGTAGAAGCAGTCATGAACTGGCAGGAGCCGAAGACTCCTACCGAGATTCGCAGTTTCCTCGGATTGGCAGGATACTATAGGCGATTTATCGAGAACTTTTCGAGAATTGCTGCGCCCCTAACTTCATTGACCCGTAAGAAGATTAAGTTCGATTGGGGCCCTAAGCAGCAAGAATCCTTCGATATCTTGAAGAAGAAGTTGAACAATGCGCCAGTGTTGACATTGCCTGATGGAATAGAGGAATTTGTGGTGTACTGTGACGCATCACATACTGGCATGGGCTGTGTACTCATGCAGAAAGGCAAAGTCATTGCCTACGCTTCTCGACAGCTCAAAGTGCATGAGAAGAACTACACCACCCACGATTTGGAATTGGGTGCGGTTGTATTTGCTTTGAAGCTATGGAGACACTACTTGTATGGAACCAAGTGTATAATCTATTCGGATCACAAGAGTCTTCAGCATCTGTTCAATCAGAAGGAATTGAACATGCGACAAAGGCGATGGATGGAAACTCTAAATGATTATGACTGTGAGATAAGATACCATCCAGGCAAGGCAAATGTGGTTGCCGACGCCTTAAGCAGAAAAGAAAGGGTTAAACCGATCAGAATCAATGCCAAGCGCATTGAAATAAGAAATAATTTGAATGAAAGGGTGTTAGCTGCACAGAAGGAAGCTGTGCTGGAAGCTAACTATCCTGCAGAAAAGTTAGGAGTAACTGAGGAGCAGTTATCCTACGATAAAGATGGAATGCTACGCCTAAACGGACGAATATGGGTTCCAGTATATGGAGGACTTCGGGATGTTATCCTCCAGGAAGCCCACAGCTCTAAATACTCAGTTCATCCTGGAGCAGATAAGATGTACCAGGATTTAAAATCAAACTACTGGTGGATTGGTTTGAAGAAGTCAGTAGCTGAGCATGTAGCTAAATGTTTGACTTGTGCGCAAGTCAAGGCTGAGCATCAGAAACCGTCAGGTTTGCTTCAGCAACCTGAAATTCCCACATGGAAATGGGAAATGGTGACAATGGATTTTATCACCAAGTTACCAAAGACGAAAAAGGGAAATGATACCATATGGGTCATAGTAGATAGACTGACGAAATCAGCTCATTTTCTACCCATCAAGGAGACATATAGCTCAGATATGTTAGCTCAATTATACGTCGATAAGATTGTAGCATTGCATGGTATACCTGTATCTATTATCTCTGATAGAGATACGAGGTATACGTCGCATTTTTGGAAGAGTTTCCAACAGTCGTTGGGCACCCGTTTGAATTTTAGTACGGCTTATCATCCTCAGACTGATGGTCAGAGCGAGCGTACTATTCAAACTTTGGAAGACATGCTTCGTGCATGTGCGATCGACTTGGGTGGTAGTTGGGATAAGAACCTACCACTGATTGAATTCTCCTACAACAACAGCTACCATTCCAGCATAAAGGCTGCGCCTTTTGAGGCCCTATACGGTAGAAAGTGTAGATCGCCCATTTGTTGGGCAGAAGTTGGAGATGTCCAGTTGTCAGGACCAGATATCGTTCTTGAAACGACAGATAAGATCATTCAGATTCGCGATCGTTTGAAAACTGCCAGGGATAGGCAGAAAAGTTATGCGGATCCTAAGCGCAAGGATTTTCACTTCGATGTAGGTGATAAAGTGTTGCTTAAGGTATCACCTTGGAAAGGTGTAATGCGATTTGGAAAGAAAGGCAAGCTAAGCCCGAGATACATAGGACCTTTCGAGATAATCGAACGTGTCGGGGCAGTCGCTTATAAGTTAAACTTGCCCTTAGGAACTTAGCGCTATTCATAATGTGTTCCATATCTGTAATTTGAAGAAGTGTTTCGCTGACGATTCACTGGTTATACCGCATACAGATATACACATAGACGAAAGTCTAAAATTTGTGGAAAAACCTTTGTCGATTGAGGATCGACAGGTAAAGAAGCTTCGAAGGAAGCACGTGCCTATTGTAAAGGTCAAATGGGATGCCCGTAGAGGACCCGAGTATACGTGGGAAGTGGAATCCACGATGAAGGAAAAATATCCCCACTTGTTTCAGTAAATCTTGGGGACGAGATTTCTTTTAAGGGGGTGAGGATGTAACACCTCGAAAAATTTCGTCCAATAATGTCTTGACACGTGTCATAAGGTTCCGGTATGTGAAAACATACCTTAGAGGGACTAAAAGTGACAAACAGTGAAAACTATGGAACGTAAGGGTCCAAAGTGTCAACAATGGATAAATAGGCTCTATGATAACCCTACATAATGTTTATAACCTTAAACGGATGGTTCATGGATCATACGACGCGGAAATTGCACAAAAGTGAAGTATTGCAAACTATAGGGGCCAAAAGTGTCAACATGTTTAATTTATACCTCTGAGTGAACTTTTGGCAGACCCGAAGCTTCGTAAAGCTAAAATATACTCACTAGAATGTGTGGTTAAAATTTCATGAAGTTTCGTCAACGTATGAGAAAGTTATGGCCAAAACCGTAACTATAGGGGCTAAAAGTGTCAACATGTTGAATTTATACCTCTGAGTGATCTTTTGGCAGACCCGAAGCTTTGTAAAGCTAAAATATACTCACTAGAATATGTGGTAAAAATTTCATGAAGTTTCGTTATCATATAAGAAAGTTATGGCCAAAACCGTACTTGAGGGGTTAAAAGCGTCAACGTCGAATTTTATGGCTTTTCGGGCGAGCGCAAAGTTAAACGAGGACATTACCATGTTGGTAAATGTCCAAGGGTTCTTAAAAACCAGATTCGGGGGTTTACGAGTCAAGATTCATGGCCAAATCATTGCAACCAAAGTACAGGGACCAAAACTGCAACAAATGGGCAAACTTTGGAGCTGCCAATAAACCCAGGTGCAGAATCCGCGAACAGCAGCGATTTGGGTCCGAATTTAAGTGGGTAACAGCTGTTTTCACCTCCCAAAAGCTCCAATAACATTGCATGCATGCCTAGGCCACAGTAACCCCTTGCAAACATCAACAATTCAGCTTTAAATCTGATCCAAAGCTCATTTTACTAAACACTTGTGTTGTGAACAAGAACTTCCAAACTTGCAAAAGCTCTCAAGCATCTCTGAAGCATTTCTGGACATCAAGGCCGATTTCTAGTGTTAGCTTAACATCAATAGGACCTTGGTAAGCTTCTAATTCGATCTCCAATCACTACTAGAAAATAGGCCTAATGCAACTTATTAGAAGCAACCATTTTCAAATGAGTTGCATTTGACAATAATGCAACTTCGTTGAACTTAAAGGTTGCATTAGAAATCTAATGCAACTTTTTTTCATAAAAAGTTGCAAAGGTATATTGGAGATGCAACCTTTTTATTTAAAAGTTATGAATTTTATTAGAAATTGCAACTTTTCTTGATAGGTTGCAAATTTTATTGATCATTAAGCTTGAATATTACGGATTAAGATCTAACTTTTTTAATCCTTATAAAATATATGAAATACATATATAATACATTTACAAAATTACAATAAACTTTTAGCTTTTGATGTTTATATTTAAAAATATAAATACTTTTAAATCCTAAATATAAAGTAAATCCAACATAATTAAAATTAGTATTTTTATTTCATATTTTCAGTAATTTTTAATTAATGTTTATAACAACTTTATATAAATAGTTTTTATATGTTATTTTATTTTTCAAAAACTAAATAATGTTCCCTCCCTTCCGAAATTTTGTTCCCGCTCCCTCCTAGTATTTTGATTCCCCGCACCCCAAATCAGTTTATCTACCCTAACCCTAGCCTAACTTCACCCCACGCACAATTGATCTTCTTCATTTGCATCTACTCTCCACTTTCCCTCCATATAAATCGATCATCTCAAATACATCATCTGGTGTAAATCTCCCTCTAAGTTGATCATCTCAAATTCGTCAACCGGTTCGTTCAATTTATCTTTTCTCTTTCCTTTTTTCTTTTCCATTTCACGTTTTTGGTATAGTTTGGGTGAATGCTTAATGTTTACTTCAATTCCTGATTACAAATATAAGAGATTAGGACTTTTTAATTTGTATTATTTTACAGGAGGTTTTCCATAACCATGGTTTATTTATTGTGCTGCTATGGGTCCGTATTATGCAATTGTGGATTCATTTGTTGCAATTTTAGCTCCTTCCATATTCAAGGTATAATACTCCTGCCTAGTACCGTTCTTTTCAATACCGTAGTAGTTTATAAGTCATGCACACCAACTATTTGATTAAATGCCTGCGTGTTTTTGATCCCCATTTGGAATTACATTTTTCCGAGTCGGTGTTCTATGTGTGGTGCTTGGTTCAGGTAGGTCTTCCAAATTCAAACTCACAAATATCAGCTACGAAGTTGTCTCTTAGTGTTGCTCATTGCTAGAGCTCTGCAAGGTAGCAAGTCTTGGAATTGAGATTTATCAAATAAATGTTATCCCAACATGTGCTATGAATGTTGATTTACCTTTTTGGTACTTATGCAGATGTTATGATGAAAACGAAAGGGCATATGGTATATGTTAATCTGAAGAAAAAATGATTGGTTTGTGATCTTTTTTTAACGGCAAAGAATCTCATGTGTAAACCCACCCTGCTCGGGGCTATGTCCAAGGTCGACTCCCCGCCCGCAATGAGACGTGCCCCCTGATGCGCGAAGTTAATTTTATTAAAAACATAATCACAAGCTAAAAGGAATCCCAAACACCCCCATACAAATTCTGACTTCTCAATTTCTGGAGACGAGTTTAAATAAGTGACGGACAAGAGTCATCTGCACAAGAAGAGAAGATTTTTGTTGCAGTGAAGCTTAGACTTTTCAGTGCAAACAAAATTGCAAAGGATGATGCATTTGATTGGGAGTGCACAAACCATTATCATATTAAAAACAACACTTTAGAATGATCAACGTATCCATTAGCGAAACACCTATCATCTAGCCATCCATCTTCTTGCATTTCCTTTAAATTTATACCCATAAATGTGACATGCATATGATGATTGTTCTGGAATAGTCTGAGTATATGGGTGTGATAGTTCAACAAAACAAGTGTACGTGGAGGGAGTCAAAGGGATTGCTTTTTTTTTTGTTCTTAATGGCGTTAACCGTAAGGTACTTATGTGATCATCTTGAACTTTGAAAACACACGTTTCCTTTTAATCTTTGTCTCAAGTGCACAATTTTATGTTTTAGCAAAATGATAGAGAATTTGCATTGAAAGTTTCCACCATAGAAATCTACAACGAAAGTGTCAGAGATCTTTTAAGCCAAGATACTTCCCAACTTAGATTCCTTGATGACCTAGAGGCCAGAGGTAAGATTTTTTTTTTCAAATATAAAAATTGAACAATTTAGATAACAAATCTAGAATTTGAATGACTTACTTTCAGAGAGGGACAGTTGTAGAAAAACTAACATAAGTTAATCTGAGGGACTGCAATCATCTAAAGGAACTTATTAATGGGTGTGAAGGTAATATCAGATAATTATTATTTATTCATACAATTACTGTACTTCTTTTACTTATAAAATAATTTATGTCGATGATATAGTTAACCTTGTGTTTTTGTAGCTGAGAAGCAAACTGGGGAGACAATATTGAATTAAAGGAGTTTCTAGATCTCATCCTTTGTTTGGTACCTATCTCTATTTTAAAAGATCGCTACCGGAAATCGCAGTTTGCTAACTCTACCAATTGTTATTTGCGAATTAAGGTGCCTGTTTTCACTCTTGGTTATATCTCCAAACTATGGTTACTTTCATAGGTGGTAATGTCAACCCGTTTACTTATAAATTATCGACTGGGGGCAAGATTATATATCTTTTTAATCAAATGGGTAAAGGTCAAAGTAGCTAAAAAGGAAGGAGTCAAATGGGTTGAAACTTGAAAGTTACGATGTAAACGAGCCGAGCCATTTATGAGCTACTTGAGATTGGCTCATTAAAAACTCGAATTGAGCTGAGCTTAAATGAGCTTGTGCTTTTATTGTGGCTTACCTAAACAACCTTTTATTTTATTATTATATTTGATATATTTATATACATATAAACAAAAAAATATAAATAAATCAATTAATAATTCATAACTAACAAACGAGTCGAGCCTGAGCGAAGTTTGAGCTTGAAAAACTACTGACGAGCTGAGCTTGAGTTTTAGAACTAATAAACGAGTCAGTTAGAGCCCTCGTAATTTAAAATTAAAATGAGCCAAACTCGAGCCTAAGGCCCTAAACGAGCTCGAGTTCTGCTTGGCTCGTTTGTATCCTTAGTTAGAAGCCACACAAAAATGTGATGTTCTTTAGCTTTATTATAGCTAATGTATTAGACGTGATAACCTTAATATTATTGTTAAATAATGTTCTACTTTCTTTAATAAAACGTAGGAAGTTGTAAATCGTACACATTTGAAGACATATTTGGAGATATTTGACCCGGTTCACGCATTTGACATAGTTCATCAGTTGATAGGAGGCTAAAATAGCATAACACTTTTAAAAGGTACCCATTTGACCATTTGATTTTCTTTCTAAAGAGGCTTGATTCTTTTATCTTTTATCCTTGTCCTCATTATCTCATATCACGAAGTTGATTTTAGTATTATATTTTATGTTAGTTTACAAATTGTTTTTGTAGGTTTTTGAGTGGGCACAAGCAATTCCTAAATTTCTGGTCACCATGTGATGTATGTGCCAATTTTCCTTGAACGAACGTATGAAAGAAGTCAGGCATCATTGATGATACACCGATGTTATGAAATGATTATTAGTTTAAGATGAGTTGAATTAAATGTATTTATTTCTTTGTTATTTTGTAATTGACACTGCTTTGACTAATTATCATTTGAGTTTTTGAAGAAGCAAAGTACATATTTTGACCGTAAATATTGTTTTGGTGTATTGTAGTAATTGAATGCATATTAATTTATAGCAGTTTAATTAGTTTAATTAATGTTACAAAGTTGCATTTGAGTATAAAAAGGTTGCACTAAGTCTAGAAAATGGTTGCATTTTTGTAACTTAATTATAATAAAGGTTGCATTTAAGTGTAGAAATAGTTGCATTTGAGTATTAAAAAAGTTGCATTTGAATATAAAAAGGTTGCATTCTAAAAAGGTTGCATTTGAAGTGTGAATGCAACACTTCTAAAAAAGGTTGCGTTAGGCTTTGAAAAAGTTGCATTAGGTCTAATGCAACTGCTTCTAATGCAGCCCTTGATAAAAGGTTGCATTAGGCCAAATGCAACCTTTTTAAGGTCTAATGCAACATTTTACTTGAGTTGCATTAGCTTCATTTTCTTGTAGTGAATCCGTTCTTGCTTTGATTATTGCTAAAAGTCAAACTGTTTGTTCATAAGCTTTGACTTTCTGATTAAACAAGTTTCAGTCAGTCATTTCTCGAATTGAAACCTGATATATGTTGGTATTTATGTGGGAAACAAACCCTCTAAAGGGTATTATCTGAATCCCACTACATGCATGCTAATTGTCGAGTCAAACGTGATTCTAAAAAGTCAACAGAAGTGATTTTTGAGAAAAATAGCTTAAATGGTAAAATAAATGACATGCAATCTGTTTGATCTTCATAGATAGCTTTATTATGAATATAAGAATGTATTTTACCACGATCAACTCGACAATCTATAGTATAAATACGAATCGGAGCCGAAAGTCCTATAAAACGACTAATTCGTAGACTATCGATTCGGATTCGTACATGCATGTTTGAGATCTGTATTGGAGAGTATTTTTGACCATTTTTATTTTGGTAAAACTTTCTGGAATTTTTGTTGATTAAGTCTATGCTTAGCCGATTCGAATGCATGTTTCCGATTTATGCATAAAGTTGACTATTTTGCCCTTTTTGATATAAAACGTGATTTTTGGAAAAGTGAAAGAGTAGAAATCTTTATTTCTAATATATAAACCTGCACCGAAAATTTCGGATCAGTTGGTGGTCCAGATTTTGAGTTATGGCCATTAGCGTAAAACTATGTTCTTAATTTACATAAACGGCCCTTTTCGCGTATAACCTATTTCTGGCCACGTTTTGATGCAAAACTTTTTACCAACTGATGTATTATAATATTCTGGGAATTTTGATGATTTTTAATTAATTTTTGGCTGAACGGATCCTAGATCGCCTAGTTATTTCGGGTTAAGTCGGTTTAGACCGTTTAGGCCATAAAATGAGTTTTACACATTCTTTTGACCCGAAACCTTTTTCTACTGATTTTATAAGTTAAATAAATTATTTTAAGTATTCTGGAAATATAAAAATCTCAGATTTATTGTGAAAACCCGAAAACGCCTCTAAATCGCATATTTAGCGTTTTAAGCGCATAGTAAGCGTTATACTTGTTTTAAACATGTAAGACTTATACCTACTGATGTAATTAGCATATTTTCATATAATAACAGTAAGTATAAGTATATGATCTCAGATTTCCAGTTTTGGCATTTTTAGCCCTTGTGAATTTACTAAAATACCCCTACGGTGCATAGTTTGATTTTAAATGATAAATTTGATATATGGGTCATACCCTACTGTTATAATATGTTAAATGAGGTATATTTACTGTATGAACCAGACCCGAAACTCAGATTTCTAATTTGACTCTTTTATAATCTTTTAAAAAGACCAAAATGCCCTTCTAAGGCATAAATTGAGTTTAAAATTATTCCGGGCAATATAGAACATAACTTACTGATATTATATCATATTTAAAGCATATTATATCAGGGAACTTGCATTTGAATCATTTGTCTACCCGTATCGCCCTTTTTGCGTTCGGTTCGGTTTACGTAACTAGTTTGCGTAAATTGACCGAAACGGGTCAAACGATATCATTTTTATTTCAAAATCCAGAATGTATTTAGTATACCCATATCATACAAGTATTCAAACTTGTCGGGTCTAAATCACATTCTATCTGGTCTTTCGCTTAATCGTGCGTAAACCGTATCATTCTTAAAACTAACCGGTCAAAGCTTAGGCTTAAATAAAAGACCCGTTAGGAATCTAATAGGTTAATTATAAACCTTTGTTCCAGATTAGGAGGCCCAGTAAAAGCTACCACACTTACCGTTTGTGTTACATACTTGCTCAGGTAAATACATTTTGACTTATTTTCCCTATACGGGCTTGGGGTACGGTATTTAAAATACCGCTTGATCGGGCGCACAAGTCCTGCTCCTTATGGGTGTACAGTCTTGAATAGCTTGTGCGACTTCGTTTAAACAGTGTTGTCTTACTTTAGGCTTTGGGGGGTTATTGACCGTGTCCCGGATATCCTTGGCATTATCTTACGAGATGGCCACGACCAGAGCACGGGGTGTAGGCGTACACTCGGCGTGTATAACTCTTTAATGTGGTGTGTCATTTAATTCTTAGCCCGGACAGCAGATCCCGGGCCACCAAAGATACGAGTGCATGTAAATCGTTCACAAGTTTATATTATATAATTATCCCAAGTTAATAAAAATATTTATGCCTTGTGCATTTAAATCAATTTTCAATCATTTTCAAAATGAGTCAGTCGATTTGTATTTACCAGTGTAAACTGACGTATTTTTCCCAAAAGGTTAAGTGCAGGTACTATACGAAAATAGGCTGGCTGTTTCCTAAGAGCGTCCACTATAGTCTCGCAAGCTCGGACGACAAATATCTGTTGAACTATTTTTATCTTATTTTATTTGATCCGCCTGTGGATCCGTTTCAACTACTGTGATATTTATTATTGCACTTTATTTAAAGTTGAAATGTATCTATTCTGCTTCCGCTGTGCATTGTTATATTGTGTGTTTGTCTATGACGATGCCAACTACGTCACTGTACCCCACACCGGGCCCACCGGTGACACGTGGAAATCGGGGTGTGACACAAGATTAAAATAGCCGATGAGATATTAAGGCTACATGATCAGAAAGGAAGACTGTTGATGAAGGTTCAGAGAAATCTGAATAGAATGTACAACATCAACCTTCAAGTATTTGTAATTCTAACAACTGTGAAGATGAAAAGATAGAAAGTCCTGATGTGAAACTGATTATGAAAGTGAGGGAAATTCGGTTTGGAACTATCCCAAAGGGTTTGTTTGGAGTTCATGAAAGTATTGGTCAAGAACGAGTTGAAGAGAAGAAGCAAATCAAGAAAGAAAGTACTAAAGGAACAAACGCAAAGTTTGAAGAACCAGTGAAGCATGTATGCTATAGACAATTGAAAAGGAGGAACAAAGACAAGAAGAAAAACAATTCAAGATTAAGGGGGTGAATGAAAGTTAATCTTGAATAATTAGTAAAGTTGAGGGTTTATTTAATATGTTTTATTAAAGTTTGATTTATTTTAGGTAATTGGTATTGTAGTTGATTTAGGAAATGTTCAATGTTTTGGAGTGAAAGTTTAATAATTGGTTTAGGAAAGGTTTAATATCTTGGAGAGCAACCTTAGTAGTACTAATCCTCTTAGTTTGGGACAATTGGATGAAGAAGGTTGCAAGATTAAAATAGCCAATGGGATATTAAGGCTACATGATCAGAAAGGAAGACTGTTGATGAAGGTTCAGAGAAATCTGAATAGAATGTACAACATCAACCTTCAAGTATTTGTAATTCTAACAATTGTGAAGATGAAAAGATAGAAAGTCCTGATGTGAAACTGATTATGAAAGTGAGGGAAATTCGGTTTGGAACTATCCCAAAGGGTTTGTTTGGAGTTCGTGAAAGTATTGGTCAAGAACGAGTTGAAGAGAAGAAGCAAGTCAAGAAAGAAAGTACTAAAGGAACAAATGCAAAGTTTGAAGAACCAGTGAAGCATGTATGCTATAGACAATTGAAAAGGAGGAACAAAGGCAAGAAGAAAAACAATTCAAGATTAAGGGGGTGAATGAAAGTTAATCTTGAATAATTAGTAAAGTTGAGGGTTTATTTAATATGTTTTATTAAAGTTTGATTTATTTTAGGTAATTGGTATTGTAGTTGATTTAGGAAATGTTCAATGTCTTGGAGTGAAAGTTTAGTAATTGGTTTAGGAAAGGTTTAATATCTTGGAGAGCAAGCTTAGTAGTACTATAAATAGGGGTCTAGGTTAATGTTTTTATTCGTCCCTTTTCTTTGTAAGTTCGTACGTTCGTTTGATTGAATAGAAAGAGTCGCGGGTTTGTCCCCTCAATATTTTGTGTTCGTGTTTGTTGATACGATTGTTTGAACCGTCTGGGCCAACAAAATCGGGCGAAAGAGGGCATACCTAAACACTAAATTTAATCTTTCAGCCACAGAACCTTTTCCTATCTCACACTTGCCAACCTCCTATCTCAATGCCTTATTAGACCCGAATTGGCAACAAGCTATGACCAATGAGTATAAAGCATTATTAGATAATTATACATGGGAATTGGTTCCTCCCCCAAATTCTCATCTAGTTATACGGTGTATGTGGTTGTTTAAACATAAATTTAATTCTGATGGTTCTTTAGACAGGTACAAAGCTCGGTTGGTTGTTAATGGGAAGTCCCGAACTGTCGGCATTGATTGCCTTAACACTTTTAGTTCGATTGTAAAACCAGTTACCATTCATACTGTGTTGACTAGAGGACTTTTCAGAAATTGGCTGATTAACCAACTTGATGCTAAAAATGAATTTCTTCATGGCAATTTGCAAGAAAAAGTATAAATGCATCAACCTACCAGGATCGTCAATCAAGCCGCACTGAATCTGGCATGTAAATTAAAACGGCCAGTTTATGGCTTAAAGCAGGCGCCACGGGCATGGTTCACTCACTTCTCTAATTTTATTTTATCAAAGGGGTTCAAGGGAAGTACATGTGATAACTCGTTGTTAGTTTATCAGCAAGGCCCGGACATGACATATCTACTTTTATATGTGGACGCAAGGAATTTCCACCTTGGGCGGGGGTGTCAACGAAACCAATCTTGGAGACATTGGTTTTTGTAAACTGGAACAGATGGATCGCCAGAAAGGGGTAATGGACCTTTCTAAGCGAGGAATACGTTCAAATTTGGTTGTCAACTCTAGGAAGTTCGACTTGTGGATAGGTCCACATAATTAATTTGAGTGATGAAAGGTCGTTGCATGCTTGGATCAAGTCTTATGAGCATTCCTTTAGACAAATTGCCAAAGTAAAGCCTTTATTTTGGGTTACTGCCACATATGTGCATGTTTTGGTGGTGGAAGAACGTGACATGTTAAATGTTTGAAGATCACATCTACTCAAGTTGTATTGAATAGCTTAGTTTAATGGCCACTCCCGCATATCCTTGGGAGTAGTCTTAACGATTACAGAAAGTTGTGCAATGGAAGCGCTTGCACTTCTCGCCTACCACTAGTCGAGCGATGGAGCCACCTGATAGTTCATGGTAAAACAAAACCAATGGCTCATATCAACACCATCCTCTCTTAATTTAAACGAGCTGAGCTCAAGCTTAGACGAACTTGTTCTCGGCTCTGCTACTTTATACCCTTAGTCGCAACCAATTTCAAATAATATAAACTACTTTTGATACATTTGGCTACTTCAGAGTTTTTGAATTTATTTTTAGCATTGTTTAATTATCTGACCTTTAAATCTCATAGTTCATGCATCAAAGGATAATTTATGATAAGACCAACTCAATTTATTATTATTATTATTATTATTATTATTATTATTATTATTATTATTATTATTATTATTATAAACATAACATAAATTTCCAACTCTTGTTATCTTGTTTCCGAACACTTTCCTTCAGTTGATTAATAAAAATCGTAACTTGACTTATCTGATAATGTTCATAGTGATGCATGCATATATGAGATGTGCATGTGCATTTTATATGGTCAACTTCGTATCTCAAATATATAACCTGATATTTGAGACCATAGAATACGACAGTGAATGGTCCCACACGTTAATGGGCGTGTAGATTGTAGAGTTTTTAGAAGGGTGTGGAAGCTTCACAAACACAAACACAAACACAAACACAACGCATCCCGATCCATTTTGGTTTCTTAACACACTAGTTAATGCCCCGCCCACGTTGTATTGCGTTACGCCAAATATTTCTTAACAAACTAAAACATAACGCTATCATAGTTTGTTAGAAAAGAAAAACGGGAAAAACAATACAATTTATCTAAAAGAGTAAATTGCCAAAATCGTCCCTAAGGTTTGGGCATGTTTGTCATTTTCATCCAAAACAACTTTTTTGTACCATATAGTCCTTTATATTTAGGATTTTTTTGCCATTTTCATCCAAACGTCATCCAAACGTCTGACTTTTTTTTGCCAAAATCGTCCCTGAGATTTGGGACCTTTTGTCATTTTCATCCAAATGTTTGATAGAAAAAATAAAGCAAACTAGATGTTTGGATGAAATGGAAAAAAATCCCAAAAGTGAAGGACTATATTGTACAAAAAATTTGTTTTCGATGAAAATTTTCACAAACTACTTAAGCTTTGTATCTAAGTCTGATAATCCAAAGAAGCGATTCGTTTGTGAACCAGTGGAAATGCGAAAGAAGAGTGAAAAAAGATACTAACTTACATAAATAAGAATTATAAGACCTTTTTAATAATTAAAATTTTATTTTAGAGTGTTTGTTTTATTATTTTTTGTTGGATTTATTAAACTAAGTTATGTTCATGGTTGTAAAAGTCCCGTCTAGGCTCCGAGTACTCCCCGAGTACTTGCTACAAGGTAGGCTGCCGAGGCCCGAGTACTGTTCTCCAAGGCCAATTACTCCCGAGTAATCTCCGCCTAGGCCGAGTACCTCCCGAGTACTCCCTAATCCGACTAGGAAGCGCCTAACGACTTTTGCAACCATGGTTATGTTTATATGTTTTATTATTATACGAACATATAATTAGAACAACATATGATATGTATTAGTTTAGTTAATGATAAGGTTATGTAATGATCGGTAGATAAGCGGGAAAACTTTTCAAATAACTGTCCTTGACAGTTACCCGCCTTTTCGAACCGCCAAATACTCATATGTATATATTCGAGTTACCGGAAACAATGTCCGGTATCAAGACATTTCTTCACGTTACTGAGATTTGTCCATTTCCTTTTCTCTACACATATTCATCAATATCATCTTCAATATGCACATCCAATTTGGTTCGATTGCTTATGACAACACTAATCCCACACTTAATTCCGCTGCACCAATGCACTCACATGCATATTCGTCTTCTGATTCCCTACAAAGTGGTATCAGAGCATTTAAAGGAAAGGAGAAGACGACTGAAATTCGATCATCATCAACACTATTACCGTGTCAACATTGTACAGACGAGATGAGGGGCAAGAATAAACAAAGATATCGGGAAAAGATATGTTTTGCCTGTCGAAAACCCGGGCATCAGATTTCTTCTTGCTTGAAGAAGGAAACCGATAAAGCAACCCAACTTATCCGGCAGGCAGTAAACACGGGGATACAGAACAAAGAAGAAGGAATCAAAGATCATCAGGAGATGATCGTTGTCGGTACCGAAGGAGGCCTCTGGAGTGACATATGGTACGTAAGTTCTGTGTTTAAACATCACATGGCCGGAAATCTAAATGTGTTTAAACGTATGAAACACATCATTGGGGTTGATACACAAACGGGAGAGAACAATTTCTTGTTCACACGGGGGGTTGGTTTGGTAGAAATCAAAACAAGTAATGAGATTATGAAAATTCAAAGTGTTCTTTACTCTCCGGAATTAGACCGAAACATTTTAAGCATGGATCAATTAACCATGCGACGTTTCACTGTCAATAAAGATGGTGATACTTGCAGAATTTTTCCCATGTTTTCTGTTCTGGTGAATAACACGGTTAATGAAGAGAGTGGGTTATCAAGGGAAGAAGAGATTGGGTTAAAAGAAAAGCAAAACATAATTGAAGAAGGGGTATTCGATGAAGATTTCAAACAACGTTACTTGAATTCCTATTTCGAAGAACTTCATCTGTCTTCACAAGAGACAGATTGGAGTATTATGATCGTTATGGCTATGGAATTCAAAGAATTTGAAGACTGTAGAGCGTTTATGAACTTACTGGATGATCGAGATTTTGTTGTCAAGTATAAACATATACTCGATTCAAAGTTTGAAGAACTGGTTAAATGGTTTCTATTCGAATATATGGGAATCTCAACAAGGCCGGTTCCACCAGTTGCTTCACACAAGAGAAAGATTAACTTACTGAGTCTGTACTTGTTGGTGGCCGTGGACGGGGGGGTTACAGGAATGTAACAACGGAGAACTTGTGGCCTGTAATAGCAAAGGATCTGGGATTCGATTATGAAGACGGAGATTACATGAGAGTCACATATGCCATGTATCTAGATATCCTAGAGTATTATTACAATTTCAAACAAGTTCAAAAGAAAGTGCAGGACAAGGAGACAGTCATAGAAGAAGGAAAGTCCACCGGTGGCTGCCATGAAAGATCAAAAAGTGCAGGAGAGGCTCAACAAGAATCTGCAGGGACTGCACAAGTCGCATTATTTGCAGGTATTGATGATGAAGACTGGAATCAAGGGAAAAGAAGGAAACGCTTCAATTTCAACTATGCAAGATGGGCTGTAGATGAAGCAAATCGAAGCGTTTTGGATCAAGCTCGGAAACATAACCTAGTTTAAGGGGGGTTATGTTGGATTTATTAAACTAAGTTATGTTTATATGTTTTATTATTATTCGAACATATAATTAGAACAACATATGATATGTATTAGTTTAGTTAATTATAAGGTTATGTAATGATCGGTAGATAAGCGGGAAAACTTTTCAAATAACTGTCCTTGACAGTTACCCGCCTTTTCTGTAACACCTCGAATTTTTGTGTCCAATGATGTGTTAACACGTGTCATTTGTTTACACGTGGGATTGATATTAAATAAAGGACTAATATTGACAAACCTTGAAAATATATAAATTCGAGGGTTATAAATGTCAAACAAGGGTAAATATACTGTATAGTAACCCTAAGTGGTGCTTGTACCTTCAAACGAATAAATCATGGATCGTACGGAAGCGAAACGCGGAAGAAAGTGAGAGAGTACAAGCTACAGGGGTTAACTGTGTCAACATGTTTAATTATACCTCTGAGTGACCCTTTAACGCTTCCGAGGCTTTGTAACAGTATTATACGCTCACTAGAATATACTGTATAAATTCCGCGAAGTTCCGTTTTAAAACGAGAAAGTTATGATCGAATTCGTATGAGAGGGGTTAAAAGCGTCAACAACAAAAGTTAAGGCTTTCAAAGTAATTAATAAACTAATCGGGGACTTAACAATGCGGGTAAGTAACACGAGGTCCTTAGTTGTAATTAACCGAGGGCCAAACCGCAAAGTTACCCCTTCAAACCCGAAAGGTCAGGTTAATAATTACGAAAGATTTCGTTATTAATTACCAGATTCTCGTCATCATTACAAAAGATTTTAAAAACTTGAAAACCTAACCTCTCGCGACCCGCGTTAAGTTTCGGGTTAAGTGAAGGCGGGCCGCGAGCCTTCTAATTGTACGCGCCTGGATTTAAACTTCAGGCGGCCCGCGTTAAAACATGCATGGATCCTCCATGCGGGCCGCGTGGGACGCCCAGATGCAGAAACCTTGGATTTTTATGCCTTTTGAGCTAGTGAACGATCAAACCATCAATAAATGAGGCATGGGCGCCCCCTACTCGACCCATAACTCTCTAGGACACCTGCCCATCATCCATACTCCTCTGTAGTATGAGTTGTAATGATCTCATGGCAATTTGAACACTATAAATAGGCATGTTTGGTTCATAACCAACACACACCTCAAACACTCAACTACTGATCATTCTAAGAGCTCTCAAGCTTCCTTCTCTGTTCTTAAGTCTTGCCTTAAGCTTCTGTAAGTATATCATACCTTCCATAGTTCTGTTTTTGCTTAGTTTAGCTCATAAATCCAACCGTCGTAACTAACGGTTGTCATAGCAATAGTTCATGAATGGTCCAGTGAATTGTCGAATCAAAAGTAGTTATGAGTTGGTATTTATGTGGGTAATAAACCCCATAAAAGGGTTCCCTCTGATCACCACTCTAACTATGTCGAATGTCGAGTCCAACGTGCACTTAAAAAGTCAACAGAAAGCTATTTTTGCGATTCTTGCATAATCTGTAATATAAATGATATGCAACCTGTTTAGACACTCATGAAACGTGATATTAAGTACATAAACTTGTTTACGCTCGTTTGAATCGACCATTTGCTATATTGACCCGGTTCGGAGCCGAATGTCGCAAAAGTTTGACTTTTGCTTTGACTTCAGTTCTGACCCGTTTTAGTGAGGTATAGATATGCCTTAGGACTCTCTTAGGACCAGGTTACATGATGGTATAACCCTCTGTGACCGGTTCATTGGTTTTCCGAGTCTTTTACGCATTTTCGTTAATCGCCTAAAAGTTGACCGTAACGGCCTTTTTAAAATAAAACGAGTATTTCGGATGCGTGAACGGACCATAACCTTGCTTACTAAATTATAAGCATGTCCTTAAAGTTTCACGTCAATCCGAGGTCTAGAATGAGAGTTATGCTAAAAAGCGCAATTAAAGTAAACTTTTGTAATAAGCGGCGCAATTAGCATAACGCCTATCTAAACCGAGATTTCGTCACCAAAACTTTTACCCACTGTTGTAAAATAATATTTTTGGAATTTTAAAGATTTTTAATAATTTTTACCTTGCTCATAACCTGCGGTTATGGCTACGGTTCGGTAAATACCGAATATGCCCTTTTCGGCCAAAACTTGAGTTCTACAAGGTCTTTTGACCCGATTCCAGTTGCTACTGATTTTAAATAATAAATAAAGTATTTTAGACTTTATAAACTGTCGGGAATCTCAGATTTCCTGTAGAACTCGAAAAGCTCTTTAAAAGTCTTTAAAAATGACCGAAAAACCCCTACGGGGCGTAATATTAACTTAAACTCGTTACGGGCATCACGGAAGGTATCCTACTGATGCCACAACCTCTTTAAGGCATATTGACCTAGGAAACAAGCGTAGGACTCTCATGGTTAACCGTTTCGCCTATTGCGCGCACGGTTCGGCTTATGGAACTAGTTTTCGTAAATTAGCCGATATGGGTCAAATTATATCATTATGACCCCAAAATCCAGAGTGTGAACTTTAAACCCATATAAAACAAGTCTCTGAACTTGTTGGGTCAGAATCACACTCCATTCTCGGTTTCCGCCTTTTCGCGCGGTTAAACCATATCTATCTTTTGAAACCGACCGGTCTAGGCTACGGCTAATATAAAGACCCGTTAGGATTCTAATAGGTTAATCAAAACCTTCATTCCAGAATAGGAGCCCCAGTAAAAGCTATCTGTGACGTAATCCATTAAGGAATATACTTGCAAAGGTAAATACTTTTAACTTATTTTCCCTTATACGGGCTTGGGTTACGGTATATTAATACCGCTTGATTGAGCATCATATCTTCCATCGCTTAGGTGGTTAATTGAATAATGTGGTCGGCTCATTTAAACAGTCTTGTTTCTTAAAAGCCTTTGAGGGGTTAATGACCGTTGTCCCGGATATCCTTGGCATCATTTATGAAATGGCCACGACCTCGACATCCCGGTGTAGGCGTACACCCAGTATATTATGTCGACATTATTATTATTAAAAAAGGTAGCCGTTGGTTTTTACACTACGGTTTTACGCAATGTGGTGTGTCTATTAATCTTTAACCCGGACAGGATCCGGGCTACTGAACGCATAAAAGGACATGTAATTCGTTCACAAGATTTTAATAATTTTCCCAAGTTATAAAAGAGTTTGTGCCTCGTGCATTCAAATCAATTTTAATAAACATTTTCAAATGTGTCAGTTGAACGTATTTACCAGTGTAAACTGACGTATTTTCCCCAAAAGATAAAGTGCAGGTACTACACGAAATTTGGCTGGTAATAGCTTCCTAGCATCCCGAATAGTCTCGCAAACTTGATGCTGTATCTGATTGAACAATACTTTACTATTATTTACGATCCCCTGTGGAAACAATTCGACTTCTGTAATACATTTGATATTACATTCAAAGGTTGAATTATATTTATCTTTATGCTTCCGCTGTGCATTCATATAATTGTGTGGTTTGACTATATTGTTGCCAACTACGTTACGGTAATCCCCCACCGGGCCCACCGGTGAGACACGTGGAAATCAGGGTGTGACAGGTTGGTATCAGAGCCAACATTGAGTGAATTAAACACTATCCTAACGTGTTTAATCTCAGTGACACAATTGCACATACTTGAGTCTAGACAAGAACTTAGGACAAATTCGAATTGTTATTCCAAATTTGTCTTTTCTTTATTATTGGTATTTAAAGTTTTATAAAGCAGGAAATATGCCGCCAGTGATATTCCGAGGAAGAGGAAGGGGAAGAAGAGGTAGAGGAGAGATCGTTACTTATCACGATCACGAAGCCGGTCCTTCAGGTACGCGAGCTCCTTCAACCACAAGGAGTGAAGAGCCGCAAAGGCGAAGAGACCTGTATGAACCTGCGAGGCATTCCACCTCGCATAGCTCGACGCCGTCGTACCGGCACTCATTCGGGCCAAATTCCGAGAATGACCCCAACAACACGCAACCCTCCTTCATACCTCTACAGCGTTCGGTATCACACCGAAATTTTGACGACCCTACTCCATACTTCAGAGGTCAGTTCAATCCAGCTGACTACATCCAGGAACCTTCAGGTTTTGTTCCGCTAGGGCCACAAGATCATTTCTCCGAAGATCATATGGACGAGGATACTGATCTGACAAAACCTGCTCGTGGTACGCCCACGCATCCAATAGAAGTCTCTGATGGGTCATCCTTCCATGGCACACCCTATCAGGGACCAGATAGTTTCCAAGCGTTGTTTGACCGACATGAGTGGTACTACACACCACCTCAGCAGACATCACAACAACCTCGACATCCGCAAGATCCTTCCGAGGATTCACGCTTCGTGGCAGTTACGCCATCACCTCCGCTGTCACACCCCCAAAATCCCACCTGCGGAGTACTACCGCTTGGAGGCGTGACTGCCCAGGATCCAGCCACCAATCATACTGAACAAGCATATAAATAGTTATCAAAGTTTAACCATTCACGATTGGTGTTCCAAAACAAATAAGTTTAAGTTGCAAGCGGAAGCATAAGTTTAAAGTTATGACATATGTTCCAAAAGTTTCAAGTTTAACATAGCATGTAGCAATCCCTGTCCCACAACGATCTTCCTCCATGCAAGCTCCCACTGAGTACCTATGGTCCTGCAAAGCATGTAGTAACGAGTCAACAACTAGTTGAGTGAGTTCACGGGTGGGCGTTCGTTTTAGTTGTTTCGAAAACAGTTTACTTTATCTGGCATCCTGCCGTGGGGGTTACCCCATAGTTTTAAAAACGTGACCAGTTCGTTCCCAGTTACTCCGGCACTCCGGCCGTGGGGGCTACCCCATGTAGTTATCAGGCATTTCGGCCGTGGGGGCTACCCCATGTACATCATCTGGCTCTCCAGCCGTGGGGGCTACCCCATGTGTATACTAGACTCGTTACCGTATCGATTGCTGACTGTAGTCATGTTTATGTGCCCTGAAAACATCAATGTCTATCATCATTGACGTGCCCCAGATCCATTAGTTCACGCCCGTCCTCTGCGGCACGGTGTGAGGCTTGTCAGACCTAAATAGCGCTATCTAACTAATGACCCGCTCGCCATTGGCCCGGCGATTAGTCGATACAAAAAGGAGGGACTTCGTGATAGAGTTTTAGTCTAGTACGTTTATCCGTCCATCCGGACGAGGAATCACATTCCTGAACCACTGACGTCCTACCCAAGGTAGACGAGGAACCACGTTCCTTAACCCCGTTCCCAACCCAGGGAATCCCATGCTTTGTAAAGGGTGTGAACTCACCTCGGTTTGCTCGGCAGTTAATCACAGAAAGTCAATCAAGTCGCAAGTAGTCAATAACGTCCTAACACGGATATCACGTATAATCAGATTCGAACCAAGTAGTGTACAAATGTTCAACACGCATGGAAATCACGTATAATCAGTAACAGTTCACAGTTAACATTCAAACACAATCCACAGTCCAAACAGTTGGGCTCGTGATAACAGGCCCAAATAACCAATCAACCGTAGCACAGAAGTTCATAAGTCCGGCCCACTAACTAAGGCCCAAAGTGTGGTCTCGAGTCGCAACCGGACTCGCAAGCATGGTCTCGAGTCATGCTGTGTGTTGATCATGGATGGTTGCGAGTCGCAACTGGTGTCGCAACCATGGTTTCGATTCATCATGCTGAGGTCTCGAGTCGCAACGGGACTCGTAACCTGTGGTTTCGGCTTGTCCTGTTATGGTTGCGAGTCGCAACCGCGTGGTCTCGAGTCATCACGCTGTGGTTGCGAGTCGTAACCGGGTGATTGCGAGTCGGTAACAGTCGTTTTCAAGTTCACGTGTTGATGCAGATGGTCAGATTAATGGTACAGTATAATCAGGCCCAAATCCGGAAATAACCAATAGAATTCCACTAACATATTTCCTAATCAGGTTATTAGTCAAAGATGGATCAAAATCACAAGGGTTTTCAATCTTCAACTATCATTCAAAGTGTTCTTCATACATTCAAAGCATATATTCAAGTTCTTCATAACATAAACAACACTTATTCACCCAAAATCATGAACAACTATCAAGATACAATTTACTAGCATGCATCCTACTTGACAACCATATTTATTAGCCGATTTTTCTTAGTATAAATACCCAAACTTTTCGGATCAAACCCAAATGCAACCAATATCATCATTCACCTTTTTGTCATACCATGAACCCATTTTCAACATCAAATATGTATAGTTCCACTCATAACAAGAAACATTCATGAACCGATTTCTTTTCAAAACATTATGTATAACTCATCTTAACATATTGTCACATAATCTCATCTTACAAACATAACATAAACACACTAACATTTAACAAAGCATTAAGAACACTAACCGGTTATGGGTTTCGAGGGTGTGTGAAAGGCTTCCAACCGGGTGTGTGTGTGAGCCGATCCAAGTCCAAAGATCCAAGAATGGTGGAGTGTGTTTGTGTTCTAGAGTTTAGGTGAGAGAGAGAAGTAGGAGAGTGTGTGTTGTAATGTTCAACAAAATGGTAACACTAACTAAGGTAGTGTATTTATAGTCAAAGTTCCAAGTGTGTGCACCCTATGGGTTTCGGCTAAGGGTTTACGGCCCAAAGGCCCAACCGGCCAAAGGTTCTCGGCCCAAGGCCCAAAACCGATTACTAGTCACTCGAGACCTCATGGTCTCGAGTCGGGTTCCTTGTTGTTTCGTGTCGGGTTCTCGGTTCACATATAACACACATACATATATACATACAATGCACACAAAACAAAGCACATAAAAGTTCACGTTATCATTTTAACTAGTCACATAACGTACAAGCAAGTTACAACGAAAGGTTCTAGATTTCGAGTTGTCACATCATCCCCAAGTTGAAAGAAATTTCGTCCCGAAATTTGATGGCACTCACTGAGGAAGCTAGTTAAGTTGCATGGTTTTCCTGGTTTTCCTGGGGTGTCACATCCACCCCCCGTTGATCTGGAATTTCGTCCCGAAATTCCGTAGCTTCAGCCTCAGTAGCGTTTGTACTGTTCTCAAACAGTTGGGGATACTTTTGTTTCATCCGATCTTCGCGCTCCCAGGTAAACTCTGGGCCGCGACGTGAGTTCCAACGAACTCGAACAAGAGGTATTCTAGTGCTCTTGAGGACCTTAACATCCCGGTCCGTGATCTCGACAGGTTCTTCGACGAATTTCAACTGTTCGTCGATCGTGAGTTCCTTCAGAGGAACTACGTGCGTCTCATCTGACAGACACTTCTTCAGATTTGACACATGGAAAACGTTGTGAACTGCCCCGAGTTCTGCTGGTAATTTCAGTCTGTAGGCCACCTTGCCTATTTTCTCAAGAATTTCGAAAGGTCCAACGTACCGTGGATTGAGTTTGCCGCGTTTACCAAAACGAACCACACCCTTCCAGGGTGAAACTTTGAGTAAAACCCGCTCCCCAACCTGGAGCTCGAGTGGTTTCCTGCCCTTATCGGCGTATGCCTTCTGACGGTCACGAGCGGCCGCCATGCGTTGTCGTATTTGAGCGATCCGCTCAGTAGTGTCTACCACATGTTCTGGACCAGTGATTTGACTATCCCCCACCTCTGCCCAACAGAGGGGTGACCGGCATTTACGTCCGTACAATGCCTCAAACGGAGCAGCTTTAATGCTGGTGTGGTAGCTGTTATTATACGAGAATTCTACGAGTGGCAGATGCTTTTCCCAGCTGTTGCCAAAGTCGATTACACAAGCGCGAAGCATGTCTTCTAGTGTTTGGATAGTACGCTCGGACTGCCCGTCCGTCTGCGGGTGGTACGCTGTGCTCATATCAAGACGTGAGCCAAAAGACTTGTGCATTGCCTGCCACAGTTCCGAAGTAAAACGTGCATCTCGATCAGAGATAATAGAAGTGGGCACCCCGTGCCTCGAAACAACTTCCTTGAGGTATATTTCTGCTAAAGTGGAGAATTTATCCGTCTCCTTGATTGCCAAAAAGTGTGCGGATTTTGTGAGTCGATCCACGATCACCCAAATAGTATCGTTCCCGCGCTGTGATCTAGGTAAGCCAGTAACGAAATCCATGGAAATTTGCTCCCATTTCCATTGTGGTATCTCTGGTTGCTGAAGTAGGCCTGAAGGTTTCTGATATTCCGTCTTTACTCGTGCACAAGTCAAACACTTGCTGACATAAGTTGCTATGTGGGCCTTCATGCTAGGCCACCAATACGTAGTTTTGATATCGTGGTACATCTTGTCCGAACCAGGGTGTACCGAGTAGCGAGATTTGTGCGCTTCATCCATCACAAGTTCGCGTAAGTCGCCGTAGAGTGGGACCCAAATGCGTCCTGTTACATAATAAGCACCGTCTTCCTTCTGTTCTAAGTGTTGCCTTGACCCGCGTAGGGCTTCAGCTCTAACGTTTTCTGGTTTCAGTGCTTCTATCTGAGCAGCTCGTATTTGCGAAGGTAGACTAGAATGGATCGTGAGTTGTAAAGCTCTTACGCGCTTAGGCGTAGTGTCCTTCCGACTGAGGGCGTCTGCCACAACATTGGCCTTGCCCGGGTGATACCTGATAGAGCACTCGTAATCATTCAGCAGCTCGACCCATCGTCGCTGCCGCATATTCAGTTCCTTCTGCTTGAATATGTGTTCTAAACTTCTGTGGTCGGTGTAGATGGCGCACTTGGTTCCGTACAGGTAATGCCGCCATAGTTTAAGTGCGAAAACAACAGCTCCCAGCTCTAAATCATGTGTCGTGTAGTTCTTCTCGTGAACTTTGAGTTGTCGTGAGGCGTAAGCTATGACTTTATCTCGTTGCATCAATACACAACCAAGACCTTGAATTGATGCATCACAGTAAACCACAAAATCTTCTGTGCCCTCTGGCAATGAAAGGATAGGTGCACTGCAAAGTCTATCCTTTAGATGCTGAAAAGCTAACTCTTGTGCATTTCCCCAACGATAAACAACGCCTTTCTGCGTTAGTAAGGTGAGAGGCTGCGCGATCTTAGAAAAATCCTTAATGAATCTCCTGTAGTAACCTGCCAATCCCAAAAATTGGCGAATTTCCTTTGGTGTGCGAGGCGCAGGCCAGTTCTTAATAGATTCCACTTTGGATGGATCAACGTGAATCCCATCCTTGTTCACCACATGCCCTAGGAAATGGACCTCTCGAAGCCAGAAGTCGCATTTCGAGAACTTTGCGTAAAGCTGTTCCTTCCGGAGGAGTTCCAAAATAAGTCGTAGATGTTGTTCGTGCTCTTCCTTGCTCTTAGAATAGATCAGGATGTCGTCGATGAAGACTATAACAAACTTGTCCAGATACGGTTTGCACACTCGATTCATCAAATCCATAAAAACTGCCGGTGCGTTCGTCAGCCCAAACGGCATGACTAGAAACTCATAGTGCCCATATCGAGTCCTAAAGGCCGTCTTAGAGACATCCTCTTCCCGAACTCTCAGCTGGTGATATCCCGATCTCAGATCGATCTTTGAATAGTAGCTCGACCCCTGCAACTGGTCGAACAAGTCGTCAATACGCGGTAGAGGATAACGATTCTTCACAGTCACCTTGTTGAGTTCGCGATAGTCGATACACATTCTGAAGGTACCATCCTTCTTCTTCACAAATAACACTGGAGCTCCCCAAGGCGATGAGCTAGGACGAATGAAACCCTTATCCAAGAGTTCTTGTAGTTGCGTGGAGAGTTCTTCCAACTCTGATGGCGCTAAACGATAAGGTGCACGGGCTACAGGCGCGGCTCCAGGAGCTAGATCAATCTGAAACTCGACTTGGCGATGGGGCGGAAGACCAGGTAATTCCTCAGGGAATACCTCAGGATAATCGCGTACAACCGGAAAATCTTCTAGCTTCTTCTCCTTTTCTGTGGTATCAGTAACTAGAGCCAAAATCGTTGTGTGGCCCTTTCATAAGCATTTCTGGGCCTTAAGAAGAGAGATGATGTTCTCAACAGCACTTCTCTTGTCGCCACGTATCATGAGAGGTTCACCACCTAAACCAGGAATACGAACGATCTTTTCGTTGCAAAGAATCTCTGCTCGGTGTTGGGATAACCAATCCATCCCAATGACAACGTCGAAACTACCCAAGACAATAGGAATAAGATCGATGGCGAAGGTCTGGTTAGCGAGAATAAGCTGGCAACCCTTGACTACGTGTGAGGCTTCCAAATTCTTACCATTAGCTAGCTCTACAGTGTGCTTGTCGCTCAGGGGTGTAGGAATACGCTTAAGCATCTTACTGACTTCTAGTGACACATAGCTAGTATCGGCACCCGAATCAAATAAGACTGTAACATAAAAGTCGTCGAGAAGGAACTTACCCGTCACCACGTTGGGATCATTCCTTGCTTCACCTTGGCCAATCACGAACACTCGTCCCCTAGCACCATTGTTGTTGTTGTTCCCATTGTTACCATTCCCCTGATTGTTGTTGTTGTTCTGATTCAGTTGGGGACAATCCTTCTTGAAGTGGCCTTCAGCTCCACACTGAAAGCACCCTTTGTTGTTACCCTGCTGCTGTCGCTGGTTCTGCTGAGGTTGCTGACGATTCTGATTGGCGGGGTATGCGCTCCTGCAATCCTTTGCAACATGACCAGGCTTGTTGCACCGATGACAGTTGCCCCTGGTGCATGGCCCACTGTGGTGTAGGCCGCAACGATTGCACTTGGGGTGATTCCCCTTGTATCCACCATGACTTTGACCACTAGATGACTGCTGACCGGGGCTCTTGTGATCATCCGTCTTTCTCTGCTGAGACTGGGTTTGCACTGAAGTTGAACCCCTGCTTGAAGTTCCATCCCATTTCCGTTTATCTCCACTAGAAGCACCAGAAGTAGTTGCAGCACCTATACGCTTCGGTAACTTGTTCTGCTCCACCGCTTGATCAGTAAGACGGTGAGCCAACTGTACAACCTGCTGGATAGTAGTCAACCTCGCTGAAGTCACATGACTTTGGATCTCTGGCACCAAGCCCTTGAGATAGAGTTCAATTCGCTTATACGGAGGATCCACCATAGTAGGACACAACAAGGCAAGCTCATGCGATCTCTTAGTGTATGCCTCAATTTCTGATCCTGACATCTTGAGATTGTAAAACTCATCCTCCAGTTTGTGAATGTCGTCACGACTGCAGTATTCCTCCCTGATCATTTCCTTGAAGTTTTCCCATGGGGTGGCGTTGGCAGCAACCAACCCTAACATCTGCACTTGAGCATTCCACCACGTGAGAGCCAAACCCTCGAGAGTACCAGTAGCATACTTCACCCTGCGCGCTTCAGGGCATTCGCACATTTCGAACACAGACTCCAGTTTCTCAAACCAGTGTAGGAGACCTACTGCTCCTTCAGTGCCGCTAAAAGTTGTGGGTCGACAGTCCATAAAGGTCTTAAAAGTGCACACCGGTGCCTGAGCATACTGACCTAAGGTATGTGAAAGAAAGACAGAGTTTAACACAAAGGTTGGTTCACGAGAGTAGGATCCAAATGATCCTAGAACATTTCGGACTGCAGGATATACCTCCTGCGTGTGCGGCTGCGAGCGCTGCGGCAACTCGCTCGTTGATCAAAGCCGTCAACTGGGCTTGTGTCATGTTAACGCGTCCAGACATGGTTCTTCATAATAAGAGTAATACGTGTGAGAGAGGTTCGCGAAAGTACAATAGTAGGACAGAGTAAGCACGCACGTGTTCAAACAACAGTAGCTATACTAATCAAGCATACTATGAGCAATGTACTACGTAATTAACAAGTAGGCAATATACATACATCATATTACCTAGAACATCGAGCCTTGCATGAGGAGCGAAGTGTCGTTGTGGACCGTTGAGCACTAAACCGGTTATAGTCTGGTTTTAACAAAAACGTTTCTCCTTTATTAAAACCAAGTTCACTATAACCAATGGCTCTGATACCAATCTGTCACACCCCCAAAATCCCACCTGCGGAGTACTACCGCTTGGAGGCGTGACTGCCCAGGATCCAGCCACCAATCATACTGAACAAGCATATAAATAGTTATCAAAGTTTAACCATTCACGATTGGTGTTCCAAAACAAATAAGTTTAAGTTGCAAGCGGAAGCATAAGTTTAAAGTTATGACATATGTTCCAAAAGTTTCAAGTTTAACATAGCATGTAGCAATCCCTGTCCCACAACGATCTTCCTCCATGCAAGCTCCCACTGAGTACCTATGGTCCTGCAAAGCATGTAGTAACGAGTCAACAACTAGTTGAGTGAGTTCACGGGTGGGCGTTCGTTTTAGTTGTTTCGAAAACAGTTTACTTTATCTGGCATCCTGCCGTGGGGGTTACCCCATAGTTTTAAAAACGTGACCAGTTCGTTCCCAGTTACTCCGGCACTCCGGCCGTGGGGGCTACCCCATGTAGTTATCAGGCATTTCGGCCGTGGGGGCTACCCCATGTACATCATCTGGCTCTCCAGCCGTGGGGGCTACCCCATGTGTATACTAGACTCGTTACCGTATCGATTGCTGACTGTAGTCATGTTTATGTGCCCTGAAAACATCAATGTCTATCATCATTGACGTGCCCCAGATCCATTAGTTCACGCCCGTCCTCTGCGGCACGGTGTGAGGCTTGTCAGACCTAAATAGCGCTATCTAACTAATGACCCGCTCGCCATTGGCCCGGCGATTAGTCGATACAAAAAGGAGGGACTTCGTGATAGAGTTTTAGTCTAGTACGTTTATCCGTCCATCCGGACGAGGAATCACATTCCTGAACCACTGACGTCCTACCCAAGGTAGACGAGGAACCACGTTCCTTAACCCCGTTCCCAACCCAGGGAATCCCATGCTTTGTAAAGGGTGTGAACTCACCTCGGTTTGCTCGGCAGTTAATCACAGAAAGTCAATCAAGTCGCAAGTAGTCAATAACGTCCTAACACGGATATCACGTATAATCAGATTCGAACCAAGTAGTGTACAAATGTTCAACACGCATGGAAATCACGTATAATCAGTAACAGTTCACAGTTAACATTCAAACACAATCCACAGTCCAAACAGTTGGGCTCGTGATAACAGGCCCAAATAACCAATCAACCGTAGCACAGAAGTTCATAAGTCCGGCCCACTAACTAAGGCCCAAAGTGTGGTCTCGAGTCGCAACCGGACTCGCAAGCATGGTCTCGAGTCATGCTGTGTGTTGATCATGGATGGTTGCGAGTCGCAACTGGTGTCGCAACCATGGTTTCGATTCATCATGCTGAGGTCTCGAGTCGCAACGGGACTCGTAACCTGTGGTTTCGGCTTGTCCTGTTATGGTTGCGAGTCGCAACCGCGTGGTCTCGAGTCATCACGCTGTGGTTGCGAGTCGTAACCGGGTGATTGCGAGTCGGTAACAGTCGTTTTCAAGTTCACGTGTTGATGCAGATGGTCAGATTAATGGTACAGTATAATCAGGCCCAAATCCGGAAATAACCAATAGAATTCCACTAACATATTTCCTAATCAGGTTATTAGTCAAAGATGGATCAAAATCACAAGGGTTTTCAATCTTCAACTATCATTCAAAGTGTTCTTCATACATTCAAAGCATATATTCAAGTTCTTCATAACATAAACAACACTTATTCACCCAAAATCATGAACAACTATCAAGATACAATTTACTAGCATGCATCCTACTTGACAACCATATTTATTAGCCGATTTTTCTTAGTATAAATACCCAAACTTTTCGGATCAAACCCAAATGCAACCAATATCATCATTCACCTTTTTGTCATACCATGAACCCATTTTCAACATCAAATATGTATAGTTCCACTCATAACAAGAAACATTCATGAACCGATTTCTTTTCAAAACATTATGTATAACTCATCTTAACATATTGTCACATAATCTCATCTTACAAACATAACATAAACACACTAACATTTAACAAAGCATTAAGAACACTAACCGGTTATGGGTTTCGAGGGTGTGTGAAAGGCTTCCAACCGGGTGTGTGTGTGAGCCGATCCAAGTCCAAAGATCCAAGAATGGTGGAGTGTGTTTGTGTTCTAGAGTTTAGGTGAGAGAGAGAAGTAGGAGAGTGTGTGTTGTAATGTTCAACAAAATGGTAACACTAACTAAGGTAGTGTATTTATAGTCAAAGTTCCAAGTGTGTGCACCCTATGGGTTTCGGCTAAGGGTTTACGGCCCAAAGGCCCAACCGGCCAAAGGTTCTCGGCCCAAGGCCCAAAACCGATTACTAGTCACTCGAGACCTCATGGTCTCGAGTCGGGTTCCTTGTTGTTTCGTGTCGGGTTCTCGGTTCACATATAACACACATACATATATACATACAATGCACACAAAACAAAGCACATAAAAGTTCACGTTATCATTTTAACTAGTCACATAACGTACAAGCAAGTTACAACGAAAGGTTCTAGATTTCGAGTTGTCACATCATCCCCAAGTTGAAAGAAATTTCGTCCCGAAATTTGATGGCACTCACTGAGGAAGCTAGTTAAGTTGCATGGTTTTCCTGGTTTTCCTGGGGTGTCACATCCGCCACCGGTACAGCCAGTAGTACCTGATCCGCCTAGGCGTAGGAGGACAAATGCTCGTATGTCCACACGAGGAGGAGGGTATTTCCACTTCAGCACCCCTCGACACTCTAGTAGTAGCCACTATCCGCCACTACAAGAAGAAGGACCTTCAAGTCCTATACAGGAGGCGAACTCCGCACCAGCTGCACCAAATTCGCCACCATTTGGGTATGACCAACCCATACCTGCTTACACGGGTCCAACGGCTTACAACCCGTTCGAACCGTCGCAAGCGCATTACAACTACAATTATGAGCGCGACCCATATGTGGTGTCGGCTAGATATAATGCACGCTATCCTGACGGAGCTCATGGGAGCACCGGACTACTCAGCTCATGGGTATCCAATACCTCCCAGACCTCCAGTTCCGCAACAAGCGCCACAACCACGTTTCTCTCCTCCTGAGCAGGAAGAGATACTCCAACGATTGGATCGTGTGGAGAGAGAGTTCGAGGAAGAGAAAAAGAGCCACCGAGGATTTCTCAAAGGCTTGGCGAACCTAGTAAAGGGCAAAAAGAAGAAACGTGACCACTAGCCCTTAATAGTTGTACTAATGTAATTTCTACTTTGAAATAAGTCCCTGCGAGGACATTTATCGTATTGCAGTCCCTACGTGGACTTATCTTTTAGTCCTTGTATGGACACTTATCTTGTATCAGTCCCTGCGTGGACTTGTCACTTATTTTAAAACCTCTAAGTAGGTATGTACTTGTTTAAAGTCCCGTTTAGGGCAATATGTGATAGTATTTGAGATTTTGGAATGTATGATATGAGTTTTGTTTTAATATATATAAAATAAATCAAAACCATTCCTTTTAAATTTGATCTGCCAATATAAAGAATCTTAGAGTGAAACCTAGCCAGGTGTCTTTTAAGATCCGGCCAAGATGGTACGACCAAATTAAAAGATTCAGATTCCCTGTTAACCTCTGCAAGCATGTTGACGATCATGGCAGATGTGATTCATTAAAATCACACACGTCATTTTTATACAATAATCCTTTAAAGGATTCCAAAGCCCAAATTAATGATATAATAAATCATGGGTCAAATCATCAATAAAGATGATCATTATTAAAACATCCATTTGTGATGTGGTGCCTACGGGCCAACCTTATTAAAACATCCATTTGTGATGTAGTGCCTACGGGCCAACTTTATTAAAACATCCATTAGAGATGTAGTGCCTACGGGCCAATCTTATTAAACATCCATTAGCGATGTAGTGCCTACGGGCCGACCTTATTAAAACATCCATTAGTGGTATAGTGCCTATGGGCCGTAATAATTGTCTTATAAAGGACAAAAGACAGTGGTAGTTTATGACTCCCTGCCGGAAAGGGGTAAAATAACTACGGTTCAAACCTCTATGCCTTTGATTCTCTGAAATCTCGGCTAATATTATAAAACATCCTCGTGATTAGGCTTTATGCCGCTGATATTATTGTTATAGCTAAAATAGGATATATTCAGATCCTAAAACTAAGTGAGTAATAAGTTAATCAGGTATGGTCTCTGTTACCATTATTAACAAATTGTCATAAAAGACAATCCTATAATAAACTCCTAAATAAAATTTTGTTATCTTCTGTAACAGATACAAGTTACAATGGCGGATCCCAACGGAGAAAACAGCCATACAAACGAAGATGACTATGATAATGCGCAGGTGCATTTGACAGGCGCACAACTAAAGGCTCTGATTGACAACGCTGTTCAGGCAGCTCTTGATCGTCAATACACTGAGTCTCACAGCAGAACCGTATCAAAACCACCCTCCAAACCAAAGTCACAATCCAAACCACTCTCCAAACCCAAGAAAGATGACGATAATCACTCGTCCGCTGAGAATAGTATTCGTCGCGAACGAGAATATACTGATGCATCCGGTGCCAAGGGCTGCACCTACAAGTACTTCGTGTCTTGTAAGCCCCGGGAATTCACAGGGGAAAAGGGTGCTGTTGATTGTATCACCTGGCTGGATGAGATGGACACTATTGTGGACATCAGTGGGTGTGCGGAGAAGGATGTGGTGAAGTTTGTGTCACAATCATTTAAGGGCGAGGCCCTAGCATGGTGGAGAGCGTTGGTACAAGCATCGGGTAAGTCTGCTCTATACAAGATGACATGGGAGGAATTTATTGCTCTCATTAAGGAAAACTACTGTCCTCAGCATGAGGTAGAGAAGATCGAGTCTGATTTTGTGTCACTGGTGATGACAAACCTGGACTGCCAGGCCTATTTGACGAGCTTCAATACGATGTCTCGCCTTATCCCGTACCTTATGACACCAAAGTCCAGGAGAATCGCCCGTTTCATTGGGGGCTTAGAGCCTGCTATAAAGGCGAGTGTAAAGGCCTCTCGGCCGACGACCTTCAGGTCAGTAACTGACCTCTCCTTGTCTCTCACTTTAGACGCTGTTCGTCTGAGGACGCTAAGGAGCAAGGAGGCGGAAAAGAGGAAACGTGAGGACGACACCTCACGTAGGTCAGGAAAGAAACATCGTGGAAACGGTGAAGGCAAGAGAGGGACTGAAGCAAAGAAAGATGGCCAAGCTGGAGAAAGGCCCAAATGCAAAATCTGCCAGAAACCCCACTCTGGGAAATGTAGGTTTGGGTCAAATTCACAGTCCCAGCCAAAGTCTTTTGTCTGTGGACTATGCAAGTCCAAGGACCATAAGACGGTGGACTGCAAGAAAATCAAGGATGCAACATGCTATGGTTGCAACGAAAAGGGGCATATCAAGAGTAACTGTCCCAAGAATGCCAGGAAACCAGAAGAGAACAAGAAGACAAATGCGAGAGTCTTCCGTATGGATGCAAAGGAGGCTGTGCTGAACGACAATGTACTTACAGGTACTTTTCTCGTAAATAATATATTTGCAAGAGTACTTTTCGATTCAGGCGCTGATAAATCCTTTGTAGACCAAAAATTTTGCAAACTATTGGATATGCCTATCAAAACCCTAGATGTGAAATACGAAGTAGAGTTAGCAGACGACACGATAGAAACCGTCTCCACTGTTCTAGAGGAATGTTAAATGTCCATTAAGAACCACTCTTTTCCTCTATCTCTACTTCCCTTCAAACTAGCAGGTTTCGACATTGTTCTGGGCATGGACTGGTTATCCCGCAACCAGGCCCAAATCGTTTGCAACAAAAGGCATATAGTACTAAAGACTCCGAGTGGTGAATCGCTTACCATTCGAGGCGACACGCAGTATGGATTACCAGAGGACGTATCTATGCTCAAGGCTTCTAGATGCTTGAACAGAGGCTGTATCATTTACATGGCTCAGGTGATAATTGAAGAGCCCAAGCCGAAGATAGAGGATCTTCCTGTTATTTCTGAATATCCCGAGGTTTTCCCCGAAGAACTACCTGGATTACCCCCAGATAGACAAGTAGAATTCAGAATAGATATCATTCCTGGAGCAGCTCCCATTGCTAGAGCGCCTTACAGGCTAGCTCCGACAGAAATGAAGGAATTAAGGACCCAGTTGGATGAACTGTTGGCAAAAGGTTTTATCAGACCTAGTTCGTCTCCCTGGGGAGCACCGGTCCTATTTGTGAAGAAGAAGGACGGATCGATGCGTTTGTGCATCAATTATCGTGAGCTCAATAAAGTTACCATAAAGAATAGATATCCTTTGCCAAGGATCGACGATCTGTTCGATCAACTGCAAGGAGCGAGCTACTTCTCGAAGATCGACTTAAGGTCGGGCTATCATCAACTAAAGGTCAGAGATGAAGACGTGCATAAGACAGCATTTAGGACTTGCTACGGTCATTACGAGTTCCTAGTGATGCCTTTTGGGCTCACAAATGCACCGGCTGCGTTCATGGATCTCATGAATCGCGTCTGCAAGCCGTACTTGGACAAATTTGTCATCGTCTTCATCGACGATATCCTTATATATTCCAAGAACCAAGCTGACCACGAGAAACACCTCCGTTGTATTCTCGAATTGCTACAGCGTGAGAAACTCTACGCCAAATTCTCTAAATGTGAATTCTGGCTACGAGAAGTCCAATTTTTGGGTCACGTTGTAAGTGAGCGTGGTATCCAGGTGGATCCCGCTAAGGTGGAGGCAGTCATGAATTGGCAAGAGCCAAAGACGCCTACCGAAATTCGTAGTTTCCTGGGGTTAGCAGGATACTACAGAAGATTCATTGAGATTTTTTCGAGGATTGCTGCGCCCTTGACTTCCCTAACCAAGAAGAAAGAAAAGTTCATTTGGGGCCCAAAGCAGCAAGAATCTTTCGAAATACTGAAGCAGAAGCTAAGCAACGCACCTGTGTTGACACTACCGGAAGGTACAGATGAATTCATAGTTTACTGCGATGCGTCGCACACAGGCATGGGGTGTGTGCTTATGCAAAAAGGCAAGGTTATTGCCTATGCTTCAAGGCAATTAAAGGTACACGAAAAGAATTACACCACCCATGATTTGGAGTTGGGTGCCGTTGTATTTGCATTGAAATTATGGAGGCATTACCTCTATGGTATTAAATTTGTGATTTATTCTAATCACAAAAGCCTTCAACACCTGTTCAACCAGAAAGAGTTGAACATGAGGCAACGCCGTTGGATGGAAACCTTGAATGATTATGATTGTGAGATCAGGTACCATCCTGGCAAACCGAATGTAGTCGCTGATGCCCTAAGCAGAAAAGAAAGGGTGAAACCTATTCGAATCAATGCCAAGAGCATTGAAGTCAGGAATAATTTGCTTGAAAGAATATTAGCTGCACAGCGAGAGGCTGTGTTGGAAGCTAATTATCCTAAGGAAAAGTTAGGAGTAACTGAAGAGCAGTTAACTCTTAGCAAGGATGGAATCCTTAGACTGAACGGACGAATATGGGTTCCGATTCATGGAGGACTACGAGATGTTATCCTCCAGGAGGCCCATAGTTCCAAATATTCTGTCCATCCTGGAGCCGACAAGATGTATCAGGATTTAAAGGCAAATTACTGGTGGATAGGCTTGAAAAAGTCTGTAGCCGCCTATGTAGCCAAATGCTTGACTTGTGCGCAAGTCAAGGCTGAGCATCAAAAGCCATCTGGCTTGCTACAACAGCCTGAACTCCCTGAGTGGAAGTGGGAATGCGTAACGATGGATTTTATTACCAAGTTACCAAAAACCAGGAAAGGAAACGACACAATATGGGTCATAGTCGATAGGCTGACTAAATCAGCTCATTTTCTACCCATCAAGGAGACGTATAGCTCCGATATGCTAGCCCAACTTTATGTTGATAAGATTGTAGCCTTACACGGCATACCTATGTCTATTATCTCCGACAGGGATACTCGATACACGTCTCATTTCTGGAAGAGTTTCCAGCAATCTTTGGGCACGCGTTTGAACTTCAGTACGGCTTACCATCCACAGACAGACGGTCAGAGTGAGCGTACTATCCAAACGCTAGAAGACATGCTTCGTGCATGTGCGATCGATTTAGGTGGTAACTGGGACAATAACCTACCCCTAATCGAATTCTCCTACAATAATAGCTACCATACCAGCATAAAGGTTGCGCCTTTCGAGGCATTATACGGTAGGAAATGTAGATCGCCTGTTTGTTGGGCGGAAGTGGGAGAGGTCCAATTATCAGGACCGGAGATAGTTTTCCAGACAACGGATAAGATTGTCCAGATTCGGGAACGTCTCAAGGCTGCCAGAGATAGGCAGAAAAGTTACGCTGATCCGAAGCGTAAGGATTTTCACTTCGAAGTGGGTGAAAAAGTATTGCTTAAAGTATCACCCTAGAAAGGGGTGATGCGTTTCGGCAAGAAAGGCAAACTGAGTCCGAGATACATAGGACCTTTTGAGGTCATTGAACGTGTCGGGTCAGTTGCCTATAAGTTGAACTTGCCTGAAGAGCTCAATGGAATTCACAATGTGTTCCACATCTGAAATCTCAAGAAGTGCTTCGCCGATGAATCATTGGTGATCCCACACACAGATGTGCATATAGATGAGAGCTTAAAGTTTGTAGAGAAGCCTTTGTCGATTGAAGATCGACAGGTGAAAAAGCTTCGAAGAAAACACGTACCGATTGTAAAGGTCAAATGGGATGCTCGTAGAGGTCCCGAATATACGTGGGAAGTCGAAGCCACAATGAAAGAAAAATACCCTTATTTATTTGAGTAAATCTCGGGTCGAGATTTATTTTAAGGGGGTGAGGATGTAACACCTCGAATTTTTGTGTCCAATGATGTGTTAACACGTGTCATTTGTTTACACGTGGCATTGATATTAAATAAAGGACTAATATTGACAAACCTTGAAAATATATAAATTCGAGGGTTATAAATGTCAAACAAAGGTAAATATACTGTATAGCAACCCTAAGTGGTGCTTGTACCTTCAAACGAATAAATCATGGATCGTACGGAAGCGAAACGCGGAAGAAAGTGAGAGAGTACAAGCTACAGGGGTTAACTGTGTCAACATGTTTAATTATACCTCTGAGTGACCCTTTAACGCTTCCGAGGCTTTGTAACAGTATTATACGCTCACTAGAATATACTGTATAAATTCCGCGAAGTTCCGTTTTAAAACGAGAAAGTTATGATCGAATTCGTGTGAGAGGGGTTAAAAGCGTCAACAACAAAAGTTAAGGCTTTCAAAGTAATTAATAAACTAATCGGGGACTTAACAATGCGGGTAAGTAACTCGAGGTCCTTAGTTGTAATTAACCGAGGGCCAAACCGCAAAGTTACCCCTTCAAACCCGAAAGGTCAGGTTAATAATTACGAAAGATTTCGTTATTAATTACCAGATTCTCGTCATCATTACAAAAGATTTTAAAAACTTGAAAATCTAACCTCTCGCGACCCGCGTTAAGTTTCGGGTTAAGTGAAGGCGGGCCGCGAGCCTTCTAATTGTACGCGCCTGGATTTAAACTTCAGGCGGCCCGCGTAAAAACATGCATGGATCCTCCATGCGGGCCGCGTGGGACGCTCAGATGCAGAAACCTTGGATTTTTATGCCTTTTGAGCTAGTGAACGATCAAACCATCAATAAATGAGGCATGGGCGCCCCCTACTCGACCCATAACTCTCTAGGACACCTGCCCATCATCCATACTCCTCTGTAGTGTGAGTTGTAATGATCTCATGGCAATTTGAACACTATAAATAGGCATGTTTGGTTCATAACCAACACACACCTCAAACACTCAACTACTGATCATTCTAAGAGCTCTCAAGCTTCCTTCTCTGTTCTTAAGTCTTGCCTTAAGCTTCTGTAAGTATATCATACCTTCCATAGTTCTGTTTTTGCTTAGTTTAGCTCATAAATCCAACCGTCGTAACTAACGGTTGTCATAGCAATAGTTCACGAATGGTCCAGTGAATTGTCGAATCAAAAGTAGTTATGAGTTGGTATTTATGTGGGTAATAAACCCCTAAAAGGGTTCCCTCTGATCACCACTCTAACTATGTCGAATATCGAGTCAAACGTGCACTTAAAAAGTCAACAGAAAGTTATTTTTGCGATTCTTGCATAATCTGTAATATAAATGATATGCAACCTGTTTAGACACTCATGAAACGTGATATTAAGTACATAAACTTGTTTACGCTCGTTTGAATCGACCATTTGCTATATTGACCCGGTTCGGAGCCGAATGTCGCAAAAGTTTGACTTTTGCTTTGACTTCAGTTCTGACCCGTTTTAGTGAGGTATAGATATGCCTTAGGACTCTCTTAGGACCAGGTTACATGATGGTATAACCCTCTGTGACCGGTTCATTGGTTGTCCGAGTCTTTTACGCATTTCCGTTAATCGCCTAAAAGTTGACCGTAACGGCCTTTTTAAAATAAAACGAGTATTTCGGACGCGTGAACGGACCATAACCTTGCTTACTAAATTATAAGCATGTCCTTAAAGTTTCACGTCAATCCGAGGTCTAGAATGAGAGTTATGCTAAAAAGCGCAATTAAAGTAAACTTTTGTAATAAGCGGCGCAATTAGCATAACGCCTATCTAAACCGAGATTTCGTCACCAAAACTTTTACCCACTGTTGTAAAATAATATTTTTGGAATTTTAAAGATTTTTAATAATTTTTACCTTGCTCATAACCTGCGGTTATGGCTACGGTTCGGTAAATACCGAATATGCCCTTTTCGGCCAAAACTTGAGTTCTACAAGGTCTTTTGACCCGATTCCAGTTGCTACTGATTTTAAATAATAAATAAAGTATTTTAGACTTTATAAAGTGTTGGGAAACTCAGATTTCCTGTAGAACTCGAAAAGCTCTTTAAAAGTCTTTAAAAATGACCGAAAAACCCCTACGGGGCGTAATATTAACTTAAACTCGTTACGGGCATCACGGAAGGTATCCTACTGATGCCACAACCTCTTTAAGGCATATTGACCTAGGAAAAAAGCGTAGGACTCTCATGGTTAACCGTTTCGCCTATTGCGCGCACGGTTCGGCTTATGGAACTAGTTTTCGTAAATTAGCCGATATGGGTCAAATTATATCATTATGACCCCAAAATCCAGAGTGTGAACTTTAAACCCATATAAAACAAGTCTCTGAACTTGTTGGGTTAGAATCACACTCCATTCTCGGTTTCCGCCTTTTCGCGCGGTTAAACCATATCTATCTTTTGAAACCGACCGGTCTAGGCGGCTAATATAAAGACCCGTTAGGATTCTAATAGGTTAATCAAAACCTTCGTTCCAGAATAGGAGCCCCAGTAAAAGCTATCTGTGACGTAATCCATTAAGGAATATACTTGCAAAGGTAAATACTTTTAACTTATTTTCCCTTATACGGGCTTGGGTTACGGTATATTAATACTGCTTGATTGAGCATCATATCTTCCATCGCTTAGGTGGTTAATTGAATAATGTGATCGGCTCATTTAAACAGTCTTGTTTCTTAAAAGCCATTGGGGGGTTAATGACCGTTGTCCCGGATATCCTTGGCATCATTTTATGAAATGGCCACGACCTCGTCATCCCGGTGTAGGCGTACACCCGGTATATTATGTCGACATTATTATTATTAAAAAAGGTAGCCGTTGGTTTTTACACTACGGTTTTACGCAATGTGGTGTGTCTATTAATCTTTAACCCGGACAGGATCCGGGCTACTGAACGCATAAAAGGACATGTAATTCGTTCACAAGATTTTAATAATTTTCCCAAGTTATAAAAGAGTTTGTGCCTCGTGCATTCAAATCAATTTTAATAAACATTTTCAAATGTGTCAGTTGAACGTATTTACCAGTGTAAACTGACGTATTTTCCCCAAAAGATTAAGTGCAGGTACTACACGAAATTTGGCTGGTAATAGCTTCCTAGCATCCCGAATAGTCTCGCAAACTTGATGATGTATCTGATTGAACAATACTTTACTATTATTTACGATCCCCTGTGGAAACAATTCGACTTCTGTAATACATTTGATATTACATTCAAAGGTTGAATTATATTTATCTTTATGCTTCCGCTGTGCATTCATATAATTGTGTGGTTTGACTATATTGTTGCCAACTACGTCACGGTAATCCCCCACCGGGCCCACCGGTGAGACACGTGGAAATCGGGGTGTGACATTTTCGAACCGCCAAATACTCATATGTATATATTCGAGTTACCGGAAACAATGTCCGGTATTAAGACATTTCTTCACGTTACTGAGATTTGTCCATTTCCTTTTCTCTACACGTATTCATCAATATCATCTTCAATATGCACATCCAATTTGGTTCGATTGCTTATGACAACACTAATCCCACACTTAATTCCGCTGCACCAATGCACTCACATGCATATTCGTCTTCTGATTCCCTACAAAGTGGCATCAGAGCAATTAAAGGAAAGGAGAAGACGACTGAAATTCGATCATCATCAACACTATTACCGTGTCAACATTGTACAGACGAGATGAGGGGCAAGAATAAACAAAGATATCGGGAAAAGATATGTTTTTACTGTCAAAAACCCGGGCATCAGATTTCTTCTTGCCTGAAGAAGGAAACCGATGAAGCAACCCAGCTTATCCGGCAGGCAGTAAACACGGGGATACAGAACAAAGAAGAAGGAATCAAAGATCATCAGGAGATGATCGTTGTCGGTACCGAAGGAGGCCTTTGGAGTGACATATGGTACGTAAGTTCTGTGTTTAAACATCACATGGCCGGAAATCTAAATGTGTTTAAACGTATTAAACACATCATTGGGGTTGATACACAAACGGGAGAGAACAATTTCTTGTTCACACGGGGGGTTGGTTTGGTAGAAATCAAAACCGTTTGGTGCTCCATGTACTATGATTGAGCCGGATGGAAAGTTTGGAGCTAAAGCTATCGAGGGTTTCTTCCTTGGATATGCTACTCCGAATTTTCGTGTTTGGAATCTGGCTACTAAAAAGATTGAGCTATGGAGTGAAGTGAGGGTTCAAAGGTACACGAGTCCTGTTAGGGCTCCAGGTGATCCGTGGATGTTCGATTATGATGGACTATTTGACTCCTTCAATCTGCCAACCTTTGACGAAGAGTCAGCAGCGGCTAGGATGTTGTTGGAAAGTGACAACGCTGCTGTCTCGCCTTTGGTTAGACCTATTGTTGTTGACCCACAAGCTTCTTCGTCTGTCAACAATATGGTTCAAAATGAGGTTTATGAAGATGCTGCTGATTATAATGAATCTTCTGAAGATGATGAATATCATGATGCAGCTGAAGGATCTTCGGCTCCAGTTGCTCCTGTTCAAGGTGCCTCTGTTGATACACCTCATATGCAGAATGTAGACACTGCTGAAGGGAATGCATCCACCTCTACACACATTCCTGGTGTGGAGTTGGTTGTTGATCTTAATCTTAACAATTTGGGTATCAATGCACGTGTGTCAGAAAATCCTGAAATGAGGATTCATGATACCCACCCCCAGCAGAATATTATAGGAGATGTCCATCGCGGTGTGCAGACGCGTAATCAGCTGAGAAACAACCGGAATGCTGGTTTGTATTCAGCTATAAGAGAATCTGGTCTTCAGAATGACTGGTCCTTCGCGTGTTACGTGTCACAAGAAGAACCAAAATCGTGGAAAGAAGCCATGAAAGATAACTCTTGGGTTGAAGCCATGCAAGAAGAATTGCAGCAATTTCAAAAGCTTGGTGTTTGGAAGCTTGTTGAAAGACCTGAGAACTACAAGAAAATTGGCACTCGATGGGTTTTCAAATGCAAGAAAGACGACCGTGGAGTGGTTATTCGGAACAAAGCACGTTTAGTCGTTCAAGGTTTTCGACAGATAGAAGGAATCGACTACAACGAAGTCTATGCACCTGTTGCACGTCTGGAAGCAATTCAGATCTTTCTGGCTTATGCCTCATTCAAAGGATTCAAGGTTTATCAGATGGACGTGAAAAGTGCATTCTTACATGGTGTGGTTGAAGAAGAGGTATATGTCGAACAGCCTCCAGGTTTTGAAGATCCTATCCATCCCGATCGGGTTGGTTGCTCAACAAAGCTCTCTATGGTCTACATCAAGCACCGCGAGCTTGGTATGCAACCTTATCTACCTATCTGCTGGAGAACGGTTTTCGAAGAGGTCTTATCGACTGTACTCTTTTCATCAAAGAACAAGATGGAGATCTTCTTCTGGTACAAGTATACGTTGATGATATTATTTTTGGTTCTACTAATGATGTCTTGTGTAGGAATTTCGAGCGCATTATGCAGGATAAATTCGAGATGAGTGCTATGGGGGAAATGACCTTTTTCTTGGGCCTACAAGTGCAACAAACTGAGTCTGGGATATTCATCCATCCGACTAAATATGTTGGTGACATCTTGAGCCGGTTCCAGATGTCTGATGCAACGCCCATTGGTACCCCACTGCCACAAAATCACGGAATTACTCCAGACTTGAAGGGTGAAGCTGTTAGCCCCTCATACTACCGCGCAATGATCGGATCTCTTATGTACCTCACAGCATCAAGGCCAGACATAATGTACCCAACGTGCCTGCTTGCCAGATATCAAGTCAACCCGAAGGCCTCACATCTTGCAGCTGTAAAAAGGATTTTTCGTTATTTGAAGGGTTACCCTGACACCGGTCTATGGTACCCTAGGGATAATAACTTTGACTTGATCGCATTCAGTGATTCTGATCATGGCGGATGCAAAATCGACGGCAAATCCACAACGGCTGGATGTCAGTTTTTAGGAAATCGCCTAGTCACATGGCAGTGCAAGAAGCAGACGTGCGTCGCTACATCAACATGCGAAGCTGAATACATTGCTGCCTCAAGTTGTTGCTCCCTAGTTCTTTGGATCCAACAACAATTACGCGACTACGGTTTTGAATTCCTAACTACTCCTATTTACGTTGATAATTCTGCTGCATTACAGATCACTAGAAATCCTGTGCAGCACTCAAAGACCAAACACATCGAAATAAAATATCACTTCATACGTGATTGCTTTGAGAAAAGGCTAATCGATGTTGTTAAGGTCCACACCGATGACCAACGTGCCGACCTCTTTACCAAAGCATTTGACAACTCAAGATTTGACTTTTTATTATTGGTAAATGGCATTAAGGTCAAGCAAGAGTAAAACCAACATCGGAAAATCATTATTGTAAATACCTTTGTGTTTCAAATTTGTCTTAGTTTATTGATTTTAGGGGGAGTAAATCCAAAAATAGAAAATCCAAAAACATCGAAAAATTTCAAAAACACAAAAACAATAGAAAAACAAAAATGAGTTTCCTGGCGAGAAAAAGAGAAAATGATAGTACATCAGTGGTCTATCCAAACCTTTTTGAACCTTAAATGAAAAACGATAAGCAGCTCTATATAAGATGTATCGGTAGGCTCACAATCATTTTAAAGTGTGCAGGGTGATATAAACTTAAATCGACTGAAGACCAGGTGGGAACCATTCACTGGCATATGGTCTTAGTACCGAAATTTCGTTTGATAGATTGCCGAGGTTCTGAGATATTCGGTCTTTATGCTGCTTATCATCTGGGTATCATGGTTGTATCTTTTACCGAAAAATAACGGGGACGCAAGTCTAGATCTTCCATGATACTATACATACGTGTACATATCTCATACTGCATTCGACCTCAATAAGTGATAAACAATCACATGTCCAAACAAATAAGTGATAAAATATCACATTTATCCGGGAGTCAAGTTCGTCTCTCTGCTGTACGGAAGTACTGACCTGTTCACGGACTTGCTCCTGTGCCCTCATGCATATGAAAATCAAGTTCCTCATCAATAAGTGATTATATCACATAGGGCTTGTTTTCAAATCAAAATAAGTGAGTATCTCACATCTTATACGGTCAAACAGATGATAATCAGTATACTCACCGGTAAGATGAATTCTCGTGCATACCTTGATACGGGAATGTGTCGTGATGTGGATGAACACCGGTCGGTAAGTATAAATCATACCTTAACATATCCCCTCGCCATGATTACATCTGATAAGTTGAGCTTAAGTGGACAACACCGATAATTGTTATAGGATGCTTATCTTAATGTAACTAACTGAACAACAAGAGTGTTTTGACATGACCGTACACTGATATGATTCTCTTACCCTCGAAACTCGCAAAAAGAATGTCTGTATATATTTATTTACTGCTTAACTTTTATTGTTTTATTTTTAAATAGTTTCGTCGTTTGGTGCATATCAGCACGACATTAGCGGTGATGTCGTTTGATAACACTCAAAGGATATTAAAATTGTTGTCTTTTAATTTATTCAAAAAATACCAAAAAGATTTTAGGTGTGTTTTAATATAAACTTTATAAAAGCCAAAAAGATTTTATTTCTACTTTATTTTCGATCGTACGATGTTGGAGCTCGAGTCTTCGTTACCTGAAACCTGTCTGAAAACCGAATTGACTAAATCTTCATAAACGGTCGAAATTTGCAAGTCTTTGAAAGTTAACACTAAATTGACAAATTTATTAAACTTTCAAACTGTCGGACGGTGTTTGATTTGTGACATGGTCATTCGTGTGTCATTTGTTTATACTATCTATTCCAAGTAGTTGTTCTCATTACGCGTTTAGATTTCTTGCATGTGCAGATTCTAAAGGCTAGGAGAACATGGTCGATGACAAGCTTTGGAATGAAGACACGACGTGAAGGCACTCAAAAGATGAAAATGATCGAGTTGCCGTTGACCATCATCAACACCACAAGGATCTCAAGCATTGAAGATCAAGTCATTCACGAGCATAACTCAAGGGGGAGCTTATGTTAAGGGGGAGTTTGTCAACACACTTCCTACATGATACGGGGAGTTTGTTGATACACTTTCTGCTTACAAGACGTGAAGACTTTGAAGATCCTCCGACATTGAAGACTTGAAAGGACATCAGAGTCCTGAAGACACAAAGATCAGAGATGATCAAGATCGAGACAAAGCTACAGCCAAGGGGGAGTTTGTTGGTGCACTTGTGTCTGTACTTTGTCTGTACTCTGTATCGTGTCGATATTAGACGATGTCCGTTGTTAGTCTTGTAAGTTTGACCAAGTCAACCATCCTCCTGGTTTGACTTGGCCAAACAGTTAGTATATGACTGTAAATTGTCTGGCTCGAAGGATGGCTCATCGAAGGATAGTAAGATCCTTCGATGAACTCGAAAGATGAAACTTCGATGGATGATTGATGGACCTCGATAGATCATCCTTCGAGGTCCCTGTGAATCCTTCGATGGCAGTCTGATCGAAAGATGATCTTTCGATCAGTATTCCTGATCCTTCGACCAGACTTGCTGTGCTGGGTATATATACCCATGCAGTGTGTTCTTTTCAGCAGAGACATTCGAAAACACTTGAGAGACACTTCTGTCAAGAACACACACATTAGAGAGTTTGCAATACTGATTTGTAAACTTTGTGCTTGTAACCGGAACCTTTCATTTGCATTAATACAAGTGGTGTTAATCGGTGAACCTTGTGTGTCTTGTGTTTATGCTTGTCTCAACTCGGTTGCACTCTAGCTTGGATTCCGCACTTGCTAGTGTGTTAATATAACAAGGTTAAGGTTTAACCTCATCCTCCACGAGGGACCTACAAGTGGTATCAGAGCCAAGGCTCTTTTCCTTGTTAAAACCGAGTTTGTACAAGGTCTTGGTGTGTTTGAACACTTGGTTTAGTACCCGTTTTTGGTGGTTTTCTTGCATTTATAAACATAAAAACGCGTTCTAAACTTACCGGGTGTGTTCAAGATCGCGTTGGGTAACTTAAAACTTGTTTTTAAGAAACTTGGTAATTTCCGGCCAAAATTCCGGCTTATCTCCGGTGACCGGTTCTGGATAAGATTTTCCATTTTGGGAATATTTTATTAGTCAAATCCTGTTTGGTGAAAAGGTAAGGTCTGACCATACCCTTTTGCCGAAAGTTGACTACCAACCCATCACCTTTTTCACCAACCTGTCATCTCAGTGTCAGTTGTGTCAGTTCCATTCGAAAGATATCCTTCGAAGTCGAAAGATTATCTTTCGATCAAAGGAGGTTCGACAGATAACCATCCTTCGAACATCTTTCGAAGTCTGTGATCTATCTTTCGAGCTCAGGGGAATCTATTCGAAGGATACACTTACGAAAGATAAGGATCTTTAAATTGTGAATCTTTCGAAATAATAATTCTCGAAAGATAAGGATCTTTCATTTGTGAATCTTTCGAAATCATTGTTCGAAAGATAAGGATCTGTCAATTGTGAATCTTTCGAAGTAGTTGTTCGAAACTCAACAGTGATCTTTCGAACACTGTTGATCCTTCGAACAAATTGTATCTTTCGATTCTTGTCTGTTTGAACTTAACAGTTTGTGTTTGTTAAGGTCTTTTATTAGTATTTCATCAAAATGAGTTGTACAAGTCCTTGGGACTGGAGTATTGACTCACAATCTAGTCAAGAACTAACCTCTGCTGCAGCTTGGGCGAAAAGTATGTTTCCACCGCCCTCAATCAGTCCAAGTCAATGGGCATTGGTATCCAATCAAAGTCAAAGCATTCAAAATCTTTTGATTAGTGAAAGCGAAACGGGCAGTAACAATCGTCCACCGAAGTTGAACCATATGAACGACTTTCCCTCATGGAAAAACCGCTTTCACACGTATGTTCAAGGGCAAAGCACCGATCTTTGGACATGTTTCATCAATGCATTCAATGCTAATCTTGAGGTTGCAGCGTCCACTTCAGAAGGTTATGCTAACATGCTCGAAAATGACAAGAAGGCTTATGAATTGGAGAAAAAGGCCTTTGCTACACTTACACAAGCACTCAACAAAGATATCTATCATCAGTTCTCCTACTGCAAGACCACGGAAACATTGTGGGATGCCTTAGTTGCTAGAGGAGAAGGCAATGCAGCTACTCGAAAGTCTCGTCATGATTTGTTGAAGAAAGAGTTTGAATCGTTTCAATTTTTGGAAAACGAAACTCTAAATGATATGACAACACGGTTCTATCATCTGATTAGTGAAATGTGTGCTTATGGGGTTGTATCTACTCAACAAGAAATGGTGAATAGGTTTGCTGACGCCTTACCTCCAAAATGGAGTTCTTTTATTGAGTTGTTGAAGCATACTGGAACTCTAGACACGGTTAACATCTATGAGTTCATTCAGAAACTGGAACATAAAAATGATGAAGAAATCAGGAAAGCAAAGCGAGCTCCCGCTCCTCAGAATACAGAAATGTACCTTCCAGGCTTCGATGTTTTGGCAAGATCCGTTGCAGCTCAGCAACCTAAACTACAAACTGCATTTGTGTCCAACACAAGTTCTCTTCCGTTTCCTCAATCAACTGCTGCTCCGACTTTTGATCCGAGGTCTTACATTCCCGTCCCAACACAGCCACAAGTCCAACCACCACAACAACAACAGCAGGCTCACTATACAAACAATCCTCAACCTCAAAACCCTAACACAATCCGAGTCGATAATTCAAACCTTTCACACCTCAGCATTGAAGTTGCTAAGGAGCATATGGAAATTATCAATACAATGGTCAGTGCTTACTGTGGTTTGGTAGCAGGTCAGCTTGGAAACATCAACATGACCAATGAAGATTATCAACAGATCGACAAGGAAGAAATGGAGTTGATGGATATCAAATGGGCTTTTGCTAGTGCAGTGAGAAGGGCAAAAGATTTCATGGCTCGAACTGGAAGAACTTCGTTGGAAGGAAAGAAAGATACGAAGTATGGGTTTGATATTAACGTTGTTACATGCTTCAATTGTGGTAATAAAGGGCACTTCAAACGTGAGTGCACTCGACCAACAAAACAAGGCAATCACAACCCTTTCAGAAACCAGACGAGTAATACAAATGTGAATGCCCAGCAAGAAAACCGTGAAAGGAGGATTGTGGCAGTTAATAACAATCAGGGCCAGCCTGGAACTTCAAATCCCAATCGGGCTTTGACTGTTCAAGCTGATGAGGGATGTGACTGGTCTGTGCAGTTTGGTGAAGGTGATCAAGGAAGTGGAACAGCGTGTTATGCAAAGATCATCAATCACATCAAGCAGGATCATAAAGAAGAGTCCTCTGAAAGTGATGACAGTTCTGGTTATTCTGGAAGTTCTGATGAAGAAGGCTCTGTTTCTGGGGATAATCAATCAGAGTCTGATGTGAAGGAGGAAGCAGGTTCTGGTGTTGAGGATTTATTGAATGAAGCTGATGATCTCATATGTCAGAAATCAATTCTGATCAAGAAGGCTGCTACTACATCCAGGGAAATGGAAAAGTTCTTTTCTGAAGACGGATCTTTTTCTTTTCAAACTGCTTTTATGACAAATGTATCAGCCTCTTCGAGTCAGGTAAATTCTGAACCTCCTGCTCCTAGTGTTTGTGAATCATGTGCTGAAATGAAGCTTGAACTAGAAAAGCTTCATAGTCATAATCAAAATTTGGTTATTGAACTTTCCAAATGCAAAGAGGCAAATATGGCTTTAACTCGGAACGAAAAAGATTTTAAATCAGTAATTGAAACATTAAAGAAAAATGTGTCCGAAGTGAACAAAGTAGTTTACCACAAGCAAGTAAGTATAAATGAATACATTAACATTGTGGAAGAAACTAAGAAGCAATTAGCCATTGCCCAATGCGAGCATGATGCGATCAAACAAAAATTGGAAAGTTATTCTAACTCCCAATTTGTGCTTGATCACATCATCGATGTTCAACAACCGAAGGGAAATCAGAAAGGCATAGGGTATAAGAAATGTCCGCCCCCTTTGATGAACAATTATACCAAGATGCCTGATGAGGAGGAAATGCCTCGGTATGAACCCAGTGTGTCTCTTGATGTTGAGGAATTTGCTACTGGCCTTGGGTTCAAACCGGACAATTCTTCAAACACATCCTCTAAGCAACAAGAAGCTTCATCATCCATGAAGCAAAGTCCTCCAATTATCGAGGACTATGAGACATCAGATGATGAATCAGAAGTGGATGTAGGTGATCAGGATAAATCACTTAACAAGATGAAAGGAGTAGTTATTCCACGAGAGAATCACATTCTTTGTGATCCTGATACTCCTGATGTCCCATCTGTTAAGAAGCAAGTGATTGATCCTGTCAAAGTTGATAAGGCATGTGTGTCTACCGTTAAAAGCAGTAATGTGTTGTATACATTGGTTGGAGATAATAAAATCTACTCAGATCACGTTTTCCCAATTAAAAATGTAAATCAATCGTTGATTGATAAAGTCTTTGAAGACAACACAAACAAATTTTTGGGAAAAACACTTCCGGGAATTGTTGTAACACAATGTGATCCAATTCCTAAGGCTGAGATTAGAAAACAGTTTGGTAATCAAAAATCTTCAACCACTCAACAACCTAGTGCTTCTACTGGTAAACAACCAGTCAAACGAGCTCAAAAGCATAAGGTCTCTCAGATGAAATCTGAAACAAAAGGAGCTCGATCTCAAAAGAAAGAAAAAAGTGTCAAATTCGTGGCATCCACAGGTACTGATAAGATTGAGACTTTTGAGAATAAATCAAATACAGATTTTGTACAACAGGTCACGATCTTAAAACGTAACATTGATAACAATTACACTCAACGCACAAATGGGTGTGATGAACAGGCTAGTACCTCAGGTTCCACGAGTTCGACATCTTGTGGTCAATCAAGTTCTCCTAAATTTGTTGAAAGGAGAACATGTTTTAAATGTGGAGAAATTGGGCACATCATCAAAAACTGCCCAAATGCTCCAAAGAATAAATTTGTTGAGAAAGCTCCACCTGAAACAGTTCATCCTCAACGTCGGTCAGTTTCACCTAAACATGATAAACGAACTGTAAAAGAACAAGAAACTAAACAACGACGTAAGAACATGAAAACTGTTGAAAAAGCTTTGAAATCTGAAGTTAAAACAGTTCAAAGGGAACCGAGTGTGTCACAACCTGTAAAACCAGAATCTTCAAAGACTGTTTACAACACTCAAACTGGTAGGCAAAAACAAACTTGGTTACCTAAGGCGGGTGACAATTCAGGGGGAGCAGTTGTTCTTGAAAACCATCAAGAGATTGATATCACGTTTCGTGATGCTCAGGGACGACCCAAGACCACTAAGGCTTGGGTCCCCATTCTCAACTGATGTTTTTAAATGACATGTGCAGGGTGTTCTAGGAGGAACTATTAATAGTCACTGGATTGTTGATAGTGGAGCATCCAGGCACATGACTGGCGACTTACGGCTCCTATACGACGTGAGAAATATTAGAGGAGGGTATGTCGCATTTGCGGGAGACAAAGGCGGATTCATCACTGGAGAGGGAAGTATCTCAAATGGTTTTGTGTGCTTCGATAAGATCAATTATGTTAAGCAAATTGATCATAATCTTCTCAGTGTGTCGCAAATCTGCGATAAAAAATTCTCCGTGCATTTTGATGATGCCGGCTGCTATGTGCTGAAACCTGGATTCAAAATTCCACAAGAATGGATTCTCTTATCGGCTCCGAGAGTTAATGATCTTTATATTCTCGACATGAGCCAAGCGATTACAACATCTGCACAAGTCACTTGCTTTGTCTCAAAAGCCACAGAAAAGGAGTCTATATCTTGGCACAGAAGAATGGGACACATTCACTTGAGAAAGATGAACCATTTGGTGAAAAATAATCTTGTGAATGGTGTGCCTGTGAGAAGTTTTCATTTACAAGATATCTGTGTCTCGTGCCAAAAGGGGAAGCAAACAAAGAAGTCTCACCCTTTGAAGAAAATCAACACTGTCAGCATGCCTCTCGAACGTCTCCATATGGATCTTTTTGGACCTATGAAGCACAAGACAACATTCGGAGATGCTTATTGTCTAGTTGTTACTGATGATTATTCTAGATTTTCTTGGGTATCCTTCATGGCACACAAGAGTCAAACTCCTGGCATCCTCAAGGATCTTCTTACAATGTTGGAGAATCTCTATTCGTTGAAAGTGAAGAGGATCCGAAGCGACAATGGAACCGAATTCAAGAATCAAGTTATGGATGAGTTTTGTACTTCTAAAGGCATTCTTCATGAGTACAGTTCTCGTTATACTCCACAACAAAATGGTGTCACGGAGAGGAAGAATCGAACGATTATAGAAACTGCAAGAACAATGTTAGTAGAGTCGGAACTCCCTATTCAATTCTGGGGGGAGGCTGTATCGGCTGCATGCTACACGTTAAACAGAGTTCTTACAGTAAAGAGACATGGCAAAACTTGCTTCGAACTCCTTCAGAAAAGGAAACCGGATCTTTCTTACCTAGAACCGTTTGGTGCTCCATGTACTATGATTGAGCCGGATGGAAAGTTTGGAGCTAAAGCTATCGAGGGTTTCTTCCTTGGATATGCTACTCCGAATTTTCGTGTTTGGAATCTGGCTACTAAAAAGATTGAGCTATGGAGTGAAGTGAGGGTTCAAAGGTACACGAGTCCTGTTAGGGCTCCGGGTGATCCGTGGATGTTCGATTATGATGGACTATTTGACTCCTTCAATCTGCCAACCTTTGACGAAGAGTCAGCAGCGGCTAGGATGTTGTTGGAAAGTGACAACGCTGCTGTCTCGCCTTTGGTTAGACCTATTGTTGTTGACCCACAAGCTTCTTCGTCTGTCAACAATATGGTTCAAAATGAGGTTTATGAAGATGCTGCTGATTATAATGAATCTTCTGAAGATGATGAATATCATGATGCAGCTGAAGGATCTTCGGCTCCAGTTGCTCCTGTTCAAGGTGCCTCTGTTGATACACCTCATATGCAGAATGTAGACACTGCTGAAGGGAATGCATCCACCTCTACACACATTCCTGGTGTGGAGTTGGTTGTTGATCTTAATCTTAACAATTTGGGTATCAATGCACGTGTGTCAGAAAATCCTGAAATGAGGATTCATGATACCCACCCCCAGCAGAATATTATAGGAGATGTCCATCGCGGTGTGCAGACGCGTAATCAGCTGAGAAACAACCGGAATGCTGGTTTGTATTCAGCTATAAGAGAATCTGGTCTTCAGAATGACTGGTCCTTCGCGTGTTACGTGTCACAAGAAGAACCAAAATCGTGGAAAGAAGCCATGAAAGATAACTCTTGGGTTGAATCCATGCAAGAAGAATTGCAGCAATTTCAAAAGCTTGGTGTTTGGAAGCTTGTTGAAAGACCTGAGAACTACAAGAAAATTGGCACTCGATGGGTTTTCAAATGCAAGAAAGACGACCGTGGAGTGGTTATTCGGAACAAAGCACGTTTAGTCGTTCAAGGTTTTCGACAGATAGAAGGAATCGACTACAACGAAGTCTATGCACCTGTTGCACGTCTGGAAGCAATTCGGATCTTTCTGGCTTATGCCTCATTCAAAGGATTCAAGGTTTATCAGATGGACGTGAAAAGTGCATTCTTACATGGTGTGGTTGAAGAAGAGGTATATGTCGAACAGCCTCCAGGTTTTGAAGATCCTATCCATCCCGATCGGGTTTGGTTGCTCAACAAAGCTCTCTATGGTCTACATCAAGCACCGCGAGCTTGGTATGCAACCTTATCTACCTATCTGCTGGAGAACGGTTTTCGAAGAGGTCTTATCGACTGTACTCTTTTCATCAAAGAACAAGATGGAGATCTTCTTCTGGTACAAGTATACGTTGATGATATTATTTTTGGTTCTACTAATGATGTCTTGTGTAGGAATTTCGAGCGCATTATGCAGGATAAATTCGAGATGAGTGCTATGGGGGAAATGACCTTTTTCTTGGGCCTACAAGTGCAACAAACTGAGTCTGGGATATTCATCCATCAGACTAAATATGTTGGTGACATCTTGAGCCGGTTCCAGATGTCTGATGCAACGCCCATTGGTACCCCACTGCCACAAAATCACGGAATTACTCCAGACTTGAAGGGTGAAGCTGTTAGCCCCTCATACTACCGCGCAATGATCGGATCTCTTATGTACCTCACAGCATCAAGGCCAGACATAATGTACCCAACGTGCCTGCTTGCCAGATATCAAGTCAACCCGAAGGCCTCACATCTTGCAGCTGTAAAAAGGATTTTTCGTTATTTGAAGGGTTAACCTGACACCGGTCTATGGTACCCTAGGGATAATAACTTTGACTTGATCGCATTCAGTGATTCTGATCATGGCGGATGCAAAATCGACGGCAAATCCACAACGGCTGGATGTCAGTTTTTAGGAAATCGCCTAGTCACATGGCAGTGCAAGAAGCAGACGTGCGTCGCTACATCAACATGCGAAGCTGAATACATTGCTGCCTCAAGTTGTTGCTCCCAAGTTCTTTGGATCCAACAACAATTACGCGACTACGGTTTTGAATTCCTAACTACTCCTATTTACGTTGATAATTCTGCTGCATTACAGATCACTAGAAATCCTGTGCAGCACTCAAAGACCAAACACATCGAAATCAAATATCACTTCATACGTGATTTCTTTGAGAAAAGGCTAATCGATGTTGTTAAGGTCCACACCGATGACCAACGTGCCGACCTCTTTACCAAAGCATTTGACAAATCAAGATTTGACTTTTTATTATTGGTAAATGGCATTAAGGTCAAGCAAGAGTAAAACCAACATCGGAAAATCATTATTGTAAATACCTTTGTGTTTCAAATTTGTCTTAGTTTATTGATTTTAGGGGGAGTAAATCCAAAAATAGAAAATCCAAAAACATCGAAAAATTTCAAAAACACAAAAACAATAGAAAAACAAAAATGAGTTTCCTGGCGAGAAAAAGAGAAAATGATAGTACATCAGTGGTCTATCCAAACCTCTTTGAACCTTAAATGAAAAACGATAAGCAGCTCTATATAAGATGTATCGGTAGGCTCACAATCATTTTAAAGTGTGCAGGGTGATATAAACTTAAATCGACTGAAGACCAGGTGGGAACCATTCACTGGCATATGGTCTTAGTACCGAAATTTCGTTTGATAGATTGCCGAGGTTCTGAGATATTCGGTCTTTATGCTGCTTATCATCTGGGTATCATGGTTGTATCTTTTACCGAAAAATAACGGGGACGCAAGTCTAGATCTTCCATGATACTATACATACGTGTACATATCTCATACTGCATTCGACCTCAATAAGTGATAAACAATCACATGTCCAAACAAATAAGTGATAAAATATCACATTTATCCGGGAGTCAAGTTCGTCTCTCTGCTGTACGGAAGTACTGACCTGTTCACGGACTTGCTCCTGTGCCCTCATGCATATGAAAATCAAGTTCCTCATCAATAAGTGATTATATCACATAGGGCTTGTTTTCAAATCAAAATAAGTGAGTATCTCACATCTTATACGGTCAAACAGATGATAATCAGTATACTCACCGGTAAGATGAATTCTCGTGCATACCTTGATACGGGAATGTGTCGTGATGTGGATGAACACCGGTCGGTAAGTATAAATCATACCTTAACATATCCCCTCGCCATGATTACATCTGATAAGTTGAGCTTAAGTGGACAACACCGATAATTGTTATAGGATGCTTATCTTAATGTAACTAACTGAACAACAAGAGTGTTTTGACATGACCGTACACTGATATGATTCTCTTACCCTCGAAACTCGCAAAAAGAATGTCTGTATATATTTATTTACTGCTTAACTTTTATTGTTTTATTTTTAAATAGTTTCGTCGTTTGGTGCATATCAGCACGACATTAGCGGTGATGTCGTTTGATAACACTCAAAGGATATTAAAATTGTTGTCTTTTAATTTATTCAAAAAATACCAAAAAGATTTTAGGTGTGTTTTAATATAAACTTTATAAAAGCCAAAAAGATTTTATTTCTACTTTATTTTCGATCGTACGATGTTGGAGCTCGAGTCTTCGTTACCTGAAACCTGTCTGAAAACCGAATTGACTAAATCTTCATAAACGGTCGAAATTTGCAAGTCTTTGAAAGTTAACACTAAATTGACAAATTTATTAAACTTTCAAACTGTCGGACGGTGTTTGATTTGTGACATGGTCATTCGTGTGTCATTTGTTTATACTATCTATTCCAAGTAGTTGTTCTCATTACGCGTTTAGATTTCTTGCATGTGCAGATTCTAAAGGCTAGGAGAACATGGTCGATGACAAGCTTTGGAATGAAGACACGACGTGAAGGCACTCAAAAGATGAAAATGATCGAGTTGCCGCTGACCATCATCAACACCACAAGGATCTCAAGCATTGAAGATCAAGTCATTCACGAGCATAACTCAAGGGGGAGCTTATGTTAAGGGGGAGTTTGTCAACACACTTCCTACATGATACGGGGAGTTTGTTGATACACTTTCTGCTTACAAGACGTGAAGACTTTGAAGATCCTCTGACATTGAAGACTTGAAAGGACATCAGAGTCCTGAAGACACAAAGATCAGAGATGATCAAGATCGAGACAAAGCTACAGCCAAGGGGGAGTTTGTTGGTGCACTTGTGTCTGTACTTTGTCTGTACTCTGTATCGTGTCGATATTAGACGATGTCCGTTGTTAGTCTTGTAAGTTTGACCAAGTCAACCATCCTCCTGGTTTGACTTGGCCAAACAGTTAGTATATGACTGTAAATTGTCTGGCTCGAAGGATGGCTCATCGAAGGATAGTAAGATCCTTCGATGAACTCGAAAGATGAAACTTCGATGGATGATTGATGGACCTCGATAGATCATCCTTCGAGGTCCCTGTGAATCCTTCGATGGCAGTCTGATCGAAAGATGATCTTTCGATCAGTATTCCTGATCCTTCGACCAGACTTGCTGTGCTGGGTATATATACCCATGCAGTGTGTTCTTTTCAGCAGAGACATTCGAAAACACTTGAGAGACACTTCTGTCAAGAACACACACATTAGAGAGTTTGCAATACTGATTTGTAAACTTTGTGCTTGTAACCGGAACCTTTCATTTGCATTAATACAAGTGGTGTTAATCGGTGAACCTTGTGTGTTTTGTGTTTATGCTTGTCTCAACTCGGTTGCACTCTAGCTTGGATTCCGCACTTGCTAGTGTGTTAATATAACAAGGTTAAGGTTTAACCTCATCCTCCACGAGGGACCTACAGTTGGTTTGGTAGAAATCAAAACAAGTAATGAGATTATGAAAATTCAAAGTGTTCTTTACTCTCCGGAATTAGACCGAAACATTTTAAGCATGGATCAATTAACCATGCAAGGTTTCACTGCCAATAAAGATGGTGATACTTGCAGAATTTTTCCCATGTTTTCTGTTCCGGTGAATAACACGGTTAATGAAGAGAGTGGGTTATCAAGGGAAGAAGAGATTGGGTTAAAAGAAAAGCAAAACATAATTGAAGAAGGGGTATTCGATGAAGATTTCAAACAACGTTACTTGAATTCCTATTTCGAAGAACTTCATCTGTCTTCACAAGAGACAGATTGGAGTATTATGATCGTTATGGCTATGGAATTCAAAGAATTTGAAGACTGTAGAGCGTTTATGAACTTACTGGATGATCGAGATTTTGTTGTCAAGTATAAACATATACTCGATTCAAAGTTTGAAGAACTGGTTAAATGGTTTCTATTCGAATATATGGGAATCTCAACAAGGCCGGTTCCACCAGTTGCTTCACACAAGAGAAAGATTAACTTACTGAGTCTGTACTTGTTGGTGGCCATGGACGGGGGTTACAGGAATGTAACAACGGAGAACTTGTGGCCTGCAATAGCAAAGGATCTGGGATTCAATTATGAAGACGGAGATTACATGAGAGTCACATATGCCATGTACTAGATATCCTAGAGTATTATTGCATTTAGCGTAATTTAATTACGTAACCGTGTCGTATACTGGAATACAGTGTTAGGACAAGAAAACAAAGCTAAAACATATGTTGGTTTTAGTCGTAAGGCGAAACCAAACAAACAATGTCCTAAAAGTGTTGGTAGAAAGTGCTGCGTGCACTATTCACGGTTACACTATTCATGCCAGCAAACCGTGAAATCAGACCGAAACACTGAAAAACGACACTCGGATGACATAACTGAGTCCATTTATATAAGAAAACATTATTATGAAAACACATCTTGCAAAGAAACAAGACTTTCCGGTATAACGCCCTAACCTCAAAAATGTCTGTTTCGGCTTAAAATATAGCATTTTTAACGCGTCCGAACCTATAATAAAGCATTTCCGGGACTTAGGAATAATGTCAATTGATGAAAAATATACTAAAACAATAAGATGATATCAACGGAATGTTCATAATCACAAGTTTCCGGTATTACATCGCTTTGCGCTAAAACAGTTCGTTAGCGAACCGACGAACTAGTAGGTGACATTTTTGTCACGAAACAAGCAAACGAAAATGCTAGCGAGCTAGTTAGCGATATTTTGGCGTCACAAACGCCTTGAATAGATGTCGTAGCATCGATGGTAAATTAAAACCATAGCTCCCGGTACTACACTATAACTTTCGTATATCACCCGATATCGAACCGGTAAGCGAAATAGTGGTATTTTTACCATCCAAAACTAATACCCACTAAACTAGTAAACAAATTGGACCTTATTATAACCTTAGTTTATCATTAACCCCTAATCAATATAATTAATTTAATTACCTAAATATCTAAAGTTATAACAAAAAAAAATCATATTACCCCCCTCCCATCATAATTGACGGTTCAAGTGGGATCCACCCCACTTGACTTTGTTGAGAAATCAAAGATTTTAAGTATGGTGGACATGCATGGAAGTATGGACTTTGAGATTGAAAAGATAGCAAGCTTATAACACTTTCCATTCTTTTATTATTCTTAACTTTCCCCACATTGTTGTAACACCAAAAACCCTCATTTTGGTCCCCAATATCTCGGCTCAAAGAACACACACTAAACCCACTTTCAATCTTCCATAAACAATCCATTTTACACTTAATCTAGCCACTACAAGATCACTTAAGCAAGGGTTTAACATGGAGCTTCACTAGGAGCATCTTTGGAGCTTATCTTTCTTCTTATTATCTAATCTAGCTTGTGCACTTTGTAAGTCTACTAAACACCATATTTATGATTCTTATTACTAGTAGATTATGGAAGTACAAGTTGATCATCAAAAAGATTAATAAAAATCACACCAAAAACCCTAACCCCAAAGCTAATAAACACTAAATATAACTATATTATGTGTTGATTTATTAGATTTGTGATAGCTAGTTAGCATAATTTATGTTGATTATGTTAAAGTAAGTTGTTTTAAGTGGGTGATCTTTTTATGATTAATAATATAAATAATGATTTAAACATGGTAATGTTTAAATCTAAACAAGATCATCAACCTCTTGTTCCATGAACTTTACTACAACTTAAAAATGATTTATTACACATAAGTGACTTTTATAAAGAATAACCACCATGATTCTTATTATGATCATCCTAAAAGTTTACTAAACAAAGTGGTTTAAAGAGGAGATTTTAATTATAAAATATAATGAAAATGGTGTCTTTAAGGTCCTAATAAATATATGAAGATTTCATTATTTTTAACCAAGTTGTTAAAAATATACTTATAAAAGTTCATGGAAATAAAGAAGAAAAGAGCATGAATCATGCATGCAAAGTTGGGGTAATGAAACTTGTTTTGGAAATTGATTATGATTATGGGTTTAAACATGGTTTAAACGCGTTTTGAAAACGTGGGAAACGTCATAGTTTAGGGGAAACTATGGCGAATTTTTCTAAAAATCCAATCGCGATTAAAAATGGGATTAAAGGGTGATTAACAATGTTAAACGCGATTAGTGGTCATAAACGTCATTTTGGAAACTCTAATGAGAATATTTAAGTCTTAAATATTCAATAAGTTTTATGGACTAAAACTTACTCTTTTACAAAAAAAAAAATAATAAAATAAATGGTTAAAAGTGTAACCATATATGTATATATAATTTTTGGTAAAAATTATATATTTTTGGAAACTTGTCAAGTGCATGTAATATAAGCTATATGTGTATGTATTAGATACCTATAGGGTGACCAAAATAAATACACATACATGTTCCTACATGGTCCAAGAAATGCTATTAAATCGGACACTTAAATAAAATGGTCGAAATGGAAATACATAACACTTGATGACGACAATTTGGGCGTATCGACACCGTAAACAAGTTACTACAAAGTCGAGTCTAAAACAACATATTCTGGACGTTTAAACGAGCACATATGTAAGTGACCTATAACAAGAATCCGGAAAGTCGAAAACTATAAAAATTACCAAGTATTTTTCATAGGAAAAATGAGCTTATTTAAGTTTGCTACTTGGTAACATTTTGGTAGAAATTGCAAGATAATGTTAATGGACTCATGAAGTTAGAATTGGGCCTATCAAAGTTAGTAATGGGCTAGGCCCCAATACCTTAATACATGGGCTAGGGCCCAATGGCAATATAACATGGGCTCGGCCCAATAACATAAAAGACATGGATTAGGCCCAATAACAATAAAACATGGGTTAGGCCCAATAACATAGATAACATGGGCTTGGCCCAATGACATGGGCTCGGCCCAATAACATTAAAACATGGTTAGATACGATAACATAGATGACATGGGCTTGGCCCAATGACATGGGCTCGGCCCAATGACATGAGCAAAGTCTCAATGACATGCGTGCACTGCACGAGGACGTGTGAAGAACAAAGCCGATCACACATAAGTCAATACACATAGAATACATGAATACGCTTACGAATTCAATACGTATAGAATATATGTATACACATAACAATCGAGAGAGTAAACTATTAACGCTCTAAAATACAAAGTTGTTCCAAATGACAAACGAGAACATAATAAAGAATTCAAGATGAACAACTTGTACGAGGTCCGAAACACCTAGTGTCTAACGAGATTAGTACACATGTAGGTTATTGACACGTATGGACGCTCACTTCGATATCATAATACACGGAACGCAAACTTGTGAGTTCATGTCCCTCCTTTCACTGTTTTCAATGTTTTGTTTTCAAAAACATCGAGGGGAAATACATGCTAAAACAATCGGTATGTTAGTTACGGAGTAGTAGATAACATGATCAATGTGCATAAGTAGGGAGATAACATTAGTAACCATTAATCACTTAGTGACCAAGGTGCAAAAGGTGTAGATCTATTGGGCTTGAGGCACGCCCCACTCCTGGTTGGTATACCCTGGAGTGCTTTTGTGATCCCAAATGATGACAAAGTGTTCTCGGTTTGGTTATTTACTTATGGTACATTATGTCAGGGGGCTCGCTACCCACTGATAGATCCTTAACAGACTCCATGAATGAATCAGAACATACCATGATTACAAGATTTCATTTTCATGAATACTACGATTACAAGATTTCATTTTCATGAATACTACGATACCAAGATTTCATATTCATGAATACTACGATTACAGGATTTCATTTTCATGAATACTACGATTACAAGATTTCATTTTCATGAATACTACGATTACAAGATTTCATTTTCATGAATACTATGATTACAAGATCTCGTTTTCATGAATACTATGATTACAAGATTTCATTTTCATGAATACTACGATTACATATGATAACAAAAACTGCATGAACTCGCTCAACTTTTGTTGACTTTTTAAAACTACATGTATTTCAGGAAACAAGTCTTGAGCCGGTGATACATGATTGGATGCAATGATTACCTTTCTTACGTCACACGTAACACGCTTCCGCAACTAACAGGGTGTGACAGATTGGTATCAGAGCTCCGATTGTAGTGAACCGGGGACAAACTTTTATAAAGTTTGGTCTACAATCACCAAGGGCTCTCACATGAAAACAAAGTTGGTAACATTACAAAGATGATTTCAAAAAGTATGACAAAATGACAAAAGGTTTTCATTGTGTCACTATAACATGAGGATCTATCACGCGGGCTCAATCATAAGTAACTGATATGGTTCAATACATGTTTAGTCTATAAGGAATAGACTTGAAAACACTAAGGCTTACATGTGAAACATGAGAACAAAAATAACATGAGATTTAGTGATTATATATATAATGTATTTATATATGTGTTGTACGAAATATTTGCCGAGAACAAAAATACCTTCGACTATGAATTCTATTTTTACACTTGACTCACGTGATGAGAATGATGACCTCGCGTCTATTACGAAGCTTATGGCGGCCGTGGTCCCTAAGCGAGACCCTAAAGCATTGATCCCGTGGAAGATGGTTGTTTTCCCTCGGATGGTATATGTCCGGCTTCGGTAGTGATGACGAGGCGGAGGTGGCGGCCTTGGACAACAACCCTACTAGTGGGACGAGGTCCCTGAGGCTCATACTAATCGTGATTGATGACACTCTCGTCTAGAAAAGGAAGATGAAGTACTCATCTTAAAGTTGCCCCTCCAGTTGCTATTGTTACGGATTCTCTATATTTCTATTCTGTCTTACGTTGCGCCCTTTCACGAATAATGACAATGGGCATTAGCACGTGGACCATCACGAAGGTCCCTCCTATGTTGAAGGTATATAGACAATAGTGTCCTCTCGTTGACTGGTCGTCTTTTTGAACGAGAGAATGCTAGGGTGACCATGCAAGACAATTTATTATTACGGGGGCCCACGTAATAACAACTTGTAGTGTATGGAAATCCTGGTGGGCTCTGAGGGTCAAGCTAACGATCACTATCCATTCGAAATTCCTAAGTTGTTCAAGTTTCTATCTAGTGGAACACTAACCGGAATGGTTACTATAACACTCTACGATACAGGAAGACTACACGTGTTGTTTGCACTTAACATTCGATCTATAACACGAGTCGTCTGAGACTAGTCATCGAAAGCAAACAAAGCTCGTTAGCCACTTATGGAGGATTTTTCCTCAACATTCTCGAAATTCTTGTACATGGGCTGGTTCTTTGGTGTCTATGACACCTTACCTTATCTTATTATCGGAGATGATTACATTAAACTTCGTCGTTTGATATTTGTCTTATTCCAAGGGATACTATGGCATGAGCCAAGCTACAACCCTTTCATTGTATTATTCGACATCTATGGAAATTATAACAATTTTGTCGAAGCTCGTGGAGCTCAAGGAGTATCAACGTATTCGTCACACGGGCTAGTGCGGCGAAGGATTTTTCCTACTTTGGGCGATCGAGATCCAGGAAGTGTGGGATACACGTTGTAAAAAAAAAAATTGGAGACGGCCGTTTGGTTTCTCCTCCTCAACGAATTACTTCTTTTCCCATTTAGGCACATGGCTAATACACTCAAGAGGTACTATGCATTTTGGAATGCATTTATTCATGAATATCATTGTTCAAACATACCGGAGCAACGCTGTCTTGAGGTTTCCATGACCAATCACGTTCTTAATTCTTAGGCGCATGATAGGCTATATAATAAAAGCCTAGACCCAATGATACTATGTATCGGAAACAACGTGGTGTCGACAAGAAAATCTATGCCTAGAAGAGGGTCAGTTAATCAGCGCCCTACTATTAAAGTTGAACTAGAGGTCATATGGAACAACATGAGGTTGTCGAGTCGACACTAGTGATGGTACTGATGGTACCGGTAGTTCAAGTGGTTCAAATCCCGATGGGACGAGAATGAGTGGCAATGCCACACTTGGAGATGCAATCACACCAGATTTTAATCCTAAGGCTTTTCCGGATTATAAGCCGCGAGACCTCATTGATGCGGAAGGTGCGGTGAGTTCTATCCGTTAGATAAAGACAAGGAAGTCAGTTAACCTTGCTAATAAATGTACTCCTAAGTAAACATTTTGGGTAAACTAATAGCCTTCTGTTAAATGAGGCGTTAACTCGGTGGAATCTCCAAGTGCAAACTATAGGGAGTAATACAACAAGAGGTTATTGTGGGAAGAACTCAAGAATCTTAAGCGATAAGAGTATTGCTCGCTAGTGGAAAAATTCCAAGTTTGGGAACCGAGCTCTAGAACTCGATCATGATTAGAGCTAATGTTGTTAGTTACCCCGACGCCTCTACAATCTGTCAAGGATTGATTGGATATTGGATAACACTCGAATCTAAACGCACTGAGCGCTACATTTGGGGTTTAGCCCTGAGATCCGAATGATGATTACGTCATGTCACCCTACCTAGATTTATTTTCAAGTAACTCTCTCAGTTAGTCTCGCCAAGGGTGTGGTGAGGACGGGGGACTGCTCAAGGAGGGTGTTAAGAAAAAGAGAAATCCCGTGACACGCAAAGCGAAGGAGATTACTGCTATAATCGATGCTCGCATTAAGAAGTATGCTAATAACTTGTCAAAATTCGAAATGAGATAGGTGAAACTTTCATCATGAGGGCACTTGCAAAAGTGACAAGAGAAGCAGTGCGGTGAGACTTGGCACAAAACAGAAACTAATGAGTTAGCTATATTTAAGAATGAACGAGGTGGTTTTTACTGTGGCAAGGATGTCACTACGAGCATGGATGGTTAAGGATGAATCAAGCTAGTGAGTAAGCAAGTCTAGGGGTATGCTCTACTCTACAACCATCATGTATCAATTCTTCGGATACCAACGCCGGCTTAACTTATTGTCTTTAGATACTTAGCATATACACGAATTAGAGTCATGTAGGTTAAACATGTCTTGCTCTATCAAGTTAGCTAATGAGGAATTAGCGAAGTCATGTGAAGTCATTAAGGGTCACCGATACGTTCCTATCAACCGACCCGTTGCATCCGTGTTGTTTAACACCAGTATCGGTATTAGTTGCATCCCTATAGAATTCAAAATATACTTGGCTGAGTCAAGTAAACAAGACGTCCTCCCATTCAATAGGATTGACCAATGGTAAATTAGTCAAGTCAGGAAAGACATCAAAGGATGCACACTTGAACTTGGAGCACGAAAATTCAGTAACGACTTTTCACTCATTCAATTAGGTTGTTACGACTTAACTTCTAGCATAGACTGGTTGGCCGACAACCGAGCAGAAGTAGTTGTGCTGCGAAAACTATTATTCTTTTTCCCCCTGTCTGACGAGAGAACATCTTTTGGTGCACGGAGAGAAACACGACACACGGCTGCTGACCAACAACTGTATGAAGGCTCGGAAGAGTCTGAGAACAGGATGCATCGCCTTTCTTGTCCATGTGGTCGATAAGAAGGCCGAGTAGCGCAAGGTGGAGGACATCCCTGTGGTAATGGAATACCCTGAAGTCTTTCCAAAAGAATTGCCGGGACTACCTCCGCAGCGACAAGTCGAATTCATTATCGATCTTGTGCCAGGAGCTGCACCGGTGGCGAAAGCTTCATATAGACTCGCACCCTCGGAGATGCAGGAATTATTTATTCAGTTTCAGGAATTGTTTGACAAAGGATTCAATAGACCGAGTTTCTTACCTTGGGGAGCTCCGGTGCTATTTATCAAGAAGAGAGACGGAACCTTTCGAATGTGTATAGATTACCGAGAACTGAACAAGTTAACCATAAAGAACCGGTATCCTTTACCAAGGATTGACGACTTGTTCGATCAGTTACAAGGTTCTAGCTTCTATTCCAAAATTGATCTAAGATCCGAACACCATCTGCTGAGGATCCAAGAGGAAAGCATTCCTATGATAGCGTTCAGGACTCGCTATGGGCATTACTAGTTCCTTGTTATGCCCTTTGGCTTAATAAACACTCCCGCCGTATTCATGGATTTGATGAATCGAGTATCTAAGCCATATCTCGACAAGTTCGTGATCGTATTCATTGATGACATTTTAATATACTCATGAACCAAGGCGGAACATGAGCAACACTTGAGAACTATTCTAGAGCTACTTAAGAAAGAACACTTGTATGCTAAATTCTCAAAATGCGAATTTTGGATTCGCGAGGTCCAATTTCTCGATCACGTCGTGAACGAGAATGGAATTCATGTGGACCCATCAAAGATAGGAAGCCATAAAGAACTAGAATGCCCCAAAGACCCCAACAGAAGTAAGACAATTTCTAGGCTTAGTAGGATATTATCGGAAATTCATTGAGAACTTTTCTAAAGTTGCTCAACCGCTAACCTCTCTCACTCAAAAGGATAGAAAGCTCGATTGGGGTGAAAAACAAGAAATGGCATTCCAAACGCTTAAAGATAAACTATGCCAAGCGCCAATCTTATCACTCCCTGACGGCACCGATAACTTCGTGGTGTACTGTGATGCATCGCATCAAGGCTTGGGTTGCGTGTTAATGCAACGTGAAAAAGTCATCGCGTACGCGTCGCGGCAGTTAAAAGTTCATGAAAGGAACTATACCACTCATGACCTGGAATTAGGTGCAGTGGTATTCGCTTTAAAAATTTGGCGTCACTATCTCTATGGTACTAAGTGTACCATATTCACTGATCATAGAAGTCTTCAACACATATTCAACCAAAAGGAATTAAACATGGGCCAACGGCGATGGGTAGAATTGTTGAACAATTATGACTGCGAAATCAGATACCATTCGGGGAAAGCAAACGTTGTAGCGGATGCTTTGAGCCGGAAAGAAAGAGTTAGAACATTACGAGTACGGGTTTTAGAGTTGACAGTCTAGACAAACTTCACTACTCGAGTGCGCGACGCACAACGGGAAGCCCCAAAGCCAGGAAATATATGAGCAGAATACTTGCGAGGAGCAAGGAAACACATGGAAACAAATAAGGATGACACTTTATATTTCAAAGGAAAGATCTGGATTCCCTATTTTGGTGGCTTACGAGACTTAGTGCTGGATGAAGCACACAAGTCCAGATATTCAATACACCTAGGATCTGATAAGATGTATCAGGATTTAAAGGAATACTATTGGTGGCATAAACTCAAGAAAGATATTGCGACCTATGTTGGGAATTGCCTAACTTGTGCGAAGCTCAATGCCGAATATCAAAAGCCATCTAGATTATTACAACAACCCAAGATTCCTGTTTGGATATGGGAGCAGATATCAATGGATTTCATTACAGGACTCCCACGGACCTCTCGAGGTCATGACATGATATGGGTTATCATTGATCGATTAACCAAGTTGGCTCACTTCCTACCTATTCATGAAAAAGACAGTACCGCGAAGTTAGCCGAAATCTACCTCAACGAGATTGTGGCACGTCATGGAGTGCCTACTTCGATAATCTCGGATCATGATGGTCGCTTTGTGTCAAGAATATGGCAATCATTTCAAGAATCGCTTGGATCTCGTCTGGATCTGAGCACAGCATTTCATCCGCAAACCGATGGACAAAGTGAACGAACCATCCAAACGTTGGAAGACATGCTTCGCGCCGGTGTGATGGATTTGGGCGGAAACTGGGATAAACATTTACCGCTGGTAGAGTTCTCATATAATAATAGTTATCACACAAGCATTAAAGCCGCCCCATTCGAAGCACTATACGGACGGAAGTGCCGATCACCGCTTTGTTGGACGGAAGTCGGAGACAAACAACTCGTTGGCCCTGAACTAGTCCAAGAGACCACTGACAAGATAGCAAAGATACGAGACCGTATCAAAGCGGCTCGTGACAGACAAAAGAGCTACGCGGACAGAAGACGTAAACCATTATCCTTCGAGGTCGGAGACAAAGTCTTACTGAAAGTCTCACCTTGGAAAGGCGTAGCTAGATTCGGGAAACGCGGAAAACTAAACCCGAGATACATTGGGCCATTTGAGATTCTGGAGAAGATCGGTACCGTTGCGTACAAGTTGAAACTGCCAGAGGAACTCAGTAACGTACACGACACATTTCATGTGTCGAACCTCAAGAAAAGTCTGACTGTTGATACAGTTATCATTCCAGCGGATGAGATTCATGTAGACAACACGCTCCAATTTACCGAAGAACCCATTGAGGTTATGGACTAGAAGGTCCACAAGACAAGGAGAAGTAATATCGAACTAGTCAAGGTCCGCTGGAATTCACGTCACGGACCCGAGTACACATGGGAACGTGAAGATCAGATTAAGGCAAAATATCCCCACTTGTTTAAGAAGACTCCTGCAAAGGATGGCTCAACTTGAATTTCGGGACGAAATTCTTTTTAACAGGGGGAGAATGTAACAACTGGCAAATAACTGGTAATTCCGTACAATCTAATCACTATTTATATTTCTAAATCTCATGCATTTAGCGTAATTTAATTACGTAACCGTGTCGTATACTGGATAACAGTGTTAGGACAAGAAAACAAAGCTAAAACATATGTTGGTTTTAGTCGTAAGGCGAAACCAAACAAACAATGTCCTAAAAGTGTTGGTAGAAAGTGCTGCGTGCACTATTCACGGTTACACTATTCATGCCAGCAAACCGTGAAATCAGACCGAAACACTGAAAAACGACACTCGGATGACATAACTGAGTCCATTTATATAAGAAAACATTATTATGAAAACACATCTTGCAAAGAAACAAGACTTTCCGGTATAACGCCCTAACCTCAAAAATGTCTGTTTCGGCTTAAAATATAGCATTTTTAACGCGTCCGAACCTATAATAAAGCATTTCCGGGACTTAGGAATAATGTCAATTGATGAAAAATATACTAAAACAATAAGATGATATCAACGGAATGTTCATAATCACAAGTTTCCGGTATTACATCGCTTTGCGCTAAAACAGTTCGTTAGCGAACCGACGAACTAGTAGGTGACATTTTTGTCACGAAACAAGCAAACGAAAATGCTAGCGAGCTAGTTAGCGATATTTTGGCGTCACAAACGCCTTGAATAGATGTCGTAGCATCGATGGTAAATTAAAACCATAGCTCCCGGTACTACACTATAACTTTCGTATATCACCCGATATCGAACCGGTAAGCGAAATAGTGGTATTTTTACCATCCAAAACTAATACCCACTAAACTAGTAAACAAATTGGACCTTATTATAACCTTAGTTTATCATTAACCCCTAATCAATATAATTAATTTAATTACCTAAATATCTAAAGTTATAACAAAAAAAAATCATATTACCCCCCTCCCATCATAATTGACGGTTCAAGTGGGATCCACCCCACTTGACTTTGTTGAGAAATCAAAGATTTTAAGTATGGTGGACATGCATGGAAGTATGGACTTTGAGATTGAAAAGATAGCAAGCTTATAACACTTTCCATTCTTTTATTATTCTTAACTTTCCCCACATTGCTGTAACACCAAAAACCCTCATTTTGGTCCCCAATATCTCGGCTCAAAGAACACACACTAAACCCACTTTCAATCTTCCATAAACAATCCATTTTACACTTAATCTAGCCACTACAAGATCACTTAAGCAAGGGTTTAACATGGAGCTTCACTAGGAGCATCTTTGGAGCTTATCTTTCTTCTTATTATCTAATCTAGCTTGTGCACTTTGTAAGTCTACTAAACACCATATTTATGATTCTTATTACTAGTAGATTATGGAAGTACAAGTTGATCATCAAAAAGATTAATAAAAATCACACCAAAAACCCTAACCCCAAAGCTAATAAACACTAAATATAACTATATTATGTGTTGATTTATTAGATTTGTGATAGCTAGTTAGCATAATTTATGTTGATTATGTTAAAGTAAGTTGTTTTAAGTGGGTGATCTTTTTATGATTAATAATATAAATAATGATTTAAACATGGTAATGTTTAAATCTAAACAAGATCATCAACCTCTTGTTCCATGAACTTTACTACAACTTAAAAATGATTTATTACACATAAGTGACTTTTATAAAGAATAACCACCATGATTCTTATTATGATCATCCTAAAAGTTTACTAAACAAAGTGGTTTAAAGAGGAGATTTTAATTATAAAATATAATGAAAATGGTGTCTTTAAGGTCCTAATAAATATATGAAGATTTCATTATTTTTAACCAAGTTGTTAAAAATATACTTATAAAAGTTCATGGAAATAAAGAAGAAAAGAGCATGAATCATGCATGCAAAGTTGGGGTAATGAAACTTGTTTTGGAAATTGATTATGATTATGGGTTTAAACATGGTTTAAACGCGTTTTGAAAACGTGGGAAACGTCATAGTTTAGGGGAAACTATGGCGAATTTTTCTAAAAATCCAATCGCGATTAAAAATGGGATTAAAGGGTGATTAACAATGTTAAACGCGATTAGTGGTCATAAACGTCATTTTGGAAACTCTAATGAGAATATTTAAGTCTTAAATATTCAATAAGTTTTATGGACTAAAACTTACTCTTTTACAAAAAAAAATAATAAAATAAATGGTTAAAAGTGTAACCATATATGTATATATAATTTTTGGTAAAAATTATATATTTTTGGAAACTTGTCAAGTGCATGTAATATAAGCTATATGTGTATGTATTAGATACCTATAGGGTGACCAAAATAAATACACATACATGTTCCTACATGGTCCAAGAAATGCTATTAAATCGGACACTTAAATAAAATGGTCGAAATGGAAATACATAACACTTGATGACGACAATTTGGGCGTATCGACACCGTAAACAAGTTACTACAAAGTCGAGTCTAAAACAACATATTCTGGACGTTTAAACGAGCACATATGTAAGTGACCTATAACAAGAATCCGGAAAGTCGAAAACTATAAAAATTACCAAGTATTTTTCATAGGAAAAATGAGCTTATTTAAGTTTGCTACTTGGTAACATTTTGGTAGAAATTGCAAGATAATGTTAATGGACTCATGAAGTTAGAATTGGGCCTATCAAAGTTAGTAATGGGCTAGGCCCCAATACCTTAATACATGGGCTAGGGCCCAATGGCAATATAACATGGGCTCGGCCCAATAACATAAAAGACATGGATTAGGCCCAATAACAATAAAACATGGGTTAGGCCCAATAACATAGATAACATGGGCTTGGCCCAATGACATGGGCTCGGCCCAATAACATTAAAACATGGTTAGATACGATAACATAGATGACATGGGCTTGGCCCAATGACATGGGCTCGGCCCAATGACATGAGCAAAGTCTCAATGACATGCGTGCACTGCACGAGGACGTGTGAAGAACAAAGCCGATCACACATAAGTCAATACACATAGAATACATGAATACGCTTACGAATTCAATACGTATAGAATATATGTATACACATAACAATCGAGAGAGTAAACTATTAACGCTCTAAAATACAAAGTTGTTCCAAATGACAAACGAGAACATAATAAAGAATTCAAGATGAACAACTTGTACGAGGTCCGAAACACCTAGTGTCTAACGAGATTAGTACACATGTAGGTTATTGACACGTATGGACGCTCACTTCGATATCATAATACACGGAACGCAAACTTGTGAGTTCATGTCCCTCCTTTCACTGTTTTCAATGTTTTGTTTTCAAAAACATCGAGGGGAAATACATGCTAAAACAATCGGTATGTTAGTTACGGAGTAGTAGATAACATGATCAATGTGCATAAGTAGGGAGATAACATTAGTAACCATTAATCACTTAGTGACCAAGGTGCAAAAGGTGTAGATCTATTGGGCTTGAGGCACGCCCCACTCCTGGTTGGTATACCCTGGAGTGCTTTTGTGATCCCAAATGATGACAAAGTGTTCTCGGTTTGGTTATTTACTTATGGTACATTATGTCAGGGGGCTCGCTACCCACTGATAGATCCTTAACAGACTCCATGAATGAATCAGAACATACCATGATTACAAGATTTCATTTTCATGAATACTACGATTACAAGATTTCATTTTCATGAATACTACGATACCAAGATTTCATATTCATGAATACTACGATTACAGGATTTCATTTTCATGAATACTACGATTACAAGATTTCATTTTCATGAATACTACGATTACAAGATTTCATTTTCATGAATACTATGATTACAAGATCTCGTTTTCATGAATACTATGATTACAAGATTTCATTTTCATGAATACTACGATTACATATGATAACAAAAACTGCATGAACTCGCTCAACTTTTGTTGACTTTTTAAAACTACATGTATTTCAGGAAACAAGTCTTGAGCCGGTGATACATGATTGGATGCAATGATTACCTTTCTTACGTCACACGTAACACGCTTCCGCAACTAACAGGGTGTGACACAAATACTCATATGTATATATTCGAGTTACCGGAAACAATGTCCGGTATCAAGACATTTCTTCAGGTTACTGAGATTTGTCCATTTCCTTTTCTCTACACGTATTCATCAATATCATCTTCAATATGCACATCCAATTTGGTTCGATTGCTTATGACAACACTAATCCCACACTTAATTCCGCTGCACCAATGCACTCACATGCATATTCGTCTTCTGATTCCCTACATTTTTTTGATTAATTCTAGATGTAGGTTATGTCAACTGAAATTAACATTACAGTTATGCTATTTTATTTCGATTATGTTACTCGTGAATATGTTGGTTACTTAGAGCGAATTAAATGCGTAGTGTAGTAGACCAGCCTATAAATAAAAGGCTTATTTGTAATGTTTAACACAATTTTTGATATTATAATAAACTTAATCCCATTTGGGTTGCTCAAAACGTTTGCTAGAACGTATCTAGCATTTTATCACTTCCGCTCCGCGTCAATGTCCATGCTGGTGCGAAATCCAAGTAATCATGTTAACTAAGCTTACCATAACTCAAACTACCAGTTGCCTGGTTCAGGTGGACTTCTTCTACACATCAAGTAATCTAAATATATCACAAGAATATTCTAATAAATATGTAATTCTTGAAATTTTTATACGACCCGTATATGGAAAAGACTTCAGTGACCAAACTTCCGAAGAAGTTTAACAAGTGCCATTTTCCCCGATCCTGAACGTAGCACCGTCTTGCTGGAACCTGGAACAGGAATCTAGGATAGGCGAGTTGGTGATACGGGTAGTGCTAAAGTTCATATTTGGATACTCTTCCGAGTAGTAGAAGCTAAAATAGGATGAAAAACTCTTGAAAGATAAACTAGAATCATGGGTGTGATCCAATATAGACCCGAAATAAAGACTGAATTTAGCCTTTTTAGCTTGAATCTCCATCTTTTTCTTCTCCAACCTTTCCTTTTTATGAGCATTTTGGTGGCCTCCTAGAGCCTGTGAATTCACAAACTTCTTGCAGCAAAACGGACATTTGTATTTCTTAACATTTGAACGGATAGAAATCCTTTTTTCGTCGAGCGATTCACCATCTTTGGTCCCTTTTGCACAAGGATCAATCAGAAAGCCAAATAGTTTTAGCTTTTTATGACTAACAATTTCAAGTGATTCTAAGTTAGAGGTAACAGCTACCATTGTTTGAGATAGGAAAGATAGTAGTACACTTCCTACAAATCTAGGATTACCTATTTATAGAAAGTATATGATAATCACATAGGCTTCAAGTAATGGCAAGAGTATATGCTATATGTACCATTAAGCACTATAAAATTCTACAAGTTGTATTAATATAAGATTAAGATGTCATAAAGTTGCTCACTTTTGCTCACTTTTTTTACCAAGTTTGATCAACTTTTAGAATCAAGAGATACTCCCAATATGCAACAAGGAGATTAACAAAGGGTTAAAATGCCACCAATCAAAAAGGGACTCAGAATCAGTGGCGGAGCTTGACCAAAAGTTCCGAGGGAGCGGAAAGTCATAGGATCCAATTTATATATTGTATAAATATTTAGACAAAATAATTGAGGGACAATCCTATATAATTCAGGGGGGGGGGGGGTTGCACCCCCCCCCCCACTTTACACTAAGCTCCGCCATTGCTCAGAATTTAAATAAATCCCAACTAGGGGTTTTAAGACCACCCATAGTGGAGGGGTTTTTTGGCGTTTCCCCCCAAAAAACGCCCAACCACCGCCCCCAGGGACGTTTTTGTTGCGAATTTGGGTTGGGGCGTTTCAAATTAGACGCCGAGTGGAGAAATCTTGGGCCAATCAGACCCTTCCACGGTTGGATGTACAAATATTGTATAAATATGGGTAATGATTGAATAGGGGTTGGGGGGGGGGGTTATGAGGGGTTGTGGGGTATTATACCACTATACCCATTTTAACATAATACCCCATAATGCCCACATGCTGACTGAATCGCCACAGACGCAAAACGCCCAAGGGTACTGGCGGCATTATCTTCTCCTCCCACTACACATTTTGCAAGTGTTTTCATTTTATTTCTTAGAACATATGACAAACATGATATATTTATAATATTCTACACACAAAGACAATACTGGCAAATTGACGTTTTTGGAAATAATAATTGGACATATCTTGCCAAACATATATACAAAGGTAGAAGTGGAAGGTGATGTTTATGGATTAATTTATAAAGTTCCATACACAGTCCACTAAGTAAAAGAACATACTTAATACTTAAACAATAAACCTAAAGCTAAAAGTGAGCAGAACTTTTATGTTGGACCATCTTACCAATTGGATTAATGGCAGCCTTGAACTTTTTTGCAAAATACTTGTAACCTATTGGGTGTTATTTATGATCAAGATTTCCCAAATTTGATACTGCCTACTTTAATCAATCCCATTTATTGGTCTTATCCAGAAGTGCAGCACACACTACACAAGTTCTCATCATTAGAGATAACGATACACACACAACACGAACTTGGTTTAAAAAAGCACGAGGCATTCGAGTTGTTTAGGTTACATAAGCTCAGGCGTTATTTCTAAAACCAAGAACTTTTATGTTGGATCATCTTACCAAACTTTAACTTTTTGCAAAATACGTGTAACTTTTTGCTAATGATCAAGATTTTCCAAATCTGATACCGCATACTTTATCAATCCCATTTGTTGGTCTTATCCACAAGTGCAGTAAACACTAAACAAATTCTCATCATCAGAGCAAACAATATACACACAACACAAGCTTGGTTTAAAAAATCACGAGGCGTTCCAAGGCGTTTAGGTTGCCAGAAGCAAATGAGCATTAGTGAAAACTGGTTGTCAACAGTAACTTGGTTACTACTTATGGTGCTCCCACTAAGGCTATATACACGGTGTGGTTTGGCTAGCATGAGCTAGTTAAAGCGTCACATCACTGCCACATAGGTAGAGGGGCTTTAACTGGCCCATCCTTTAACTGACCCGGTGTGCGTTAGCTAATAATTAAAAAAAGAAAAAAGTGAAAAAAAAACAAGAAAATCTTTGATTGGTTCTTTGCACATGGCCCCCACTCTTTCTCCCTCTCAAGCCCGTTAAGGGCTTGGCGGAGCCCACTTTGGCGCCCCCTTGGCTACCATGGTGTTGGAGGCTTTAATGTGCCGAGGTGGAAAACAACGCTAGCCGCTAGCCCAAAACACCCAACCTAACAATTCCTACTGATATAGCTGCTAGCTACCAACACGAAAAAATATCTCGATCTTTAAAAAAAACTTTCTGTCTTATCCAATTATTAATTCGGTATACACTCAAAATACTTTAATCCGAAAGCAAGATCACACAACTAAAAAACCTATCCAATACGAATTCCAAATACGAAACCTACAACATATCAAGAAATGATCAAATTATATCGTTTTTGGCCGATCCCCTTAAACCGGAAAGCTCAATCTTAACCTCATCAATAGACAAATCACTAAGTTACTCCAAACACAACTCCCCTCTCTTCTCAACCAAACACCTCAACATATTCTTTATACAACCAACTTTTGTTGGAGCTGATCCTCCACATCTAATAGCATCCTCAACACACTTGCAAAAACCCAACACATTACACAACAATCACCACATATCTATAACAAACAAATAATAACAATCAACCCAAATAAAAACCAACATCTTCCCATGTAGGAAAAGCATATTTGAGTGACGAAAATACCCTTTGAGAACTAGCATCGGTTGTGTATTGTGGTCACTAAACCGTTTAAAACGGTTTCTTTTTCGGAAAGTTCTGGCTTTGGAAACCGCGTCGTTGTGGATTTGTGTTTATTTTGATTTAATCAATAATCTCTGTTGGCGGTATATGGCGAATTGTTGAGGAGCCGTGGAAGGATATAACTAGTATGTCACCGTCGTGCCTATGGGTCAAATGGGTTTTACCGGTAGTTTCACCGTCATGCCTACGGGCAGATGGGTTACCGGGTTTTCCCCGGAATTGGTGGTGGACTCGGGATACTCTCGGAAGAGTCCGTTTGGTCCGGTAAGTGCCCCAAGAGTGCTCGAGATTTATTTTGTTGGCCGTTAAAAAAATGGTATGTCAAGTTGTTTGTCTTGAGGTGGACAATATAAACGATGACATGTGTATAAATTTGTATCGTTTCTATTTACCTTTTTTTGTTACACACATAAATTGCAGTTTAATTAACCAACAAGCATACATGACGTCGTTGATTTTAGGAATTAATGATGTAATAATCAATCTTATTTATTTATGTGTAAAAAGTTTTGGTTGTTAGTAAAATGTGATTTATTAGATCATGTGGTAATTTTGACATTGTCTTTTCATAACCACGGTCCATTGAAGCATTTCATATCGACCATGAGGCTTGGCAAATCATTTTATGTAGTGGACATATGCCCACATTGTCTTGTAATGTTTTCTATAGAAAATATAATACACTGCACTGCACCTGAATTTTAAATATACATCAACTGTCTGCAAAATAAAAAAAAGAATGAAGATTAAACGGATCAAGCAATAGCACGACTAAAAACTAGAACTCTTTACAAGTAAATTATTTAGCTTGAAAGGGTATGCTAACATGTCACTATTGACATTTAGCTTGAAAGGGTATGCTAACATATTATATTAAAGTACGATCTGTACAAGTAAATTATTTATTATGTAGTAGGTAATGTGTATGTAGTATGTATATATATCATTAATCATTCCATCTTCAAATTATAATAATATAAGAAAAGCTCTACTAAAATAATAACTTTTTTTAATCAAGAGAATTGTTATTAGAGATTAGAAAAAATACAACTTGACTGGACCGGCCTTGAAAGAATTAAATACACAAAGCTTCATATACTTGTCTATAAAATATTTAAGGCTGCAACATTATTAATATATAAATTGAATTTCACAAGATTAATTTACCAACTTCCACCGTTATCAAAGCTTGAGAACAAGGTCTAAATTATTAAAAAATAAACACATGTCATCTCTTATCGACAACAGCAAACGACAATAGTCGTTTGATATGGTCTTTTTAGACAGTTATGATCAATACCAACTAATGAACCTTTACAGTTATGTTATGTCAAGTTTAACTTCAAAACTAAGAAATAATAATAAAGTTTTATAATCATAACATTTATTCTAGCTAATAATAAAAGTTTCATGATAATAATACAATGTTATAACTTATGTGGATTTAGAGATTGAGAATATATAGGTTTAAATAATTCTAGTAATACAAAAATTCAATTTTTTTCTTTTGAACATCAATTTAGCACCAATACATGGTTTTCTATAAATAAAATAGCAGCTGTAGCGTGCTTATGGTCATCCCATCCTATAATAAGGGTCGTAATTAAATTAGTCTTCTTTTTTTTTTTTTGAACGGTGGAAGATTCTATGATATATAGAATAGGGCCAGCAACGGCTGTAAAACCGCTAACTAAATTAGTCATATCGTCTCTCTAACATACTAAGGGAATAAGCAGGATCCGGTAACACTAGCAAGCTTGTGCAGAACCAACATCCACTAGAAAATATTGCAACAATGAAATTCAAGCCATAGCCTAGACTAAAAGCATAACCAGCTGTCAGCATAACTACCCCTTTAAAAACAACTTACGGTCAAAATCATTAGCACCCAAATACCTAGCATTCAACACTACTGCATGAACTAGGCCCAGCCATACACAAACCAGCAACATTCAGGTTCCACATTAACCCAGCATGAACAAGTCGATTACTTTATTTATGTTCAAACAACTCCAAAGGGAAAAGGAAGTCCAAGAACTAAATGATTAAAATGTCATAAATCAATTATCTTTGACTAAAGCATGTAAAACAATCATCATTTGGACTGCTCATCTAAATTCCAAAATGGCACATATCTAACTTCTAAAATTAGCATCTCAAATCTTAAATGCACAAGGGTTACAAATATCATAACACAGACTAACGTGCTTAAAGGGAAAAGGATCAAACCTGTCTGGCAAGAAGTTCGCTTCAATATTTACAGAAGCAAGGGATCGTCAGGCCCGAATCGACGAAAAACTGGAAACCAGTACGGGAATCTTGACTGCAATTGCATCTGTGTTTGCAAAAGGTTATCCATGACCATTATCATCATTTGCGCCGAAATTTTGGAGATGAAAACGTCAAAACCCTAAAAAAACAATTTCCAATATAGAACCGGCACTGATCAATCAGCTATCAACTAGTACAAAAAAATATACAACATTTACAACTTTCTTCCACCCTAGCATAAATTACATTGCAACAACCCAAAAATCATTAACATTAAATCAAATTGACAAAGACCATTTTGCTATAAACCATCAGAACTCGGTTGAAATGCCTCGGTACCGAGATTGAGTCATTCCTCCCTCCAACAGAGCATCCCAATCCCTGCCTTCTTCATCATCCCGTTCACGAAGCATCATCAGCATCCGTTTCGCCTTCTCTCGCGCACGCTCACTTCCAGTCTCCTCCACCACACGTAACACCTCCGTCGCTCTTGCCGCCCTAGCCAAGCCCTTGAACCTCATGCTTCCAATACTCAGCGAATACAAGCACGCCACACAGTTCTCCCGAGTTGACTCATTCGAGTCCTCCTTTTCATTCCTCAACTTCTGAAACAAACATTCAATCGCATTCGAATCAAGCATCGCTGATTTCCCCTCGCTGGAAGCCGCTAAATTGCATAACACCAATAACACTCGTCCAGCCAGACCTGTTTCCAGCAGTGTCAACAGAGTTGAAACAGCACCAAGTTTCACAAGCTTGACTCGGTTACTCTGCACCAAAGAGAGATGGTACAAAGCCAAAGCCGAGTCCTGCCGGGTCCGCTCGCTATCCGACCGCAGCGCATGAAGCAACGGCTGCAACGCGCCTAACACACCGATAGCCGTCTTATTCTCTTCCTCCAGTGACAGACTAAACAGTGCACCAGCAGCATGCTCCTGAGATTCAGAACATCCGCTCTTAAACACCTCAATCAACGGCGGAACAATCCCCGACCGAACTATCTTCAACTTATTCGTCTTCTCCAGCGACAAATTCACCAGAGCAGCAACCGCGTTCGTCTGCACAACAACGTACTTCGAACTCACACACTGACGGAGCGCTGCGAGCAGCCGCGGCGTGCAGAGCAAAACCCTAGCTTCCTCATCAGTCCTAGTAACCTTCCTGAGCAAAATCACAGCCTGTTCCTGTTCAAAAACGTCAACGTTTTGCAGTTTCATTACAAAACTTTGCTCGTCTGACGTAGACGAGTTATATAGAGTTTCGGTTTCATCAACAACAACCTCTGATGAGGTCGACGCAGACGGAGATGACGAATAACACAACGGCCGTGTAACTAACGGTAACGGCGGCGTATCCGGAACATTCGCGATCACCGATTCTTCAGAACTCGATGAATAAAACCGATTATGATAAACAGATCTAGGATTCAACTGCGTTTGCGCATGCGTTAACACAACCGCTGGTTTCTCCGCCATTTTCGCAATCAAATCTCGTTCTGAAACCCTAAACCTAACATCACCGTCACACTCACTCGATTTCAACATCAATTTCGTAACAGAATCGTTAACGGAGCTATAATCCGGTGCGTCGCAAGGCAAATCCGCTCCGGTGGACTGGCACCAGTTACGAATCGCCTTTTTGAGCGCTAAATTAGGTATAACAGTCGAAAAATCAGGTTTAGATCCGTCAATAACCGGAATAAAATTGAGTTTTCGACATACCTCAACGGATCTCCGTTCGAAAGTCTGGCCGGAGGAAACTACGACCGGTTCGAACATCAGTGAACCGGAAATCGGACAGATGAATTCATCTAGAGGCTTCGGTTGCGATTTTGATTTGGATTTTGTTTTTGGTTTCTCCGGTGCCGGAGATGATTTGTGTAAGGAGAATTTCCACTTCTTTAGGTTACTGTTACCTACCATTTCTGATTGGATTCTCTGTTTACTGGTTCAATGAGTGTGTGGTGTGATTCATGATAAATAATTGTGGATGTTAACAGGAGTTGGTGGAAAAGCTGGATGAATATGAAGATGAAGGAAGACCTTGTCGTTGCTGATGAAATTGGAAAAGAAAATATATATGAAAGTGGAAAAAAAATATGAAAGAAAATATAAAAGAAAAGAGTTGAATGTGGTTGAAGATTTGGGATTGGTTGAAGGGATTTGGATGATATCACAACCTACGGGACGACTACTTTTGTTATTGCTGTTAAAAAAAGGGAAATTGGCCTGTAATAATCCCACCAGTCCCACCTTTCACCTATTTTTCCTACAATGGTCCCCCATTAAAAAAACTTAACGGAGTTAAGCTTTTTTCCAAATTACAAACAGATTTTTTAGGGCTTTTGATTAGAACGACGATACGAGTCCATTGATGTAAAACTTGCCTCGAAACAGTGCTCCAAACGATGAAAACGACGCTTCAATTCGGGTGTTTAAATTTCCAATTAACCAAAATCAAGTCACTTGGAGCACCATTTTGAAGTAAGTTTTACATTAATGGACTCGTATCATCGTTCTGAAAAAAAGCCCTAAAAAATATGTTTGTAATTTGGAAAAAAGCTTAACTTCGTTAAGTTTTTTTAACGGGGGACCATTGTAGGAAAAATAAGTGAAAGGTGGGACTGGTGGGGGGAATATTCTGAGGTGGGATTATTAATGGCCAATAAGGTCTAGGTGGGATTATTACAGGCCAATTCCCCTTAAAAAAAAGGTAAATTACATTTTTCTCGGTATCAAATTGCAATTAATAACCTTTAACTTTAATAATTATAGTCACAACCTTTTATTTGTTAAAACCATTACACCATAGGTCCTTTAGCACTAACCTAGTTATTTTTCATGGTTAAATCTAGTCATTTGTGTTGCACGTGAGGGTATAATGGTCTTTTTACCCATTTATCAAAAAAACTTAATCGATATATGTGTGTAAATACAATTCAGACTTCAAATCATTTTGACTTTGTCTTAGGCCTCCCCCTCTGCCACCAACCACAACCATCACAACTCCGTCACCACTACCACCGTAGCCACCATACAACAATAACCTGCAAGCCGTCGGCAACACCACCTTAACTCACCCACTTTCTCACCCCAGAAATAATCTGGGTTTCAACTGACCCACCTACCACCGAGAACACTTCACGCACCCACAGAGAACCGCCGCCGCTAGAAATCACCATGGTTTCTTCAATCGCAACCTAAATCCGATGCTTCGGCCACCGGCAAGCCGCAGCCGCCTCTTTCTCCTTATTCAACTGGTATTGCTATAAATACAATCGGCACCGCCGCAGCAACCTCTTTCTCCTCCTCCTTCTTCTTGTTGTTGGTTATTTTGGTTTGTTGGAGGTGGGTCTGTGGATTCTTGATCTGGGGTTTTGGGGTGTTTGGTTGTGGGATTGGGTGATGGGTTTTGGGGTTCGTCGGATTGGGATGAAGACATGGTAGTGGTGGTTGTTGTGGTGACGGTGGTTTATGGTTTTATTGGGGGTAATGAGGAAGAAGGAAGAAGGTGTTCGGAAATAATATACAAAACAAGTTTAGGGTTTTATGAGTTATATATAATTTATTAATTTTTTAAACAAATGAGTAAAATTACCGATCTATCTTCTTTTGTAAGTCATATGACCAGACTTAACTCAAAATTTTAACCTGTTTAGTGCTAACTGACGAAATGTGTAATGAGTTTTCCAAATAAAGGATTATGACTGTAATTATTGAAGTTAAAAGTTATCTACTATAATTTACCAAAAAAAAAATTGTTATTGTGGAATTGAAATTAAAAAAAAAAATACTAATTATGAAAGTCACAAACAAATATCTATCGTGCGTTCCTTCACTTGATATCTTATTTTATGGTTTTCCCTTTTAATTGTTAATCATTAATCATTCTTTGATGTTGAATGGTGTGTGTTTATATTGAATCTATTTTTTTAACGCTTATTTTATGGTTTTCTTTTTTAATTGTCAATCATTCTTTGATGTTGAATGGTGTGTGTTTATATTGAATCTATTATTTAACGCCTTGTTTTATTGGGTTTAAACTAAAAATAAATATATTATTTGAGGTCTAGTTAAAAGGATCTATAATGTACCTGACGTCATTTCTTGTGTTTTGTAAGAAAGAAAGTGCGTTTAACAATATCCATTAACCCATCTATCTATACTTTCTATAAAAGGAGAAATCCAAGTGACATAAGAAAAGCTGAGGTGTCAGCGTGAGAGCATGTCTAACAAAGCTTTTCTTATCTCATTATTACATCATAAAGCCTAATATTAAAAGACTTTATAATTCAAAGTTGGCCCACATCAAACCACTCCCTTGTGTATTCAAGTGTTAAAGGTCTGGCCCATATTCCAAAGGGCAAACCACTGCCCAGATACAATGTAGTAGCAGATGGTTCCTTGGGTAAACGTATAGCTAGCAGCATATGTGTCTAAATTGCGGGTAATTTGAATTTTAAAATGCATGGGGATATGTAATTTTCAATTAATGCATGTCACTCGCCAATAAACATCTGTTGAGATTCAAAATTCTGGCTCCACATTCAAAATTCAAAATTCAAACCCTATATATTCTAACTCTATAAATAAGGGTTAATAATCTGGCTCGACATTCAAATCTTTCCCGCTCACATCTATGAGCTTGTCTCTGCCTCTCAAATGCATCTTTCTCATGATTCAGCCGCTAATCTCCGATTACACTTTTTTGTTCGAATGTTTGGTGATTATGTTTACATGTTATCATTCCAGTATCATTGTTCCAACATCGTCGTTTCAATAAACTTTCCCATCACACATCAACCTTTCAGTATCGATGTTGCAGTATCATTGTTGCAACATCGTGTTTAGTTGCATGTGATATCTTCTTCGATGGGAGACTTCCATGGTTTTATAGAAAGTATATATAGATTCGTGCAATATCGTGAAAAGTTAGATGTAGTACAACAGTTCTGTTTCGCCCTTTGCATGTTAGGTTTATTTCTTATTTTAAGATGTAGTACAACAGTTGATGATGTTCAGAGTTTTTTTATAGACACTGAAATTTTAGAATATTTTAAGATGTATGTTTATATTATTAAAATGAGCTATTACATAGAAAAATACAAATTTAAAGAAATATTTATAAAGGATTACACGCTAGAGTTAACACTTGCTAGGAGTTCATAGACTCTGGCCTTTCTCCATGTGATTTCATGTTCTCTTTTGATTTTCAGGTCAGTTAGCATGTTGCAGATTTTCTGATCCTGTTTTAGAAGTTGTGTCAGAAACTCCTCTGCATTCTTCTGGAAATCTGATGGAGGAGAGTGCAGGACTTCATCGAGCAATGCTATGCTGTTCCAGGTTTTGTTGTAATTAGTGTCATTTATTATGTCGACTTTCCTGTTTAGTTCTTCGTCTGTTCTTTGTTCTTTGAGTGACCACATGGAGAAGTGTGTTTTAACATTGCTGGTGTCTGACCAGTGGTAGAAGCTGAAGTTTGCCATGTAGATTTTTTGTTGGTTTTCTGATTTGGAACAATTTTTGACAGAAAGTGATTTGTAGGGCAATTTGTTGATGTTTTGAATCAAAAGTAATCATCGGTCTTTTATAGAGTTTAAAAACGCGTCTACATGGTAAATGAAGAGTTTAATTGTAATTGTGATAATCTGCTTTAGTTCTTTGAACTTCGAAATTTTGTCCCTTGGGTTTCTTGGTATTTAATTTTACAGTTTTCCCATAAAAGTTGGGGTTTGGAAAGGTGTTTGCATTAAAAGATTGTTGTTTTGAAATATACATTAATTAACATGTTTATATTAAATGTACATGTTTTCATAATACCAAATTTCAGTATATAAACTCATAGTCACTTCACCTGTTTTTCATCACGTTTCCTACGAAGATATCATAATTTCAGGAAAGTCGAGTAATATAGTTTATTCAAATGGCATCATTCACAAATACAAAATCAGATGATTTCAAGCAGCGTTTTGTCAGGCAAATCGAGGAACAAGTGTATGAAGATAGGGCTACTCTTCAAGAGTTGAAGAGATGTTTTGATGGATTGCACGTTGGCCTGTTCACTAGAGAGCAGGTTTCCAGAGATCTTATGCGGATGCCTTCAACCTCTGTTCGTGAGCTTTGTGTTGACAGTAATATAGAGTGCGGTGATAGAGACGTGGAGTTCATGGCAATGTTGAAGGACATACATCGAGAGGTTCAGCGATCGATGGAGTTGAAGCTAAAGTTTCTTAATTCTTGCTGTTATTGTTAGATTTGAAAATTAATGTTGTTCAGTATTGGAGTTTTAGTTTTAATGTTATGAATAAATGAATGAATTTAAGATTATGTTCATGTTGAATTGTGTTTGAATAAGTTGTGTTTATTTTTTAGTTATTTAGTGTTTGAGTAAGATTTAGATTATGTTCATGTTGAATTGTGTTTGAACATCTGTTTGGTAAGTCAACAGATGTTTAATAGTATGAAGGGTTGGTTTGATGGTGAACAGATGATAAAAAGATAAAACAAATGTTTAGAATTTGATCAGAAATAACAGTTTTTTGAAGAATTTGTGCTCCTGGAAAATTACAGAGAGTCAATACTTCGAGTTGTAAAAGGTCTGTTGTAGTTAAAGTTTGGTAAAAGAGAACATTTGCTGATGATGAAACAACTGTGTATTCTAACGACTGTTGATCCTAACAGTGGTTGGGCTAATGATGAATAAGTATTATTATATAACGTCTGCTTTAAGTATTATTATATAATTTTGTTTATCAATAACAGTTTTTTGGAAGAATTTACGGTATATTTTGGTGTTATAAGATTTGTGTTGTAGCTAAAGTCTGAGAAAAGAGAACATCTGCTGATGAATAAATGTCTAAAGATGAAAAGGTCTGCTATGGTTCAACAGATGTTAACGAACAACAGATGATATTAAATCTGAAAATGCTTAACAGAGGGTTTGATACCAACAGTGGTTGGGCTAATGATGAATAAGTATTATTATATAACGTCTGCTATAAGTATTATTATATAATTTTTTTTATCAACAACAATTTTTTGGAAGGATTTACCGTATATTTTTGTGTTATAAAAGGTGTGTTGTAGCTAAAGTTTGACAAAAGAGAGCATCTGCATAAGAATAAATGTCTGAAGATGCAAAGGTTTGCTATGGATCAACAGTGATTGATAAAAATGATGAATAAGTATTATATATAACGTCTGCTATAAGTATTATTATATAGTTTTTTTTATCAACAACAATTTTTTGGAATGATTTACCTTATATTTTTGTGTTATAAAAGGTGTGTTGTAGCTAAAGTTTGACAAAAGAGAGCATCTGCATAAGAATAAATATCTGAAGATGCAAAGCTCTGCTATGGATCAACAGTGTTTGATAAAAATGATGAATAAGTATTATTATATAACGTCTGCTATAAGTATTTTTATATAGTTTTTTTATCAACAACAATTTTTTGGAAGGATTTAACGTATATTTTTGTGTTATAAAAGGTGTGTTGTAGCTAAAGTCTGACAAAAGAGAACATCTGCTGATGAATAAATGTCTGAAGATGCAAAGGTCTGCTATGGGTCAACAGATGTTAACGAACAACAAATGATATTCAATCTTAAAATGTTTAATAGAGGATTTGATACTAACAGTGGTTGGGCTAATAACAAATGTTAGAATTACGACTGTTGAGTTACACCGATTGAAAAAAACTGTTTTTGAAACTTCTGCTTGCCTAAAAATACATCCACTATTAAAGGTTACCTTCTGTTGTCATAATTTCTGTTTATCCTAATGACTGTTGATTTACTAAACTGCTGACTGTCATCCATTATGACAACAGAGGTTCTGACGTGGGCAGATGTTAGCTAAAAATAAACAACTGATTTGAAAAAGTTATAATATGTTCTCATAACTTCTGTTTATCTTATGACTGGTTGACTCACACTGTTCCCAACGACCAACAGAGGTTTCCAAACAACTGTCATCGGTTGGCGCAAGAGAGCTTCTCACGTGGATAGATCTTAGCCATCAAATATTTGTAATTACTGCCACGTCAGCATTCGCTTCTTCTCTCTATATAAAAGCTGTTTCATCCCTAAATCGAGGTTCTACCATTGCAGTCTCGAATTCAAAATTCTCAAAAACAGTTTCCAACATATTAAAAACCCTCCAATTTAAATCCTGTTTCATCCCCAAATCACCTTCTTTTCCGATCATGTCTCTGAACATCAAAAACCCTCACAACTACCTCCCCATCTTCGAGAAAACTAGCAAAAATACCAGCTATCACTCAATAATTGACCTTTTAACGTCATCGAAATACAAATCAATTCTTATTGCGGATGCTCTGGTTCATAAAGAAACACTCCGACAATTTTGGTTTAATGCTGAAATAGAGGCTGAAGATAATAATCCAGTTGCCATCACATCTAAGGTCAGGGAAAGTGTGGTACGAATTTCTCCCTTTACAATTTCCACTACATTTGAATTGGACGACTTGGCAGGTAAGAACAAGTTTGAAAAATTTGAACTTCATACAGAGTTCATTGAAAGAGGGTATGATGCACAATTAAAGGAAGTTACTATCTACAAACGAAACTTCCCTCCGCCAATGAAATTTTTGTTTCATACTCTTTTAATTTGTCTCTCAGCCAAGACCACCGCATTTAATGAGATACCTTTGAACATTCAGTATTTGGGTTATGCTATTTTAACAAAATCTGATTACAATTTATCAAAAGCACTATTTTCTGATTTGTTGAATAATGTGAAAAATGTGAAAAAATTGAAAAAAGGTGTTCATAGTAATGCTTTTTTGTTGTATCCAAGACTTCAAAGCTTCTACCTATGAAAACAAGTGTCACAAATAGATTTTGAACAAGGTGTTGCTTTTCAGATAAATAGTCTTACAAGTAAAACTTTTACTAAACTTATGGATAAAGAGTCAAAAGTTTCAACAACTGAAACAAAGGGAGATGAGGCTCTTTTAGATGCGTCAACATCAGTTGCTCAAACTTCTGTTGTTGAGCGAACTGCTCATGCTGATCATGACACCACAACCGGTGTTGTGAAACACACACCAGGAAAACGCAAAAAGAAAGTTGTCACATCCAAAAAGTCTATCAAAACTAAACAAAATAAAAAGGTTTCTCTGGAAGATGAGATCCCAGAGGTTAATGCAGTGACAACACAAATGTCACTTGAAACCACTGCTGCTACTTCTTCACAGTTATTGGAAAGATCTCAACCCATCCAAACTGCTCATGTATGTCACAAAAGGATCATGTTGTAAGTACAGGGACACCACAACATGAAGTAGAGCTTTCATATGAAAGTATGTTTAAAAGTCCCTCTCCCAGGGCAATCACTCTTTCTACACCACAACCCTCGGCTCAAGTTCCATTAACAATATTACCTCTGTTAGAAGCAATTGAATTTCAGAAAGAAAATAGTTCCTCTAATGCACACATTACTGATAGTAGATCGCAACAAATGACTACGTCTGAACCAATTAAATCTTCTATTCTACAAATAGTTGAGGAGGTTATCTCCGTTGAGTATTACGAAACTCTTGGTGGTAGTTTAAGTGGAGCAGCGACTACAACTGTTGAACCCATTGGTGATCAGTTGGACAGTGGTTACATTAAGACTCCTTTGAAGACAACTACTGATGAGGTTACAACTATAATCTCTGCTTCACTGGGAAGTTCCCAGAACGAAGAAAAAGGCGCATCTGTTTCTGATGATATGGAGACTTCTCCTATTATTAAAATAAAAACAATCATTACAGGTGGCAATTCAAATGATCCTATTAAAGTAGGTGATGAATTTACTTATAAGGATTTGACAGTTAGAGTGTCTAACATTGAAACAGATGTTGCTGAAATGAAAGAATTGATTAAGCAGATGATAGAGCTTTTTAAAAGTCAACACAGGAAATTACCAATGAGCTTTGGAATTCTATGCAACCCATCTTTCAAGTTCAGAGGAATTTGGCTGAAAGTAACCACAATTTCAGTTTGGAATTTATCAGAAATTTGGTTGATGCCAGGTATAAAGACACACAAGCTGACATTATGAACATTAAGGAACATCTGTTGGAACTTACTGGCTCCACTTCTACATCAATCTTTGAGAAAGATGATGATGATGATAATGATGCCAAAAAGGGGGAGAAAGATTCATTGAGAAAGTTGCCACCAGATTCAAAAGCTAATCCTACAGAAATTGTATTGCCTGCTCAACCTAAATCCCAACCTTCTCCAAAAAAACCACTACAAAAGAAGGAGAAAATACCTTCCACACCATCATCACCCATTTTGTCAATAGATGTTGGGAACACAAAAGTATCAGCATATCTTTACCAAACAGCTGTTGAGACACCAGTTGTTTTAGCAGAAGTTTCTCAAACATCTGCCATGATCATTTTTACTACACCAACTACAATCCAAGCATCTCCAACGTCACAAAGATTTCTCATACATTCATCTTCACTACCAAAACATTCTCCTTCCCCAGAAATCATCTCCACACGTAAGAGAAAAACTCATATCGATAGAATAACAAAAATGAACAATGATCCACTGGTAAAGCCAACTCAGTCTAATTGGAAGAAAGTCAAAACAGTGGATTCAGATGAGGTATTGAAGTTTAAAAGAATGAGAGCAGAGCTTGTGGCTGCTGATTATGCTGCAGTTAGATCCATTGCCAGATGGTCTAAACTGAAAATTGTTGAGACCTACAAAAAGCTGGAAGAAGATAGAGCTGAACATTCAAATGTTCTTCAAAAGTCAGTCTATCCTACAACTGCTGCTCTGTCTCCAAAAATCGGTACTCCAAAAAACCTTCTCTCATCATCTGATTTGTCTGAATCCATTGTAAATTTAGTTAGCAGACCACAATCACCAAGAAAACCAACTGATCCAAAAATATTAAAGTGGAAGTCATGTTCAAAAACCCAAGTATTGACTTTGTTCAGATCAGATGGTAGTGTTGAAGAGATTAAAATGGATAGTGCATATAGTCTGAATGCATACGATCTCCAAGATTTGTTGGACCTTCAACTTGAGAGGGATGATGAAGAAGACATGTTCTCCCTGGACTTTGAACTACAATTCAAAGGACAAATTAGGGAGATGTTGATGAGAAATAAAAATCAGTAATAAAGAAGGGTTTTCATATCATTTGTTGTATAGGGAGATTGTTGAATCAACATCTGTTACATTGTTTACAGTAGTATATTTAACCAGATCACAACATGTAGCGAAGGACATGTTGCTGCGTAACAAATTATTGAATGAGGTTTAATGTGTGTTGTTTAGGCAGGTGATCGTATGTTCTTAGTTAATGTTTGTTAAAGTTAAGTTGTATTTGAATTTTATTAAGTTTGTTAGACATCTTTCATATGTACTCTCTTTTTTGAATAAGAGAACTGAAATAATCATATGTAACTGATGAATTTTATTAAGTTTGTTAGACATCTTTTATTAATTTTATTAACTGATGAAATAATCTAAGAAACGACCCGTGTTTGCACACGGGTCTTACCGCTAGTATCTCTAATAAAGCAAACAATTGGGGGACATATGTCACCCTATGGTTGATGCCAAATAAGCAGCCACATCATCATACACTTGGCATAGCTCTAAGGCCAGTATTGGAGAGGCTTGTCTTATACGCTTCATTATACTCATCCTTCCTCTTCTAAAACAAAACCCTAATCCTTGTCTCTGTATGTCTCTCTCTGGCGAACACGGCGAACAATTGGTATCAACATTCATCGGATCCGAATACCTTCATCCACGGTAATGTCTGATTTCGCTAATGTTCTTATGTTACTTAGGTATCATTCGTCTTTATTCTTGGATTTCTGTTATAATCGTTTGATGACTTCCGATTTCTTAAATCTTGTATGTTATTTGATGGTCAATAGTAGTATTTATTAGTATTCTTTCAAGGTTGTTTATGTTTTTTTTGGATTATTGATTGATGATGATTATAGTTAGGGTTTTAATCGACGATATTATAATCGATTATTCTATGCTTTGATTCGTTAGGGTTTTCTTCAATTATTTGATGTTGTTTCATTCTTTTTTGTTATTTCATTTGTCTGATTTCTTTAATAGTCTAATGTTAGTTAGGGTTCATTCATCTGTATTGTTTGATTTCTGTTATAATCATCCGTTACTTCCGATTTCATTAATCTTGAATGTTACCTTTCTGACATTTTTTTGTTTCAATTTTCTCAGGTACGAATCGATAGGGTTTTGGATCCATCCATCTATCGATCATATGCATCAATCTATTTATCAAGGTTAGATTTGTTAAGATGATACACTTATCTTTATTTTATTATTTTGCGAATAAATTGCACAAAACGTCATTTATGTTTCCTCAAACTTGCAGGTGCAAACGCAAAACTGACCATTCACATGGAGCAAGCCCCTTTTCATTCTGAGCTATCAACATCCACTCGGAGGAGAGATCTAGCCCGCGTTTTGCTGACTAAATGCCAAACAAGCCATAGTTGCAGGTTGATAGCCTCACGTTAGTTCTGTATGTGAATTCAAATTGAAAAGTACATATCATTTTTTGTAATTGTTTTTCTCTTTAGTTTTGATTACTTGATTGAGATTACATGTATTAAATAGGGAAGAATAAAAACTAATATTTAGGTATAAAGCAATGGGGAAAGAAGAAATAAGTGGATTTAATGGACTGGATGTATATTTGGATGCAAAATTTGTGTTTCTTTTAATTGTGAATAGATTTCATTTCATACTTAAAAGTCTCTAATGGCGGTGGCTGAGGGCCTGAGGCTTTTTATTTTTTATTTTTTTACACTTAATAATAATAACTATTTAATATTTTATTGATCCGACCACATGTAACACAGGCGTTTTTAACCTGTTAACGAATTAAAAAACAACAAAGTAAAATGTTATAATTTTTGTAATACGCAAGTTTATAACCTAATAATAGAAAGTAAAAAAAAAAAACAAAGTAAAATGTTCTAATATGTAAATAGTATATCAAAGTTCTATTTACCAAAAACGTATTTTGACGAATTGACGACTGTGTATGTTAACTGATTACATTATATTTATTCAAGCCGTGTAGTACACGTGCTTATCCAACTCATGTTATACACGGGTAATTAAAGATGTAACTTTTTTATTATATAAAAATATATTTAATCAACCCGTGTAATACACGAGGTTCTAACCTAGTTTATAACTATTTAAAAATAAATTGTATGGTTATTTGTGGTGTTACATTTGAGATAAAAATATATAAACTCACATTGTTAGAAAAGTAACAGTAAGTTTTTGAGTGGAGAAAATGTAAAAAATTGATTTAGTACTACATGTTCTATTTAGGCAATTCATTCAATAAGTTATAATTGTGATTCAAATGGAGGAAGTTCAAAAGGATTGAATTGAAGTAGTGATCATCTTGTTATCCTAAACATTTGATTTATTTACAGTCTTTTTAGTTTGTAAAAGAACACATATTTAGGTGCTGTTTGTTTTTTCTGAGATAAAACGTCTGTAGTCTGCAGACCACATCTGCAGACATCTGTAGCAGAAGAGCTGGACCAAACCTCTGCAGTCTGCAAGAAGAAGACTGTTTGTTTTTTACTTCTGCAAACTGAAATAAACAGAAATATAAATAAACTGATTAATCCATAACAAACACAAAAACTCTAATCAAACAATCTATCAACATGAACAACAATTGTAATCAAACAAACAAAATCTTTAGTCAAACAATTCATCAAGATGAACATCTATATTCCATAACAAACACAAAAAATTAACATAATCATAAACAAAATCAGAATATAAACACCAATAATTAACTTGTGCACTAACATTAACCAAAATAATAATTATGAACTAATATTAAACAATAATGAGAATTGAACCAACAAAAAAAACAATGCTTAAACAAAATCTAAACAATAAAAAAGAACAATCGTAATAAGATTTAACATAAAAAAAACAAACCATTAACAAAAATGAACATACCAGGTCGGAGGTTGGAGGCAGAAGGTCGGAGGTTGGAGGCGGAGGCAGCAGGTCGGAGGTGGAGGTCGTAGGCAGCAGGTCCGAGGCGGAGGTCGAAGGCAGCAGGTCGATGACGCAGCAGATCGGATGTGGAGGTGGTGTCGGAGGCGGAGGAAGTGGAGGTGGTGGCGGAGATGTGGTGGTGGCGGAGGAGGTGAGGTGTGGCTAGGAGGAGTATGCTAGGGTTTGGAGAGCTTTTATATTGAAAGAGCTAGAAGAGATGAGAATACCCTTGAAGAGGTGAGTTCACATCTGCCTCAAGAAGAGGTCTAGAAGACCTTTTTTTAATGAAATAACTTCTAAAAAACAAACACACTGCGGACTAAAAGGTCTGCGCATGGTTTGCGTGAGGAAGACATAAGAGGTCCTGAAGTGCTTTAAAAAAAAAACAAACACCCCCTTAGAGTCTAACTTTAAAATGTTGAATGTTTGAGATTTTTATTGTTATTTGTAATATTTTTGGAGCATGCTACTGACTTTTGTTAAAAAAAATCATTAGAATTACGTAAAATGACTATTTTAACTTAAAAACTTAAAAATATTGTATAAAAACTTTATTTCATTTAAAGGATTAAATCCTTTACCTTTCAATGACACATTCAAGGAAAATCGAAATTTTTGGGATTTTTATCCAAAGTCAATTAAAAACTGAAAACTTAGGTTATGAAATTACGAAACACAATTTTAAAATAGTATCAATGCATCCAATTGAATGAGTATGAAAAAAGAATCCATGGATGAAGATATACAAGTAGATTTCTGATCGTAACCGAATCTTCAATTTTTGTTTTGATTTATAGCGAATAAATTGAAGCAAAATATATATTAAATAATGTCTTTAGTTTACTAGAGACATCGACATATTAATTTAGCTAGGTGGAAATAAAATCCTTTTCCTTAGGACCCTCTTAAATAGAAATAGAGAACAAAATAACTAGAAAAATTGTTAGAAATATATTAAAACCCAACCTTACCACCCTTTCAGCGCCTTTCTTCATCATGTTTTCCCTATCACAAATAGTCAAATACTTACTGTCACACCCCAACCAATGGCGGAATCATCAGAGTGGGACTAGTTCGAGATTGTAAGAGACTTCATAACACTATTTGTGACAATACTTAATTCAACCGATTTCATTTCATAACAAAATTGTCAAAACATTACAAGGAAATTCAAATAACAACATTTTTCATAACATAACAAAATTGATACAACACTTTAACCTAAACGTCTAAGTGAGTATCTACGCATTATTGCTAATCCGTTTCATAGCATCATCAATCCTCAACCTGTAACATGTTTAAAATACAATTCAATGCAAAAGCAAAGGCGAGTATACAAGTTTAAGAATAAGTATAAGTATAAGTTTAAAAGTTTAAAAACGAATCCACATGGCAACTTAGTTTATACAAGAGCATCATACAAGGCATGCAATATTTCTAGTCAACCCTCTGTTTACGCAAAATGATATAATTCAACATAACCTCTCGTTCACGGGTGGTGCGTTACTCCTATAACGCTATACATGTTAAATGGAGGCTCATACAAGCTAATGACTAAAGTATCACATAAGTATCACCCAAGTATAAGCATCAAAGTATAACAACATAGCATTCATGTATGAGGATTGTTTTCGTGCAAGTATAAAGATTAAAGTTAAAGGATTTTATAATTTAACATGTTACACCCCAAAAGTGGTAAACATAAAAAAGGGGGTTTGCCAGTACACTCACGGTTTTGCAAGTCTTCTACTTGTGAATCCACGAGTGAGTTGTTATGGGAGGTTGGAACACCAAGTCCTTCTACGCGAAGAAAAAAAGTGTATGAGTTTCGGAGTTTAACGGTAGATTAAGGATTGGGAATGTAAACAACATGAACTTAGACATACGAAAAAATCATTTAGTGCACATGATACTTGTCTTGACACTAGGAAACTCTATGGAATTTAAATGTTTTCATGGAACAGGGCCCGTTAGAATCGTGACAAGTTATCAAAGTCTAAATGGTGTAATCTAGTACTTTGAGATATGAACACTAGTTCATCATCAAAGATTCGATTATGTATTATATAGGTTATGTAATATATATTAATAAGTCCAATAGTCAAGCATGAGGTAGAAGATTAGATCTTCATTTAGGTACCTCTAAGTTTCATGGAAATCATGTAGGAGGTAGGAAGAGAAGTCTTCCATTTAGGTACCTCTAAGTATTCACCACTACACTTGATGTAAAAACATACAAGGAGGGTCATGAACTATAAATAATACAAGAATATAAACAACTACTCTATAAGAAATCATCAAGCAATGTGGGGACTTTATGTAGGACAACCCAAGTTAGTCCTTAATCACACCTACATTAAGTCTTGGACTTAAACATTACTTGTGGGTTAGAAACCCTAAACAAAACAGAATGTATATGAGGTTTAACCCCTGATTTTGAATGTCTCAACCTTATTTTTAAGCCTAACTAAACATAGAAGTGGTTATAAGCATAAGGACATAGGTTTGAGATGAGTTAGACTCAAGTTGAACAAGTTTAGTAAATATTAGATGAAATCAGAAATGAACAGTGAACTTTGGAGCCTTTTTGGCGATGTTCCAAGGACTTATTTACTGTGAAAACCCATGAAATCGAAGCTAAGGTCAATCCAAGTATACTGGAAAAAGAATGAGGCAAAACGGACAAGAAACGAGTGAGATATGCTCACTTTAGTGAAGTAGTAACAATCTGTCCGAACTTTTGTTTCAGCAGCTGATTATGACGATTTGAGGGTGATTAGGAGAGTTTGCAAAGTGATTTGAGCTTGGACAAGGCCTTGGATTTATAGGGGAAGGTTGGTAGTTAGTGGTTGTGAACAATTAATGCAAGAAACACAAAAAAACATCCACCAAACACAAAAACAAGCCAATCCCGTAAGCCAAAACATAAATCTGTGGATCGGGGTCCTTGGCGGCCCGCAATGGAACAAGAGGGGGAGGCCGCGGGACGCGGCGCCCTTGTGGCTGATCCCATGTTTTATTTTTTGACAATTTGGCCCCTAGAGTTTGTATTTTGGGCTTTTTAGGTATTTTAAGGGTTATTTATGTCACATAGGCATAGTTTAAGGATAATTCAAGTATGATAAACATAATCCAAGTATAATTAAGCACATGAATGTCGTATTTAAGTATCGTACACGATCAAAAGATGTTTTATGCATAAGTTTCACATATTTGCAAGTTTGGCACATAGTTTCCAAGAATTATGAATAAGCATCAATTGTTTCACGAAATTGAATGTATGAGCATGTATAAAGTATGTACAACATGAAATTAAAGAAATACAAATTTTATTTATGATCCAAGTATCGGATTTTACAACGATTACAAAGAAAGAATGATTATAAGAATACAAGACTTCCAAAAAAGAAATACGAACAAGACTTGCTATTAATGGAAAGAACGAAAGAGCATGGCGTTACACTTACCCCATTGTGATATTTGTTTGTCCCGAAACATGAAATTAACATGTTATTTTTTTTAACGACTAATTTTTCCCCTTAAATACTTGCACCTCCCAGTGATTAAATCTTGGTCTCTCCATAAGAGATAATTCCTCTTGACCACTAGGCTATAAACTAAGTGGCAATTAACATGTTATTTACCAACCCCACTTTGTGAACAAGTTCTATTACTTTCTTGACGATTAAACACCTCGTAGGCGAGTTCCCTCATTTTTCGGTAGGCTAATACACAATTAATACCAAATGATATGGTCATTGTAACACGTTCTTGAGCAGGGTCGGCTCAACCGTTTAGGGGGCCTAAAGCAAAGTCTAAAAATGTGGCCCTTCCGTTAAAAATAACTTTTTTTTGCTTATGTTCTTTATAAATAATACTATGGTTGTTTTGATGCAAACAAGGGGTTAGAAACATGATATAGAGTGCTACACCTTGAGATCATTATTACTACATGGTACAAAATATAAAGTAACCTGGTGGTTAATATTGATATCATATGTAGGGGTGTTCAAGATCGGATTATCCGGTTTTCGGATATCTGAAAATCGGATATTCGAAAATTTCGGATAGTGAATATTGATATTCGAATCCGTATCCAAAACTTCAGATATCCGAAATTTCGGATATGGATTCGGGTATCCAAACAGATATCCGAATTTATAAAAAAATCAAAAAATCCGTTTCGTGTATAGATTAAAACTAAATTTATATTTGATTTTCCAAATTTCCAACATTGAAAACTAAAAACAATCATAAATTCACACGAATACAATTATTTACTACTTTTTTACTAATTTTTACAGGACTTCAAGCTAAATATAATGCTCATATACTATATATATTTATAAAAAATAATTAGTTTTCGGATATCGGATAATAGGATTATCCGAAATTTTTGAAATTCATATCCGAATCCGAAAATTCAGATTATCCGGTTTTCGGATATCCGAAATTTCGGATATTTCGGATTTGGTTTCGGATCCCGATTTTTATGAACACCCCTAATCATAAGCATGCTTATTAGAGGACTTTTATATACATAAGAATAAATCCTAAAAAATGGTGGCCCTAGAGGAAAGGGGGCCTAAAGCTAGGGCTTTACTAGGCTAGGCTGACCCTTTCAGCCGGCTCTGTTCTCGAGCACGGTACATATGGTGTCAACCATCAATCTTTAAAGGAGCTGTCTTTTATTTAAAAATACATAGTAATATACATATGGTTGAGAACATCTTGTCAAAATCTAGTAAGAGCATCACCAATAAGGCATATTTGAGATGTGTTTTTGGTGATGTGGCAATTTTTTGGTGTTTTTATTATTGGGTGAAGTTGTTTTTAAGGATAGAGTGTAGGATCGCGTGCTGACCCAAACGAGTCAATCTGAAGAGCTCTAATCCGTTTCAGATGCGGAAAATAAGAAAGGGATGTGAAAAACAGCTTGATATACTAAATTTTGCCTTGTATTAATGATTTCACACTGATTACAGTCAGACGGCACTTCGGCAGCAGTTCGGTACCGGAAATAAGAGAGTCGTTACTGATTTCGCTCGAAGGGTCCTATATATATAGGGAAGGGGTTTCGGTCGAAAGGTCACAAGACATTAGGAGCGAAATCACTATGATCTGATTTCGCTCCAAAGTGCACATGTCACTTTCAGGCGAAATCAGCTCTAGGAGCGAAATCAGAACTTTAACAACCTAAAACAACATATTTTCTCATACAACGTGCCCTGATCTAAAATTCTAAGTCTAAGACTCGATACAAGACGAAGTTGACAAATGTATGCACTAACAGACTCCCCCTCAGATGTTGACGAGTCTTAAGTGTCGAGTCTTCTCAAACTTCAGTCTTGATCAGTCTTCGGGCTTTCAAACTCTTTCTCGAACTCTTCGTTCCACTCTAATTCTCTTGATCAGATCTCTTGATTCTTTAAGTTCATCAGCATCTGCACTTTCAGAATCAGTAACTGGCTCTTTGTCAATCCGACTCCCCCTCAACTTGTGCTAGGATCATAGTCTGACTTTTACAGCATCAGGATGGCAACCTGGCTTTACATAGTCCTCAGGTATCGGAAACCTGGCTCTCATCCAGCTCTGGAAAACCTGCACATCCTCTACCCAAAACATAAGATTCATAAAGATAAGATATTAACAAATTTTAAAATTGTATGCACCAACACTAACTCTCTATCTTTCAATATATAATCAGAATAACAGTGATCATTTAATAAATTTCTTTTTTTCTGAAAAACTTTTCCAATCAAACTTTCCCAATCCTGTTCATCATGTTCAGCACTCGGAATTTTGAAAAACAGCTTTTCAATATCAATTGTCGAAAATCTTTTTGGACTTTTCAAAATTTTGCTAAAACACACTGAAAATCTTTTTGGAATTTTTGTGAAATAATCGAAATGAAATGCAGAAAAGAAATATTTACATACAATATTTTTACGAGTTTGTGTAAGAGGATCATATCAGTTTCTGAGACAAATCACCAACACCGTTAAGCTTTAATCATTTTAAGTTTTAAACGATTCACTTAGATTGTCAGTATACTGGTCCACTTAAATTTTCACACAAAGTTCAACTGTTTCGAGATACGAAATTAGTGTCTTAAACACTTAAACTTATTCGCGTGTCCCACCTCAGAATATACTCCCGTATCCAGATTTCAATATTCAGTCTTATAGGTGAGTATACCTAGATGATATCTGTAAGGGGTTAGGTGCGAAACCGTGAGAGCTCAGGTAAGAACTTCCGTTCAGCAGAGAGATGACGGCTCGACTTTTGGTGGGTCCCCTTTAGAGGATCTTTTTTACAACAGCAATGACTATCAATTTTATTGTTTCATCGATTTGCTGAGGGCGACGCTTTTTCAAGCATTTGCGGAAAGTATTATACGGGGACTAGGTCAGTATTTCCATACAGCAGAAGTCCCTGGATAATACCCCAGATATACTAAGCATAAAGACCTCGTATCTCAGAAAGAGGGACCTTTCAAACAAGATTTCGGGGGTTACCCATATATCCGAGAGATGTTACCCACAAATTAAGCAAGTTTGAAATTTAGGTTTATATCTCGTCACAATCTATTAAATGTGCAAAAACCTACTGACACATCATCAGTGAGACCGTTTATCACTTTTTAACTTTCCAATTCTTTAGCATGTTGTGATCGTCTACTGATGTACTATCATTTCCTCTTTTATACAGCAAAACTCAATTTTGATTTTATCATGTTTTTGGCTTTTTCAAATTTTCTAATGTTTTTGGATTTTCTGTGAAATTTTTACTCCCCCTAAAATGCAAACACATTTAAAGAAAAATTGAAAACAAACTAAGCTCTTGACCCACTTCTAAAACACAAAATGTAAAACAAACTATACAGAAACTTGACAACTGACATCGAATTGCATCAATTCGCCTTCCACTTGGCATAAACAATCAGAACTTCCCCTCACAACAAACTATTTTCCCATTATGATCTCAAAACACTTAAGTTTGTTTTAATCAAATGGTTTTTCCGGAAAATTAGTTTTGTTGATTTTCAAACCACTTGTAGGTTAGGGGATAAACTCATCATTTGTTCTCCAAAATACCACTTGTAAGTATGGTCCAATCAAGTTCAACTTAATGACCTTGATTAACCACTTGTCAATGAAAACCACTTTTCAACCACTTACAGGTTCACTCACCAACCATAATCACTTGTAAATCAAAATATAACAATTTAAAGATATCACCTGAAGATTTACCAATCAAACATTTCAAGAATGATGCCGATTCCTGCTCCACTCTTACCAACCTGGGAGCTCCGGTAAGTCAGGTATTTACTCAAACATAATATCCACCCAAGCCTGACCAGCCTTGGGTGATTTTGGAACACATCTATCCCACCAACATTTTGATTTATAAAATTCTTTAGCACCTTTTACCTTCCTGTCAATCATCTTACCAAAAATGTGTTTGACTTTCCCGTTGAAAGCCTTCTCAACATCAAGTTCTCCCTTATTAGCGAAGAATTGATTCGAAATCTCTACTTCTCCCACTTTCTTCATCAAATTTTCTTTTGACAATGGAGGAAAATCCTCATCGTTCACCACTTGAACGGAATCCACAATCCTTTTATCAACTAAAGACTCCTCTGATTTTATGGAATCAGATTCATTGTCAGAATTACCCTCAAATTTAACCACCCACTTTTGTTTACTCAAATCACCTTTTCTTTTGTAAAACCTTTTTGAACTTTCTCCTTCCTCAGAAGTAGAATTTTCAAACTTTTTAACATTTTTCACAAGTTGTTCTTTCTTATCAACACAAGTCTTTCTCAAAACAGAGTTAGAAGAAACTCCCTGTTTTTGGTAGTTGGTCTTGGGGCAATTCCAAGCTATGTGTCCAACTTCCTGGCATTTGAAACAGGTTCTTCTGTCAACTCTTTCAGCAAACTTTCTCACATTTTTCTTCACTTTAGCAAGAAACTCCTGGTTTGACTGCTTCCAGAAAGGTTTCTTCTGCTCATCTTCAGAACTCCCACCTGAAACAAATTTTGTTTTTGGTTTATAAGTTCTCTGATTTTTATAATTTTCTGACAAAATAAAATCAAGACCTTTCTTTTTGAGATTACCATTATGGTTTGATTTCTTTTGGAAATTATAACCACAACCATAACCCATTTTCTTGTTTACTCTTTGTTGAATCCTTGAAGTGTAAGATTTAGGTTGTTCAGAAAGATTTAAATCTTTTATTTCAGAAATATTAATTTATGTTAATTTGAAAACCTTTTTGATCATTTCAGTTTTAACACTTCTTATTGGGAATTCCTCATCAGAATATAATTTGTCTGAATCATTCAACGTATATGCTACTTTGACTGATCCGTCATTCAAATTAGATTTTGATAACAAGAATTCTTTATTGTAAACCCTCTTAACCGGTGAACTCGGACTCTTCTCAGACGAACTCGAACTATCTGACTTAGACTCCGACTTTGACTCTTCATCCATATCCAACACCTGATCGACAACTCTCTTAACTAACTCAGACTCATGATCAGTGTCAGACGCTGTGAATGTGACATCAATATTGTCTGGTAATTCATCAGTGATTTCAAACTTTAATTTGATGTTTAGAGCTTTGTCTACTTGTTCCTCATTTGGTTTCCTGGGGGAATAACTCTCAAAGATAGGAGGCGGACATCTGTTATACTTGACACTTTGTGTCTTACCAGTATCCTCTTCTTTTTCTTTCTTCTTGAAAGCCTCAAGACCTGCAACAGTAGGATAAACACGATCAATCAAATAATCACAAGTAGTATAACTCAACAGTAATCGGTTAATCCTTTCACTCTCAATCTTTTCAAGTTCCAACTACTTCTTCAGCTTAGCACAGTCTTCAATGTAATCATTGATGACACTTTGCTTTGTCATTAAAGTTGCACTCATTTTGTCATTTGCTTTCTCAATTTCTGCATTTGTTCTCTTCAAACTATCAACTGTCCTGTTCAGTACATCGTATGACTCTTTCACATACTTCACATCAGACAGTAAATCTTCTTTCATTTTCTCTAACTCAGCAATCTTTTTATCTTTTTCTTCACAAGCTTTGCAAGATTCTGAACATTTATCACAAGGCTTAGTGACCTCAACCACCTTTTCAACTATCTTTTCAACCTCGATAGTCTTTTCAACTTCAACAATTTTTTCAATTTCAACAATTTTCTCAACTTCCACAAGTTTCTCAACTTCGACGATTTTCTCCACTACTTTCTCCACTTCAACGATGTTTTCTGTCGCATTCTCAGTAACTGCTTCAGCTTTTGTTTCTCCAGCTTCTGTTTTTGCATTTTCATCAGCGAGTAACTTTGCTGCTTCCAGCTCTCTCTTCAACCGGGCAATCTTCTTCTGGTTCATCATCTCAACTTTATCTGCATAGAAAAAATTAAACTATCAAGATCAATGCTTTTTCTACATTTGTTAAGATACTCTTCCTCATCATCCGTATCAACATCACTTCCAAGATCTGGAAATATCGGAATCCTTTTCTGACAATCTTCATTTTGACCCAGAATTCTGGTAACAAGTGCCACATCAGGTCTAGTCACACCAGGTATATACTTGTCCCAGCTAAATCCCTCTGCAACAAACTCATCACCTTGATCTATTAAACCATAATAAGCTTTCTTATTAGCTTCTTCGATCATTTTCCCATGAGCAGTTTTCTGATCCTTTTGCTGAGGTTCTTGATTGATCTGATGAAAAATTGATTTCTGATAGTAATTGCTCTTATCTTGACTCCCAGTTGACTCTTGGTTTTTACATTCTCGTTTAAAATGACCTTTTCCTTTACATCGGAAACAGGTAACCTTTGACTTGTCAAAACCAAGTGGAGAGGTAGCCATTCCTCGAAACTCGTCTCTGCCAGTAATCTGTTGAAATTTTTCAGCTCTTCTGCAGGCACTAGCCAAACACCACTTCACATCCATCAATTCAAGTTCTTCGGCATCTATTTGGTCATAATCTTCTTTCGTGAGCATCGGATTACCAATTTGTCCTGCAATCAAACTTTCATACGACTCTAACATGGCAACAAGAGATGCCATGTGTTGTTTAGCTACTTCAGGAGATAGATTTTGACCATTCTGAATAGTTAAAGTAACGTTGCACTGCAGATTAGTAGGATTTTGCTTTTGAGGGCTAGGTGTGTTGCTGTTCGGATCAAAGCTTGAAAATGAAGAAGTGTATCCACTACTTTGAGTTGTAGTACTAGCATTTGGACTTGCAGAACCATCAGCACTGAATGCAGTACTAGTCTTTGGACTTTGACTAGGAGTAACCTCAAACTTGTTCCCTCGATAGTACAAACTGACATCCTGTTTGGCGTTTGGATTTGTCATGATAGCTGTCTTTTGAATATCCAACTCTTGTTCTTCAATTTTCTGAATGAATTGAGCCAAATTCATACTCTTAGTCTTTCTCATGAGTTTAACAACCATCAAATATGTTCCCCACTTGTGCTGTGGCAAGGCTTCAGCTAGCTTATCGACCCACTCATCATCATCTTTCTGAATGTCTAATCTTCCCATTTCTAAAACCAAATGACAGTATCTATCAATGGTCTGCTTTGTTGTTTCATGATCAAACGCAGTAAACATGTCAAATGACTTCTTCAATAATGCCTTTTTGGTTTTGATCATATCAGCACTCCCTCTGAATTTTTGAATCAAAGCCTCCCAGATTGATCTAGTTGTTCTGTTATGTTGAAGTAAGACAAAGATGTCTTCTTTAACTGCTTGCTGTAAAATGTTGATCATCATCTTTTCACTAGTATATTTCAGCTTGTCAGCTTCTGTAAAATCATTGAAACCCTTTTCCAAACCGCGTTCATTCTTTGGCCTCTAGTAGTCTTTTAGCAATGAACACCAGGCATCGAATCTGTAAGCTTGAACCCAGTTCTCAAATTGGTTTTTCCAACCCTGAAAATCCTCAATATACATTAACTTCGGTGGTTTCTGATGAGTACCCGTCTCATTCTCACTGTATACTGTTTCAGCAGCAGTCACCGGGGCAACAGGTGTCGCGAATGCATTGTAAAACTCTTCGGCCATGATTTAGTAACACGTATTTCAAAAATAGTCAATTACGAGCGAAATAGCAGGTTTCTAGGAGCGAAATCACAGATTTAGCTATGAGCGGAATCACAGAGTTAATTTGGAGCGAAATCAGATGCTTGGTTTGACTTGAGCGAAATCAGACACAAGTTTTTGGAGCGAAATCTCAAGTTTGTAGCTAGGAGCGAAATCAGACAGAACTTTGGAGTGAAATCAAACAACTGGAGCGAAATTAGACAAACATCTTGAGCGAAATCAGGTACCCTCGAGCGAAATCAGAATATGTCTTTTCGAGCGAAATCACTTCACGAGTCCATTTTTGCAATTTTAATCCGAATTTCAGTCTCAAGCTTTCAAGGGTTTATCTATGTTCAATTTTAAACAGTCTGTGAAAATTTGGTCCGCTTTTGACCGTGAAATCTTCCTGAACTGATGAAAGAATGTGTAGAAGTCAGAAAATGAAGCTGTTTTGGCAAGAACTCCTCGTCCTGAGCTCTGATACCACTTGTAGGATCGCGTGCTGACCCAAACGAGTCAACCTGAAGAGCTCTAATTCGTTTCAGATCCGGAAAATAAGAAACAGATGTGAAAAACAGCTTGATATACTAAATTCTGCCTTGTATTAATGATTTCACACTGATTACAGTCAAACGGCACTTCGGCAGCAGTTCGGTACCGGAAACAAGAGAGTCGTTACTGATTTCGCTCGAAGGGTCCTATATATATAGGGAAGGGGTTTCGCTCGAAAGGCCACAAGACATTAGGAGCGAAATCATTATGATCTGATTTCGCTCCAAAGTGCACATGTCACTTTCGGGCGAAATCAGCTCTAGGAGCGAAATCAGAACTTTAACAACCTAAAACAACATATTTTCTCGTACAACGTTCCCTAATCTAACATTCTAAGTCTAAGACTCGATACAAGACGAAGTTGACAGATGTATGCACTAACATACAAAGTGTGGTTTAGTTTGTGGTGAAAAACTAGAAAATATGAGTTATGTGAGTGTATGGAGGTGAGAGGAAAGAGAGTGGTATTTTTAAAGAAAATTTGTTGTGAGTGGGCATGAGAGAGAAATGAGTTGGGCAGGTGCCATGTCACTCATTTTTTCTCCTCCCCTTATTGTGGATGCTCAAAGTAAATTGGCTGACTATATGTTTGGAACTTGGAATCTTTTAGTCACTGTTACATATTAATTGATTAGTACCGTTCATCAAAAAGGGGGAGGGGGTCAGTTAGTCAATTCGGTCACGATAACCGATAGGACTCGTAGGTGTTCCCAAAATAGAAAGGTGAAGGTGACGATTGCATTTTATTACTTCCATCATGCAATATTTTCAATGGCTCTGTTGGTTTATTTAATATTTTCAAGTCTGTTGGTTTATTTAATGGTATTCAATGGGTTGTCTTTCTGCAATGACAAAATATCAACCATCTTTTTTTATACTTTTCAACCACCTCAAAAAAATTTTATGTTCTTCTTCGATATCACTTTATATCATTCGACACCTCACTTCGTCGCAAATAAATCTTGTGTTATTTCAATGACAATGGTATATTAGATTTATGTATGTTGGCGTGCGTACTACTATCTAAGCTTAATGTACAACCCATTCATACTTTATTACCTATTTCTTGCTTTCATTCATCATATTCAACTAATTTCACATAACTTTCATTCTAATCATATTCATTTAACAATAATCTACCACATCAAGCTTCATACATATCAAAACTATACTCAATTTAGCACATGCAACATCATCATCTTCATAACATTACTTCCACAAGTGTGTTTTCATTAAAATATCAAAGTAATCAGAAATTCGAGCATGATTCATGTTTCATGAGATGATTTTAATTCATTATCATTCTAATTTCACATAAACTCACGGATTGAACACAACCCATTTCATCAATAATCACCAAATCATAAATTGTAGCATACCTTATGCTTAGCAAGTAGAGGTGATCAAAGATTGATGTTCATGCACTAGATCAACCATCAATTGCTCCATTAATTTGTTGAATTTGTGGTTAGGTTTTAGAGGGTGTTCTTCCCTCTTTTTCTCCATATCACGTAACACACACATACACACACAAAATTCTGCATTTTGTTTTCTTTTTAATTAGAACTCCACCCCAAAATCTTCACCTTTAGTCCCTCTTGTTTGATACTAAAACATAATTTGCATGACTTTCCTTCTTTAATAGTTTTTGCCATACACTTAACTAGGTTACATTGCCTAGTTATTTATTTCATGATATATCATATAGGAACATATGGTGAATATAAACGTTCGAATTTTTGGGGCGTTATAAATGAAGATGTTGAAGCTGAAGATATAGTTGAAATTCCCAAGGCTCCTCTCGAGAATGTTAATCGGATACAAGCTGAAGAAATAAATGCTACCATAGTCTTCAGGCAGGTCCAGTCTATATGCAACCTTGCCAATCCTTTCGAGGATCTTGAAAGGACCAACGTAGTGGGGTGCGAGTTTCCCTTTCTTGCCAAATCAAACCACGCCTTTCCAAGGAGATACCTTGAGAAGTACATAGTCACCTGTCTCGGATTCCAAGGGTTTTCAACGCTTGTCGGCGTAACTCTTTTGTCAGCTCCTGGCTTTCAGTAAATTGTCTCGAACCTGTAAAATCTTGTCCGTTGCTTCTTGTATAAGCTCGGGACCAGTGAATTGAGATTCACCAATCTCGTGCCAGCAAATAGGCGAACGACACTTGCGACCATACAACGCTTCGAAATGTGCCATTTGAATACTCGCATGATAACTGTTATTGTACGAGAATTCGACCAAAGGCAAGTGCGAATCCCAGTTGCCACCAAAATCTATTACGCAAGAACGAAGCATATCCTCTAAAGTTTGGATAGTACGCTCGGTTTGACTGTCTGACTGAGGATGAAAAGCAGTGCTAAGGTTAAGAACGGTACCATAGCAGATTGAAAAGTTTTCCAAAGACGAGATGTGAAACGAGCATCACGATCGGAATTGATGTCAATGGGGACACCATGACAACAGATGATCTCATCAGTGTAGATTCTAGCCAATTTCTCGACTTTGAAATCTTCACAAATGGGAAGAAAATGAGCTGATTTGGTCAATCGATCAACGATCACCCAAATACTGTCATGACCAGAAGAAGTACGAGGGAGCTTAGTAATAAAATCCATGGCAATGCTCTCCCATTTCCAGACAGGAATTTCTGGTTGTTCGAGTAAGCCAGAGGGACGTTGATGTTCAGCTTTTACCTTTGAACAGGTGAGACATTTCGCAACGTAGGAGGCAATATCCCTCTTCATCCCAGGCCACCAATAGGACGTACGCATATCATGGTACATCTTATCAGCACCAGGATGAACAAAGTATTTTGATTTGTGCACCTCGTTCATCAGAAAGTCTCGAAGGTTTTCACGATTGGGAATCCAGATACGATTGAGATAGTATAGAATACCATCAGCTTTGGACACGAGATCTTGCTTAGCAGCGCCTCGTACCTCAATAGAGAGATTACTCTCGTTAATAGAGGCATATTGGGCTTCACGAATACGATTTTGAAGGTCGTTAATGAGTTGGAGACAACGGATACTCTTCACATGAGTTTTTCGACTAAGAGCGTCGGCTACTACATTCGCTTTACCTGGATGGTATTTGATTTCGTAGTCGTAGTCATTTAACAGTTCCACCTAACGACGTTGACGCATGTTCAGTTCCTTTTGTTCGAAGATATGTTGAAGGCTCTTATGGTCGGTGAAGACCACACACTTAGTACCATAAAGGTAGTGTCGCCAAATCTTCAACGCAAAAACAGCTGCGCCAAGTTCAAGGTCGTGAGTAGTATAGTTTTACTCATGTATCTTGAGTTGCCTCGACGCGTAAGCGATAACCTTGTCGCGTTGCATAAGGACACAACCAAGGCCAAGGTTTGAAGCATCGCAATACACGACGAAGTCGTCGTTACCACCAGGAAGCGTGAGAATAGGAGCATTACAAAGCATCTCCTTGAACGTTTGAAAAGATTCCTCTTGTTCGGGACCCCAAACAAAAGGTCTCTCTTTTTGAGTCAAAGAGGTCAAAGGAACAGCGATCTTCGAGAAGTTAGAGATGAAACGACGATAATAACCAGCAAGACTAAGAAAAGAACGAATTTCAGACGGAGACTTAGGTGCGATCTAGTTCTTCACAGCTTCGATTTTAGTGGGGTCAACGTGAATACCAAGTTCGTTGACAATATGACCAATGAATTGAACCTCTTTTAACCAAAATTCACACTTAGAGAATTTGGCGTATAAACATTCAGTACGAAGAAGTTGAAGGATAAGACGCAAGTGTCGCTCATGCACTTCTTGTGTCTTGGAATAGATAAGAATATTGTCGATGAAGACGATCACGAAACGGTCCAAGTACACTTTGCACACGCGGTTCATCAAATCCATGAAGACAGTAGGTGCGTTGGTTAAACCAAAGGGCATGACCACAAAATCGTAATGACCATAACACGTACGAAAGGCGGTTTTAGGTACGTCTTCTTCGAGGACTCGAAGTTGATGGTACCCATAACGAAGATCGATCTTCGAAAAGCAGGTCGCGCCTTGCAATTGATCGAAGAGATCATCGATGCGAGGAAGGGGGTATCGGTTCTTGACAGTAAGCTTGTTGAGTTCACGATAGTCAATACACATTCGGAATGACCCATCCTTCTTTTTGACGAACAGAACAGGAGCGCCCCAAGGAGAAGTACTAGGGCGTATAAAGCCTTTATCAAGAAGCTCTTAAAGTTGACTCGAGAGCTCTTGCATCTCAGAGGGTGCTAAACGGTAAGGAGACTTAGCGCCAGGTAATTAATCGATGCGAAAGTCGACAGAACGAGCAGGAGGCGGACCAGGAAGATCATCGGGAAACACATCGGGAAAATCACGAACGATGGGAACGTCGCTTATGCTTGGGCTTTTATCCTTCTTTTCCAAAATGTGGGCGAGAAAGGCGAAGGTACCCTTGCGTAAGCATTTGTTCGCTTGGATACACGACATAAGCTTGAGACCTTGAGAAGGTTTCTCGCCATACACGTGTAGAGAATCACCGTTTGGAAGAGGAAGACGGATGATGTGTGTAAAATGAAACATATAAATCACATCAATTAAGGCATAAAACTAACCCTTTTTAAGTACTAATGTTGGAAAAAGAGTGTTTTTGTCTTTCTTTTGTATTTTCAGGATGAAATGAGCTCAAATTCACAAAAGAAGCAAAAAGACAACTAATTCTAGCATAAATACAAGAAAAGGAATAAAAGTAGACTGCCCGGACCCTCAACGGCATCCTCCAAGGCAAAGAAGAGAAAGCAGAAGACTGAACACGCCCCGTGTCCAGCGGACACGGGGCCGTGCCCAAGAAGCAGCATAAAAGACAAACCTATAGAAGCTTCCATTGCCCACCACGGGGCCGTGTCTAGCGGGCACGGGGGCGTGGTGAAAGTACAGCAGGCGCATTAATTGTAATTGCGAATTACAATTAATGAGGAGAGAGAGTGTCAGACGGGCACGGGGGCGTGTCCAGCGGACACGGGGCCGTGCCCAGCCTTCTGTTCAGCCTATAAATAGGAGTGCTTGGTTTCATTCCATCTCATCCCTTGGCACACCACCTCTCTCACACTTCATCCACCACCCACCACCACCATAATACCATCATCATCCATTGTCCATCGTAGAGTGTGTGAGTCGTCTCGGGATCCAAGATTGATCGTAAGAGTTCTTGACAATCAAGGCCATGTTTGCCTAAGTCTCTTACATCACTTGGTGAAGACAAGTGTTTAGTATAATACTTTTTATTTTTAATCTTTTGCACTTTTTATTTGGTTTTGTATTAATGACTTTAATAACTAGTTACTTATGTTGAAGGTGATCTTTCCTTATCGTTTGTCCGTGGTGTCTTGGCGTTATTTTACTGTCTATATAAAATAAAAGATTTTCACCATTCATATCTCCACGGTGTGACAACCCGAACTTTTGAGGTTAGTAATGTTTAAATCCGGTGATCTCAACTCCTTGACGTTTATTATTATTACATGTCCCGTGCTCGTATGTTTCGGCAAACGTACATTTATAGTATTGAGGCACACCGTAGTGTTATTTGCTTGAGTGGGCTGCCTCTATACCCTTGAGCCCATTACCTCGGTTCAACAAGTAAACCGACCCACACTCACATACTTTATGTTTGCTTAACGGTATTGGATCTGATTAAATGTTAAGCCAAAAACCAAACTCCTCTTTAAACTAATTCCCTAGGTTTCCTACTCCCATTGGTATAAGGAATAGAACCGGCCCACCTTGTAACAACCGACCCACTTATGTAATTAGCACCATACTTGGAACTTACGTAAACTCTTTTATTTATAATCCCCCACAAATATTATTATTCATTAAACCCTACTTCCTTCTCTCTCAATCGTTTGATCGGCAGTAGACCCTACCCCCCCCCCTCTCTCTCTCGATCTTGCAAACAGTAGACGGTCCCTCTTCTATTCGAAATCTTTAGAGCTTATCTCCGTGCTGATTTCACTTACATTACTCGGTTAGTCTTATTCTTGTATGTATACATAGTTATTTACGTTTTGAGAAACTATCTTGATTTAATAAATGTTTGCATGTGATTGTCAAATAAACAAGTGTTGGATTTGATGTCTATAGGTTAGGTATGATAATACTAATTTTTGGTCCAATCGCATGTAGAATAACAATAGTTGTCGGCTAGAGAATATATTGATTTGTTGGATGCAATTGTTAATATTTTAAAAAAAAAACTACAAACCCACTAGTAAGACAAAAAGAAAATCGGTCCAATCATGGCTTGAAAACAATTATATGTGCCAGCCCACCCAAACCGATCGGTCCAATAGGATAGTACTATCATTATAGTATATTTGACCATTTTATTCTTTTATTCATATAGACAAGAAGATAATATGTTGAACATAGTTTGTCTGCCACTAATTTCTTTGTATATATGATAGCGAAGTTCAAAGAAAGTGGTCAGCCATCATTCATAATATCAGTCCACCCATGTTTATAAATTGCACGTGAAAAAGAGTCAGACTCATATGTGAATGCATGAGTATTGTCGGCTGCTAATATATATGAGTTAGTGATGTATTATTTTTGCATATAAATTGGTTAAGAAGATATTATGGGGATGCTATGATATCAACTTATGTTGACAGGTGATTGTTTACAAATTCATAGGATTAATATAAAAGTTTGGTTAACAAATGGAAGGTGGGCAGGGAGGGAGGAGAACAGACGCCCAATATCGGAAGAGGAGTTATTACGATTATACTCAGCCGGTGACAACGTTTTTTGTCTCTAATCTACCTGGCGGTGTCTCGAGAATGTTGCTGTGGAAGGCATTTCAACCACACGGCGTAGTGAAAGACGCTTACGTCGCTAAGAAGAGGGATGTTAGGGGGAACTATTTCGGGTTCGTCAGATGTGTAGGGGTCTCCAATGTTAGGGAGGTATTGCAAGGGATGAACACCATCAAGATTTATGAAGCTAAGCTAAGCGTGTCTGTGGCAAGGTATGACAAAAACCACATGAGGTTTGACAAGCAACAGATGCTGGATAGGGATACTTATCAACATCAGAGACCAGTTGAGGGGGTGGGTAGAGTCCCTACATATCCAGCCCAGCCCCGTAGAGACCCCGAACAAGCTAAGGTGCGGAATGGTGTGTCATATTTGGACACTGTTGCAGGGAAGACGTGTCAACCTTCAACATCTGGGAAGACGATAGTAATTGAAGAGCGTGGTGCAATGTACCCAGCGCACTGTATAATGAGGGCGGTCATCGGGGAGCTCTGGCACATTGAGGCAATGGGTCGGGTAAAGTCTCTCTTATCAGCTAAGGGATTCGAGGAGAGTCCGATTTGCTATGTTGGTGGCTTGAAGATTATGATAGTTTTCAAGGACAAACGATCAGCGCTGGATTTCATTGGGAGGAAAGAAGAACTTTGGGGGGGCTTAATGTCGTCTGCAGTCCTTTGGGAAGGCCAGGGTATCAGTGTTGATCGAATCGCTTGGCTGAAAATCATGGGGTTACCCTTACAACTAAGGGACAATAAGATCTTTGACAAAATTGGGTGTTTATTTGGCAAAGTGGTGGGAAAGTCAGACTTCTCGTGGACAAACCCAGACAATTCACATGGAATGTGTGGTGTCGTGGTCTCCGAGACTAGATGGATTGATGAGGAGGTGCAGGTGGTTTGGGAGGGCAGAAAGTTTCCGGTATGGGTTGCGGAGGTGAGGGACACAACGATGTTCTCAGTGGTTGGAGAGCTTGCCTCCGCAAAACCGGATTCGCCGGAGAAAACAGAGGAGTCGGTAGTAGGTGATGGGTTATTAGAAGAAGGGGAAATCGGGCAGGAGGAACCTCCGCCGGTAGTTGAGAACGATGGCCGTGTGCGAACAGACGGTGAGGAGTTGGAGGGACATGTAGAAGTCGAGCAGACGGGGAGAGAGAACATGCATATGGATTCGCGTGCATGGGGGTATGGGGAAAAGGAGCAGCCGGATTCGCGTGCATGGGGGTATGGGGAAAAGGAGCAGCCGGATGTATCTAAGGTTTTTACAAAAAACAATCATGATGGTGGCCCCACGTGTGACCTAGAGGCAAATCCTCAGGTTATTATGGTGGGCTCTCATGTGTCTGCTGGGCCTTTTAAAGTTAATTTAAAACCTGTTGGGTCAGGACCCACCCCTCCTAACAGGCCAAAGAAGAGACCCCGTGGGGCCAGATCTCCTGATGAGGCCCAGGTTTTCGTCGGGACGGGTAGGGCCGGTCTCAATAAGGAGGTGCCGACCCCGTTTCCGGATCTTAATAACACGTATACCAGCTCAGATGGGTCTGAGCAATCAGGCGACTCTGGTGGAGTTAATGGTGAATCGATACCGGAGACAGCACCACAGGTACTTGCCGGTAGACATTTTAGTTCTGCTGATCCACCGGATGCACAGGAGGACGGAACTCCGAGTGAAGCGAATGAAGTGGATCTCACTGTACAGGCTGGAGAAGTGTTGGGGATTAAACTAAAGGGTTTCGAAGGCCAGGTTCAAGCCCTGGTGGATGGTGAGGGAAAAAATGATGATCAACAATGAATATTATGTCGATTAATCTTCGGGGGGTGCGAGACGCACTTAAGACAACATGGATTAGAGGTTTGAAAACGAGTCACGGGATCCAATTCTTGGCTATACAGGAGACTAAGCTAAGGATAGATTCTAATTTTCAGGTAAACGTTTTTTGGGGTAGGGATGTTTTTGGGGCTACTCAGGTTTATGCGACTGGTAGGTCTGGCGGATTGTTGAGCCTGTGGAATCCGGCAATCTTTCGAATGACGGGTACAATTCATCATCAACATTTCTTGGTCACCTATGGGGAACTAATTGCAACAGGGGAACTCATAAACATCGTTAACATATATGCGCCGAATGACGCAGTATGTCGGGCGAGAGTATGGGGGGAGCTGGTTCAGGTAAAAGAAGCGCACCAGGGTATGTGGGTGATGTTAGGCGATTTCAACAATGTAAGAGACCCTTCCGAGAGGATGAATTCGGAGTTTGTCGATCTTAATGCGAGACGATTCAATGACTTCATTCGCAGAGCAGGCCTTTTCGAGTACAATATGGGTGGACACAGGTTCACATATGTGTCAGATAATGGTCAAAAATTCAGCAAATTGGATAGGTTTTTGGTGTGCGGGGCGTTTATGGACAAGTGGCCGAATGCAATTGTAACCGCTCTATCAAGATATGTGTCTGACCACTGCCCTATCATTCTATCCACGATGGCCACGAATTTTGGCCACATTCCTTTTAGGTTTTTCAACACTTGGTTGGAAATACCGGGTTTTCTAGATTTTGTCAGCCAATCGTGTTCATCCTTCTCTTTTCATGGTCCAGCGGATGTGAGGTTAGCCACAAAGCTGAAATTCCTAAAAAATAGAATAAAAGTATGGGTGGCGGATGAAAGAAGGAGAATAGAGGGGGAGTATGTTGTGAAAAGGACAGATTTGGAGAGGTTGGATATTCTGGCAGAAGAGCGGGTTCTTCTACCATCTGAGTCGCAACTAAGGGATGAATGTAAGGCGTTTGTGTTAAATTTTGACAGGAACAAGCAGCTGGATTTACAACAAAAATCAAGGTCGAAGTGGGCTTTGGAGGGGGACGAGAATTCCTGCTACTTTCACGGTATAGTGAACGCAAATACGTCAAACAACCGTATCCATGGTACAATGGTGGATGGGGTGTGGGTGACTAACCCGGTTGTTATTAAAGACATGGCTTTTTCTTTCTTCTCAGCTAAATTTAAGGAACCGCTAGAGGAACGACCGCTTTTCGAGTGTCCATATTTGCCATGTCTTTCCGATCTTGATGCCGAATTATTGATTGAGCCATTCTCTCTGGCTGAGATCAAGGAGGCGGTTTGGTCATGTGATGGGGACCGTGCGCCGGGCCCGGACGGCTTCAATTTTAGGTTCCTTAAAAGATGTTGGGAGGATTTAAAGAACGATTTTTTGGCCATGTTTGAAGTATTTTTTCAGCAGGAGTCGCTGAGTCCGGGGTGCTCCTCATCATTTATTGCCCTTATCCCAAAAGTCAAAGATCCTATGAGCTTTTCGGATTACCGCCCTATAAGTCTTGTAGGGTGCGTTAACAAGGTTATATCAAAGGTATTGGTGGGGCGCTTAAAGAAGGTTGTGGGAAAATTGGTGTCTCCGGAGCAATCCGCCTTCTTGGCAGGTAGAAATATTACGGATGGACCCTTAATGCTGAACGAACTTGTTGGGTGGATGAAAAGGGCGAAACGGAAGGGGATGATATTCAAGGTCGATATCGAGAAGGCCTACGATTCCATCAGTTGGGGTTTTTTGAACTCCATCTTGGATCAAATGAAATTTCCAGCAAAATGGAGGAACTGGGTTATGGCTTTAGTTTCATCGGCGAGGGCTTCAGTCCTTGTGAATGGGTCCCCAACTCACGAGTTCCCATGCTTTCACGGATTAAGGCAAGGGGACCCAATTTCTCCTTTCTTATTCGTACTTGCTATGGAGGCTTTAACTGGTTTTATGAAGAAAGCGAGCTCGTTTGGTTTGTATCACGGGTTACCATGTGGTAGGGATGGTCCGGTTTTGTCCCACCTCTTATATGCGGATGATGTGATCTTCCTTGGGGAGTGGTCTTCTTTCAACGGGAGGAACCTCCGGCGTATTCTTAGATGCTTCTACTTGATTTCGGGCCTTAGGGTCAACCTGAAGAAGTGTAGCATCTACGGGGTTGGGGTGGATAATAGTGAGGTTCTACGTATGGCCAGTCTCTTAAGGTGCAAGCCGGGATCCTTTCCGTTTACCTATCTAGGTTTGTATGTTGGGGCCAATATGAACCTCACGAGGTATTGGGAGTCGGTCATAGAAACCTTTAAAAAACGTCTCTCGATTTGGAAAGCAAAGCAATTGTCCATTGGTGGGCGGGCAACTCTTGTCAAATCTGTTTTAAATTCACTCCCCACGTACTTTTTCTCTTTATACCGAGCTCCTGAATGTGTAATCGAGGCGTTGGACAGGTTGAGGAGGGTTTTTTTTTGGGAGGGTTCGGATGAGAAGGCGTGCCTTAACTGGGTTGCATGGCAAAAGATTATCGCACCGGTGGAGTATGGAGGGCTCGGGTTGGGGTCTTTGAGAGATGCAAACCTCGCATTGCTCTCGAAGTGGTGGTGGAGATTTAAAGGTGAGAATGGTTTATGGAAAAGGGTTGTGTGGGCATTACACCATAGCTCAAGGGGATGGAGTTTTATTCCGGTAAAATTGTCCATTCCAGGGCCGTGGAAGCAGGTTTCAAGAGCAGTTGATGAGGCAAGCAGGGCTGGGGTGGATGTAAAACAAAGTATAAAAGGGTTAGTGAATTCGGGGACGAGTGTGATGTTCTGGCTAGATGTGTGGCTGCTAGAGGAGCCACTCGCGTCCAAATTTCCTGAACTTTTTGAGCTAGAAAATCAGAAGATGGCTACTGTGGCAGACAGGTGGAGTGGGGACGGGTCGGGCGGTAACTGGGCTTGGAAAAGACCTCTTTTGAACGGGTCAGAAAATCGACAATTAGCGGCTCTTACGAATCTGCTGGGAGGTGTTAATATGTCCAGCAGGCCTGATCACTGGGCCTGGGCTCTTGATGGGTCGGGTGTCTTTTCTGTCCAGAGTATCAAAGGTCGGCTCCGGGCTTTCAGGTATGGTCCGGTTGTGCGTGCCCCTTATTGGAATAGCTGGGTTCCTATCAAAGTTCGCATTTTGGCATGGCGCGCTAGTTTGGAAAGATTACCGACGTTGTGTTCCTTGGCTAGGCGAAATATAAATGTGGGCTCAGTGATATGTCCTTTGTGTGGTTTTCTTGAAGAGACTGCCGAACACCTGTTTATCTCTTGCGGGTTTGCCCAAACCGTGTGGCAAATTATATCACAGTGGTGTAAAATCCAGCCTATCTTTGCTTTCCAAATCAAAGATATTTTTGACTTACAAGAATATGTGGAGGGATCGAAGCATAAAAAGAAGGCAATCCAGGCGATCGGGCTCACAGCTCTATGGTGCATCTGGATAAACAGAAATAAGGCGGTCTTCGAACAGGCTCAGCTCTCACTTCAGAAGGTTATTGGAGACATAAAAAATCTCAGTTTCCTGTGGGTTAAAGCGCGATCAAGAAAGGTGGAACTTGACTGGGAAATATGGGGAGGTTTTAAGATGAAAGAAGTTGGATGGTAGCATTTGTCTGTGATGTTGATATCTGTATATTTTTTTGGTGATCTTTGTATCTGGTGACTGCTAGCTTCCTGCTAGCAGGTTGATTAATGGAGAATTTTGTTTGCCTTTCAAAAAAAAAAAAAATATAACTATGTGATTAGTATAAAGGCTTGGTAAACTGTGATGTTTGTCATGTGCAAATTGATGTTGTTATCGATGGGTGTGCACATAGACTAGGAATGATGATGATGGGATAGTCATAATTAACATAGCACATGATTTGGATAATGATCAGTTATATAGAAATTTGTTAAATCATTAGAGTTGGGGTTTTAATGGGTATAACTGATCGGCTGGTTATGATGGGCCGCACATCTTAGGGGTTTGGGTGAACGCAATGGGTCGCACATCTCTGGCCCGTCGCACACACATACATCTGTTGGGCCGTGTATCGGGGTTATGTATAGGCTGCACATTAATAATCAAATGAAATATTTAAAGGTTGGGCCAGCGGTGGTTGGTTCAAAATGTCATTTACATGCACACGAGTTAGCGGATTATATTAGTACGTGGTGAACTAGAATGTATATTATGGTATGACAAACTTGATGTGAGTAGTATTTGAATATTGGCAATTTCATGGTCTAATACATGCAATAGTTAAATGACATGAGCGACAAATACTTTTGTGAAACATGGACAGTGTCGATAAATTAGATATAACTTGTTGATGCTAGTGCACTATTTGTGTAATATGTAAAAGAGTGTATGCCTCAAGTGAATGTGAAACTGATCATTAATGGTAATCACACTAGGGTCCGGGTGACCAACGAGGAACAAGTAATCTTACGTAATATACCGAGCAAACCAAAGGTGAGTTCATCTCTCTTGAGCATGCGTCCCGGTGGTTGGGACAGTCAGTGGGTATCCCAAGGAGGGATAAGTCTTTTGGGTAAAAACGGGAATGTTGGATAATATACTCTTCCTATCACCTTTAAAGTCCCTCCGTGTTGTTTGGTTACCAGGAAGGTAACATGGTATTAGTTAGTAGCGCTACTTAGGTTTGGCAACCTCACCCCGTTCCTGGGAGGACGGGTGTTGAACTAATGACCTAGTCATGACCAATGCTTTGATAGGAGCATTGGAGAAAGGGCAAAAAAAATCAGAAGCCGTCTTGTATTGGGGTATTATCAACATTGTTTTCAGCATTACTTTTGGAATTAACCTCAATGGATTAACTATATACTTGGCAAACAACGTTTTCGTAAAACTATGAACTCACCAGCGTTGTCTGATACACTTGTTGCATGCTCGCAGGTCGTTAGGTATCTTGGATTTGGGGAACTTGCTGTCTGGAGTAGCTGGAGTGGTCATGGGTCGACTGGGAGGATTTATGCGAATGATTTCATGAAACTATACTTTGGTTTTGAAACAGTTTAATTTCGTTTACTATTTGCTTCCGCTGAACTTATTGATTTTCGTTTAAAACTTGTTGAAGATGTTTTTATTAATAATGGGGATTTTAATTATAACTTGTATGGGTTCAATGTAATTGGTGGCTCGTTATTGGTATGTCACACGCCTAACAGGGACACTCCCTATGTGGTAATTTGGGGGTGTGACACACGGTCTATATGGAGGTATGTTGGCTACCTGGTCGGGGGTTAAGGGAACGGTTTGGTAAGGGTCTTGCCCTTGTTCAGCGTTTAGAGGTCCTGCTTGGGACCTGGGTCAAATTTAGTAGGATCTCCTTCAATGCCCATAGGTATTGGATGGCGGGGATCCAAACTCTTTGACCCCCTCATAAGTTAACTACTATTAATACTATAACCTGGCTATTTAGGACTGTATCCCTGCTGACTCAGACTACTTAGCCGAGGGTAACGTCACCGCCGAAAGCGGGGCCTACCACAATTTGCATTAATAACTTAATTCATTATCTTTCAATAATCCGACCCTTTAGGATTGTATCCTTGCTGACTCAAACTACTGAGTTGAGGGTAACGTCGCCTTCAAAAGAGGGGCCTACTACAATAACTAAGATAATCTCTTAAACAAGTGCAAAAGTGCGAAAATAATCAAAGGTTATACTAATACACGTGTCGGATCCAAGTGATTCATCTTGTCTATCTGTTTTTATTTTATTTTATTTTTCAGCATTTAGTTAGTTTTTATTTTCTTAGATTAAAACATTTTTTCTCACTTTTTGATTTGATTAGACGTTGAGGATAAACCGGTATTAAAAGCTCTTGTGTCCTTGGACGACCTCGGTATCTTACCAACACTATACTACGTTCACGATGGGTGCACTTGCCCATATGTGTGTTTAGTGTTAGTGAATATCGTGTTTTATAAATTTAAAACTTGGCTAAAAGTGTAAAAAGGGGCTTAAATATACATCAAAAATATATTACACTACACGCACATCAAGTTTTTGGCGCCGTTGCCGGGGACACAAGGATTTTAACGAAGTTAGGAATCAACGGCCTAATCATATTTTTATTTTTCTTTTTAATTTTTAGGATTTTTCTTAATTTTTTAGCCTCTGCAGAGCTCAGCACGGGGCCGTGCCTGCTGAACACGCCCCCGTGCTCAATCATTGGAACTGGCAATCCTGTTTTAAGTCAGACAGTAAGCTGAACACGGGGCCGTGTCCACTCAACACGCCCCCGTGCCCAAGATTCTCTTACTGAAGACAGAACCGTTAGATCCCGGCGGTTGGTAATTTCTGACACAAACATGAGTAATAGTAATTCTTTTTATTTTCGGCACTCTTATGGTATGTGGTGTCGATTATGTGGAGGCGAACATGAGGAATTAAAATGTTATTTTCTCAATTATAGGCCCCACTATATAGACCCACCGATTCCTTGTAACCTTAAGAGGGGCGAAAGTAAAAATAAGCACTATCTCTCCCTCGAATGCGCCCAGCCAGATATTCTAGGGGAAATGCTCCTTGACGAGTTATTTCAGCTAGAAGAACTAATTCTCAATTGGTCAAAAGAACTTAGGAAGGATTTTATTGATCCACCCCAAGATGATGACCATAAGGAAACGTTGGAACCGCATTCCGACAACCTCGTTGCTCCCGAAAATACCTTCATACCTAGAAAAGACTTGGACGATAGTCGTCCCTGTGCCGATTGTGCCGTGAAGGACTCCCCATCGACTTCGTTCGATGCATACATAGACCCGAGCGATTCGGCATACACCTTCTTTAACGAGAGCCCGGAAAAGGGTTGGACTTGTCCACCTAGAATGAAAATAGGAATTACCCTCACCGATAACCTCTTGCGTTCTCGCCTTAGTACAGGATAATTAAGGTATCTTAGGCACTTTGGGGTTGTTCCAACAAATCAAGAACCACCCGATATAAATAAGCTCCTTAGGAGCAACAAACTTCATAAAACAGCTTCCCGACACGGGGCCGTGTCCGGCCAACACGCCCCCGTGTTCATCAAAAGATTCCCTTCTGATCAGAACGTCAGAATACGGACAAACTGTGTCAGAATTCCATCTGCACACGGGGCCGTGTCCAGCGAACACGGGGCCGTGTCCAGAAAGCTGTTGTTTTCTATAAATGCAGCCAAGAATTCTGCACATTTGGACCAACTTGGGACAGAGATTTGAAGGAATCTTCTCTCAAACAATCCTAGGTAAGTCTAAAAGAAGGTTCCAACAACCCATCTTGTCCTTTCCTCTTCTAGACATTTCCTTCTTTTTTCATCTTTCTCCAAGAACTACCATCAAAAGTTTGAATCCTTCAACCTTTATGGTAGAAAACAATGAGTTTTGTTCATGGAATCTTGGTAAAAACAGGTTGTGTAACATTGTTTAAAGTTATTTATGACCAAAAAGCCTACGTAAATTCAGAAAATAACTTAAAAGCCCGAGATTCCTTGTTTCAAAAATTCTGCAGAAAGATGAACACGGGGCCGTGCTCAATGAGCACGGGGCCGTGTCCAGAAACTGTTTCATCACATAAACTGCTTTTTGGTTTATTTTTCGTAGAATGGCGAGTGAAAACAGCGAAACATCATCCGTTCATTCCTCAAACAGCCGAAGGGGAAGAAGGCCCTCCGTTGAAGCTACGCTTGTGCACTATGTAATAGCATTGAGGGAAGCTCTCGACGAAATGACGTCAGTAGAGGAGGTCCTAATTGACCGTATTAACGATCTTACGATGGGACTCGAAAGTAGCTTTCAAGAAATTAACCTTTTGCACCAAAGGTTAAACATTCTTGTAGCACCTCCAATGGAACCAGTCCTTCCACAACAGGACTGGAACTTGGCACTCGGGGTTAACAACCCTACCGGGTGGGAAGACTTTCCCGCGGAACCTCCCATGGAACACCCACAAGAAATTCCAGCGGAAGTCGAGACTCCTCAAACTAATGCAAATGAGCCCTCTTTTCTCCTTCCAAGGGAGGTGGAGGAGTGGCTCGCCGACATATGAGGAGGACCATGCCCGGAAGAAGGAGTTTCTAAAAGCCTTATCTAACCAAGATCAATAGCTTCTTGGAAATTTTGCTAATTAAAATAAAACATAGGGCTAGAACTCCACGACTTAATATTTATGTAATTTTTATTTTTAGTCTTTATGTAATGTTTCTCTATGTTTGTAATGATATGATGGTTTCTAAGATTGGTGGTTATTAATGAATAAAACACACTCATGGTGGTAATGGATGAAAAAGGGAACGAGAAAAATGGACCCATGCACGAAGAACAGAGCAACCCGACACAAATCTCCATCACAGAAGGCTCAACACGGGCCGTGCCCAACCAACACGACCCCGTGCTGAGCCACCTGCAGAAAAACACCCAGTTCAGGTAACTGGACACGGGCCGTGTTCAGCGGACACGCCCCCGTGTCCAGGCTTCTGTCTTAATTCTTTAATTTCTGTTACTGGCACCTGACCACGGGGTCGTGCCCGGTCACCACGGGGCCGTGTCCAGGATGCCAGTAACATAAATCTTTGTTTTTTAACCCACTTTTACACATTCTAATCAACCGAAAATATTATTTTTGGACACATTGAGGACAATGTGTAATTTAAGTGTGGGGGGATGCTAAAACCTTGAATTTTGCAAATCCTAAATACAAGCCTTACACAAAACTCTATTGGAACCGCTAAACACCCCAAATTTTTTTTCAAAAACTTTTCGTTTTTTTTACTATTTGCTTGTCTTGGTTTAATTTGGGAATAACAAGTTCTAAAAAGGTTATATTTTTACAAATTTACAACCGATAGCGTCGTGATAACAAAGAACCAACATAAGAAAATTACGAAACGGCATAACAAGTCTAGTTAAAAATTCGATTATATATACTTGATCACATTAAAAACCCATTCCCACAAAAGTGAGTTTTGAGCCTTTATTGAGCATACAAATATACATCTTTAGACTAAATGCTCATTTTTCGTTTCTTGTGTGAATAGCCGCTTGGTTCTTACAACTCTAGAACTTGCCACGACGATACATTCCCGGTCCTTACCAACTTAAACCCAAGTAAGTAAGTGATGGAGGCATTAGGACTAACCATATTTTTCTTTCTACACCATTATTTTTCATTTTTTTACCACCTACCCAAAATCCCCCTAGTTAGCCCCTTTGAGCCTAAACCTTTCATTTCATTACCCTAAAACCTTTTCACCCACCAAAAACCTTTTTATTTTTCACCCTTTATTTTAGTAACAAGCTCGGTTTTTCGTAAGCTCGCTATTTTATGTGACTCTAAAAAAAAAAAAAATTTGATGAAGTCAAAAACAAACAAAAGCCATATAAAAGCTTGTTTGTAGAAATACTTCAAAATAAAAAGTCACTAAAAACAAGGTGTGTCACGAAAACCGACGCTTTTTACGATTTTCGCCCTTTTACTAACCACTAACCCAACCACCCACCTTTAACCCAAGCCTAACCCTTCACCCAAAAAGTCCTCTTGATATTTACAAAGGTAAAAAGTTAAAAAGGAGGAGGATTGATTGCTTGGCAAGCCTATGGAAGGCGTAAGTTCCATGCCGCTCTCGAGTGATTCACTAAAAAAAAAAAATTATTACACCTTCGGCCGAGTGTTGAGTGATCTCCCGTGAGGTATGTGAACTTGTATATAAATGGAATTTTAATAAGGCATGCTATGCCCGAATAAATAATTTATCTTATGAAACGTTCTAAATAAATCATAACGAATAGGATTGTAAATAAATAAAAATAAAACTTACAAAGATCTTGGATTCCCGACACTCTAGGACAAGCCAAAAACTTTCTCTTCTACCCATTCCATTTGGGAGTGTAAGCCACATTTAAAGAGTTTTGCTTGAGGACAAGCAAAAGTTCAAGTGTGGGGGTATTTGATGTGTGTAAAATGCAACATATAAATCACATCAATTAAGGCATAAAACTAACCCTTTTTAAGTACTAATGTTGGAAAAAGAGTGTTTTTGTCTTTCTTTTGTATTTTCAGGATGAAATGAGCTCAAATTCACAAAAGAAGCAAAAAGACAACTAATTCTAGCATAAATACAAGAAAAGGAATAAAAGTAGACTGCCCGGACCCTCAACGGCATCCTCCAAGGCAAAGAAGAGAAAGCAGAAGACTGAACACGCCCCGTGTCCAGCGGACACGGGGCCGTGCCCAAGAAGCAGCATAAAAGACAAACCTATAGAAGCTTCCATTGCCCACCATGGGGCCATGTTCAGCGGGCACGGGGGCGTGGTGAAAGTACAGCAGGCGCATTAATTGTAATTGCGAATTACAATTAATGAGGAGAGAGAGTGTCAGACGGGCACGGGGGCGTGTCCAGCGGACACGGGGCCGTGCCCAGCCTTCTATTCAGCCTATAAATAGGAGTGCTTGGTTTCATTCCATCTCATCCCTTGGCACACCACCTCTCTCACACTTCATCCACCACCCACCACCACCATAATACCATCATCATCCATTGTCCATCGTAGAGTGTGTGAGTCGTCTCGGGATCCAAGATTGATCGTAAGAGTTCTTGACAATCAAGGCCATGTTTGCCTAAGTCTCTTACATCACTTGGTGAAGACAAGTGTTTAGTATAATACTTTTTATTTTTAATCTTTTGCACTTTTTATTTGGTTTTGTATTAATGACTTTAATAACTAGTTACTTATGTTGAAGGTGATCTTTCCTTATCGTTTGTCCGTGGTGTCTTGGCGTTATTTTACTGTCTATATAAAATAAAAGATTTTCACCATTCATATCTCCACGGTCTATATGGAGGTATGTTGGCTACCTGGTCGGGGATTAAGGGAACGGTTTGGTAAGGGTCTTGCCCTTGTTCAACGTTTAGAGGTCCTGCTTGGGACCTGGGTCAAATTTAGTAGGATCTCCTTCAATGCCCATAGGTATTGGATGGCGGGGATCCAAACTCTTTGACCCCCTCATAAGTTAACTACTATTAATACTATAACCCGGCTATTTAGGACTGTATCCCTGCTGACTCAGACTACTTAGCCGAGGGTAACGTCACCGCCGAAAGCGGGGCCTACCACAATTTGCATTAATAACTTAATTCATTATCTTTCAATAATCCGACCCTTTAGGATTGTATCCTTGCTGACTCAAACTACTGGGTTGAGGGTAACGTCGCCTTCAAAAGAGGGGCCTACTACAATAACTAAGATAATCTCTTAAACAAGTGCAAAAGTGCGAAAATAATCAAAGGTTATACTAATACACGTGTCGGATCCAAGTGATTCATCTTGTCTATCTGTTTTTATTTTATTTTTCAGCATTTAGTTAGTTTTTATTTTCTTAGATTAAAACATTTTTTCTCACTTTTTGATTTGATTAAACGTTGAGGATAAACCGGTATTAAAAGCTCTTATGTCCTTGGACGACCTCGGTATCTTACCAACACTATACTACGTCCACGATGGGTGCACTTGCCCATATGTGTGTTTAGTGTTAGTGAATATCGTGTTTTATAAATTTAAAACTTGGCTAAAAGTGTAAAAAGGGGCTTAAATATACATCAAAAATATATTACACTACACGCACATCAACGGATGAACTTTTCAGAACAATCGACTTCAGCACAAACTCGCCTAAGCCAATCCATGCCTACTATGATGTCAAAGCTACCCATTTGCATAGGCATACGATTGATCGAGAACGTATGATCATTAAGAATCAAGGAACAATTGGAAAGAACGGAATCAACAGCGACGGATTTACCATTAGCAACTTCGACAGCGAAAGATCTTGGCAACTTAGAGCGTTTACACATAAGAAAAGGTTCGAATTCTAACGACACAAAACTTTTATCCTCGCCAGTATCAAATAGAAAAGAAGCCTAAACGTGGTTCACAAGAAACGTACCAGTAATGATGTCGTTCGCATTTTGAGCTTGAGCAGTAGTGAGGAGAAAAGCTCGGCCCTTAGCTGGTTACTGAGCTTGTTGCTGCTGTTGCTGTTGCTGCTGTTGAGGTTGATTACGCTGAGGACAGACGTTGGCTAAATGATTAAGATCGCTACACTTGAAACATGCTCACACAGGAGCAGCTTGAGGTTGAACCTGGTTAGGAGCAGGGTTGGCAACGATAGCTTGATTCTGGTTGTTTTGGGGTTGAGGGATGTTGTGGCATCGGTCGGCAAAATGCCCAAACCTATGACAGCGGGCGCATTTGCGGCACGGTGTGTTGGTAGGATAATGGTACAAACAGGTAGTACACTGGGGATGAGATCCAGTGTAGGCTCGTTTTGGTAGTTCGGTGTTTGCGGGGGTAACGGCGGCTACTGCTTGTAAAGGTTAAGGGTTTGGCGGAGTGGCGACCGCACAATTTTGGCTTGAAGCCTTCCGCTTCTTGCCTCGGTTTTTCTTGGATTGGGAGGATGAAGGTTCAACAGCGGTGGTATTATTGGTGGTATCATTGATGGCTTGATGAGTACTCTTCGTTGAAACCTTATCATAGGTTCCATGAAGGACGCAATTGTTGTTGAGTTCGGTGGCTATGCTAAAGGCTTCCTCTATGGTTTTAGGGCAAGCAGAGGCAAAATGGTTAGTCAAGGAAGGTGCAACACAACGAATGAACTTGGCTATGGTTTTGGGGACGGAGTCGACTTGTCCAGGACAGAGGACACTTAGTTGTTTAAAGCGCGTAATCAGACCATCCATGTCACTCCCCTTTTGCGTTAGGTTCCAAAATTTGTTCTCCTAATTTTGGAGTTCGTGAGGGGGGGCAGAAATGATCCTTTATAAGCTGCTTAAGTTCGTCTCAAGGCATGGCATGTGCAACATCGTTTCCCCTCTTGTTGCGTTCGGCGGTCCACCATTCGTGTGCCCTTGAACGGAAAACCCCAGTTGCGTTCAAGGTTCTTAGCTCATCAGGACAACCACTTTGCAAGAAAGTAAGCTTAATCGCGTCAAACCAATTCATCATGGCGGTAGCTCCATCTTTGCCAGTAAATTCTAAGGGTTTACAAGCCATGAATTGCTTGAATTGGAAGGTTGATTTGGGTTTTTCTGCCTTTGAGTCGACAGAGCCATGCGGTGAGTCGGGATTGATTTTGCTAACGATATCAGTGATGACCTTAGCCATTTGTGCAACCATAAACTTCATACAATCCTTTTTCGACATTGATTTGGAGCTAGAACCCTTCTTTGATTGGAGCTTCTTGGACGCGCTGGACGACATCTAAAGGATCGAAAGAGAAGGAAAGGATGAGACTTAATCATAAATTCAAAATAAGTTTGCAAGTTTAAGCATGTAAGCATGATGTATCACGTATGGTTTACACAATTAGCATGAATTTAACAAGTATTCAACAAGTATAAACACGTATGAATGCGTAAAAGAGTATAAATTTAATTTGTTCACGAGAATTATTATTGTTTTGATTGCACGAGACGTGCGAATTGTGTAACGATTTTGAAATGAACGAGGTAACAAGTATAAAATCACATATAAATTGATTCACATAAAAGAGAGGCTCATAAAACATAGGATTGTTTCGGGTAGAGAAACGTCGACTATTCCAAAGTGAATATATCAAAAGTCCTTTCAAATTAGAGAAACGTGCTTTGGCCTATAGGTAAGATACTCTAGTCGAGAAGAGATTAACGGTATCTTACCCTTCCAGTTACTACACTTCTCTAATCGATTGAAACAATCGAAACTTTGGCGAGATCGAAAATTGAGGAATGGGACTTAATCGATAAGGTGCGGGTTTTACCCCTAACTTGACGATTTCGTACCCTAATGTGGTTGGTACTCGTCGGGTCAAAATATAATTTCAACACTTTGACGAGGTCCACTAGAATTTGAATTGGAAATTCACCATTAAGATGTGGATTTCACTCCTAGCTTAATGGCGAAATTTCGTGCAAAATAAGAATAAGCGGAATGAGAGTCGTTCACCAAATTGTGGGTTTCACGCCTATTTTGGTAAACTCATTTCTTTTGTATAAAGAGTGTCTTCAAGTCTTCAAGTGTATTAGGTACAATGTCTTAGGAAAGACATTATGTAAATATCAAGACCAAAAAGAAGAGAAAGAAGCAAAGTAGGAAGAATAACATTTTAAGCTAGAATCAAGAATGGTCAAAATATGGTTCCTACTATAGACTAGGTCGAACATGGCAATTCTACCTAATTCCATATAGTTATGGCTCTGATACCAATCTGTCACACCCTAACCAATGACGGAATCATCGGAGTGGGACTAGTTCGAGATTGTAAGAGACTTCATAACACTATTTGTGACAATATTTAATTCAACCGATTTCATTTCATAATCAAATTGTCAAAACATTACAAGGAAATTCAAATAACAACATTGTTCATAACATAACATAACAAAATTGATACAACACTTTAACCTAAATGTCTAAGTGAGTATCTAGGCATCATTGCTAATCCGTTTCATAGCATCATCAATCCTCAACCTGTAACATGTTTAAAATACAATTCAATGCAAAAGCAAAGGCGAGTATACAAATTTAAGAATAAGTATAAGTATAAGTTAAAAGTTTAAAAAAGAATCCACATGGCAACTTAGTTTATACAAGAGCATCATACAAGGTATGCAATATTTCTAGTCAACCCTCTGTTTACGCAAAATGATATAATTCAACATGACCTCTCGTTCACGGGTGGTGCGTTACTCCTATAGTGCTATACATCTTAAATGGAGGCTCATACAAGCTAATGACTAAAGTATCACATAAGTATCACCCAAGTATAAGCATCAAAGTATAACAACATAGCATTCATGTATAAGGATTGTTTTCGTGCAACTATAAAGATTAAAGTTTAAGTGTGATTTTATAATTTAACATGTTACACCCCAAAGTGGTAAACATAAAAAGGGGGTTTGTGAGTATACTCACGGTTTTGCAAGTCTTCTACTTGTGAATCCGCGAGTGAATTGTTGTGGGAGGTTGGAACACCAAGTCCTTCTATGCGAAGAAACAAAGTGTATGAGTTTCGGAGTTTAACGGTAGATTAAGGATTGGGAATGTAAGCAACATGAAATTAGACATACGAAAATAATCATTTGAGTGAATTGCAAGTTTTGTCCTTTATCTTTAGGCCATTTTGCAAGTTTTGTCCTTTATGTTTAAATTTGACGAGTTTTGTCCTTTATGTTTAAAAATCAAGCACGTTTTACCCTTTGGGCCTTAAAAATCAAGCACGTTTTGACCTTTATGTTTAAAAATCAAGTACGTTTTGTCCTTTATGTTTAAAAAATCAAGCACGTTTTGTCCTTAAAAATCAAGCACGTTTTGCCCCAAAGGGTAAAACGTGCTTGATTTTCAAACATAAAGGACAAAACTCGTCAAATTTAAACATAAAGGACAAAACTTGCAAAATGGCCTAAAGATAAAGGACAAAACTTGCAATTCACTCTAATCATTTAGTGCACATGATACTTGTCTTAACACTAGGAAACTCTAAGGAGTTTAAATGTTTTCATGGAACAAGGCCCATTAGAATCGTGACAAGTTATCAAAGTCTAAATGGTGTAATCTATTACTTTGACATATGAACACTAGTTCATCATCAAAGATTCGATTATGTATTATATAGGTTATGTAATATATATTAATAAATCCAATAGTCAAGCATGAGGTAGAAGATTAGATCTTCATTTAGATATCTCTAAGTTTCATGGAAATCATGTAGGAGGTAGGAAGAGAAGTCTTTCATTTAGGTACCTCTAAGTGTTCACCACTGCACTTGATGTAAAAACATACAAGGAGGGTCATGAACTATAAATAATACAAGAATATAAACAACTACTCTATAAGAAATCATCAAGCAATGTGGGGATTTTATGTAGGACAACCCAAGTTAGTCCTTAATCACACCTACATTAAGTCTTGGACTTAAACATTACTTGTGGGTTAGAAACCCTAAACAAAACAGAATGTATATGAGGTTTAACCCCTGATTTTGAATGTCTCAACCTTATTTTTAAGCCTAACTAAACATAGAAGTGGTTATAAGCATAAGGACATAGGTTTGAGATGAGTTAGACTCAAGTTGAACAAGTTTAGTAAATATTAGATGAAATCAGAAATGAACAGTGAACTTTGGAGCCTTTTTGGCAATGTTCCAGGGACTTATTTTCTGTGAAAAACCCATGAAATCAAACTAAGGTCAATCCAAGTATACTGGAAAAAGAATGAGGCAAAAGGGACAAAAACAGTGAGATATGCTCACTTTAGTGAAGTAGTAACAATCTGTCCGAACTTCTGTTTCAGCAGCTGATTATGACGATTTGAGGGTGATTAGGAGAGTTTGCAAAGTGATTTGAGCTTGGACAAGGCCTTGGATTTATAGGGGAAGGTTGGTAGTTAGTGGTTGTGAACAATTAATGCAAGAATCACAATAAACCATCCAACAAACACAAAAACAAGCCAATCCAGTAAGCCAAAACAACAAATCTGTGGATCAGGGTCCTTGGCGGCCCGCGATGGAACAAGAGGGGGAGGCCGTGGGGCGCGGCGCCCTTGTGGCTGATCCCATGTGTTATTTTTTGACAAACTGGCCCCAAAAGTTTGTGTTTTGGGCTTTTTAGGTATTTTAAGGGCTATTGATGTCACATAGGCATAGTTTAAGGATAATTCAAGTATGATAAACATAATCCAAGTATAATTAAGCATATGAATGTTGTATTTAAGTATCGTACATGATCAAAAGACGTTTTATGCATAAGTTTCACATATTTGCAAGTTTGGCACATAGTTTCCAAGAATTACGAATAAGCATTAATAGTTTCACGAAATTGAATGTATGAGCATGTATAAAGTATGTACAACATGAAATTAAAGAAATACAAGTTTTATTTTTGATCCAAGTCTCGGATTTTACAACGATTACAAAGAAAGAACGATTATAAGAATACAAGACTTCCAAAAAAGAAATACGAACATGACTTGCTATTAATGGAAAGTACGAAAGAGCAGGGCGTTACACTTACCCCATTATGATATTTGTTGGTCTTTCCACAAGAGATAATTCCTTTTGACCACTAGGCTATAACCTAATTGGCAATTAACATGTTATTTACCAACCCCACTTTGTGAACAAGTTCTATTACTTTCTTGACGATTAAACACCTCGTAGGTGAGTTCCCTCATTTTTCGGTAGGCTAATACACAATTAATACCAAATGATATGGTCACTGTAACACGTTCTCGAGCAGGGCCAACTCAACCTTTTAGGGGGCCTAAAGCAAAGTCTAAAAATGTGGCCCTTCCGTTAAAAAGAACTTTTTTTTTGCTTATGTTCTTTAGAAATAATACTGTGGTTGTTTTGATGCAAACAAGGGATTAGAAACATGATATAAAATGCTACACCTTGAGATCATTATCACTACATGGTAAAAACTATAAAGTAACATGTTGGTTAATATTGATATCATAAGTAGGGGTGTTCAAGATCGGATTATCCGGTTTTCGGATATCCAAAAATCGGATATTCGAAAATTTCGGATAGTGAATATTGATATCCGAATCCGTATCTGAAATTTCGGATCCGATTTTTAGATATTCGAAATTTCGGATATGGATTCGGGTATCCAAACGGATAACCGAATTTATAAAAAAAATCAAGAAATCCGTTTCGTGTATAGATTAAAACTAAATTTATATTCGATTTTCCAAATTTCCAACATTGAAAACTAAAAACAATCATAAATTCACACGAATACAATTATTTACTATTTTTTTACTAATTTTTACAGTACTTCAAACTAAATATAATGCTCATATACTATATATGTTTATAAAAAATAATTAGTTTTCGGATATCAGATAATCGGATTATCCGAAATTTTTGAAATTCATATCCGAATCCGAATCCGAAAATTCGTATTATCCAGTTTTCGTATATCCGAATTTTTGGATATCCGAATTTCGGATATTTCGGATACGGATTTTCGGATATTTCGGATTCGGTTTCGGATCCAGATTTTTTTGAACACCCCTAATCATAAGCATGCTTATTAGAGGACTTTTATATACATAAGAATTAATCCTAAAAAATGGTGGCCCTAGAAGAAAGGGGGCCTAAAGCTAGGGCTTTACTAGGCTAGGCTGACCCTTCAGCCGGCTCTGTTCTCGAGCACGGTACATATGGTGTCAACCATCAATCTTTAAAGGAGCTGTCTTTTATTTAAAAATACATAGTAATATACATATGGTTGAGAACACCTTGTCAAAATCTAGTAAGAGCATCACCAATAAGGCATATTTGAGATGTGTTTTTGGTGATGTGGCAGTTTTTTGGTGTTTTTATTATTGGGTGAAATTGTTTTTAAGGAAAGAGAGTGTGGTTTAGTTTGTGGTGAAAAACTAGAAAATATGAGTTATGTGAGTGTATGGAAGAGAGAGGAGAGAGGAAAGAGGAAAGAGAGTTGTGTTTTTAAAGAAAGAAAATTTGTTGTGAGTGGGCATGAGAGAGAAATGAGTTGGGCAGGTGCCATGTCACTCATTTTTTCTCCCCCTTATTATGGATGCTCAAAGTAAATTGGCTGACTATAAGTTTGGAACTCGGAATGTTTTAGTCACTGTTACATATTAATTGATTAGTACCGTTCAACAAAAGGGGGGGGTCAGTTAGTCAATTCGGTCACGATAACCGATATGACTCGTAGGTGTTCCCAAAATAGAAAGGTGAAGGTGACGATTGCATTTTATTACTTCCATCATGCAATATTTTCAACGGCTCTGTTGGTTTATTTAATATTTTTAAGTCTGTTGGTTTATTTAACGGTATTCAATGGGTTGTCTTTCTTCAATGACAAATTATCAACCATCTTTTTTTATACTTTTCAACCATCTCAAAATTTTTTTATAATCTTCTTCGATATCACTTTATATCATTCGACACCTCACCTCGTCGCAAATAAATCTTGTGTTTCTTCAATGACAATGGTATATTAGATTTATGTATGTTGGCGTGCGTACTACTATCTAAGCACAATGTACAACCCATTCATACTTTATTACCTATTTCTTGCTTTCATTCATCATATACAACTAATTTCACATAACTTTCATTCTAATCATATTCATTTAACAATAATCTACAACATCAAGTTTCATACATATCAAAACTATACTCAATTTAGCACATGCAATATCATCATCTTCATAACATTACTTCCACAAGTGGGTTTTCATTAAAACATCAAAGTAATCCGAAATTCGAGCATGATTCATGTTCCATGAGATGATTTTAATTCATTATCATTCTAATCTCACATAAACTCACGGATTAAACACAACCCATTTCATCAATAATCACAAAATCATAAATTGTAGCATACCTTATGCTTAGTAAGTAGAGGTGATCAAAGATTGATGTTCATGCACTAGATCAACCATCAATTGCTCCATTAATTTGCTGAATTTGTGGTTAGGTTTTAGAGGGTGTTCTTCCCTCTTTTTCTCCATATCACGTAACACACACATACACACACAAAATTCTGCATTTTGTTTTCTTTTTAATTAGAACTCCACCCCAAAATCTTCACCTTTAGTCCCTCTTGTTTGATACTAAAACATAATTTGCACAACTTTCCTTCTTTAATAGTTTTTGCCATACACTTAACTAGGTTACTTAGCCTAGTTATTTATTTCATGATATATCATAGAGGAACATATGGTGAATATAAACATTCGAATTTTTGGGGCGTTACAAATGAAGATGTCGAAGCTGAAGATACAGTTGAAATTCCCAAGGCTCCTCTCAAGAATGTTAATCGGATACAAGCTGAAGAAATAAATGCTACCATAGTCTTGGGCGAGAAGTTGGCAGCCAAATTGCAAAATTGTGATGGGATGATTCAAAATTCGATTATACAGGAAGGCTTACAAGGTGGTAAGAAATGAATTGTTTATCTTCGTGGTGTTGGGGTTTGTGGGAAAGCGGGTTGGATAAAGCGGGTTAAAAACGAGTTTGGGATTTCCTTTATTGGTATGCAAGAGACTATGGTGAGTAATCTTCAATCGGGGTTGGTTTCTAATTATTGGGGAGGTTTGGGGTTTGATTATGAGTTTGTTAATGCTATTGGGAACTCAGGTGGTTTAGTGAGTATGTGGGATCCAAAAGTGTTTTCGAAATATTCGGTAACCAAAGATACAAATTTCCTACATGTTGCGGGTGTTTTATCGGACGGTTCTACTCGGGTGAATATAATTAATGTTTATGCTCCGCAAAATAACGTTGAAAAGCGAAACCTTTGGGCAAGAATTACCCAGGTTATTCAGATGGGATCAGGGTTGGTGGATAGTTTTTGGAGATTTTAATTCGGTCAGAGATCGGGATGAAAGAAAAAACTCTATTTTCGATCCGGTTTGCGCCCGAGACTTTAATGAGTTTATCGATGAAGCAGGGTTACGGGAATATAATTTGAAAGGGATGAAATATACGTAAATGTCTAATAGAAGGGGCTACTGTAAGCTGAGTAGAATCGACAGAGTGTTCGTTTGTGACAATATGTTTATTAAATGGCCTAATGCGTGTGTTAGAGCTCTTAATAGAGAGCTCTCCGACCATTCTCCTTTGGTTTTTTCGGTGAATGATACAAATTTTGGTCCGAAGCCTTTTCGGTGGTTCGACTCATGGTTGGATCATACGGGATGCGAAGACATTATTACTTCGGTTTTAGAGGGGTGGAATAATACTGGGCCGCCGGATACAAATTTGCATAATAAATTGAAGAAGCTTTGGGTTTGTTTAGAAGATTGGTTTAAAAAGTATTGTATTAAAGAAACGGAAGATGAATCTCGGATGCAGAAAGAAAAGGAAGAGATTGAGTTACAAATGGAACAAAAAGACATTGATGAGACAGATCTATGGGTGTGGTCAGAATGCAAGAAGAGTTTTGAAGAAATCGAGCTTCATAAAGCGCGTGATATTAAACAAAAATCTCAGGTGAAGTGGGCTTCTCTTAGTGATGAAAACTCGAGTTTCTTCCATAGCCTTGTTAACGGGTGAAAGGCGAGAAATTCTATTCCGGGCCTCGTGGTTAACGGGGAATGGGTTGTAATGCCAACGTTGGTCAAGAGAGAAATAATGAGATTTTTTAGAGATTATTTTAAAGAGGATGTTCCGTTTCGGCCGGAGTTAGTATGTTCGGGCTTGAAGACCATTAATGATCAGGATGGTGTGTCTTTGGTTGCTATGTTTTCTAAATAAGAAATCAAAGAGGCGGTTTTTGATTGTGGCTCAAACAAGGCGCCATGGCCCGATGGGTTTAATTTTCTTTTTGTTAAACGATTCTGGAACTTGCTGGAGGAGGATTTTTATCGTATTTTGGTGGAGTTTCATGTGTCAGGTATTATTAATCCTGGATGCGGGTCATCTTTTATTACTTTGATTCCTAAGGTTAAAACGCCTTTGGATCTCAAAGATTATAGACCTATCACCCTTATTGGGATGATTAGTAAAGTTATTTCCAAAATACTAGCAAATCGTCTCAAAAAGAGTATGGGTCAGCTTATATCCGAGTCACAATCGGCTTTCTTATCTGATCATTTTATTCTTGATGGTCCTCTTGTGGTTAATGAGGTGATGGAATGGTTGAAAAAAAGAAATAGGAAGGCTTTTCTTTTAAAAATAGATTTCGAGAAGGCCTACGACAATGTCAATTGGAACTTCTTGATATCTATTATGTCTCAAATGGGTTTTCCTCCGATTTGGTGTCGTTGGATTAAGGGGATTCTCGAGTTATCTAGAGCCACGGTCCTTGTTAGTGGTTCGCCGACCTTTGAATTTAAATGTGAAAAGGGTCTTCGTCAAGGTGATCCTATTTCGCCATTCTTATTCTTAGTTGTGATGGAATCTCTTTCATGGTTATTGAAGAAAGCTAAAGAGATCGGCGAATTCAAGTGTATTAATTTCTCGGATAATGAAGTGGATATTACTCATCTATTCTATGCGGAAAACGCCCTAATTTAAGGAGAATGGTCTCGCGAGAATATTCAGAGTACGGCTAGGATTCTTCGAATTTTCTATCTTTGTTCGGTCTTCGGATTAATCTCCATAAGTCGAATTTATTTGGGGTTGGTACCGAAGACATGGAGGTTGATAACATGATGGAAATCTTGGTTTGTAAAAGAGGAGGGATTCCTTTCGTTTACTTAGGAATTCAAGTAGGGGCTAAGATGACTCGTATTAGCAATTGGACCTCGGTTATTGAAGTTATAAAGGCTCGTCTTGTGTCTTGGAAAGCGAAAACATTATCGATTGGGGGCCGGTTAATTCTTATTAAATTGGTTCTTGAAAGTTTACCAATTTATTATCTTTCGCTTTTGAAAGCTCCTAAGGCGGTGATTGATATTATTGAGGCTATTATGAGACTTTTTGTGGGCGGGTTCTAGTGAGGAAAGAAAGATTCCATGGGTGGCTTGGGATATAATAACTACTCCGAAAAAGAAAGGCGGTTTTAGGCGTGGCAAAGTTACAAGAGGTCAATGAAGCGCTTCTTCAAAAATGGACGTGGCGATTCAAAAAAGAAGGTAGTAGCTTATGGAAGAAAATTATTATGGGGTGTCATGGTTCGAGTAGGACTTGGGCTATGTTACCATGTAGCGCTTTGGCTAGTGGTTGTTGGAAACAAATCGTGAAAGTGGGGGAGAAAAAACTTCCAAATGGCAAGTCTATTAATAGCTATTTTGTTGGTATGCTTGGTGATGGTTCTACTATTAACTTTTGGGTAGACACTTGGTTACGAGAAGAACCTCTTCGAATTACATATCCGAACCTATTTAGGCTGGAAAAAAAGAAATGGGTCAAGGTTTATCACACCCTGACTTTTACGGAAGCGTGATTATGGTGTGACTTTCTTAATATCATTGCATTCAATCATAACAACAACAATATGATAAAAACCATAGATGGTCATCCATTAGATAAGTTTAAAAACATCACAAATATCATTGTTTAAACATAGACTTCAAATTTAAGTTTTATAAACCATACGAATTGTTTAGAGTTCCCTAAGGACTCATCAAAAGACTCTAAGTAAAATTAGGCTTTGGTAGATGTGTCTCGTCCAGGAATAAGACACATTAACCAAACCCTAAGACAGCGGATGACATCCTTTATTCTTAACGTAACTTGAAACATCCAACGCCTGCCAGATCCACTTTTAATTCCCTGAAATACATGTATTTTGAAAACATCAACAAAAGTTGAGCGAGTTCATGTGTTTGTTTGTGTGTATGAATAAACCTCTGATAACATTGTATGTATGTATGTTTTGTAAATCCCGGTATGAAAGCAAAACAAGGAAACAGATCGATTAATGGTTTGCAAGGCCATTAACATGCGTGCAACGGCGTAGGAAGGCTCAAACTTAGCAGATTTTGTACCGGGCCTCCGGCTGTAAGACATAGTCACCTCATGGGCCAAACCCCGGTCCACATGGGTGTGGGCTCGCTACACCCAAATAGATCTATCACTCATGCCCCTCGGTCCTAACACGAGGATTAATGGTATTAGGAGTGCGCCTACCCATTCACATGATCTACTGTACTTCCCAAAGCTAACCTTACCAATTGTAATTGTATGTAATCATTTTGTAACATGTAATTCACCCCCAAAATTATAAAACAAAACAGTTTAAAGAAAAGGGGGACATGAACTCACAGTCTTGCGTCTTCAACCACCGTAACTCAAGCTCCTTCGGGTAAACACGACTACCTACAACGTACTATGATCTATTAGACGAGCGGGTCGTGCCTTGACTTAGTATTATTGTCTTTGAGTTACATTTCTTTTTGTCTTCGACATTATTCCAAGTTATATCATTATTTGTTAAAATAATTAATATTGTAACTTAAATTATATTTATTAAGTTTTGGAATAATTGTTAAAACAATTACTTTAACTTGATACTTTCCAAGTATTTATACTTGTATATCCTTCCCAAGGATGGGTGTATTTGTATTTGCGTTCTTATACTTGTATATTTTTGCCATGTATTGGGGTCGTATTCCGGTGTGTATTTATACGTATGAGAATACGTATTTTTATTGTATTCATTAAGTATTCTTATACTTAATTTCGTATTAATTTTCCGGAATATTATCTTTAATAAAAGTCCACCAATATATATTTTCAAAATATATATTGTAATAAACATTATTTAGAAAAATTATTTATAATTTTTCTTTTGGCAAAAATATTTGTATTTTCTCATAAGTTTCAAAAATAATATATTTTCATGTCTATCTTGGAAAATATATAAACTCATTTTTTTCTCCAAAAATGATATGCTTCATATTTATTTGGGAAAATATATCTTTCACCTCAAAAGTATTTCGTGTTTGTGTGAGAAAATATGTATTTCTTAAAAATAATATATCTTCTAAAAATTTTAAGAAAAAAATATATATTCATTCTTGCCAAAAATAATATATTTTTCCTTTGTAAAAAATATGACACATTCTTGTAGTAATTGTAAAAATCATATTTTCATTTCCTTGAGTTCAAAATATTATCTACCAAAATATACTTGTGAATTAAATTCCGGAATATATTTGTAAGTCTTATTCCATAGTTCCGTTTTCACCAATATTTTGTGTACAACTTGTATATTTATTCCTTGGAATTTTGGTAATATTTTGGATTGTAATTCTTGGTATTTTGATGTGTTATATTATTTCATGTCCTAAAATAATATAATTAATACACAAAATATACAAATAATCACACACATGGTGTCTTCTAAATATATATTTCCTAAATACATATTTAGTCACTTTTATTTATAAAAACCAACCTCCAATATTTATATTTTTGTAACAAAAAATTATGGCAAAGTTTTTATAACAATTTATGGTTTGAAATACACTTGTAAATACTTGTTTAGAAATATTTTTCTAAGTGTTTAAATTTTTAGAAAATTTTGCCATAGTTTCCCCTAAAAATGGAGGTTTCCATGCTTTCAAGGATATAATTTTCTTTTGTAAAAATCAACACAATCAATCATCATTCAACAGTAAACAACTTACACTTACCAACTTTGCCAAAACAAGTATAATCTACTACTTCATGAACTTGAATATTTGTAAAAATTTGTAGTAACTTACTAGTGTCATTAGTAAGCCTTGTTATCCTTTAAAGTGTGATTAGGTCTTTAAAAACTTCATTCTTGAAGAAGATTGATCTTTACAACTTATGATCATCATTTCTAGAAATGTTTCTTTATGATTTCTTCTTGTTTCACAAGTGTTTCTACACTTGTTTAACCACCAAAAATAAAGTTTGTTTATGTAAGAACCAAGATCTAGCAAGACTTATATTTATAACTTGGTTTCTTTAGAAATCATCCATAAATCTTTAGATCTACAAGTGTTACTACTCACTTTGATCATTATTTTTCAAGAAAACCATTTGTTCATTCAAGTTCATGCTTCATGTGTGGATGATCTATCATCCTACAACATTTCTATTTTCTCATCTTGCTAGATTATGTTTTTAATCATGATCTAGCAAGATCATTGATGGAGAGGGTGAAACCCGAGCTATAAAATGTCTATTTTGTGTGTTTCGTTTGGTTTTAAGTGATTAAACGTGTCGAATAAGATAACTATGAGAAATTGTGGTTTGTGCAGGTTAATTGCTTAATTCAAGGAAGTTAACACGTTTAGAGTTGATGTGGAATGTCCGATGTTGGCGAACGTAGCAAACGGAAGGGTTCGGATGCGTTTCGGGATGAATTGATGGTTTAGATATGCAAGCAGTACGAAGAACTGAAGTTAAGGGACCTCTCGGTCGTTATCGGAAAGCGAAACATTGTTTAGATGTTTGAGTTTTATAAAATATTGAAGTCGAGGGGCTAAATTGACATTAAGTGAAAGTTGTATGTGAGATATAGTTGGGTTTGTTAAATCACGATGGGGCCTACGGCAGTCAAACCATGACCTACCGTTTGTGTAGGAGTGGAACAAAAAGAACAGGGACATGCAATTGTGGCTTACGTATTGGACATGGTGCTTACGAAATATTGGCAGCACATATAACGAAAGTGGCAGCCACTATCACATGTTTCGGGAGCTTTTATTTCATGCTTAACATCACATCATATCCATCGATTATCGGGGCAGACTTCATGTTAATGCAGCAATCATTATTAATATGCAGCCCAAATCGGCCCAACATCATCATTATCCACTCTCGATTATTGGCAGCAAGAGGAAGCCACTATCTTGGGCTCTAAAAACAAACAACATCATGATCCATCAACGAGTGGCAGCAACATCTCGATATTAGCGGCCATAATACAATTTTGGGAGATATTCATTATGAATTCATCGAGATTTTGGGCCTCACATACAACAATTATGGGCTCTCGAAAATTTGGCAGCACATACATCATTTTTTGGAGCTCTTAAATCAATAGTTACACTTCTGGGCCATGGAGTTTTGGAGGCTTTTGACAACAACTTTTGGCAGCCGAACATCATCGAAGATCATCATCATCCTTCACCAAGATCCGAATCATCATGAAGTCATCATGCTTTCAAGCTTTTGAAGGTTGTACGCACGTCATGAGCGGCTAAACCACCCATGACCGTCTCTGGGGCTAGGGTTTGTGTTAGAACTTTGGGTTTGCTTATGTTTACAACTTTTTGGATTGAGATTTAGTTAATCATTCGGTTAGTCTATCTTATTGTTATTTGTTTCGATTAAACATTATTAGATTATTGTAATCATTCGTGTTCATCAATTATTTGGTTTGTTCATCAACAACCGGGATTAAATTCTAGGATGTCATTGTTTTAAACCTTTAATCATTGAACTCGATTATATTTATGAAATCTGAAATTGGTAATTAATTGGACTACTATTCATTTGCATCAATCTTTCGGTTCCGATCGTGGATCATTGCAATCAAATATATTGTCCGTTAATTATTTATCAAAACAAGTTTACAAATCATGTCTATGTGATTTCCAACTGGTAGTAACTAAGTAAACCGATTTTCTGCATAACCTGAAAACCCGGAGATTGGTCCCTTTTCTCACAATTGTTTACAACTCTAATTTACATTTGTTTTCGCAATCATTCTCAAAACTGCAAAAAGCAATTAGTTAGAAGTAGATGATAATTAAAACAACGAACTTTTACACTTTCCACTGATTCCCCGTGGATTCGACACCGTACTTGCCCTTTACTGGTAAAAGGGAATAGGACATATTTCACTTATATTTTTTACCGACCTTACGACATCGATCAAAATGGCGCCGTTGCCGGGGAGTCGGTGCGCTTAGTGTTTAGTAAGTTGTTTTTCTTAAAAAAAATTAAAAAAAAGTTAGAAAAAATAAAAAATCCAAAAATATTTCTTGTAGTTTTTTTTATACGTTAGTTTTCTACGCGGGTGTTTTAGTTTGTTTGTGCAGGAAGTGAAATATTTGGATCATGGATAGAGCTCATCAGTCATGTCCTTGTTGTGGGAAAATTCACATAGATGAAGATTGCCTAGTGTTTTGGACAGACCCAGTGTTTTGGAAAGAAAAATTGATGTCTGGGTACAAGGCACCTTCATATCAGGGACACTATCAATCAAATGTCAACTACCAGTATGAGCAAAATTTTGATTATGATGATTACGAATCCGAGGTGGGGCCCCTCTCAAGATACCAAGAAGATTATCACCATGATTACTCTGAGTCAACATACAATGATTTTGTTATGCGAAATCAATGGTGTAGTCATGGTAATTACCAAGGGAGTTCAGATCAGCCACCCCAAAGTCAAAATGATTGTCAAGGTAAACACCAAAATTCTAAACTTGATGAAATCATGGATTTTATGAAGGAGGTGGCACAAGAGAGCAGGTTGAGAACTGAGGCTATGGTCCAACAATCGAATCGAATAGACGAACAAATTGCAACATTGAAGGCTGTGAAGGATAATACCACGTCCATTCCCGTATTTGTTGGAGAAACACAAGAAATACCTGTTTTACTTGATGAAGATGAAGAAGAGGTTGAAAGTCTTCTTGAACTTGAAGTTATATGTTTAAGCCTACATGAAGACTTACCACCTACTGAAGAACTAGAGACTGATGTGGTCCAAGTTTATCCCGAACCGCTGCATACTTTGATTACTCCAACTAACAAAGCTGGGGATGATGGCTCGAGCGGGAATAAGAGAAAGGTGAGTAGAGAAGACCTCGGACAAGGTATATTGATGTGGCTAAGCAATGATCCAACAGACGTATTCATGATAGGAAAGAAGGTGAAGACTCGACATGTCAACTATCGAAAATACCTTGGAAATTCGGTAGGCAAATGTGGATTTCACTTGTTCCAATTTGATTTGAAAAATATCGTTGGCAGAAGAGAGCAGATAGGAACTTGGAATGTCAATTACCGAGCATATGCCGGAAACTCGGTGGGTAAATGTTCACTTCGACCCCCATGAACGAATATCAGGTATGGTCTGGCTGAAGACCTATAAACTTAGCGCTCTCGGGATGCAGCCCGAGGATGTAGAGTAGTGTATATTTGTTTTGTTTTTGCGTGAGTACTTTTACAGGTTATCAGGTTATTAATCTCTACGGATGCAATGGTCCAAGTGTGGGGATGTTTCGTGAAATCCCATTACGTTCTAGTTGCAGTTGCGGACAATGCACGGATTGGAGTTCAGTCAAACTTGTCCATACTCAATCTCCATTTGGACGGGGATGATCTGAACACTAATAGTAGAGATTGACCCGAGTACTTGTGGACACGGCCGCAAATGAAATGCTATACGGTCGTGGTGGAACATGACGCATGAGGATTCTACGCTTTAAACCAGGGCAGTCTGTTCCACTTTTATTGTTGCATTTTTTATTCATGTCTTGGTGGTGTTAAACTATGTTGTGTTTAGGGAATGTGTTTTTGCTAATTGTGTTAGGAACGATCGCTCATGGGGTTTGTTAGTTGGTATTCTCGGGTTTTGTTTTAAAACACTATACATTGGGGACAATGTCGCCCAAGTGTGGGGATATGGAAACCCGGGAAGGGAAGGTTTGGGACAAGAGTTTGAAGAGGTTGAAAGTGATTGAAAACGATGAAAACTGAAAAAATTGAAAATTTTGAAATTTTTAAAGAATTTCATCGCCTTAAGTGAACTAAATGGATACAAAAACCAAACGTTTCAGTCACTAATGGGTTCTTTGCCGGTAGTAAACTAATGTAGTCCCTTGTCAATGTTGTTCCTTTAAGTTTCATGAGAGTAGGTCCGACAGGTGTTTATAAAAAAAAGGAATCGAGAAGAGATGTCTATTTAGGGGCAACATGCTTTAGATTGCATATGCTACGTGTCGACAGCCTTTTTACCCTTCTTTGGTGAGAATTTTGAGCCTGTAGACTGATAGAATGATTTATATTATGACTTCATTTGTTGAGAGCAGGCCGCATGTTATTCTGTGTTAGAACTTGTATGATTTGATACATGATGAGACTGTGGTTTGATATGTGCACGTAAATGATAAAGGCATTAGGATATACCTTACACCCATTGTGTGTGTTTTATGTTACCTAATTATCACCCTTAGTAACCCTGTTGAGCCTATTTACCGTTCGTTTGTCCGCCTAATGTGTTGATACCGACCGTGAACGACAAATTAAGAAAAAAAACAAAGAAAAAGAAAAAAAATCAGAAATAGAAAAGAAAAAGAGCAAAAATAGAAGTTTGTGGATATTGTCTATGTTCTTGGGTAGAAACCAACCCAAAAGTTTGTTATGTTTGCAAATAAAGTTGTCACGGTTTGGTCATTTGTTGTTCGCCACAAAAAAAATATAAATATAAAAAAAAAATATTCCTACCCTTAGCCTAAGCCCAAAACCAAAAGTCCTTTTGATATGTGCCGTGTTATATGATATAGTGGAGGTGTGATTGTTATACAAGCCTATGATTACAGAATTGCATGTTTGGTTTTGAGTGATATACATACTAGCACATTACACGCTAGTTCAGTTTTTAAACCGAGAGGAGAGTTGATTGTGAGGGGTGTGTAGCATATGTATAATCCTAAGCATGTTAGTTTTGAATTGCCAAGTCTTGTGTTTTAGAAATTGCATCAATTGCTTGTCGGACTGTCAATCTCGATTGTGTCAGTCTATGGAACGGGTATGACTTGGGACTTAAACTGTTGCATTGGTTTAGGGGTTTAGAGGTGTTGTTACTATGGTGAGTAGTGTCGTATCGGTTTGCTTGAGGACAATCAAAGGTAAGTGTGGGGATGTGATGGAGAGGGTGAGACCCGAGCTATAAAGTGTCTATTTTGTGTCTTTCGTTTGGTTTTAAGTGATTAAACGTGTCGAATAAGATAACTATGAGAAATTGTGGTTTGTGCAGGTTAATTGCTTAATTCAAGGAAGTTAACACGTTTAGAGTTGATGTGGAATGTCCGATGTTGGCGAACGTAGCAAACGGAAGGGTTCGGATGCGTTTCGGGTTGAATTGATGGTTTAGATATGCAAGCAGTACGAAGAACTGAAGTTAAGGGACCTCTCGGTCGTTATCGGAAAGCGAAACATTGTTTAGATGTTTAAGTTTTATAAAATATTGAAGTCGAGGGGCTAAATTGACATTAAGTGAAAGTTGTATGTGAGATATAGTTGGGTTTGTTAAATCACGATGGGCCCTACGGCAGTCAAACCATGACCTACCGTTTGTGTAGGAGTGGAACAAAAAGAACAGGGACATGCAATTGTGGCTTACGTATTGGACATGGTGCTTACGAAATATTGGCAGCACATATAACGAAAGTGGCAGCCACTATCACATGTTTCGGGAGCTTTTAATTCATGCTTAACATCACATCATATCCATCGATTATCGGGGCAGACTTCATGTTAATGCAGCAATCATTATTAATATGCAGCCCAAATCCGCCCAACATCATCATTATCCACTCTCGATTATTGGCAGCAAGAGGAAGCCACTATCTTGGGCTCTAAAAACAAACAACATCATGATCCATCAACGAGTTGCAGCAACATCTCGATATTAGCGGCCATAATACAATTTTGGGAGATATTCATTATGAATTCATCGAGATTTTGGGCCTCACATACAACAATTATGGGCTCTCGAAAATTTGGCAGCACAAACATCATTTTTTGGAGCTCTTAAATCAATAGTTACACTTCTGGGCCATGGAGTTTTGGAGGCTTTTGACAACAACTTTTGGCAGCCGAACATCATCGAAGATCATCATCATCCTTCACCAAGATCCGATTCATCATGAAGTCATCATGCTTTCAAGCTTTTGAAGGTTGTACGCACGTCATGAGCGGCTAAACCACCCATGACCGTGTCCGGGGCTAGGGTTTGTGTTAGAACTTTGGGTTTGCTTATGTTTACAACTTTTTGGATTGAGATTTAATTAATCATTCGGTTAGTCTATCTTATTGTTATTTGTTTCGATTAAACATTATTAGATTATCGTAATCATTCGTGTTCATCAATTATTTGGTTTGTTCATCAACAACCGGGATTAAATTCTAGGATGTCATTGTTTTAAACCTTTAATCATTGAACTCGATTATGTTTATGAAATCTGAAATTGGTAACTAATTGGACTACTATTCATTTGCATCAATCTTTCGGTTCCGATCGTGGATCATTGCAATCAAATATATTGTCCGTTAATTATTTATCAAAACAAGTTTACAAATCATGTCTATGTGATTTCCAACTGGTAGTAACTAAGTAAACCGATTTTCTACATAACCTGAAAACCCGGAGATTGGTCCCTTTTCTCACAATTGTTTACAACTCTAATTTACATTTGTTTTCGCAATCATTCTCAAAACTGCAAAAAGCAATTAGTTAGAAGCAGATGATAATTAAAACAACGAACTTTTACACTTTCCACTGATTCCTCGTGGATTCGACACCGTACTTGCCCTTTACTGGTAAAAGGTGAATAGGACATATTTCACTTATATTTTTTACCGACCTTACGACATCGATCAAAATGGCGCCGTTGCCGGGGAGTCGGTGCGCTTAGTGTTTAGTAAGTTGTTTTTCTTAAAAAAAATTAAAAAAAAGTTAGAAAAAATAAAAAATTCAAAAATATTTCTTGTAGTTTTTTTTATACGTTAGTTTTCTACGCGGGTGTTTTAGTTTGTTTGTGCAGGAAGTGAAATATTTGGATCATGGATAGAGCTCATCAGTCATGTCCTTGTTGTGGGAAAATTCACATAGATGAAGATTGCCTAGTGTTTTGGACAGACCCAGTGTTTTGGAAAGAAAAATTGATGTCTGGGTACAAGGCACCTTCATATCAGGGACACTATCAATCAAATGTCAACTACCAGTATGAGCAAAATTTTGATTATGATGATTACGAATCCGAGGTGGGGCCCCTCTCAAGATACCAAGAAGATTATCACCATGATTACTCTGAGTCAACATACAGTGATTTTGTTATGCGAAATCAATGGTGTAGTCATGGTAATTACCAAGGGAGTTCAGATCAGCCACCCCAAAGTCAAAATGATTGTCAAGGTAAACACCAAAATTCTAAACTTGATGAAATCATGGATTTTATGAAGGAGGTGGCACAAGAGAGCAGGTTGAGAACTGAGGCTATGGTCCAACAATCGAATCGAATAGACGAACAAATTGCAACATTGAAGGCTGTGAAGGATAATACCACGTCCATTCCCGTATTTGTTGGAGAAACACAAGAAATACCTGTTTTACTTGATGAAGATGAAGAAGAGGTTGAAAGTCTTCTTGAACTTGAAGTTATATGTTTAAGCCTACATGAAGATTTACCACCTACTGAAGAACTAGAGACTGATGTGGTCCAAGTTTATCCCGAACCGCTGCATACTTTGATTACTCCAACTAACAAAGCTGGGGATGATGGCTCGAGCGGGAATAAGAGAAAGGTGAGTAGAGAAGACCTCGGACAAGGTATATTGATGTGGCTAAGCAATGATCCAACAGACGTATTCATGATAGGAAAGAAGGTGAAGACTCGACATGTCAACTATCGAAAATACCTTGGAAATTCGGTAGGCAAATGTGGATTTCACTTGTTCCAATTTGATTTGAAAAATATCGTTGGCAGAAGAGAGCAGATAGGAACTTGGAATGTCAATTACCGAGCATATGCAGGAAACTCGGTGGGTAAATGTTCACTTCGACCCCCATGAACGAATATCAGGTATGGTCTGGCTGAAGACCTATAAACTTAGCGCTCTCGGGATGCAGCCCGAGGATGTAGAGTAGTGTATATTTGTTTTGTTTTTGCGTGAGTACTTTTACAGGTTATCAGGTTATTAATCTCTACGGATGCAATGGTCCAAGTGTGGGGATGTTTCGTGAAATCCCATTACGTTCTAGTTGCAGTTGCGGACAATGCACGGATTGGAGTTCAGTCAAACTCGTCCATACTCAATCTCCATTTGGACGGGGATGATCTGAACACTAATAGTAGAGATTGACCCGAGTACTTGTGGACACGGCCGCAAATGAAATGCTATACGGTCGTGGTGGAACATGACGCATGAGGATTCTACGCTTTAAACCTGGGCAGTCTGTTCCACTTTTATTGTTGCATTTTTTATTCGTGTCTTGGTGGTGTTAAACTATGTTGTGTTTAGGGAATGTGTTTTTGCTAATTGTGTTAGGAATGATCGCTCATGGGGTTTGTTAGTTGGTATTCTCGGGTTTTGTTTTAAAACACTATACATTGGGGACAATGTCGCCCAAGTGTGGGGATATGGAAACCCGGGAAGGGAAGGTTTGGGACAAGAGTTTGAAGAGGTTGAAAGTGATTGAAAACGATGAAAACTGAAAAAATTGAAAATTTTGAAATTTTTAAAGAATTTCATCGCCTTAAGTGAACTAAATGGATACGAAAACCAAACGTTTCAGTCACTAATGGGTTCTTTGCCGGTAGTAAACTAATGTAGTCCCATGTCATTGTTGTTCCTTTAAGTTTCATGAGAGTAGGTCCGACAGGTGTTTATAAAAAAAAGAATTGAGAAAAGATGTCTATTTAGGGGTAACATGCTTTAGATTGCATATGCTACGTGTCGGCAGCCTTTTTACCCTTCTTTGGTGAGAATTTTGAGCCTGTAAACTGATAGAATGATTTATATTATGACTTCATTTGTTGAGAGCAGGCCGCATGGTATTCTGTGTTAGAACTTGTATGATTTGATACATGATGAGACTGTGGTTTGATATGTGCACGTAAATGATAAAGGCATTAGGATATACCTTACACCCATTGTGTGTGTTTTATGTTACCTAATTATCACCCTTAGTAACCCTGTTGAGCCTATTTACCGTTCGTTTGTCCACCTAATGTGTTGATACCGACCGTGAACGACAAATTAAGAAAAAAAAACAAAGAAAAAGAAAAAAAATCAGAAATAGAAAAGAAAAAGAGCAAAAATAGAAGTTTGTGGATATTGTCTATGTTCTTGGGTAGAAACCAACCCAAAAGTTTGTTATGTTTGCAAATAAAGTTGTCACGGTTTGGTCATTTGTTGTTCGCCACAAAAAAAAAATATAAATATAAAAAAAAAATATTCCTACCCTTAGCCTAAGCCCAAAACCAAAAGTCCTTTTGATATGTGCCGTGTTATATGATATAGTAGAGGTGTGATTGTTATACAAGCCTATGATTACAGAATTGCATGTTTGGTTTTGAGTGATATACATACTAGCACATTACACGCTAGTTCAGTTTTTAAACCGAGAGGAGAGTTGATTGTGAGGGGTGTGTAGCATATGTATAATCCTAAGCATGTTAGTTTTGATTTGCCAAGTCTTGTGTTTTAGAAATTGCATCAATTGCTTGTCGGACTGTCAATCTCTATTGTGTCAGTCCATGGAACGGGTATGACTTGGGACTTAAACTGTTGCATTGGTTTAGGGGTTTAGAGGTGTTGTTACTATGGTGAGTAGTGCCGTATCGGCTTGCTTGAGGACAATCAAAGGTAAGTGTGGGGATGTGATGGAGAGGGTGAAACCCAAGCTATAAAGTGTCTATTTTGTGTCTTTCGTTTGGTTTTAAGTGATTAAATGTAACATCCGTCAAAAACGGATATCCAAAATCCGACCCTTTTTGAAATTCGCGAAATGAATAATCGTCGAAAGATTTTATCCTAATTTAATTCATTACAGTTATGATTATTTATTTATTTATTGTTTAATTTAATTAATTAAATTAATTAAATTTACAATTAAAAGTTTATTTTTTTTATATAAAAAAAATAATAATAATCTAGTTAGTTTTGGTTTCAAAATTAACCTAGTTAAAAATAAGTCTTTAAACTTAAGGGACTATTTGTAACGCCCTGCGTTTTCAAACTTCCTACATTTAGAAACCTTACGTGAAATTCTATCTTTGGAAATCTTGTGTTCTTATAACCATTCTTTCATCATAATCGTTGTAAAATACGGAACTTGCTTCGTAAATAAAACTTGTACATTACACTCTTTACCTAGTTAAATCATGTTTTATTTCATATTTCACCTTGTTACAAATTAGGGGAAACATTGTTGCACATTATTACACAACTTAACTAACAAAATTACTCATTATAATGTTTTAAAAAAATAAAAAAAAATAAAGAAATATGGCAGCCCAATTCAGCAAAATTCAGCCCCATATAGTTGGGTTTTGTGGGCTAGTTTCAAGGTGTAACCCCTTCTAAACACTTCCAAAGCCCAACCCATTGAAACCCTAATCCTTCCCCCTATAAATACCACTTATAACCAGCCTCCCTACCACTTTTGCAACCCTAAAAACTCACAAAACATCCACCAAACCGTAGCTGAAAGCAAGGGTTCGAGTAGATTGACACCCCTTCACGAAAATGAGTATAACTCACTCAATTCTTATCCGATTCACTCGATTCTTTTTCCTACTTGCTTGTATAATCATGGGGTTCGATTCCTAGACTTCTCCTTGGAGAAATCAGACCTGGAAATGCCCCGAAATAGTCCATAAACTTTCTGTTTGTTTTTATGTTCATCAAAAACTTGTTTAAACCTATGCAACTTGTGTCTAACACATCTCATACCTATGTCCTAATGCTTACAACTTATCCCATGGTTGGTTAAGCTTAAAAACAAGGTTGAGACATTTAAAATCAGAGGATTAAACCTCATAAACTTGGTGTTTTGTTTAGGGTTTTTAACCCACAAGTCATGTCAAACTTTGTCTTTGATACATGAGTGATTATGGAACAACTTGGGTTGTCCAAACATACAATCCTCACATGATTTGATGATTTCTCTTAGTTAGTGTGTATATTTCTTATTCTTTATTGTATGTTCATGACCCTCCTTGGTTGTTTTTTTTACATCAAGTGTAGTGGTGAACACATAGAGGTGCCTAAATGGAAGACTTGATCTTCCTACCTCCTACATGACTTCTATGACATTTAGAGGTACCAAAATGAAGATTTTAATCTTCTACCTCATGCTTGAACTATTGGACATATATTATATAACCTAAATATATTATTCGAATAATCGAATCTTTGATGATGAACTAGTGTTCATATGTCGGGGTACTAGATTACATCATCCTAGACTATGATAACTTGTCACGATTCTAATGGAACCTTGTTCCATGAAAACATCTAAACTCCATCGAGTTTCCTAGTGTCAAGAACAAGCATCATATGTACTAAATGATTATTTTCCATGTTATTCTCATATCTTATTTTTATGTTGTTTTAAACACCGAATCTCGACTCTAAACATACTTGAACCTTAACCCTTATACATTCGGACTCTAAATCTCTACTCGTCAACAATTGGATAATCGGAAAACATATGCAAACTTTGTGAGTATACTCGTACTTTTCCCCTTTTACTTTTACCACTTTTGGGGTGTAACATGTTTACCTATTGAAACTTACACATGAACTTTTGTCTAAACACACGAACATTCCTATAACAATGCTTGTATATGTGATGGCTTGATACTTTAAATTTGGGTGATTCTTATGTGTTGAACTTATCATTAACTTCGTACGAGCCAAACCTTGACATATGTAGCGCTATAGGATTAACGACCCGCCTCTACTGAAACTTTGGTTATGTCATGAGCAAGTTGCGTTTTCTTGGTTTGATATGTTAGACACATGCCATGTTTAAATGTTTATCTTGAATCACATGCTTGCTATGAGGAATTGTTCAAACTTATCTTTTGCTATGTACGTATCAAACTTGTATACTCGCCTTTGCTTTTGCATTGAACTTTATTTTAAACATGTTACAGGTTGAGGACGATGATGCTATGAAATGAAGTAGCGTTGATGCCTAGATACACATATAGACGTTAGGGTTTAAAATGTTGTATCAAAATTTTGTTATGTTATCATGTTGTTTTGTTAAACTTGTCGTATTTGAATTTCTTGTAATGTTGACTATTTGAAGTTATGAAATGAAAGGAAACTTGGATTTTCTAAATATTGTCACAAATAGCGTTATGATGTCTCTAGCAATCTTCACACTTCGTCTCATCCCGATGTTTCCGCCATTGGTTGGGGTGTGACACTATTATTGCAATTATAAAGAAAACTTAACCACAGGGTCTGATTGTGCAATCCTTGGAAACTATTAAAAACCAAATTAATAAAAAGGGCATGCCCAGACTCGAACTCAGGTACCCGCAATCAACAAACCACAACTTAACCACTCCACCAGTCGCTTGTTTGTTATAAAAAAACCGCGTGAAAATAAATTAAGCCGAAAACGTCGCTGTTGACTTCCTTTCTCAAGTTGCCGCCAACTGTGCCATGCGAGAAACAGTTGTTCGTTGCCTTTTTCTTCATTCCTAATTTCTTGATGATTGAAATTTCCATTTTTACAAATCAATCACATAACAACTTCCAAATTTGCGAGGCTCGTAAAACGTTATATAAAGGTCTCCAAACAAAGATAACAAAAACATATTTCAACTTCGTAACCTCTGTTATAACCTCCCAACCACATCTCGACACACCCTTTTACCCTCTCTGTTCGATAACAAGTCTCCGGAAAGATACTTGCACAACCCACCGGAGTTCGAAGTCGCCGGAGATCGAGTAGGCGACGTACGGATATCACGTCGTCGGAGCCGACGAGAATTCGGACATCATCTTTTGGTTCGCGCTGGTTCACGTCGGAAGCCAACCAAGGAACTACGGACTTCGCGACAAGGATTGTTTTCATCTCGTAACCGCCCCTCGTCTTTAGGTTAACCACTCTTGTTCGTTCCCTTGGATTTTCCAATCTTTACTCGTGCGTTATTACAAGAGACCGCAACGCAATCAATGTGAGTATACTCGATCCCATTTTCGTTTTAAACACATTTGGGTGCAACATGTATTCCATATTCAAATTACACAACACTTGAGTCTTGTTTTAATCACACTCTATCCACATTTAAACATGAAACAATTTGATGCTTGTTAATCTCTTATGCTATGCATGTTGAACGTGTTAATCTCAATGCCCTTGAGTCTTGGGGTATTGCGATGTTGAACGATATGTGAACGATATGTGAACGATATGTGAACGATGTTGAACGATGTTGAACGATGTTGAACGATGTTGAACGATGTTGAACGATGTTGAACGAGGTTGAACGATATTTGAACGATGTTGAACGATATTTGAACGATGTTGAACGATATTGAACGATGTTGAACGATATTGAATGGCAAAGTAGTAACTTGTATCATTGTATTCATGTTGGATATGATTACATTTAAACACTTTATTCTACTATATTATGTATCAAACTTGTATACTCGCCAACATATTTTTGTTGATGTTATTTTAATACATGTTGCAGGTTGTTAGACGAAGTGATCAAGAAAACAAGCTAGGATGAACCTAGAAACCCATTACAGCAATTAAACAATGCTTGAATTTATGTTTACTATTTGAAACAATGTATTGTTCTTTAGTTTTAATAAAATGATTTAATCTATATTGTCACAATTAGCGTTATGTTGTTTTGAGCAATTTGTTCGTCTCATCCCGATGTTTCCGCCATCGGTTGGGGTGTGACAGATTGGTATCAGAGCCATAACTATAGGAAATTAGGTAGGATTGCCTTAGTTTTCCCTAGTCTATAGTAGGAGTACTCTGATACCAGATTGGTATCAGAGCCATAACTATAGGGAATTAGGAATGCCTTGCCTAGTCTATAGTTTAGGAGCTTTCTCACTATGTGTTGCTTAAAACAACTTCTCTTCTATCTTCTTTGCTTCCCTCTATTTTCTTTTGGACTCTTAATATACATGCCTTTCCTAAGGCTAACACAATACACACTTGGAGGCTTTGAAGACACTCTTACAACACAATCGAAATGATTCATCAAGATAGGGGTGATTCCCACACTTGGTGATGATTTTCACTCAGCTATACTTCGATTTTTGCACGAAATCTACCCTCAAGTTAGGAGTGATATCCAAACCTTGATGGGAGTTTTCCATTTCATATTCTAGTGGACCCTTATCTTAGGATAAGTACCAACCACATTAGGGTATGATGTTATCAAGTTAGAGGTGAAACTCGCATCTTGTTTAACTAGTCCCACTCTTCGATTTTCATTCTCGCCAAAGTTTCGATTTTCCCAATCGATTAAGGACGTGTAGTAACTGGAAGGACAAATATCGTTAATCGCTTCTCGATGAGAGTATTTGTCTATTAGGCCAAAGCACGTTTCCTTAATTCGAAAAGGACTTCGATTTAGTTTGGAATAGTCTTATGTTACGTTCCGTGACAATCCATGTTTTATGTTTTAATCTCTTTTATGCTATGTCAATTTTCATGTGTTTTATATTTGTACGATATATCATTTCAATTTAATACATGCATGCTAGTATGTTATACTGGATTCGTGTTACTGGGTTATTCTTATGTGATGAACTTGTCCTTTAACCCACACCTTAACATGTATAGCACTATGCGTAGTGCTATAGGAGTAGCGCCCGCCCGTATTCTAGTGGTCATGTTAAATTAACAACATTACACCCTCTTCGTTGCGACGATGTTGGGTAGTCAACTTTGCGGTACACGATGGGTTGACATGTTTATTCACATGCCAGTGACACGTTAATCTTGTTAACTAAGTATGTCATGTGAATTGTTCTAAATTTTATGCTAATACTGATATTCCCAAGTTTATCATCAAGATAGGAGTGATTTCCTTACCTTGACGGTCAGCTTCGCTCAATTTTCAACTTCACCAATGAGCTAGGGGTGATTTCCTTACCTCAGAGGTAGTTACCAACTCTTTTTCTCGTTCTCAATGAAACTTTATATTTGAACGTTACTTTTATTTCAAGTTTGGAGACACGAATCGCACTATCTTCGCAATCTAAAACAAATAATGATAATCTCTCATGAACAAACTGAATTTACGATGCTTTCATTATCTATGTTACACTACGTGAAACTCATGATTATGCTATGTGAAACAATTTGAAATCTTTTAGGTGCTACGTGAAATCACATGCTTTGTGAAACTATTTGCTAATTGAACCTTTTATATGCTATGTGAAACTATATACTATGTGATGCAAACAATTTTCTTCAACAAAACAATATGATCAAATCTCATCTATTCTTACTTTTGAATCTTTAGAAGTTTTCCTTTTAGATTTCGAGGACGAAATCTCCTAAAGTAGGGGAGACTGTAACATCCGTCAAAAACGGATATCCAAAATCCGACCCTTTTTGAAATTCGCGAAGTGAATAATCGTCGAAAGATTTTATCCTAATTTAATTCATTACAGTTATGATTATTTATTTATTTATTGTTTAATTTAATTAATTAAATTAATTAAATTTACAATTAAAAGTTTATTTTTTTTATATAAAAAATAATAATAATAATCTAGTTAGTTTTGGTTTCAAAATTAACCTAGTTAAAAATAAGTCTTTAAACTTATGGGACTATTATTGCAATTATAAAGAAAACTTAACCACAGGGTCTGATTGTGCAATCCTTGAAAACTATTAAAAACCAAATTAATAAAAAGGGCATGCCCAGACTCGAACTCAGGTACCCGCAATCAACAAACCACAACTTAACCACTCCACCAGTCGCTTGTTTGTTATAAAAAAACCGCGTGAAAATAAATTAAGCCGAAAACGTCGCTGTTGACTTCCTTTCTCAAGTTGCCGCCAACTGTGCCATGCGAGAAACAGTTGTTCGTTGCCTTTTTCTTCATTCCTAATTTCTTGATGATTGAAATTTCCATTTTTACAAATCAATCACATAACAACTTCCAAATTTGCGAGGCTCGTAAAACGTTATATAAAGGTCTCCAAACAAAGATAACAAAAACATATTTCAACTTCGTAACCTCTGTTATAACCTCCCAACCACATCTCGACACACCCTTTTACCCTCTCTGTTCGATAACAAGTCTCCGGAAAGATACTTGCACAACCCACCGGAGTTCGAAGTCGCCGGAGATCGAGTAGGCGACGTACGGATATCACGTCGTCGGAGCCGACGAGAATTCGGACATCATCTTTTGGTTCGCGCTGGTTCACGTCGGAAGCCAACCAAGGAACTACGGACATCGCGACAAGGATTGTTTTCATCTCGTAACCGCCCCTCGTATTTAGGTTAACCACTCTTGTTCGTTCCCTTGGATTTTCCAATCTTTACTCGTGCGTTATTACAAGAGACCGCAACGCAATCAATGTGAGTATACTCGATCCCATTTTCGTTTTAAACACATTTGGGTGCAACATGTATTCCATATTCAAATTACACAACACTTGAGTCTTGTTTTAATCACACTCTATCCACATTTAAACATGAAACAATTTGATGCTTGTTAATCTCTTATGCTATGCATGTTGAACGTGTTAATCTCAATGCCCTTGAGTCTTGGGGTATTGCGATGTTGAACGATATGTGAACGATATGTGAACGATATGTGAACGATATGTGAACGATGTTGAACGATGTTGAACGATGTTGAACGATGTTGAACGAGGTTGAACGATATTTGAACGATGTTGAACGATATTGAACGATGTTGAACGATATTGAATGGCAAAGTAGTAACTTGTATCATTGTATTCATGTTGGATATGAGTACATTTAAACACTTTATTCTACTATATTATGTATCAAACTTGTATACTCGCCAACATATTTTTGTTGATGTTATTTTAATACATGTTGCAGGTTGTTAGACGAAGTGATCAAGAAAACAAGCTAGGATGAACCTAGAAACCCATTACAGCAATTAAACAATGCTTGAATTTATGTTTACTATTTGAAACAATGTATTGTTCTTTAGGTTTAATAAAATGATTTAATCTATATTGTCACAATTAGCGTTATGTTGTTTTGAGCAATTTGTTCGTCTCATCCCGATGTTTCCGCCATCGGTTGGGGTGTGACATTAAACGTGTCGAATAAGATAACTATGAGAAATTGTGGTTTGTGCAGGTTAATTGCTTAATTCAAGGAAGTTAACACGTTTAGAGTTGATGTGGAATGTCCGATGTTGGCGAACGTAGCAAACGGAAGGGTTCGGATGCGTTTCGGGTTGAATTGATGGTTTAGATATGCAAGCAGTACGAAGAACTGAAGTTAAGGGACCTCTTGGTCGTTATCGGAAAGCGAAACATTGTTTAGATGTTTAAGTTTTATAAAATATTGAAGTCGAGGGGCTAAATTGACATTAAGTAAAAGTTGTATGTGAGATATAGTTGGGTTTGTTAAATCACGATGGGGCCTACGGCAGTCAAACCATGACCTACCATTTGTGTAGGAGTGGAACAAAAAGAACAGGGACATGCAATTGTGGCTTACGTATTGGACATGGTGCTTACGAAATATTGGCAGCACATATAACGAAAGTGGCAGCCACTATCACATGTTTCGGGAGCTTTTAATTCATGCTTAACATCACATCATATCCATCGATTATCGGGGCAGACTTCATGTTAATGCAGCAATCATTATTAATATGCAGCCCAAATCGGCCCAACATCATCATTATCCACTCTCGATTATTGGCAGCAAGAGGAAGCCACTATCTTGGGCTCTAAAAATAAACAACATCATGATCCATCAACGAGTGGCAGCAACATCTCGATATTAGCGGTCATAATACAATTTTGGGAGATATTCATTATGAATTCATCGAGATTTTGGGCCTCACATACAACAATTATGGGCTCTCGAAAATCTGGCAGCACATACATCATTTTTTGGAGCTCTTAAATCAATAGTTACACTTCTGGGCCATGGAGTTTTGGAGGCTTTTGACAACAACTTTTGGCAGCCGAACATCATCGAAGATCATCATCATCCTTCACCAAGATCCGAATCATCATGAAGTCATCATGCTTTCAAGCTTTTGAAGGTTGTACGCACGTCATGAGCGGCTAAACCACCCATGACCGTCTCCGGGGCTAGGGTTTGTGTTAGAACTTTGGGTTTGCTTATGTTTACAACTTTTTGGATTGAGATTTAATTAATCATTCGGTTAGTCTATCTTATTGTTATTTGTTTCGATTAAACATTATTAGATTATCGTAATCATTCGTGTTCATCAATTATTTGGTTTGTTCATCAACAACCGGGATTAAATTCTAGGATGTCATTGTTTTAAACCTTTAATCATTGAACTCGATTATGTTTATGAAATCTGAAATTGGTAATTAATTGGACTACTATTCATTTGCATCAATCTTTCGGTTCCGATCGTGGATCATTGCAATCAAATATATTGTCCGTTAATTATTTATCAAAACAAGTTTACAAATCATGTCTATGTGATTTCCAACTGGTAGTAACTAAGTAAACCGATTTTCTACATAACCTGAAAACCCGGAGATTGGTCCCTTTTCTCACAATTGTTTACAACTCTAATTTACATTTGTTTTCGCAATCATTCTCAAAACTGCAAAAAGCAATTAGTTAGAAGTAGATGATAATTAAAACAATGAACTTTTACACTTTCCACTGATTCCCCGTGGATTCAACACCGTACTTGCCCTTTACTAGTAAAAGGTGAATAGGACATATTTCACTTATATTTTTTACCGACCATATGACATCGATCAATCATATGATGATCTACATCATATACATGAACAAACAACAATCAACAAGCAAATCATCACATAAAAAACTTAGTTTCTTCATTAAACATGCTTATGTTCAAGTTTACATATTGTGATTCTTAGTGTTCTTCAAAGTTATGAGTATGATTCTTCTTTTAACCACTTAAAATAGAAGTAAACTAGCATGATCAAGATTCTTACCACTACCACAAGGCTAGGGATGATTAAGAGAAGTTATGAGATGGATAAAAGCAAATGAGAGAGGTCCTTGCACTTCCGTAAGCTCCTAGCTTCTTTGTATGACCTCTAACACCTTTGTGTGTATGTAGAATGTATGAAGAATGAAAGATAGTGATGGTTGTGTGGTGTGGTGTCTTCGGCCGAGAACAAGCAAGGGGAAGGAGGAGAGTTAGTGGGTGTTTTAGTGTGTGTGAAATGAGACTATGATCCCACAAGTTTACTTATAACCCATTTCATCATTCCAACCCTTGTATAATATGCTTATCATTAGGGTACATGATCTATTTTTATATTGAAATAAAATCAACTAAGTGGGCCATATGTTGGCCGATTACTAGGTGGGGGGGGGGGGGTAGTAGATTAGGGTGAAACTAAATTAGTTAGTTTAAGGTTAAAAACCAAGTATCTAGTTAGTTATTCTAGTTACTAGATATTTATGATATTGATGGAGAGTGTGAAACCCGAGTGTTAAAGTGTGTTACATTGCGTATTTGAGTGTGTTTCAAGTGATTAAATGACGTGAATTTGATAACTACTAGAGTTTATGGTTTTACAGGTTAATCACTTTATTCGGTGAAGTTAAGATGTTTAGAGAGGAAGTTAAACAACCGGGGATAATAATCAAATGAATGACATTAACCGGGACTTGTTCGGATTGGGAAGCAACAAGACACATGGAATTTAATTAATATCAATCATCATATATTCATGTGATTTTTTGAGAAGCATTAATTAATTTTTTCCAAGGAGGTGAACATTGGGTGAAGGGCTGACTTTGGTGGACATGCAGATTGAGTGGACATACATCTTGGATGGCATTTAATAGGTGTTTGTGGGGATACACGAAAAGTTTGGCAACAATACACAAAGGTTTGGCATCTTCATTGGGATCGATGAAAGGCAGCAAACAACATTGTTTTGGTGGGCTACTATGATTCATGATTATCATTAATATTCATATATCATCATTCACGAAAGAGGGCAGCCACCATCTCGATTGTTTAGCAGCCATATATGATAATCTTGGGGGCTTTTGAATCAAGGAACATCATTATTATTATTCCGATTTTGGCAGCCCACAATCACTTTTTGGGCTTGGAGTATTGTGAAGTGGGCTACAACAATAGATTCTTTTGGGCAGCAACCTTCATTATTTTTTGGGCCATTATCTCGAATATTATAGGCAGCCATAAAACAACTTTTGGGCCGTGGACTTTTGGGCTGATAACCACTTATCACTATTCACAAAAATAGTGGGGGGGGAGGGGGCAGCCATTAACGAGCGATTGGTGGCAGCCCTTAAAGGGGATCATCATCTCGACAGAAAAAAAAAACAATGACCATACATCATCAACTTCACGGCAGACAAGGGTTCAAGGATCACAAGTGACATGTGCGGCTAGTCTCGTCGGTTTCACCCTGGTGTAGATGTTGTAAGATTTCTAGGGTTTATACATTTGTATTTTAATTTGGTTTTGTGACAAATTGTTTAGTATTTGAAACTTATGATAATTGTCGTGCATTTGAATTGAATTTGTGAATTGTCGAACGATGATAAAGTTATGACTTTGCGAAATGAATTTGTGCACTTATGCCTTATCGTAGGTTAGGATTTACATGTCCGAGGCAACGAAGTGCATTACGGTCCGTTGTCTATGACGTTGATAGCAATTGGCACCTAAGCTTCGTGATAGTAATCCGTTAATCACTATATGCAATTGAATCAAGTTAAAACATGTAGGAACCCTAGGTCTTGCAATTATCGAACCGGGTGTGATCCGTATTCCTAATTCTTGTTTTCAATTAAATAAATTAGTTTGCAATATTAGTTAGTAAGTAGTTGTTTTAGATAATATCAATTTGTCGGTTCACTCCGAGTTCTTTTCAAAATCAAACAAACTTATAAAAATTAGCAAGCTTCATAATCACACTGTACATTTTTGTAAATAGTCTAACTAATCGAACAGGTTGTGCGATACTGACCACATGCTCTTTGTGGATACGATACCCGACTTACCCTAGCTACCTAGGTTTAATTGGGTTTTTGACTGATCGGGACGACACGGTCACGTCAAAATGGCGCCGTTGCCGGGGAGCTAGTGCGCTTAGTATTTAATTGCTTGTTCGATTTTAGTTTAGTTTTTTTTCTTGTATTTTTTTTTGTTTGTGATTTTACTTTGGGTGGCCGAGCTTGTTTGTGCAGGTACATGTTTTGCAGGTACCATCTTTCAATATGAATTGGGTAGATGATGATCCGTGTGAGTGTTGTGGAAGCGGAGAGCACTATTTAGAGGATTGCTCTGTTTTCTACGAAAAAGTTCAAGCTAACAAGGAACGGGAAGACTACCTCAGCGGATTGTTTGATTATAGGAGGGCGGATCATAAAGATTTCAATGGTCCATCCTCACATTATCCATACACTAGACCACCTCTACCACCAGAGCAAGAAAGCGAATGTCCTTGTTGTGGAAAAATTCATATACATGAAGATTGTCCAGTGTTTTGGAAAGATCCGGTGTTTTGGAAAGGAAAAATAAAGTCTGGTTACAAGCAACCACCACATTATCAAGAATACTACTATAAACCCGAATTGCCACATTTCTCAAGTTACCGGGAGGAGGAGTATGATGATTAATATAATGAATACCCTCAACCGGCATCGAGGAACCTCTAGAGTCAGTGCATTCCAAGCTTGATTTTCTCATAAACATGGCGAAAGAATATCATGAAGATATCAAAGAATATCAACAGGATATCAAAGATTTGAAGAAAGCGAATGAAGTGAGAGATAAAGCCCATGAAGCATTGGTGGTGCAAGTGGGTCAATTAGCGGAGGAATTAGCCCAAATTAAACGCGAGCGGGAGGTTTTGGCCAATGGTACAATAGTAGATGGTGATGTGGTGGAAGAGGTTATCGATCTTCCCGAGCAAGAAAATGGATGTTTGAACCAAGCGGAAGACATCATACCGCGAGACGAGTCGGATCCGAAAGATGCCCACGTTCATATCCATCCTTCTCCCATACTTATCACTCCAACCAACAAAGTTGGGGATGCGGGTTCGGGTATAAGGATTCGAAGGGTAGTCTTGCAAGACATTGGACATTTCATCAAGAAACCACCCCAAAGTAGCTTACTACGCATGCCGCGTAAAATAAAAAGAGAATGGATCCGACATGCCAACTACCGAGCGTATGTTGGAAACTCGGTAGGCAAATGTGCACTTCGACCACCATGAGAGGTAAATCAGTTATGATTGTTGTAGAGTTTGTATTATTATTTGTTTTATTTTTTTTTCTTAGTTAAATGAACGTTGTGGGTGTGTTCCCTATATAACCCTCACGAGACCTACTCGTCCTCCCGAGCTATCGGTAGGTTTAAAAGGGCTTGTTGCATACGCTAAATGCAACCGTGATTCCTACGAAAGTGAGTTAGGCTTGTTATTGTTGTAAAATTTTTTTTCCACATAAATCAAGGTAAATTAACGAATGGTTTGGTAATACTTTCATAAAATTGGTAGAACTAGGTAACTAACAAATTTTAATGGTTGTGAGAAGCATGCTTCTACACAAGGGTTGAGATTTGTAGGTACACCTTGTTCGTGAGACGACCACTTTGTTGAAGGATGAAGAGCACACGAGGAATGAGCTAAAAAATCAGGTGCATACGTTTCTTTTTACTTTTGATTTTTAGTTAGCAAATAAGTGGATTGTAAATTGTATATTATTTTCCGGGGTGAAACTTTGGGGAGGTTAGCCGTGTCACATCCCTTTCGCATTTCAAAAAAAAAAAAAAAAACTCTAGTTCTTACACATTGAGGACAATGTTCACCTCAAGTGTGGGGATGGGGGAGTAGTAAAAGTTTTTGATTTTGACCCGTTCATTTAAACACTACACATTGAGGACAATGTTTACCTCAAGTGTGGGGATGGGGGAAAATTTCAAAAAATTTTCAAAAATGTCTTTGTTTGAAGCAATCTAAAAAGCACAAGTAACTAAGTCAACGAGGGATGGCACAACCCATTTGGTCTATTGTCATGGTCAAGTTCAAATAATTAGCATGATGGGTATTTAGCGGGTGGTTATTTGGGAATAATCCGCCTAAGAAACTAGCATTTGATGCATGTCACATACCATACCCTTGATACATGTGAGGTTTTGAGCCACTTTTACATCAGAAACTAGCATTTGATGCATGTCACATACCATACCCTTGATACATGTGAGGTTTTGAGCCACTTTTACATCATAGAATTACATACTATTGTTTCTTTGTTTGAGTGGACCATTAGTCATGTATTGTAGAACTTGCAACTCTTGATACGTTTGAGACCATAGACCGAATACAAGCACGAGAATGATTATGGCATTAGGTAAACCTTTTCCTTTTTACACCATTTATATATCCATACCCAAAAAAAAAAAAAAAACTTATCCCTTAGTAGCCAATTTTGAGCCTAACTCTTTCGTTTGACCACCCTATAACCCATAACCTTAAACTTTTTTCTTTTAAACCCGTGTGATGGAAATTCGATTTTAGGATTATTTGTTTATATAGTTGTGATTTACTTATGCAAAAAAAAACAGAAAATGTTGAGAAAAAATACAAAAATATGAAGTTAGTAGTTGTTGAATAAAAGGTTAAAGTTGTTGCCTTGTAGTTGATGTTTATAGTTTAGTTTTGTTTTGTTTAGAGTAGTCATTTGTAATAAAAATCGAATTTTTCATCACCTTAGCCACTAAAAGAAATAATAAAAAAAAAATCCTATTCCATACCCTTAACCTAGCCCGTTTACAACCCTCCAAAGACCTTATGACTTGTTCTTAGTATTCGTGTTCTGTCACACCCCCAAAATCCACCTGCGGATAACACCCGCTTCGGGGGCGTGACTGACCAGGATCCAGCCACCAATTATACTGAATACTTAAGTTGATAACAAAAGTAATACTTACTAATCATAAGCTTAGCAAATATTAAGTTCAGAGTTTAAAGTTTTAAGTTCAAAACAGTAATAAATAGCGGAAGCATAAGTAAGGTAGTTTAAAACAAAGTTCATGATTCAAAATAAGGTAACACCCAACACAAGGGTGAACAGACACTACACGTTCCCAAGCTGCAAGCTCCTTCGTCACTGGTTACCTGCAAAGCATGCAATAAGGGGTCAACAATAATGCTGAGTGAGTTCACTAGTTGTCCAGTTTTAATTTCCAAAAACTTTGTTTCACCGGTTAATTTATCCGTTTATACATGCCCTGGGGAGCTACCCCAAAAGTTAGCGACTAAACTGTTTTTCCAATACCGAACACTAGGTAACCGTTGCGTATCCGCAGGATGCCCCGATGTCAATGTTCTATCATCATTGACGGATTTCTGAGTACATTAGTTCACGACCGTCCCAAACCAGGGCACGGTGTGAGGCTGGTAAACACCTAAATAGCGCTATCAACTAATAACCCGCTCGCCTAACCCGGCGACTAATCGGTATTTGTAGTAGGGACTTGAGTGATAGAGTTTCGTTTAGTGCCGTTAGTTGCAATCCGTATAAACAGTAATTAACCAAAAGGTTTCCCAATACCCGGGAAGGAATAGTAAGTTTTGTTCCCAATAACTAGGGAAGGTATGTAAATGGTATCCCCTTTTACCAGGGGATAGGGTTGCTAGTCTCGTGTCCCAAACCACCGGGACGCATGCTTTTAAGTTGTGAACTCACCTTGGGTTGCTCGGTAGGTTTAGGTTACTTGTCAATCACGTTGGTCACCACGTCCTAACATGGTTACCGGTATAGATCAGGTTCGGTATACAAGCATTCACGTAAAAACACATACGGGCACGTAACATTCATACAGGTAAACAGTCATGGGGTTATTGGGCCGGCCTAAACAATTAACACAGTCAAGCAGAACTCAGCAACACATAGTCCATATAACAGATAGCCCAAGTTAACACAAAATGGCCCAATAACCAAAATGGACAGCCCACTCGCAACCAGCTGGTCTCGAGTCGCAACCAGGTGGTCTCGGCTTGTCACGCTGTGGTTGCGAGTCGCAACCGTGGTCTCGAGTTATCACGTTTTGGTTGCGAGTCGCAACGGCGTGGTCTCGAGTCGCAATCTCGTGGTTTCGACTTGTCATGTTTTGGTTGCGAGTCGCAACCGTGTGGTTTCGAGTCGTAATGCCGTCGTTGCGAGTCGTAATCTGTCATTTTCATACACACGTGATGATGCAGATATGACAGTCCAAATTGTACCGAGAATTCAGGCCCATATTAGGAAACAACCAATAATATTTCACTAACACTTTGCCTAATCTGAATACTAGTAAAGATAGATCAAACTTTGCCATTTTTACATCTTCAAGTCATATTCAAACAAGTTCATCCTTTGTTCATCATTTTTCTAGGGTTTTCATCATAACAAATCATACATTTAATGAACCAAAAAAATCACATATTTATGACAAGATTATCATGGCAAGAACAAAGAACATACACTTCATAGCCGAAATCTTATGTTTATCAACATCATTTTTGCAAGAAACTTTAAAGCATAGTGTAGTTGGCTATGAACACTTGTAAACTACCAATATCAAGTCATTTTAGTCATGTTAACACATATTCACAAACTTTACAAAACAACCTAATAATCATGCATAAACTACTAACCAACATTTCTTAGTTCATACAACATACATACATCTTAAGCACAAAAGAAAACACTAACCGGTTATGAAAAGAAGGAGCCGAAAACAAAGAGAAGAGAATGAGAGAAGATGAAGTGTCCGAGTGATCCGAGCTTGACCGAGTCCTTGTCCGAGATTCTTGCTTGAACCGAAAATTTGGAAGAGTTTGGATGTTGTTTTGGGGTTTTCTTAGTTGAGAGAAAGTAAGGAGTGTGTGTGTATGTTTTAGTAGCAAATGAGGGAAATGAGGAGATGGTGGGGATTATATACAAGGGGTGTTTTCGGGTTGGGCTTGGGGTTTCGGCCCAAACCGGTTACGGCCCAAGGGCCACTCGAAACCGAGAGGCCCACTCGCAACCGCCCGGTTGCGAGTCATGGTCTCGGGTCGTGGTTTCGGCTCTCATATACATATATACATAATACATACATATCACACATATCATGCAAAAATCACGTTTCCATTTAATAATATATATATACACACAAAATATTACAAGGTGTTCGTTCGGAAAAACCTAGAGTGTCACATTATCCCCAAGTTTTAAGAACTTTCGTCCCGAAAGTTGAAGCAGCCACTGCCAAGCTAGCGTGTTTCAACGGGGTGTCACATCATCCCCCCGTTAGTTTGGAATTTCGTCCCGAAATTCGGTTGTAGCTTCAGTGCTGGGGTTTTCGTTTAGGAATAACTGGGGATACTTGGACTTCATCTGGTCCTCCCGCTCCCAGGTAAACTCTGGGCCGCGCCGTGAGTTCCAACGAACTCGCACAAGGGGTATCTGGCTACGTTTGAGGGTTTTGATTTCTCGATCCGTGATCTCAATCGGTTCCTCAGTAAAGTGTAGCTGTTCATCAATCGTCAGTTCCTTAAAAGGAATCACAAGTGTTTCATCCGACAAACACTTCTTCAGGCTAGATACGTGAAAAACGTTGTGCACTGCACTCAGCTCTGCAGGCAGGTTTAATCTATAAGCAACCTTACCGATTTTCTCGGTAATTTCGAATGGTCCAACATACCGTGGATTCAGCTTGCCCCGTTTACCGAAACGGACCACACCCTTCCAGGGGGAGACTTTTAGTAGAACCCGGTCCCCGACCTGGAATTCTAATGGTCTCTTACGCTTGTCAGCGTAGCTTTTCTGACGGTCACGAGCTGCCGCCATGCGTTGCCTGATCTGGGAAATCTTTTCTGTTGTGTCTACCACTAGTTCTGGGCCTGTGAGTTGACTGTCACCGACTTCCGCCCAGCAGAGAGGTGATCGGCATTTACGACCGTACAATGCCTCAAAAGGTGCCGCCTGAATGCTAGTGTGGTAGCTGTTGTTGTAGGAGAATTCCACCAACGGTAGATGCTTCTCCCAGTTCTTGCCAAAATCGATCACACATGCTCTAAGCATGTCTTCCAGGGTTTGGATGGTGCGTTCAGACTGCCCATCCGTTTGCGGGTGATAAGCGGTGCTCATGTCCAAACGTGAGCCAAAGGATTTGTGCATAGCTTGCCACAACTCGGAAGTAAAACGAGCGTCTCGGTCGGAAATAATAGAAGTTGGCACCCCGTGCCTGGAGACTACTTCCTTTAAATAGATTTCTGCCAAGGTTGAGAACTTGTCTGTTTCCTTAATGGCCAAAAAGTGTGCAGACTTAGTCAAACGGTCTACTATCACCCAGATAGTATCATTCCCGCGTTGAGATCTAGGTAGCCCTGTAACAAAATCCATGGAAATTTGCTCCCATTTCCATTTCGGGATTTCCGGTTGTTGTAGTAGGCCTGCTGGTTTCTGATACTCGATCTTGACTCTTGCGCAGGTCAAACATTTGCCAACATAGGCTGCTATGTGGGCTTTCATGCCAGGCCACCAGTAGGTGGTCCTTAAGTCGTGGTACATCTTATCTGAACCAGGATGTACTGAGTAACGGGACTTATGGGCTTCGTCCATCACAAGCTCTCGTAAATCCCCGTAAAGTGGGACCCAAATGCGTCCTGCCACATAGTAGGCGCCGTCTTCTTTCTGTTCTAGTTGCTGTCTCGATCCTCGCAGGGACTCAGCCCTGATGTTTTCCGGTTTCAAAGCTTCAATCTGAGCATTTCGGATCTGGGTAGGAAGACTAGACTGGATGGTAAGTTGTAATGCTCGCACGCGCCGTGGTATAGTGTCTTTCCGGCTGAGGGCGTCTGCCACAACATTGGCCTTGCCCGGATGGTACTTGATGGCGCATTCGTAATCATTCAGAAGTTCAACCCATCGACGTTGTCGCATGTTTAATTCCTTCTGCTTAAAGATATGCTCGAGACTCCTGTGATCGGTGTAAATGGTGCACTTGGTACCGTACAGGTAATGTCTCCATATCTTAAGCGCAAATATCACCGCTCCTAGTTCCAAGTCATGTGTTGTGTAGTTCCTTTCGTGTGTCTTGAGTTGTCGAGAGGCGTAAGCAATAACTTTCTCGCGTTGCATCAACACGCAACCGAGTCCATGAATAGACGCATCACAGTAAACCACAAAGTCGTCCGTTCCTTCAGGTAACGAGAGAATAGGAGCACTGCAGAGGTTATCCTTAAGCCTTTGAAAAGCAGATTCCTGCGCTTCATTCCACTTGTAGGTGACGCCTTTCTGAGTGAGTGTAGTGAGGGGTTGTGCAATCTTTGAGAATCCTTGAATGAATCTGCGGTAGTAACCTGCCAATCCCAAGAATTGGCGAACTTCAGTCGGAGTCTTAGGGGTAGGCCAATTCTTTATAGAGTCGATCTTAGCTGGGTCGACGTGGATTCCATCCTTGTTAACCACGTGCCCAAGGAAATGGACTTCTCGAAGCCAGAAGTCGCATTTCGAGAACTTGGCATACAGTTGCTCATTGCGAAGGAGTTCGAGGATAAGGCGTAGGTGCTGTTCATGCTCTTCCTGACTTTTCGAGTAGATCAGGATGTCGTCTATAAACACAATCACGAACTTGTCGAGGTAGGGTTTGCATACCCGGTTCATGAGGTCCATGAATACTGCAGGGGCGTTGGTCATTCCAAAGGGCATAACGAGGAATTCATAATGACCATAACGAGTTCTGAATGCAGTTTTGGGAATGTCTTCACTACGGACCCTTAACTGATGGTAGCCTGATCGCAGGTCAATCTTGGAATAGTAGCTTGATCCTTGCAATTGATCAAACAAATCGTCGATTCGCGGGAGAGGGTAACGATTCTTGATGGTAACCTTGTTCAACTCACGATAGTCAATACACATTCGGAACGTGCCATCCTTCTTCTTAACAAAGAGTACCGGTGCTCCCCAGGGTGATGAACTAGGACGGATAAATCCTTTATCCAATAGTTCTTGTAATTGCGTCGAGAGTTCCTTCAATTCTGCAGGGGCTAAACGGTAAGGTGCACGAGCTATAGGCGCTGCTCCGGGAGCTAGCTCGATTTGGAATTCGACCTGACGATGGGGAGGGAGTCCAGGTAATTCCTCAGGAAATACCTCGGGGTAGTCTCGCACTACTGGAAAATCTTCAATCCTCCTTTCCTTTTTCTGCGTGTTGGTAACAAGTGCTAAGATAGCGGTGTGCCCTTTTCGTAAACACCTCTGGGCCTTCAAGAACGAGATAATGCCGGAGACTTCTCCACCTTTGCCACCTTGTACAATGAGGGGTTTGCCAGAACGGCGAGGAATACGAACTGCTTTCTCTTGACAAAGAATCTCAGCGCGATGCTTGGATAACCAATCCATACCAATAACGACGTCGAAGCTTCCGAGAGTAACAGGGAAAAGATCGATACTAAATGTCTGACCAGACAACTCTAGTTTGCAACCCTTGACAACGTGTGAGGCCTCGATGTTTCTACCATTAGCTAACTCGACGATATGAGGAGAACTTAGTAACGAAAGCGGACGCTTAAGCTTCTTACTAATACGTAGGGATACATAACTAGCATCGGCACCGGAATCAAATAACACAGAAACATAACGATCATCGAGTAGGAACTTACCCGTCACAACATTGGGGTCATTCCTTGCTTCACCAGCTCCAATCACGAAAGCTCTTCCTCTAGCACCATTCCCAGCATTGTTGTTCTGATTGTTGTTCCCAGCTCCCTGATTATTGTTGCGGTTCTGATTCAGTTCAGGGCAATCCTTCTTAAAGTGCCCCTCAGCTCCACACTTAAAACATGCCCGGTTGTTTCCCTGCTGCTGTTGCTGTTGGGGTTGCTGCTGGTTCTGTCTAGCTGGGAACTGACTTCTACAATCCTTGGCCTCATGCCCCATTTTGTTACATCGCTGACACTGGCCCTTCACACACTGCCCGCTGTGATGTCGATTGCACTTGTTGCACTTGGGGTGGTTTCCACGATAGCCACCCTGTTGTTGAGCGCCTTTGTTGTTTTCGGTTTTCCTTTGCTGAGCTGGGGCCTGAGTGGGGTTAGCATCCTTGCTTTGACTTCCTTCCCACTTACGCTTGCTGTCACTAGAAGTTCCGACCATAGCACTGATCCTTTTGGGCAACCTGCCCTCCTCTACGGCCTGATCAGTAAGTTTGTGGGCAAGTCGAACAATCGGCTGAATGGTAGTGTGGTTGGCTGAAGTGACATGGCTTCGAATTTCTGGAGCCAAACCCTTGATGTACAGTTCGATCCTTCGGTACATAGGTCGAGACAGGTTTGGGCAAAGAGCAGCATAATCATTAGACAGCTTGGTGTAAGTTTCAATCTCTGACCCAACCATTTTGAGCTCATAGTACTCATTCTCAAGCTTGTGGATGTCATCCCGGTGACAGTATTCATCCTTAATCATATCCTTGAAATCCTCCCATGCAGTTGCATTAGCAGTTTCTAACCCAAACATCTGAATCTGCGCCTTCCACCAAGAAAGCGCGCTTCCTTCAAGCGTAGCAGTAGCAAATTTTACCCAATTTGCAGGGGGACACTCGCAAACAGCAAAAACAGCTTCAATTTTCTCAATCCAATGCAGAAGACCTATGGCACCCTCAGTGCCGTTGAAAGGGAGAGGCTTGCAATCCATGAAAGTTTTGAAAGTACACACTGGTGGTTGCGCAGGTGCATGCTGACCTGTTCGTGAGAAGCGAAGCGTATAGGTTTAGAGGCGAAAAGTCGATGTGGCGGTAGGATCTATACATCCTAAAACAACGAGCTTACCTATAGGGTGAGCTGCAAAAGCCGCAGCCACTGTGTTGAGCAGGTTAGTGAACTGAGCCTGCGTCATGTTAATGTTTCCTCTTCCGCGTCCACTCATTGTCTTCATAACCAGAAAACACAGTATGAGTGTGATGTCGTAGTGTAGCGAGAATGGGATAGAAAAGAGAGGTGTATCTATCTAGTTTAGGCACACTAGTACGTATAGCATAACAGGAAACATATAGCAAATAAGTAAACACTGGTCCGAGCTATGAGGTCAAATGTGTCGGGCCTTGCACTTGGAGTGTAGTGTCGTCGCGAGTCACGGGTTATAGTCTGGTTTTCTCCAAAAAGATTTTTCCCCTTTTTAAAACCAAGTTCACTATAACCAATGGCTCTGATACCAATCTGTCACACCCCCAAAATCCACCTGCGGATAACACCCGCTTCGGGGGCGTGACTGACCAGGATCCAGCCACCAATTATACTGAATACTTAAGTTGATAACAAAAGTAATACTTACTAATCATAAGCTTAGCAAATATTAAGTTCAGAGTTTAAAGTTTTAAGTTCAAAACAGTAATAAATAGCGGAAGCATAAGTAAGGTAGTTTAAAACAAAGTTCATGATTCAAAATAAGGTAACACCCAACACAAGGGTGAACAGACACTACACGTTCCCAAGCTGCAAGCTCCTTCGTCACTGGTTACCTGCAAAGCATGCAGTAAGGGGTCAACAATAATGCTGAGTGAGTTCACTAGTTGTCCAGTTTTAATTTCCAAAAACTTTGTTTCACCGGTTAATTTATCCGTTTATACATGCCCTGGGGAGCTACCCCAAAAGTTAGCGACTAAACTGTTTTTCCAATACCGAACACTAGGTAACCGTTGCGTATCCGCAGGATGCCCCGATGTCAATGTTCTATCATCATTGACGGATTTCTGAGTACATTAGTTCACGACCGTCCCAAACCAGGGCACGGTGTGAGGCTGGTAAACACCTAAATAGCGCTATCAACTAATAACCCGCTCGCCTAACCCGGCGACTAATCGGTATTTGTAGTAGGGACTTGAGTGATAGAGTTTCGTTTAGTGCCGTTAGTTGCAATCCGTATAAACAGTAATTAACCAAAAGGTTTCCCAATACCCGGGAAGGAATAGTAAGTTTTGTTCCCAATAACTAGGGAAGGTATGTAAATGGTATCCCCTTTTACCAGGGGATAGGGTTGCTAGTCTCGTGTCCCAAACCACCGGGACGCATGCTTTTAAGTTGTGAACTCACCTTGGGTTGCTCGGTAGGTTTAGGTTACTTGTCAATCACGTTGGTCACCACGTCCTAACATGGTTACCGGTATAGATCAGGTTCGGTATACAAGCATTCACGTAAAAACACATACGGGCACGTAACATTCATACAGGTAAACAGTCATGGGGTTATTGGGCCGGCCTAAACAATTAACACAGTCAAGCAGAACTCAGCAACACATAGTCCATATAACAGATAGCCCAAGTTAACACAAAATGGCCCAATAACCAAAATGGACAGCCCACTCGCAACCAGCTGGTCTCGAGTCGCAACCAGGTGGTCTCGGCTTGTCACGCTGTGGTTGCGAGTCGCAACCGTGGTCTCGAGTTATCACGTTTTGGTTGCGAGTCGCAACGGCGTGGTCTCGAGTCGCAATCTCGTGGTTTCGACTTGTCATGTTTTGGTTGCGAGTCGCAACCGTGTGGTTTCGAGTCGTAATGCCGTCGTTGCGAGTCGTAATCTGTCATTTTCATACACACGTGATGATGCAGATATGACAGTCCAAATTGTACCGAGAATTCAGGCCCATATTAGGAAACAACCAATAATATTTCACTAACACTTTGCCTAATCTGAATACTAGTAAAGATAGATCAAACTTTGCCATTTTTACATCTTCAAGTCATATTCAAACAAGTTCATCCTTTGTTCATCATTTTTCTAGGGTTTTCATCATAACAAATCATACATTTAATGAACCAAAAAAATCACATATTTATGACAAGATTATCATGGCAAGAACAAAGAACATACACTTCATAGCCGAAATCTTATGTTTATCAACATCATTTTTGCAAGAAACTTTAAAGCATAGTGTAGTTGGCTATGAACACTTGTAAACTACCAATATCAAGTCATTTTAGTCATGTTAACACATATTCACAAACTTTACAAAACAACCTAATAATCATGCATAAACTACTAACCAACATTTCTTAGTTCATACAACATACATACATCTTAAGCACAAAAGAAAACACTAACCGGTTATGAAAAGAAGGAGCCGAAAACAAAGAGAAGAGAATGAGAGAAGATGAAGTGTCCGAGTGATCCGAGCTTGACCGAGTCCTTGTCCGAGATTCTTGCTTGAACCGAAAATTTGGAAGAGTTTGGATGTTGTTTTGGGGTTTTCTTAGTTGAGAGAAAGTAAGGAGTGTGTGTGTATGTTTTAGTAGCAAATGAGGGAAATGAGGAGATGGTGGGGATTATATACAAGGGGTGTTTTCGGGTTGGGCTTGGGGTTTCGGCCCAAACCGGTTACGGCCCAAGGGCCACTCGAAACCGAGAGGCCCACTCGCAACCGCCCGGTTGCGAGTCATGGTCTCGGGTCGTGGTTTCGGCTCTCATATACATATATACATAATACATACATATCACACATATCATGCAAAAATCACGTTTCCATTTAATAATATATATATACACACAAAATATTACAAGGTGTTCGTTCGGAAAAACCTAGAGTGTCACATGTTCGGTGGTGGAGAACGATTGAGTTGCAAGCCTATGCGGGTACGTGTTCTAATCGGTTTGAGTGATTATTTCAAAAGCGCTAATGCATCAACCATTAGCCAATTTTAAACCGAGTGGAGAGAACATTGTGAGGGATGTGCATGACTTGTTAGTTTTACGGGCGGGTTAATCTTGGATAACCATTTTTATGCGATTATTCACTTTACCGTTAGAGATTATGTAAATTGCAAAAAGTTTGAACCGGGTATGACTTTAGACCTTAACCTTAGTCTCGGGGATGGGACGTGTGTTTCTTGTTCGACCCACGTGAAAGTGAGAAACAGATTTGCTTGAGGGCAAGCAAACGACAAGTGTGGGGATGTGATGGAGAGTGTGAAACCCGAGTGTTAAAGTGTGTTACATTGCGTATTTGAGTGTGTTTCAAGTGATTAAATGACGTGAATGTGATAACTACTAGAGTTTATGGTTTTACAGGTTAATCACTTTATTCGGTGAAGTTAAGATGTTTAGAGAGGAAGTTAAACAACCGGGGATGATAATCAAATGAATGACATTAACCGGGACTTGTTCGGATTGGGAAGCAACAAGACACATGGATTTTAATTAATATCAATCATCATATATTCATGTGATTTTTTGAGAAGCATTAATTAATTTTTTCCAAGGAGGTGAACATTGGGTGAAGGGCTGACTTTGGTGGACATGCAGATTGAGTGGACATACATCTTGGATGGCATTTAATAGGTGTTAGTGGGGATACACGAAAAGTTTGGCAACAATACACAAAGGTTTGGCATCTTCATTGGGATCGATGAAAGGCAATAGACAACATTGTTTTGGTGGGCTACTATGATTCATGATTATCATTAATATTCATATATCATCATTCACGAAAGAGGGCAGCCACCATCTCGATTGTTTAGCAGCCATATATGATAATCTTGGGGGCTCTTGAATCAAGGAACATCATTATTATTATTCCGATTTTGGCAGCCCACCATCACTTTTTGGGCTTGGAGTATTGCGAAGTGGGCTGCAACAATAGATTCTTTTGGGCAGCAACCTTCATTATTTTTTGGGCCATTATCTCGAATATTATAGGCAGCCATAAAACAACTTTTGGGCCGTGGACTTTTGGGCCGTGGACTTTTGGGCTGATAACCACTTATCACTATTCACAAAAATAGTGGGGGGGGCAGCCATTAACGAGCGATTGGTGGCAGCCCTTAAAGGGGATCATCATCTCGACAGAAAAAAAAACAATGACCATACATCATCAACTTCACGGCAGACAAGGGTTCAAGGATCACAAGTGACATGTGCGGCTAGTCTCGTCGGTTTCACCCCGGTGTAGATGTTGTAAGATTTCTAGGGTTTATACATTTGTATTTTAATTTGGTTTTGTGACAAATTGTTTAGTATTTGAAACTTATGATAATTGTCGTGCATTTGAATTGAATTTGTGAATTGTCGAATGATGATAAAGTTATGACTTTGCGAAATGAATTTGTGCACTTATGCCTTATCGTAGGTTAGGATTTACATGTCTGAGGCAACGAAGTGCATTACGGTCCGTTGTCTATGACGTTGATAGCAATTGGCACCTAAGCTTCGTGATAGTAATCCGTTAATCACTATACGCAATTGAATCAAGTTAAAACATGTAGGAACCCTAGGTCTTGCAATTATCGAACCGGGTGTGATCCGTATTCCTAATTCTTGTTTTCAATTAAATAAATTAGTTTGCAATATTAGTTAGTAAGTAGTTGTTTTAGATAATATCAATTTGTCGGTTCACTCCGAGTTCTTTTCAAAATCAAACAAACTTATAAAAATTAGCAAGCTTCATAATCACACTGTACATTTTTGTAAATAGTCTAACTAATCGAACAGGTTGTGCAATACTGACCACATGCTCTTCGTGGATACGATACCCGACTTACCCTAGCTACCTAGGTTTAATTGGGTTTTTGACTGATCGGGACGACACGGTCACGTCAGATATTTATGATGTTCGGGGACCATAACTAGCTTGGTAATGTTAAAACAGTGCTTCTAGTGTAAATTTGATGTTTCGGGTAGTGTCCGGTTGTTCGGTTGGTTACTAGTTCGTTAAAGTGCTAAACTTTGAAGTTTAATGTGCTTTATGTACCTTTTTATGACACTTTTGATTCCCGACACTTAGGAAAGCATTCAGGACCATTTAACCATGTTTCTGCATAAAATTAGGTTGTTAAAATGCTGATTTTTGCTGAATTTTGCTGAATTCAGCAGCTTGGGTGAGTTTTAGGCACATTCCGGCACTTAAACTATCACTAGAAAGGCAGTTTTGTGATCCTTACTTTCCTACACACTATACTAGTGCAATACTTGGTTTCTGGCTCATTCTGTGTCTCAATGTACTGTCTGTCTATGTGCTGAGTTCTGTCAGAATTTTCCTGATTTATCAGATAACTGTGCTAAATGTACTTAATGCATCATTTGAGGCAATAACGCTTTCATGCAATATTGGTATGACATTAAAAATGTATGATGCACATGTATGTATATGGAAGTAATCAGAAAGCAGTTAATTGCAAATTTAGCACAGTTATTAAGCACTAATCATGGTTAATTAATTGTGCGGATACCTGAATTTTTGACAGTTGTCACATTCTCCCCCTGTTAAGAAAATTTTGTCCCGAAATTTTAAGCTCGACTACTAGCAGCAGGGGAGTTAGGGAACAAATGCGGATATTTTGCTTTCATGCGGTCCTCACGCTCCCAAGTAAACTCTGGGCCGTGACGTGCGTTCCATCTAACCTTAACAAGCTTAACACTACTCTTCCGAGTTTTGTTAACTTTCCAATCAGTAACCTCAATGGGTTCTTCGGTAAAGTGGAGTGTGTCGTCAATGTGAACTTCGTCAGCAGGAATGACCACTGTTTCTTGTGTTAGACTCTTCTTCAGATTAGATACATGGAATGTATCATGAACAACATTAAGTTCCGCAGGTAGTTCCAACTTGTATGCTACAGGACCAATCCTTTCCAGGATTTTGAATGGTCCAATAAATCGTGGGTTTAACTTTCCACGCTTCCCAAAGCGTGCCACACCTTTCCAAGGTGAGACTTTCAACAGAACCATATTTCCCACTTCAAATTCCAAAGGTTTCCTTCTTTGGTCCGCATTACTCTTTTGTCGATCACGAGCCGCCTTGATGCGTTCTCGGATCTGCATGATCTTATATGTCGTCTCTTAGACCAATTCGGGACCAACTAGCTGTCTATCGCCTGCATCTGCCCAGCATAACAGCGATTGACACTTTCGTCCGTAGAGAGCTTCAAACAGTGCAGCTTAAATGCTTGTATGGTAGTTGTTATTATAGGAGAACTCAACCAAAGGTAGGTGAGTGTCCCAACTGCCACCAAGGTCCATCACGCAAGCTCGTAACATATCTTCAAGCGTCTGAATCGTTCTCTCACTTTGACCGGCCATCTGTGGGTGAAATGCGGTGCTCAAATTCAACTGTGAACCAAACGCTTCTTGGAAAGATTGCCAAATCCTTGACACAAATCTCCCATCTCTATCAGATATAATCGAGATAGGCACTCCATGACGTGCAACTATCTCCCTTAGGTGCAGCTCAGCTAGCTTACCTGTGTTATCCTTTTCCCTGATTGGCAGAAAGTGCGCAGACTTTGTCAGGAGGTCTACGATTACCCAAATTGTATCATGACCTCTGGGTGTCTTGGGCCACTTTGTTATGAAATCCATCGAGATCTGCTCCCATTTCCACATGGGTATCTCAGGTTGCTCTAGGAGACCTGAAGGCTTCTGATATTCGGCCTTCACCTTGGCGCAAGTCAAACATTTTCCAACATAAGTTGCAACATCACCTTTCAATCTCGGCCACCAGTAGAAATCTTTCAAATCTTGGTACATTTTATCCGATCCTGGGTGGATCGAGTACCTTGATTTATGAGCTTCATCAAAGATCACATCTCTAAGACCTCCAAAGAGGGGAACCCAAATTCATCCCATGAAACACAAGGTTCCTTCCTCATTGGGTACCAACTAGTTCTCCATCCCATGGAGATATTCATCCTTAAGATTTTCCTTCTTGAGAGCTTCTCTTTGTGCAGCACGAATGCGCAACGAGAGGTCTGTTTGAATGATCATCTCCAAGGCCCTAACCCTTATGGGCTTAATCCTCTCTTTCCGACTTAAGGCGTCTGCCACCACATTCGCCTTTCCTGGGTGATATTTGATTTCACCAGCCGAGGCTAAGACTGGTGCTACTTCTGGTGCTGAGATTAGAGGAAAAGGATATATGGGCACCCTGCCCAAATGTGATGTGTGTCAGTTTCATCACACTGATCGATGCAGAGCTGGAAAATGTGAAACGTGCGGAAAAGTTGGCCATGCCAAAGAAACATGCTGGTATGGTGCCGGTCGTGGGAATAATGGTGGTCAGAGAGGTAGTGGTAATGGTAATGGCAATGGAAACCGTGGTAGAAACAGTAATGGGAATAGGAATAATCAAGGAGGTAATGGTAATCGTGGTGGTTCTGGAAACCAAACTGGTAATGGAAACCGCAACCAAAACAACAACCAGGGCGGTACTGGAAACAAGAAAGGATGTTTTAGTTGCGGAGATGTCGGGCATTTCAAGCGAGATTGCCCAAAGAACAATCAAGCCCAAGGAAGAGTTTTCAACATTGGAGCTAGGGAAGCTCGCCAGGATCCAAATGACAAGTTATGAACTTGATTGTAAATATGTAAAAATTATGCCCACTTGGTGTTTGTTAAAATGCCTGAATAAAATCGCGGTCTACTCGGCTGTGTATAAAACTTGATTATAATAGGTATTCGGATGAATGCTAAATAGTATGATGAAACGGGTCTCGCTTATAAAAGGGAACCCTTGGCTCTTGCGAAAATGAATAAAGAAACTAGTCATGATAATCGTTTGAACTAGTTAAAGAAATTAGAAGTATAATGAATTTGATGAGAAAACTAGTTAAAACGGTAGTGTAAGAATAATGCATGTCGGATATTTAACAAATTGCTTAAATGAATTGTTGAACTTAATTGTGTAATTGCTCGTGTTATAGGCCGTTTGACTTTTAAAAGTCAAACTGACCAATAATGAAATCAATTGGTGATTTTGATATAAAGTACGTAAGGTGAGATAGTCTTGATAATAATGACTAATCTAATCACCTTGCGAATGATAGAAGGTAGATTGACGCTCGAAAAGCTAGGTGGAAGCTTGGGTAGAAGCGGGTCAAATGGAACTAATACGCGTGGAAAAGCATAATCGGAATTCAAGGTAAGTAAAAGCTTACACCCTTTTTATAAGACATGTATTTATTCATAGATTGTAAATATGACAAAAGCTATATCTGAAATATGTTTCCGACACGAAATAATACGGATCGGAACATATAAAATGATGAAAATCCTTGGTTAATGGAAAAAGGGATCTAATGGTAAAATCCGAAATGGGTCAGATGGGCGAATTGGTAGTTAATAAAAGCAAGGTATAAAAATGAAACAGGTTATATGTTCACAGGATTGAACAGAAATTGAATAATTGCGTCGCTTTGGAGTAGCGGCTAATGAAAGCAAGGTATAAAAATGAAACGGGTCTATATGTTGACCGAGCCAGGAACGCATAAATAAGATATTAGTTATATGTGCGATTTTGGGTCAAATCATTTGTCCAACCAACTATGCACGTGTAATGATGATGTTGTTAGTGACTTGAAAGCTCTAAAGTGAGTGTAATGGCTGCCCAAAAATCGAGAGGAATCCAGAGGTGATATTGATGATGATAAGTGATTATATAAGAGCCAAAACTAATAAATGTTGCTGCCCCCTATCGTGGATTCCTCCAAGATGTAGATGTGATTGAATATTAATAACCTCCGCTCAAATCATTTAAGTACCCAAAGCCCCTTGGACATAAATCTTTTATATTTCTTGCACCTCTATGTTGCATCTTGATTTGAAACATGTCCCGAACATCGCCGTTCCTTTGTTTATCAACTTCGGACGTTCCACTCCGTCTCTAAACCAGTTAACTCCTCGAATTAAACGACTTAACCTGCACAGCCACAATTTCTCGTAGTTAACTTATTCAATGCATGTAATTACTTAAAACTGAACAAAATACGCAAGTTAGACCCTTTAAAGCTCGGGTTTCACCCTCTCCATCACATCCCCACACTTACCTTTGATTGTCCTCAAGCAAACCAACCCGGAACTACTCACCATAATAACAACACCTCTAAACCCCTAAACCGATGCAACAATTTAAGTCCCAACTCATACTTGTTCCACAGACTAACACAATCGAGGTTGACAGTCCGACAAGCAATTGGTGCAGTTTATAAAACTTAAGACTTATCTATTCAAAACTAACATACTTAGGATTATACACATGCTACACGCCCCTCACAATAAACTCTCCTCTCGGTTTAACAACTGAACTAGCGTGTAATGTGCTAGCATTTATATCACTCAAAACCAAACATGAAATTCTGTAATCATAAGCTTGTATAACAATCACACCTCCACTGTATCATATAACACGGCACATATCAAAAGGACTTTCGATTTAGGCTTAGGCTAAGGGTAGGAAATTTTTGGCTTATATTTATATTTTTATGTGGCGATCTGTTGTTCACGGTCGGTATCAAACAATTCACATTAGGTGGACAAATGAAAGGTAAATAGGCTCAATAGGGCTACTAAGGGTAATGGTTCGGTAACATGAAACAAACACAACGGGTGTACAGGATATCCTAACGCCTTTATCATTTAGGTGCACATGTTAAACCACAGTCACAGCATGCATCAAATCATACAAGTTCTAACACAGAATAACACATGGCCTGCTCTCAACAAATGAAGTTATCATGTAATTCATTCTATCATTCTACAGGCTCAAAATTCTCACCAAGAAAGGGTAAAAAGGCTGCCGACACCTATCATACGCAATCTAAAGCATGTTACCCCTAAATAGACATCTCTTTTCAATTCATTTATCCTAAAAACACTTGTGGGACCTACTCTCATGAAACTTAAAGGAACGACCATGACAAGGGACTATGTTAGTTTACTAACGGCAAGGAACGCATTAGTGATTGAAACATTCGGTTTTTGTATCCATTTAGTTCACTTAAGGCGATGAAATTCTTTAAAATTTTCAAAATTTTCAATTTTTTCAGTTTTCATCGTTTTCAATCATTTTCAACCTCTTTCAAACTCTGTCCCAAGCCTTTCCTTTCCTGGGTTTCCATATCCCCATACTTGGGCGACATTGTCCCCAATGTATGTGCTTTTAAAACAAACCCGGGAATCACAACCAAACCATCCCATCAGCAGCCAATCCCTAACACAAGTAACTAAAACACATTCCCTAACACATAGAGTTTAACACCACCAAAAACACGAATAGAAATGCAATAATAAAAGTGGAACAGACTCCCCTGGTTTTAAAGCATAGAAGCCTCATGCATCATGTTCCACCACGACCGTATAGCATTTCCTTCGCGGCCGTGTCCAACAAGTAATCGGGTCAATATCTACAACTAGTGTGCAAATCATCCCCGTCCAAATGGAGATTGAGTAACGACAGTTCTGACTGAACTCTAATCCATGCATTGTCCGCAATTGCAACTAGAACGTACAGGGACTTCACCAAACATCCCCACACTTGGACCATTGAATCCGTAGAGATTAATAACCTGGTAACCAGCAAAAATACTCACGCAAAACAAAACAAATATACACTACTCTACATCCTCGGGCTGCCTCCCGAGAGCGCTAAGTTTATAGGTCTTCAGCTAGATCGTACCTGATATGTCAAGGTGGTTTAAATGACATCTCTCGTGCAAAGAACACATGTGCTGGTGGATGGTTAGTATCCCACTGTCATCCTTCATTCCATATGGCATCCAAATGATCCGGGTTATCAAAATCTATCGACTGTGAGAATTCACCCTTAATTTTCCTCGTGGGCTTCTTCTTTTCCTTTAACTGTGAGAACTCACTCATATTCACCTCAAGTGGTCTCTTCTTGGATTTGGTTGCGTCCTTTGGTGACTCCTTTTCTAACTTGACTGAACACTTTTTGTTTCTCATCTTGTGCCACCACGGTGATTTGACCACTTTATCCTTCACGACCTTTTCATCTTTCGACCTGTCAATCATAGCAACACACTCTTTCTGTAACATCCGCCAAAAACAAATATTCAAAATCCAACCCGTTTTGAAATCTGGATCCTAAAATTTTCAACTAACTTCACTAATGGATAATCTAATCATAGACTCAATTTAAATATATATAATATACTTTATTAGTAATACTTATGACTAACGTTATTTAAACATTTGTTTGGAAGAAAATTTAACAAACTTTAAAATATCAAAGTTGTGGATCATTTTGAAACTTTCATTAAACGGGAGGGAACTAAAAGCATTTTTTTCCCAACTATATTTCTTTTCCTTTATCAACTGTGCCCATTCAATTTATACACAAATAAGCAAAATTTTTGTTTTTAAAACAAGATTGCCGCCAAAACAGTAAGTTGACAAACATCATTTCCTTTTTCTTTTTCTCGCTAATTTTCGGTGATGATAATATTCCGTGTTTCCTTTTTCTGTCAATCAAGGATCGTTTCCATATCTTTTTCTTTGTCAATCAAGTTTATTTCCATAATTACGAGACCGAAGCGCGTTATAAATACGACATCCTCACATCTTGACACCCTCACAATCCCACATCATCTCGACACCTTTCACCACTCCTGACACCCTCACAAACACCTTTCGATCACCGTTGCACTTCGCCGGAGAACCAAGCATCACCGGAAGTACGAGGAGTTCGCCGGAGAAGACGAAGACGTCACCATAAACCCGCAAGCTTTTGTTTCGGTATCGATTCTTTTCTTTCTTCGATTCAATCTATTCTTGTATTACTTTTTATGTTAAACTGTTGAAAAATATTAACCAAAAACGAAATATAGTAACGGTGGGTTTTGTTCACATCATGCGATGCCGTTTCGCTTTGTTCGGAGTTCACGAAATTCGTTGCCGGAACCGGAATCACGTCGACGATCATCACCTCATCACTGTTACCGGTATACTTTTCATACGTATTTTTCAGTCCATTCGGTTATATTAAACATGATCGTCACATGCCATTTTAAAACATCAAACATGCTTTATTATCAAGTTGCAACAATGGGTTTTCTTTTATGTTCGGTTATTATGAAATGAGGAAGATGATGCTGTTAAAAACACGTTTTAATGAAATAGGAATAAAAAATAAAGCACATATGTTACATTGGTATAATGTGTAAAAGTGACGAATGATCCAGGAGGTCGTGGGTTCGATACCCGGCCCTGAACTTTTCGCTGAAACTTTTTCCTTTCTTTTATAACACCTTAACTTGAATCAATGTAGTAACCATTTAAGTTTTATAATAAATGGTTCAGTACACAAAAACATGCTTTGTTCAGTGGTGGCTATTTAATGATTTTTTAGACGAAGTTTCATTTATAAAACTCAACTAATTAATGTTTTGTAATATAATTTAAGATATAGATTTATTCTCAGTTCTTTTATCCCTTTACAATTTCATCTTTAATTTTTTTTCATAACCTATATAGCTAACCGTTTTTATTTCTAATTCGTTAATAATAAAATCAATTAAATTCCCAATCATAAACATAGGGATTATATTTAAATGTTAATAAGTTCCTTACATGTTATTTTAATTATCTAGGATAACCGTTTTGTTTATTCGGTTTCTCCAATCTTTACTCGTACATTTCTTATAAGAAACGCAACGCAATCTAAGGTGAGTATACATGACCCATTTTCCATTTTAACACTTTTGGGTGCAATATGTATTCTATATCAATCACATTATTCACTTCAAACAGCTTTATACACACTCTATCCAAATTGCACGTGATACATTTGATTCATGTTATACATGCTATGCTATTGTAAACTCTCATGACTATGTGTTCATTAACTTTGCAAGCCTCTCCTAACAATGGTAGCGCTATAGGTTGAGAAACGCCCCTCCCGTTATTCTCGCGGGTATTGTTAGGTTAATCTATGTTAAAACCTCCCGTTATACTTTTGGGATTGGCACTTTAATTGCGTTAAACTTTGGTTTGGACACATAGAGTAACATCGTTTCGAGTATATACTGTTAATGTGTAATCATGTTATTCACGTTGGATTTGAGCAACCTCAAACTTTTATTATACTATGTATCAAACTTGTATACTAGCCAACATACTGTGTTGATTTTATTTTAATACATATTGCAGGTTGATTTGTTCAAGATTCAAGAAACAAGCTAGGATGGCTTTAGATACCCATTTTAGCAATTAAATAATGTTTTGGATTTATGTTTACTATTTGAGACATTGTATTACTTTCTTGGTTTTAATGAAATGATTTAATTCATATTGTCACATTTAGTGTTATGTTGTTTTGAGCAATTTGTTCGTCTCATCCCGATGTTTCCGCCATCGGTTGGGGTGTAACAGATTGGTATCAGAGCCATAACTATAGTGAATTAGGTAGAATTACTATACTATTCCCTAGTCTATAGTAGGAGTACTCTGATATCAGATTGGTATCAGAGCCATAACTATAGGGAATTGGGAAGATTGCCATACTTTTCCCTAGTCTACAGTAGGAATACTTTAATACCAGATTGGTATTAGAGCAATAACTATAGGGAATTAGGAAGATTGCCATACTTTTCCCTAGTCTATAGTAGGAATACTCTGATACCAGATTGGTATCAGAGCCATAACTATAGGGAATTAGGAATGCCTTGCCTAGTCTATAGTTTAAGAGCTTATTCACTATGTGTTGCTTAAAACAACTTCCTTTCTATCTTCTTTGCTTCCCTCTACTTTCTTGGACTCTTAATATACATGCATTTCCTAAGGCTAACACAATACACACTTGGAGGCTTTGAAGACACTCTTATAACACAATCGAAATGACTCACCAAAAAAGGGGTGATTCCCACATTTGGTGATGACTTTCACTCAGCTATACTTTGAATTTTGCACGAAATCTACCCTCAAGTTAGGAGTGATATCCAAATCTTGAAGGAAATTTCCATATCATATTCTAGTGGACCCTTATCTTTTGATAAGTACCAACCACGTAAGGGTATGATGTTATCAAGTTAGAGGTGAAACTCGCATCTTGTTTAACTAGTCCCACTCTTCGATTTTCAATCTCGCCAAAGTTTCGATTTTCTCAATCGATTAAGGACGTGTAGTAACTGGAAGGACAAGTATCGTTAGTCGCTTCTCGATGAGAGTATTTGTCTATTAGGCCAAAGCACGTTCCCTTAATTTAAAAAGGACTTCGATTTACTTTGGAATAGTCTTATGTTACGTTCCGTGACAATCCATGTTTTAAATCACTTTTATGTTATCTCAATTTTCATGTGTTTTACATTTGTACGTTATATCATTTCAATTTAATACATGCATACTAATATGTTATACTGGATTCGTGATTATTGGGTTATTCTTATGTGATGAACTTGTCCTTTAACCCACGCCTTAACATGTATAGCACTATGCGTAGTGCTATAGGAGTAGCGCCCGCCCGTATTCTAGTGGTCATGTTAAGTTAACAACATTGTGACGATGTTGGGTAGTCAACATTGCGGTACACGATGGGTTGACCTGTTTATTCACATGCCAGTGATACGTTAATCTTGTTAACTAAGTATGTGATGTGGATTGTTCTAAATTTTTATGCTAATACTCATATTTCCAAAAAAAATGGAAGCCTATCGTAAAGATAGGAGGGATTTCCTTACCTTAACGATTAGCTCCGCTCCATTTACAACTTCACCAATGAGCTAGGGGTGATTTCCTTACCTCGGAGGTAGTTACAAACTCTTTTTCGTCTCAACGAAACTTTTTATTTGAACGTTACTTTCATTTCAAGCTTGGAGACACGATACACACTATATTCGCAATCAAAAACAAATAATAATAATAATAATCTCTTGGGAACAAATTAAATATTCGATGCTTTCATTATTCTGGTTACTCTATGTGAATTTCTTGAATGCTACGTGAAATTTATGATTATGCTATGTGAAACTAATTGAACATTTTATATGCTACGTGAAACTAATTGAACCTTTTATATATTATGTGAAACTATATGCTATGTGATACATTCATGAAAACAATTTCCTTAAGCAAAACATTATAATCAAGTCTCATCTATTCTCTCTTTAGATGCCATCTTTTCAAAAGTCTTCTTCTTAGATTTCGAGGACGAAATCTCCTAAAGTAGGGGAGACTGTAACATCCGCCAAAAACGAATATTCAAAATCCGACCCGTTTTGAAATCTGGATCCTAAAATTTTCAACTAACTTCACTAATGCATAATCTAATCATAGACTCAATTTAAATATATATAATATACTTTATTAGTAATACTTATGACTAACGTTATTTAAACATTTGTTTGGAAGAAAATTTAACAAACTTTAAAATATCAAAGTTGTGGATCATTTTGAAACTTTCATTAAACGGGAGGGAACTAAAAGCATTTTTTTCCCAACTATATTTCTTTTCCTTTATCAACTGTGCCCATTCAATTTATACACAAATAAGCAAAATTTTTGTTTTTAAAACAAGATTGCCGCCAAAACAGTAAGTTGACAAACATCGTTTCCTTTTTCTTTTTCTCGCTAATTTTCGGTGATGATAATATTCCGCGTTTCCGTTTTCTGTCAATCAAGGATCATTTCCATACCTTTTTCTTTGTCAATCAAGTTTATTTCCATAATTACGAGACCGAAGCGCGTTATAAATACGACATCCTCACATCTCGACACCCTCACAATCCCACATCATCTCGACACCTTTCACCACTCCTGACACCCTCACAAACACCTTTCGATCACCGTTGCACTTCGCCGGAGAACCAAGCATCACCGGAAGTACGAGGAGTTCGCCGGAGAAGACGAAGACGTCACCATAAACCCGCAAGCTTTTGTTTCGGTATCGATTCTTTTCTTTCTTCGATTCAATCTATTCTTGTATTACTTTTTATGTTAAACTGTTGAAAACATATTAACCAAAAACGAAATATAGTAACGGTGGGTTTTGTTCACATCATGCGATGCCGTTTCGCTTTGTTCGGAGTTCACGAAAGTCGTTGCCGGAACCGGAATCACGTCGACGATCATCACCTTATCACTGTTACCGGTATACTTTTCATACGTATTTTTCAGTCCATTCGGTTATATTAAACATGATCGTCACATGCCATTTTAAAACATCAAACATGCTTTATTATCAAGTTGCAACAGTGGGTTTTCTTTTATGTTCGGTTATTATGAAATGAGGAAGATGATGCTGTTAAAAACACGTTTTAATGAAATAGGAATAAAAAATAAAGCACATATGTTACATTGGTTTAATGTGTAAAAGTGACGAATGATCCAGGAGGTCGTGGGTTCGATACCCGGCGCTGAACTTTTCGCTGAAACTTTTTCCTTTCTTTTATAACACCTTAACTTGAATCAATGTAGTAACCGTTTAAGTTTTATAATAAATGGTTCAGTACACAAAAACATGTTGTGTTCAGTGGTGGCTATTTAATGATTTTTTAGACGAAGTTTCATTTATAAAACTCAACTGATTAATGTTTTGTAATATAACTTAAGATATAGATTTATTCTCAGTCCTTTTATCCCTTTACAATTTAATCTTTAATTTTTTTTCATAACCTATATAGCTAACCGTTTTTATTTCTAATTCGTTAATAATAAAATCAATTAAATTCCCAATCATAAACATAGGGATTATATTTAAATGTTAATAAGTTCCTTACATGTTATTTTAATTATCTAGGATAACCGTTTTGTTTATTCGGTTTCTCCAATCTTTACTCGTACATTTCTTACAAGAAACGCAACGCAATCTAAGGTGAGTATACATGACCCATTTTCCATTTTAACACTTTTGGGTGCAATATGTATTCTATATCAATCACATTATTCACTTCAAACAGCTTTATGCACACTCTATCCAAATTGCACGTGATACATTTGATTCATGTTATACATGCTATGCTATTGTAAACTCTCATGACTATGTGTTCATTAACTTTGCAAGCCTCCCCTAACAATGGTAGCGCTATAGGTTGAGAAACGCCCCTCCCGTTATTCTCGCGGGTATTGTTAGGTTAATCTATATTAAAACCTCTTGTTATACTTTTGGGATTGGCACTTTAATTGCGTTAAACTTTGGTTTGGACACATAGAGTAACATCGTTTCGAGTATATACTGTTAATGTGTAATCATGTTATTCACGTTGGATATGAGCAACCTCAAACTTTTATTATACTATGTATCAAACTTATATACTCGCCAACATACTTTGTTGATTTTATTTTAATACATATTGCAGGTTGATTTGTTCAAGATTCAAGAAACAAGCTAGGATGGCTTTAGATACCCATTTTAGCAATTAAATAATGTTTTGGATTTATGTTTTCTATTTGAGAGATTGTATTACTTTCTTAGTTTTAATGAAATGATTTAATTCATATTGTCACATTTAGTGTTATGTTGTTTTGAGCAATTTGTTCGTCTCATCCCGATGTTTCTGCCATCGGTTGGGGTGTGACACTTTCGGGACATCGTCACACATTGGAGAATGGCTCTTGTTAGTAAAAAAAGACCATGGACAAGTATTTGTAAGAGAATAATCAAAAGAATGTGAAAGAAAATCAACAGAAAGCTTACGGCTCCCGTAGGTCATATTAACTGTACCATTCCTGCAACTGATTTGAGCATCTGCAGTGGCCAAGAACGGTCTACCAAGTATCACTCTCGGTTGTTCCTTCTCTATATACGGCTCAACATCCAACACAACAAAATCTTCTGGGTAATAAAAATCACCCACCTTGACAGTCAATCCCTTCAAAATCCCTCGGGGCCTCTTTTGTGAGTATTCAGCTAACACCATAGAAGCATTAACCTGTTGCAATTGACCCAATTCATACCTGTCATAAACATACCCTGGAAGAACACTCACTCTAGCTCCATAATCCAATAAAGCTTTATCCGTCTTGAAATCCCCAAGTTGGATTGGGATAAGCGATTCTCCTAACTCTCTATCTTTCTCCAATCTAACATCCTCAACCATACTAACTGTAGCACTGGAAATATTCTCTTTGAACCCTGAAGCAACATCATCAACCATTACTATTACCGGAGTTACGTCCTCAACTGGCATTTATTCTAGTGTCTCCAACCTCTCAGATTTTCTTTCTAAAAATTCATTAAACTGGTCAGTTAGCTGTCCAATTTGCTGGGCAAGTGATTCATTGATCTTCTGTTGCTCATCGAAAGACTGGTAGATTTCCTTTAAACGCTTGACGACGGTGTTGATTACTTCTAATATCTTATCTACCTCAATTGGGGAGTTTTTAGCGAAACCTACTTGATCACGTTCTTGAAAATAATCATTGTCCTCGTAACCATACTCTTCCAAGAAATCTGAATTTGGGTTACGATTGTGCCTGTCCCTGCCTTTATCAGATTGATTGTATTTTTGATATCCTCTAGAGCCATAATCCGTTTGGTAGTACCCTTGTTCAGAATGTGGACAATCTTGAGCCCAATGATAATAGCTCCCGCAACATGAGCATGGGTCATAATCATATTTCGATGCCATTATTTCTGCACAAATAACAAACTAACAGTAGTACTGAAAAAACAAAAAAAATAATAATAAAATAAAATAAAATAAAAACTAACTAGAAAGAAAAAACAAATATTTTTGGATTTTTTTTATTTTTATTTTTTATTCAAAATGAGAACAAACAAACAAAAGTAAACTAGCACTAATCGCACTAGCTCCCCGGCAACGGCGCCAAAATTTGATCGGAATGTCGCGCTCCGGTCAAAGATAAGATTTATAAGCCCTAATTACCCTTAACGATAGCTAGTGGTAGTAAGGGATCGAACCACGAAGAGTATGTGGTTTGTGAATGGACTTGAGTGAATTTAAACAAATGTCACTTTTATGAAGCTTGTTAAATTGTTTTTATGGTTTTTGTTTATTAAAGAGATGTTGAATAAAATTACTAAGGTGAGGATTGATTAACTAACTAAAGATTAACGATTGTAAGAAAACTTGATTAATTAGACAATATGGAATAAAAAGGTTCACACCCGGTTTCAACTAATGCAAGACCTAGGGTTACTATGTGTTTTAATTTGATTTACTCGAATTAATTCATTAACGGGTCAATAATCACAAAGCTTAGGTGCCAATCACTATCAACGTCATAGACAACAGACCATGATGCACTTCGTTACCTTGGACTAACAAATCCTATCAAAAGACAAGGTATAAATACGTGTATTCGTTTCACAAAGCCAAATTTAATCATTCACTCGACAATTCGTAAATTCAATACAAACGTAGGACAATTGTCTAAAGATGCAAATGTAATTCAAGTTGTCACAAATCAAACATCAAAACATAATAAACCCTAAATCTTACAATAGTCTACACTGGGGTGAAACCTCCAAGGAATTAGCACGCATGATCGAAAGGACTTGATCAACAGAGGATTGAGACTTGAAATGGATCATCTTGAGCTTATGGAATGATGGAAGGATGATGGTTAGGGTTTTGGTAAGTGATGGTGATAAGAGGATGGTGGAATGGATAATTAGGGTTGTGGATTTGTGATGAAGGTGAACTTGATTTATGATTCGGGTTGATAACGATGATGATTGGTGAGGGAGATCAATTGGAAGTGAAGTGGTGGTGTGAATAGGCTCCAAGAATCAATTCAAAATTCAATATGAAGTGTAACTGCCGAATTGAATGCCCTAAAACCTTTTTGATTCGTTCCAATAACATAAAACTCAAAGTTTCGCGATCTCCATTTGCCAGTGGCGTCGGCGATGGGCATGTGTGGCGTCGGCGACGGGCTTTAGAAACCATAAAAGCCGGCGACGGCTTAAGTTACTGCCTACGATCAAATTCAGGCGACGGCACAAATCACGCAGCGTCGCTGACGGCCCTTTTGGGCGTCGCCGACGGGTCCTCTAAATATAATATTCTGTTTTCTTTGATTCTTGATCCGGTTGACCCGTTTCGTGTCCCGGTGGTCCGTTTTTCATCCCGTTAGTCCGTAAAGCTCCCAAAAAGCACCTTTAACTTCATTAAACCTGCAAAACACATTTTTAATTAAAAGTAAGCTATTCGGAATTAAAACTTATGTAAAAACATCAAGTTACATGATTACGAACACCGTTTTTTGACCACATATCAGGAGGGCTGCTCGCAACCGGCTTCCAACGACATCGGAGCTGCTTAAACGTGGAGTAAATTTGTAAAACGCCTCTTGTGTTCTTTGTCAATCGGACCCAGAAACAGCCATTCATTTATTCACTGGGTGTTTGTTCTCGAATGAGGTTTGGAGTAGAGTTGGTGCTTGGTGCCGATTGAGTCCAATTTTTGCTTTCGATGTGACGGACCTTTTGCAAGTGGCGGAAACTCAAACAAATTCGAAGGAGGCGAAATACATTCTAAGAAGTATTGTTTTTACTACAATGTGGGCGTTGTGGAATGAACATAATGTTCGTATTTTTAAAGACAAATCTCAAAGATCGATTGAGGTTATGGAGAACATAAAATCGTCGTCGTATTTTTGGATTCGGAATAGATCTAGGTGGAAAGATATAGATTGGAATAATTTGTGTAAATATCTTTTGGATTTGATGTAATGTCGTTTGCTTGCCCGGGGTCCTTGTTTTAAGGACCGCTTGTGGTGTTTTTTTGAATAAAGTTTACCTTTAAAAAAAGAGTAAATTACAAAAATCGTCCTTTATATATGTCACTTATTGCAAACTGTGTCCTTTGTCTTCAATAATTACAGAAAATCTACTCGATGTTTGTAAAGCCTTGCAAGTTATGTCCTTTAACCCTAACTCAGTTAATTTTTGTGGTTAAATCTGACCATATTGACCCCACATGAGGGTATTTTTGTGGTTAAATCTGACCAAATGGACCTCACATGAGAGTAAAATGACCAAAATACCCTCATGTGGGGTGCATTTGGTCATATTTAACTACAAAAAATTATCTGAGTTAGGGCTAAAGGACATAACTTGCAAGGGTTTGCAAACATCGAGTACGTTTTCTGTAATTATTGAAGACAAAAAACACAGTTTGCAATAAGTAACGTACATAAAGGACAATTTTTGTAATTTACTCTTAAAAAAAAGATAGTTTTAGAGTCTAACTTTAAAATGTTGAATGTTTGAGATTTTTATTGTTATTTGTAATATTTTTGGAGCCTGCTACTGACTTTTGTTAAAAAATCGTTAGAATTACGTAAAATGACTATTTTAACTTAAAAACTTAAAAATATTGGATAAAAACTTTATTTCATTTAAAGGATTAAATCCTTTACCTTTCAACAACACATTCAAGGAAAATCGAAATTTTCGGGATTTTTATCTAAAGTCAATTAAAAACTGAAAACTTAGATTATGAAATTGCGAAACACAATTTTAAAATTGGATCAATGTGTCCAATTGAATGAGTATGAAAAAAGAATCCATGGATGAAGATATACAAGTAGATTTTTAATCGTAACCGAAACTTCAATTTTTGTTTTGATTTGTAGCGAATAAATTGAAGCAAAATATCTATTAAATAATGTCTTTAGTTTACTAGAGACATCGACATATTAATTTAGCTCGGTGAAAATAAAATCATTTTCCTTAGGACCCTCTTAAATAGAAATAGAGAAAGAAGTAATTAAAAAAATTGTTAGAAATGTATTAAAACCCAACCTTACCACCCTTTCAACGCCTTTCTTCATCATGTTTTCCATATCACAAATAGTCAAATACTTACCCCATTGTGATATTTGTTTGTCCTAAAACATGAAATTAACATGTTATTTTTTTTGAACGGCTAATTTTTCTCCTTAAATACTTACACCTCCCAATGATTGAACCTTGGTCTTCCCACAATAGATAATTCCTCTTGACCACTAAACTATAACCTAAGTGACAATTAACATGTTATTTACCAACCCCACTTTGTGAACAAATTTTATCACTTTCTTGACGATTAAACACCTCGTAGGCGAGTTCCCTCATTTTTCGGGCATAAACAAAATGCATAATTACCACGATCAACCCCCAAACTCAAGTCGAGGAGCACCCCTACTCTTCTCCACTTAAGCTGTAATACCAACTAAATGTTAGGCCAGCTTGACATGAATTTCTTATTCGTAGCAGCTCAATGATGAATGATAGACATAGAAGAAAGGGTGATTTTGATGGTTATGAGGATAGATCTTGAGAGTTGTTGACTTACGAGTTTAACAAAACATAGAAACTATTTTTGTAATTATCTTTAAGGGTGGTGGGTGTGGTTTAAAACTCCTAAAGGCTTTATTATGCCTAGTAAGCGCCACCTCATTTGAGGGGGCTTTAAATTCCCTTAACATCCTTGCAATTGTTGAAAACCCTATCATGATTGCCTAATTATTTGTTTTATTTTTATTTTTTATTTTATTTAATTTATATACCATTTTTATTTAAAACAAATTTTTAAACATAATTCCAATAAAATAAATAAAAGATAACAAACTACTTAAAAATAAAAAAACTACAAAGTTACCTAAAAAAACAACCAACTTAAAAATAAAAACCTACATATATTTTGCTCGGATTTTTGCTTTAAAGCCCCACCTTTTGAGAAAGTGGGTTGGGTTTCAAGTATGTTTTGGGTTTGGGGTATGTTTTGGGTTTGCGGAGAAAAATGGTGGTGCGGAATAGCATCAAAAAAACCGGGAAGCGGCGGTGACGTTGTCGGATGAGGGGAGGGTGGAGTGGTAGGTGGCATCGGATAATATCCAATCTCACACGTTCGCAGGTCTCTTCGGTATCGTTCTTCTTGCTCGTTGTTTGCTAAATTACCCCAAAACGGATTGTTGGGGCCAACGTGTTTTTATTGTTGGGAAACATTGTATGAGTATGATAGAATGTATAAAATTTATGGATAATAGATGGTAGAAATGGTATGGTTTGAGTAAAAATGGTAGGATATATATAGTGTGAAAATTTAAAAATAAAAGTTATTTTTTTATAAAATTACCGTTGCCAAACAGTGTTGTATATGGCGACCACCAAAATAGAGACGTTAACGCTTGTTACTAGGCTAGCGATTGATCTATTACGCCCCCCTTTGGCGGACGGGAAATGGAGGAGAGGCGCCATCAAAGGTGACATGGCCAAAGGCAATATACCAATCCTGGTCATAAGCATTATAGTATGGGGTTGGGATATATTTGACCTTACATGTAAAAACTTTAAATACATATGAAATACCTCAATTTACGTTCACGAATTCCTCAATTATACAGTAAAAAACTAAACGAACATTGAACCAAAATTTATTACACTATTTTATTAAGTTTCTGTTTTTTTTATAAACTGAATATAGTAATAGATAATTATTATACATAACACAATTTCCTTCTACCAGGTCACTTACAGAGAATCTTATATTAATCCGCTAGTGGCTTTTCTCCTTCTCATTCTCTCTCCTCCTCCTCATCCTCATTCATCTGAATCAGGCGCATGAACCGAGTTAGGAAACAAATTGTTTTGGTAGTGGAAAGTAGGCTCGCGATACGCAAAACGGTCGACCATTTGGTCGTCCATCGGGTCGGTGATAAACTAAAATGACGGGTTGCGACTTGGGTTGGGAGAAGTGTTGTGGATAAATGGAATCTAGATGCGGTTGGGTGGGAAACAGTTGGGCGGGTATAGGTATTGATTCATCTTGTAAACGAAACTTATCGGGTTCACCTAGATTAGCACGAACCTTCGGCCTAACTTTTTTCTTCGTAGTGGGCGTTTTTTTGCTTAAGCCTTCCATGTTTTTTTGATTGAAAAGTGGGTGTTGTAGTGTGTTTTTTCTATAGATATGAAATGTGTATAAAAATGGTAGACATTGGATGCATTTATAGGGTAAAAAATTTAGTTTTTTTCTATGTATTTTTGGTCTCCTCCAACGGTAATATAGCCATTGTCAACGGCTATATTCTTCAACAAACCCAGCCATCACGTCGCGATAAACATCACACTTTCACCACCATCACGCGTCATACACCCACTTGCGGCTGCGTATCACGCTATCACACCCGTGATGGTGGTGTATCATGGCACCACCCGACCCCCCTAAATAAATCCTAATATCATCATATAAAGTATAGCATATTTGGGCCTGTTTTTTTACCTCTAGACTTCTGGTGGACAGCTTCATAGTTTCGGCCCACAAACTATACTACCGGTAGTCTGGACTCTGGTACCATTATGAGGATTATCATTATGGAATCTTTATACACGTCATTAAAATAATTGAAGAATTAGGATTAACATTTAAATATTTATAATAATTACGATAATCAAAAGTTGCGACAATTTTAGTTGACAAAATTACAAAAATAAAGTTTTAAATGGGTCAATGATAGTGATTTTGTGTTTAAAAACTTGACTTATACAAAATATCAACACTTTAAAGTTTAAATTATTTTAAATGCTCTTGGAAATATGTTTTATATGTGTAGACATTTTTATATATCGTAAAGCAACTTTAAATTAATTTTTTGTAAACAATTTGCATGAATTAGCGAACATGTTCACCTGAATGAATGGTATTTCCTAAACACATAAATGACGAAAATATAATCGCTTCGCTAAAACTCTCATTTTTAACTATTGAATCCTAATTATTGACCCATTTTTTTCATATAATTTTCTTGTGTCAGTTTATTTGTTAAAAAAGTATATTATTCTCATGTCAGTTTTATTTGTTAAAAAATATATTATTTTGTCACACCGTGATTTCCCATTAGGCCCGAATTTGGGGTTTATGCGTGACTATTGATATCAGTAATCACAATACACAGCGAAAGATGAGAATTTAAAACAATTATTACAAATTACAAGTCCAAAGTTCAAAAATTAATGTACAGACTTATTGTACTTAAAAAGATCCACAGGCAAACTGAATATAATAAGGTATGATTTGAGACTAATATGTCTTTCGTGGAGTTGCAAATTTCAAATCGCCTAGACCGAGCCGCTCCAGCCTATTTCGTATTTGCTATATAACTTGTGCTTAGTCTTTCGAAAATACGTTAGTTTTCACTGGTAAATACAATTAACATACTCTTTTGAAAGTCCTTCCAAAAGGTTTTGATACTATTTGATATATCATTTTTAAAATAACTTGGAGTAAGATAATGTTTCTTGTTACCAGTTTTACATGCTTGTCAATACATATGAGGACTGGAACTAAACTCCGATACATGATTAACCAATACACCACATTTTCAAATCATATAAAATAGCATTAGCGTCTATCAGGTGTATGCATACACCGCCCGCTTAGGTTGTGGCCACTTACAATTAAAAGAGCCGATGATATCTAGGACACGGTCGTATTAACCCCCAATGTTTAAGTTATCAAGCAAAACGGATTAAAACGGGTTATTTAAATTTTGGACACCATTCGTCATTGATTCAATACCCGACCAAGCGGCTAAAGCCGTATCCCAAGCCCTTATAAAGGAAAATAGGCTAAGAGTATTTAGCTGTGCTAGTCTTTACAAATCAAACGCGCTAAACACAGCCGTTAATCAAAATAACTAAAACAAGCGCAATTTACTGAAGGCTCCTAGTCTGGAATGAACGGAACTATGATCTGTTAGAATGTTAACGGGTCTTATACAAGTCATTTAACTTTGATTGGTTAACTTTAATAAATACGTACGGTTCGATATATTAAGCGGAGACCGAATAAAATGTGTTTATACCCTTCCAAGTGTAAAGACTCGTATGATATGAGTCAAATAACCAAACATTCTTATTAGAATTGATTTGAAAAAATTTAACCCGATTCGACTAGTTTATATAATTTATGCTTATTAAACTAGTCGTACGCGCATATGCGGTATCGGGTGGTCAAATGGGTCTATGACAAGTCCATAATGCCAAAATATATTTTATATTAACATAACATTAGTCTCATAATCCAGTTACATGTTCATATGGTTTTAAAACCATTATTTGTGCCGTAAGGGCATTTTGGGCATTTATTTGGCATATTATGTGGACTTTGCAATAAACCCGACAAACGATATGATAAGAAGGTATAATCTCTAAGGGTTATTCCCTACAATAATATGATCACATTACAACCCTTAATCAGTATCTAAAATTGCTCAAACGGGCCAGAATCGCAAGTCAAAGCAGAAGTCAAACTATTTGATTTTCGGTTGCGAACCGAGCTCTAAACAGGAAATGATGAGTTGGACATGATCAAACATGCCTTAATATGTTATATAAACTGTTATATTGTCAAAAATTAAGGTTTTGATACATAGAAGTTCATTTAACGTAATTTACGAAAATCTGCGTTTTGACTTTTATTTAATGTGATCTTTAGAGGGTGCCATCACCACCTTCATTATTATGATCACGTAGTCAAGTTCGATTCGAACTTTGGTTTGATCGAAATGATCATAACTGAAAGTCAATGCAAAAGTCAATTTGCTTGACTTTCGGCTAATAACTTGCCTACGAATGAAAAAGGACTGAAGGAGAACACTTACAAGTGTTCAAGCTGAAGATTTGACTTCAAGTAGAAGGCCTCTATGAAGAGAAGCAACTCCAAAGAGAAGTGAGAGTGAGATTTTGAGAGGTGCAAGTTGAAATGGTGCAAAATCACTTTTATTTATAGTTGATCAAAACACAAAAGATGATGCCAAGTGTTTACAAGGCTTCTCTGATGTTGATTAGTGTCTACTGAGGTGGAAGAAGCTGGAGAAGTGTGGCAATTCGCGAGCACGGTGTCACAAGTTACAGCTGCCAGCTGCAGGATTCTGCCACCGACATCCCTTACGGACCGTAAGGGTCTGATACGGTCCGTAAGGGACCGTAAGGCTATAGCTTGCGGTCCGTAAGGGATCGTCTGAGGCCAAAACTTTGGCATTTATTCATATTTTATCCCTCCACTTGATTCATCTTCCATTTTGTACAATATGGTTCATCTCGTCCAACATATCAGGACTATTTAAGAGTTATTGGACACGTGTTACCATATCATTCGACATAAATTTCTGAGGAGTCACATATTTAGATATTATTGACCGATTTTTTTTTTATTTTTTTTTCTTTTAGGGCATGTTTGGCTAAGCTTATTAGAGTTAAAAAGGACTTTTGGAAAAAAGACTTTTGGGAAAAGGACTTTTTGAAAAAGAGTTTTTAAAAAAAATGTTTGGATTAGCTTATGGGGTGGGAAAAACCAATAAGTCAATAAGTTGTTTTTTAAAAAGTGTTTGGCTTAGCTTATTGATGTAAAATGACTAAAATGGACATTCTTTCATAAGTCAATAAGTTGTTATAAAGGGGTAATTTAGTAATTTGATTATTGAAAAGCCATAAGCTGATCAAGAAGTCACAATTTCTTAAATTTTTAAAAACTCCTTTTCCTTCTTTGCAAGAAGTCATTTCAAAAAGGACTTTTATGTTATCCAAATACAAATAAATCTTATTGGCTTTTTGATTAAGTCAATAAACCAATAAATTAGTTTGAAAAGCTTAGCCAAACATGCCTGAATAAATGCGGCTGGAGTGAAATAATGAGAACAATACGCTTATCTATACTATATTATAATGCATGAGGCAAGGATACCCAAAAAATAAGAACTTTTTCACCCCTTTATTTATAGATAGGTCCCTAAAATGAGGGTAGTTTGGTCTTTTGAACACTATTTATTTTTTAGCCCCTAAACTTATTACACTTAAATCCCTAAGGTTTTAACAAAATTATAGATAATTAGTTAGAATTCACCCATCCATAACAAACTTATAATTTTTTTACTTATTCATGACATATCTTATAAACTATAATGTTTAAAAAAAATCCAAAGACACCATGATGACCTACTTATTTTTGTCGACGTTTCGATAGTTGTCCTGTTCAGTATTGACGTATTGAGTAAAAGGTACAATTAGACGATGCCTTAGTGTACAAGTGATTAAAACCCACCGTATTTTTTCATTATCACATAATGTTTAACTTTAATAGCTAAACCGAATTGAATTATTCATCTATTACTGTTATCTATCATATATTATTTATGTATACTACATCATAATGTTAATGTATATTAAATGGATATAAATATGACTATTATATGGATACAAATATAATTTCACCAGATTAGTTAAATGCAAGTTTTAAACACCAAGTTACAAGCCTTTGAAGCATACATGAATTTTTGGGCGGCCAAATCTGTTCCACTTCTCTAGCATCCAAATTTTGAACTCCCACGAACCCGCTCCCCATCTCAAACCCTCATTCTGTTCCACTTATCATGCGTTCTTCGTTTCATTTGTAGAGAGAGAACGAGATACTAGAGAGGATGAAAACCAGAGGGTTCCAGCCACCGGCGGTGGCGATGGTGGAAGGGCATTTAGAGTGACGGGACATTGATAAGTCGGTAACAATCATAAACCCTGACGGCGGTGCTAGGGTTTTGCGATGATCACATACTTCCGGCGAATACAATGGTGAGGACAGAGAGCCGATGACCTCTTAGAACCTTCGACGGGTACGGGTTATTCTCCCAGCGACTACACCCACGTGCAGAGGTGGCCATGTTTGGTGGTGACGGCTGCTAGGGCTCCGTCGTTCTAGCTTTTGTTCGAATCAATGTTTAGGGATTGCGGAGGTAACTTTCAAAATTGTCTAAATGTTACTAAAGAGTGGCCTCAAATCACAGCTTCGTCGTTTGTCTGATTTAAGGGCCTTAGTTTTAATTGTGAATTGTGTTAAATTAGTTCATGGAAACTAATGTTATGGTTGCTGAATTTGATTATTGTTGTTATGTTGTGGAAGTGGTTAGGGAGTTTTGAAGTGGGAAAAGGCGGGGACTTTGTCTTTGAGTGAAGAGTTTGAGGTTAGCAGATAAGTAAAAGAATCACTGAATGTAGACCAGTTGTCTATGGAAGCATTGGTTGAATGGCAGTCTTATTGAGAAGATGAAGAATGGGACCACTTCCACATAACCGTAGTACTGGGATACTTATGTCTACAGGTATGCAATTTTTAGTTCTTTTTTTTTCAACTTACATCTATAAAGTTAAGAATATTTTGGATGTGATATTCTGATACTACTGCACACAAACTTGTTATTATTCGAGTTGTGTGTAGAAGGAAATCGGTTGTCGTGAAAGCTTCTACTGATGATAGCAACAATTTGAGTTAAGGGAACAAACAAGTTCAGAGACCAGGCCTTGGTGAAATCTAACAACTACTTTTAGATGATGAATCATGTGCTTTTTAGGTATTTTCATGTCTAATACCCCTAATAATGTTATTTTTGTAAAATGCGCCAAGCTTACAAAAAACCCTTGGCTTTTAAGTGCCTTGTGCCTAAGCTTCGGGCGAGTCATATGAGTCTTAAGTGTGCCTTGCGCCTTTGACAAAATGGTTACCAAGTACTCAGATGGTTCATTCCATTTAGCACTCGCACTTGGTGACTTCCAAATATCTTCTTTTAAAGAATTTGACATCATAAACACTAAAAATATCATAACTTGTGCAGATATCTTGCTCCGAGACGCTTTGTTTAAACCGACTTTATGTAGAAGGTGGTTTGACATTGTTTATGACACCAACATTTGTTGCGTAAACTTGATTCGTTTTTCTTTATTATTTGAATCTTTTATGATTGTTATTTTATTACAAAAAAATAAATCAGTTGTTATAGGTCTGTGTGTGATTTTCCTGCATTGTGTTTGGGATTGGAAGACATGGGGATCAGCTCCGATTGTAATCCTGAAAACCGGGCGGGACCTAGAGAGTAGGGGTGTAAACAGGCCCAGAGGCTCGAGAGCTACTCGTTATTGGCTCGGTTAAAAGCTCGAACGGGCCGAGCTTTAACGAGCCCGAGCCTGAATTAGAACTCGTTTAGTTATCGACCCCAAGCTCGAGCTTGGAACACAAAGCTCGTTTAGGCTCGCGAGCCTAAACAAGCCCAAACAAAAATTTATTTATTTTTTATATAATATATTAATAATGATGATAACATTTGCGAGCTGAGCTCGAGCTGACCTTTGGCTCGTTCAAATGATGTTGAAGCGAGCTCAAGCTGAGCTTATAGCTCGTTTGAGGTTGTTCTACAAATAGCTTGTGCCGAGCTCGAGCTCAAATAAGCAGGCTCGAACCGATCCGAGCTTGAGCTTCATAAAAATATGACGAGCAGAGCTCGAGCCCGGTCGAGCTTGGGCTCGACCCAGCTCATTTACACCGCTACTAGAGAGGTAGACAATTCTTTCTAACATTAATGTAATATTAATAGTGTTTTTGTATTTATAGTTAATACATTAATTATTACTGATGCAACATTTCATTTGGGCATTGGAGCCGGCAGTGGACTATATTCCTGATAACATGTACAAGCTTGGATACATGGATGCAGCCGTCTGGTTCATCTAGAACCGGAGGCGCAAAGGTAAACTATTACTTCAGTTAATAATTTTATTTTCGTTTCATGTTTATTTTGGCCAATATATGGTAATATAGTCCCCTGCTTTTTTAATTTTTACTGAATTGTAGGTTATGGTTAACTGATTAGAAAAAATAAAACTCAGTTTTGATTAAAAGGGATTCTTTTTGAAGAATCAGTTTCTATATTGTTTTACTCAGTTGCTTAGTATGCAGGTTTTTACTGTCTGAAAGGTGTCATCGTATGGTATGAGTGATGCAATTGGACCAGTTTATTTGAAAGAGCGACCTGGTTCGGAGATGCCAACGCGTATTGATGTCGAAGTATGTTTCTATTTTCTACCCTTTTTTAAAGCTTCTTATTTACATAGAGTGAAGATGTGAAGTTACTAAGCTATATCGTTTTTTCTTTGTGTGCATGTTTCAGGTGGTTAAACCTCTTAAAGATGCTTACGCCCGTATGAAATTTGTGCTAAAGAAGGTATTTGAAATATAAATGACATTAAATACCATGGCTCGACTTTGTTACATGTGATATAATATGATATTTATCCAATAAAAGATTAAAATATTGAATATACCATTTTTATGACATATGTACCCTTCTCTTATAATCTTTATTGAAAAGAAAGAGAAGTGTATAATGATCTTATCATAAAGTGTATTTAATGAAATGAGTAAATATATGAAATTTTACGTATTTTGAATGATACCTCATATTAATTTTTAGTCGACCAGATATGATATTACTTAAGCTTTTAGTATGAAATTACTCCATTATGTAAATCGTTTTTTCCTTATATTTCTGTAGCATGAGAAATCAATATCTGATAAATAAGTGTTATAAGAGCAAGAGAAAGGAAGGAGGATATGTCAGATATTGACCTATCTGGTCTATATTATATATAACAATAACATGATAAAACGTATGTAACTAATATACTTAACATTTTTTTCAGCTCTCAAACCTTCTCTATGTTCTTTTATCGAATACATTTTTTTTTTCACTTATTATTATTATTCCCAAACCTGTTCCAAAAGGTGTAACAATCAAATTTGAAGAGAAAAAAGAAACTCCGGAGGACCCTGAACTTGATGATGACAAATGGTGATGTGACAATATAGATGACATCCTTGAGATGTTTAAGCCGTAAGGTTACTAAATTGATTTCATCAAGATGCAAAAAACTTCATACTTGAGATTTTAGTTTTCAACTTTTATGTTTAAGACTTATCTTTCTTTTTTCATGTGCTACTTTATTTAACTTTTATATTTATGACTTATTTTTCCTTATTCATGTGTTACTTTATTGCATCAATGGTTTCTTGAGTTACTTGATAATTTAAATGCTAGATTTAATAATTACTAGACATGTGTAACACTTATGACACACATCCACCACAATAATGCTAACATAAATACTATATAAATAAGAAAACTACTAGAAACGAGTGCCGCAATGCAAATTGACATCCCGCCGCATCGCGCGGGCACCCTACTAGTAGTTTAAAAAAATGAGAAAAGGTGTTTTGGCGTGGATAAATTATTTTGTAGTTGAAAAAGTTAGTATGATTAGAATATTCTATGTGATGATGGTGGCCAAATAAGCCTTTATCCAGACAATAATTTAAATACATTTTTCTTTATTTTTCTTTAGTAGAATCTTTTTTTCCTTTTACAGGCTTTCAAGAATTTGATTAGACCGTAAAAGTCACTTGTTTTTATGTCTTAAAATGGTTAAAAAAATTATAATTAAAACTAATTTTTAAAATACAAATTTGAGTGAATTTCAAGGATTGTCCTTTATCCTTATATCCATTTTCAGGCGCTGTCCATTATGTTTAAAATTTACGAGTTTTGTACTTTATGTTTTCAAATCATACACGTTTTGTCCTTTAGGTCCAACCCAGTTACTTTTTTCAGTTAAATCTGATCACTCAAGGGCAATTTGATCTTTTTACCAAAGCATATGAGGATATAATTGTCTTTTTACCCTATTTTTATTTTTAAAAGAAAACATCTTAAAAATACAAAATGTTATATATACAAAATACTATATAAATCTCTCCACTCAATATCTCTCTCCAGACTTCAACTGCCCTCCATCATTTTTTTCTTACTTCACAAACCCTAATAGTACCAATTAAATCAACTCATAATATCCAAATCAAATAGGGATAGAATTAGATTTGAGAACTAACTTATTCTCAAACCAAATCGACGATCTGAAACCCTTCCAGTTCGCCGGAGGTGGGGGTTTGGTTGGAGAGAGTTTCAGAGACGATTTTTGTTTGATTGAAACCCTTCCAGTTCGTCAGAGGTGGGGGTGGCCATTGATTGTAGCATAATCAGTGACTTCTTCCCCCATTTTAATGGCTTTTATAACCCCATTCATTACTTCCTGACAAAGAAAGGGGTGGTTTTGTGTTTTAGTATTAAAAACTGTGTGCTCTAGTATTAAAATTTGATTTTTTTAATTCTTTTCAATCATAATAAATCAAAGTTTGGTGAAGAAAACGTGATACATATCATCCGTTCTTTAATCGACAAGCAGTGATTCACAATCGGTTCATCAGTCACTCGCCTCCTGTTTTCTTTACAAAGAAGACCACCATAAAAAAGGATCACCTAACTTCTCAACTGATTTGAAAAAGATTGGATTGTAGATAATCAAAACAATATCAATCGGTTGCCGTCAGTTGTGCATCTCAATGCCATTAGGGTTTTTGATAGAGCAATTGGAATTAGGAAGTGAATAATGACGGAATGGAAACGAAAACATTGGATGGGAGTTAAATTAAAATGTATAAATGACAGCCATGGTGTCTATAGTTATTTTTATTTATAAAGATAAGGATTTTAAAATAAGTGGGTTGAAAGACTAAAATACCCTTGTGTTACTTGATTTAACTGAAAAAAGTAGCTGGGTTAGGTCTAAAGGACAAAACGTGTATGATTTGAAAACATAAAGTACAAAACTCGTCAATTTTAAACATAAAGGACAGCGCCTGAAAATGGGTATAAAGATAAAGGACAATTCTTGAAATTCACTCTACAAATTTTAAAATAAGAAATACAAGATAGAGATATTTGGTTTAGATTAGGGCTGGCAATTTACACGAATACACGACATGAACCTACACGAAGTTAACAGGTATCGTGTACCAAACAGGTAGACACGAGATTACCTGGTAATTTTCGTGTATAAACAAGTTAAATACTTGTTTAGCTGTTAATACCCGTTAGTACACGATAAGAAACTAAATTAAATAAAACTCATCAGCCATGTGCGTGTGGGTTCCTTAATTCCTTTCTATTCTCATTCCTCATTCAATTAAAAAAAAATAAAACCCTAAACTTCCTCTGTAACTCTCAGATAGCATGTCGTGTTCGTGTTAACAGGTATTAACAGGTAATTTTCGTGTATAACAGTCGAACAGTCGTGTTAACAGGTATTAACAGGTAATTTTCGTGTATCGTGTTGTGTTCGTGTTTGTGTTTGAAAAAAAGGACATAATAAGTTATCGTGTCGTGTTCGTGTATAGGATTTCATGTATCATGTCCTATCGTGTCGTGTCTTATCGTGTACGGATATACACGATATGCCAGCCCTAGTTTAGATGCGGATTCACTTGGATATCAATATAGCATTGTCGTTTATTTATATGCCAATGGAAAAGATGAGACTGAAAAAAGTTGTCGTATTAACTTACATAAGATTACAGGAAGATTACTACACAATTTAAGGAAAATATATGATGTGTGATTTTTTTAACATTATTGACGTGGATGTTAATATAGACATGTGACTTGAAACATCATCGATAATACCATTTTTCTAGTTATGGACTTTTGGTTAAAAAAAATTTGAACGTCGGAAAATTCTATAATCACGCTCCCAATCTAAATTCTGAAACTTTAATCCACAAAAAAGAGTTTGATTTTATGTTCGACGCTACCGGCATAAATAGCCATTGAATTCATTTTTATTCCTAGCTTTCCAAATTTGTCACATAGGAGGATCACCCCAACCATCTTTTTTTCATTCCTTGAACCGACTAGAGAGTTTGCTGTTTCGAGAATGTCTTAACACAAATCAAAAGGAAGAGAATATGATATGTTCAGTTATAAATAGCCAAAGAACACATTAAATATATAAAAAAAATCAAGAAATTGGGTGCTAGAAAAGAAGATAGAACCCCATGATTCATCTCACATGGGGGTGGTGGGCGAGGGCCAAGGGCAAACCCTTGCCACGTAGGCACCATGTAGACATTCGACGGTTTGCTCTTCACATCACAAATGGAAGGGGTGGGTGAAAGACAAGGAGAGAAAAATAGGTAGAGTAACATTATTACTTAATGTACACTCAATAATAATACATTTTGAGTATGTAGTTAAAAAATATGTCAATACAACTCGTTGTAGGAAAATCAATGCTAACAATTTGAAGTATACGTGTAAAATCATTCATCACTTACATAACCCTCTTATTGAAATCAATAGAATTCATCACTTGTATAACCCCTCTGATTGAAATCGTAGAATTCATCAGTTACACAACCACTTTGATTGAAATCATGAAGCAATCATCAGTTACAACTATAAATCTGATTGAATGCAATCATCAATTTCTGAAATTGAAAACCATCATCATCAGTTATATCTTATTGTGCACCTCCCCTTCCCTCCATCAACCTCAGTATTCTCACCACCAGAGCACTTCACTGCTGTTTGTTGGATCTGAGTGAGTGTAGTGTGTGTGTGTGTTTTTTTATTAAAAAGTTTGAACAAATATAGAAATTCAAGCTAAACAATTAATACAAACACATCATTATCAACAAATTTGGATTTGGGAATGATTGCATAATGTTTACAATACAATCAAAAGTAAAGAGTGTACTCCCCCTCGTCGGGTGATCTCTCTCTCTCTCTTACTAAGTCCTTATGCCTTTTGGCTCTTAGTGTTAACTGTTAAAATGAAAGGAAATAACTATATGTAGGAGGAGAGAGCTGCTAGTGATGTCCACCATGAAAGCGGCCCTAAACAACCTAAATAATGGTGTAACTGCAAGCAGTTATCAAAACTGTTGAATAGTTACAAAGGAACTGTTACATTAAACTACTGCTTTGACAAGGAAGAATAAAGCAACTGGATTCCTAAAGTGCTGGAGGATTCCATTACTTTTAGGAATCTAGTACTACTGGTCTCAGTTGACTTGTTGACTTGGTGTTCTGGTCTTCAGCTTTGACTTATGTTGACTTGACTATTGACTAGTTGACCATCACTTTAACAATCAAGCACTTGTAGTTCTGTTCTTCTATTCTTTGAGGCAACAGTTCTGTTCTAACACTTTTGATGGTTGTTTGTGAAGCTTTCAAGGGGGAAACTTCTGGATCATTGTTTGTATTTTAACTTATTCCATCAGGCAGGGAAGATGGTTCCCTTGGGTTTTGGCTTTCATCATCAGAAGATCTTACATAACCCAACAATCTCTCCCTAGATCTATTGATGCCAAAATCACTCTTATTCATGCATTTTTTGTTTTTTTATTTGATGATGAAGAGTCCTGGATATTTAAGTTGCATCTACTGCCCTTGGACAAAACCTTTATCTTCATCAAGGGCATCCATCCTAACTACAGAGAAAGGTTCTCTGATCATCACATCTTTTAATCTGTAAGTAGCTTGGGATCTCTAAGTCTCTAGGTTAGGGAAATCTGGAGGCTACTTTTTAGACCTCAGTGGAAAATAGAGAGACACGTCTTCAATCATAGTCAATTGAGAGATGTGGTCGAAAATTTCAAGACCTTCAGAAGCTTATGAAGGATTTTTCTTTGAGCATCTTCTTTTTTGTGAGGTGCTGGATTTGGAAATTGCTGATTTTCCTGTTTAAATGAGCTTCAAGTTATCTTTTAATTAATCAACAGTTTTGGGTTTGATAATCAATCATATCTCCTAGGTCAGTGATGATACAAATGTGTTGTTTGTTTTTTAAGAGGTAAAATTTCTGCAGTCTGTGGACCACATCTGCAGACATCTGTAGAAGAAGAGGTGGGCAAAACTTCTGCAGTCTGCAAGAAGAAGACTGTTTGTTTTTTAACGTATGTAGACTTCTAAAATAAACTGGTGGTGGTGTACGGATGGTGGTGGTGGTGGTGGTGGTGATTGATGGCGGTGGGTGGTGGTGGTGGTGGTGATGGACAGTGGTGGTGGGTGATGATGTTTAACCCTCTACAGACCGTAGAAGACTTTAGAAGTGGTTGGGCCAAGTCTGCACCAAGAAGAGCTCGTGCAGACGTTTTTTTAATGAAACGTCTTCAGGAAAACAAACAGTCTGCGCGTGGTCTGCGCGGCGCACACAGAAGAGCCTGCGCAGAGCTTTTCAGAAAAAAACAAACAGCAGCAAAGTCTTTGTGGAATAATTACCAATTTGACCCTTATTTGCATATCATCTTGACACTCCTTTGCTAACCCAATGATTGATGAAAAGCTTTTAGAAGATAGCAGTATCTGAAATTCTAGGGTAGGAAGAATACTAACTTTTCTTGAAAGTTTTCCAGATTCTTTTCTAGAGTTTCTCATTGAGTGTGGGTTTGAAAGATTTGAGTATGTAACAATCCAAGTATAATCTCCCCCTTTTTAGTATCAATAAATTGTGAGAAAGGTATCATAGCCAGCTTACTGGTAAATAAAGAGGTGGTTATTTCCTCACTAGTAGACTGGCTCTCTGTGGTTGGTGGTTAAATGATAAGTGACTAGTAGTTTTGGAATTTTAAGCTCCTATTTAAGGAGGCCAGCTGTTGGGTATATTCATGGATCAATCGGACTTAGCTTGAGGCATATTGGTGACCATCTACTTGAGATTGGAGACCTCAACTCTCAGCTTATTCCATCAATTCCAGAAGTTTCAGATGCTGGCATCAATCAATCTAATGAAATTATATGCCCCCACAAAATGTGGTTGTATCACTAGTTTTTGACAAACTATGATGCCCCTTTGTTTTAGTATTGGGGACTTCCAGCAGTCTTGACTTTCTGAGAAAGCAAAGTGTTGTTACCTCTGCAAGGTGGTCTTACTTATGTTACCTCTGTCAGTTTGTGATTAAATGAGATCAATCAGAAGAGTGGAAGCCACATATGTTATCTCATCAACAGGTTATACATGAGATGGATTTTACCTCTTCTTTATGTGGGTTAGGAAATAAGCTTTATGAAATTTGAGCATTGTTCTAAAGTATTATCTCTTTAGTGTGTCAGCGAGATTTGCTCATATTAGGATGTGCAAATGTTCATCCATCATGAAAAGTTAATTGTTGTCTACATAAGAATAGACAGTTGTTTGTAAATTAGGCGGTAGTTTGGTGAGGGTTCGAAGGCAAGATGTGAAGAAGTAACATTTGTCCTTTGTATGGGTGATTATGTGTGTCACTTTTTTGAAGATAAGTGGGTTTATGAGATAGACTGAAACATGACAACATGTTTTATGGAGAGTTTTTGCCTTGGGTTACCATAGGAAGGTGACTTTCCTTGGATAGGCAGAGGCAATAGGCCCAAATAAGTAACATACAAGATTAGATATCATACATGTGTTTACCTATGCCCTTTTGCCTTTAATATGGAAGTTGTTGAGAGAAATGTAATGTTTTAAAAACAACTGGTTAATAATCCAGAGTTTTGATAACTACTGGTATAAAACCAGAAGTTTATTCTCCTTTTGGTAAAACAACTAGTTTGTGACCAGATGTTTTAGTATTAAAGATTTTTGAAAAGATAAAAAAGTTTAAAAGAGGAGATACACTCATGTTTTTTTATAAATCATTCTAATTCTAACATTCCGAGCCGAGAGATTAGACTTTGAAATGTTAATGTGTCTAGTGGTTTTGTAAAAACATTTGCAAGCTCATTTGCAGAGGACATATGATGAATTGAGATCAGACCTTTTTCATAATAATTTCTTAGAAAATGATGGCTGATATTAATATGTTTAGTTCTGGAGTGTTGAATAAGATTTTTTTTATTATATTTAATGCAGCTTCACTGTTCATTTTGATTTTGATTGGTGTCTTTAATGATGTGATTCCATAGTCTAGCAGTTGGTTCTGTAACCACAAAATTTGTGTAGTACAACTAGCCGCTGCAATGTATTCTGCTTCAGCAGTTGATTTTTGAAACAACAATTTGTTTCTTTCTATGCCAGGAAATTTAGGCATTGCCTAAATACTAACATCCACCAGTGGTTGATTTTCTAGTTGTCAAGCACCCTGCAAAGTCACTATTTAAAAAGCCAACTAATTCAAGATTGTCATCAGCTGGATATAAGATTCCTTTGGTTGGAGACCCTTTTAGATATTTGAATATCCTTTTCACAACAATTAAATGTGACTAGGCTTGATATCTTAAACAGACACAAGTGGCAAACATGATATCTGGTCTTGATGCAGTGAGATACATCAGTGACCATATCATACATCTGTACAAGGTCTCATCTATTGGTTTGCCATTTGGATCAGAATCCAATGATTTGGATGTGCACATGGGAGTTGTGGAAGTTTTACAGTTTTCTAAATCAAATTTCTTTAAGAGAGTTTTTACATATTTTGTTTGACGTATAAAAGTTCCTTTCTCAAGTTGCTTAACCCGTAAGTCTAGAAAGCACATCATGGCAATCATTTCAAAGTTTAAGGTCATCATATTTTGAAAAGTTTTACATAATTTAGCATTGATTGATGCATACATTATGTCATCAACATACATCTAAGCAACTGTCAGTTCCTTTCCCTCCCATTTTAAAAAAGTGTTTTATCAATTGTCCCCATTTTAAAATTATTAGCAATTAAAAAATATGAGAGTGTTTCATACTAGGCTCTTAAGGCTTGTTTTAGTCCATACAGAGCTTTGTCAAGCTTGTAGACATGATTGGGATAATGAGCATATTCAAAACCAGGGGGCTGACACACATATACTTCTTTATTGATTTTTCCATAGAGAAATGGCCACCTAATATCCATTTGGTACATTTTCATCTTGCGTGTTATAGCAAATGACAGAAACAACCTGATAGCCTCTAGTCTGGCTACTAGAGCAAACATTTCATCATAGTCAATTCTTTCTTCTTGTCTATACCCCTAAAGAGCAAGCCTTGCTTTATTCTTTACCACAATACCTCTTTCATCTTGTTGGTGCACTTTGTGTCTGTACTTTGTCTGTATTCGGTCTATATGTAAACGATGTCCTTGTCAGTCTTGTAAGTTGACCAAGTCAACCGTCCTCCTGGTTTGACTCAGTCAACAGTTAGTAAATTTGATGTAAGTTGTCTGACTCGAAGGTTGAGTGATCGAAGGATAATGTAGATCCTTCGATCACCTCGAACGATATGCTTCGATTGATAGACCTCGAAGGATCATCCTTCGAGGTCCTTGCTGATCCTTCGAAAGCATTGTATTCGAAATATGATCCTTCGGACCATCTATCGGATCCTTCGGTCAGACCTGCTGTGTATGGGTATAAATACCCATGAAGTGTGTTGTTTCAAAGGGACTTGAGAGGCTTGTTAGATAGATGCACACATAGAGAGAGTTTGAGAGCATTCTATCAAAGCACACACACACACACTAGAGAGTTTGCAAGTTAGATTTGTAAACATTGTGCTTGTAACCGGAACCTTCATTCGTGTTAATACAGTGGTGTTAATCGGTGAATCCTTGTGTGTTTGTGTTTATACTTGTCTCATCCCGGTTTGCTTGCTAGCTTGGATTCCGCACTCGCTAGTGGGTTTGTATAACAAGGTTTAGGTTCGTCATCCTCCGAAGAGGGACCTACAAGTGGTATCAGAGCTAAGGCTCTTTACCTTGTTTAAAACCGGGTTTTTGTTCAAGTCTTGGGTTAGTTTTCGTCAGATCTGGAAAACTTACAGTCGCCGTGTTCTTGATGTGTTCTTGATGTTCGTGACAGATCTTCATATTTCGAAAGATCATTTAAGATTTCGATAGACCATCCAGTACTTCGAAGGATCACCTTTTTATCCTAACTGACTTCGAAAGATCAAATAAAATTTTCGAAAGGTCATCTTTCATTTCGAAGGATCAACTATCTGTTTCGAAGGATTATTAAAAATTTCGAAGGATCAGATTGAACCGCCATTTCATTTAACTGGTTGTTGAACACCGCCCATTTTCTTGTTGGTTGGTGATCACCGCCCAAGGCACCAACAAAGTGTCCAATAAGCTTTGTTGTTTTGTTGATTATGTTCACTGCCAAGGATCACGGCCCAAGGCACCGCCTCCCACAAGAAACTAAATGATTTTCAAAAGCCCACTTTCTGTTTGAGTGTTGTGCACCGCCCAAAGCACTACCATTTGTTGTTGTTGGTGTTCAATTAAATCAGGCCGACGGCCCATGTGCTTCAATGAAAGATTATAGTACTCACTGCCCAAGAAAACAAAGACATTTGTTGGTTATTGTTTGGGTTCACCGCCTAAAGGACCAAATCATTTTTTTTTGTTGTTTAATGTGCACCGCCCACTTTTAGATAAACAATTCAAAAGATATTTGTTGTTTGCTGTTGGTGTTCACTATTAAATCACCGGTCCACAAGAAAATAAAAATTTCCAACACCCCATGTGCTTCAATTAAAGCCTTGTGTTCGGCCCAATGCACTGCCCAAGTAGACAATAAATTTTGATTATTTGTTGTGCACAGCCCACGTTTAGAAAATCACAAAGCCCAATAATTTCTATATCAATAGCCCAAGATCTACAAACGGTTTTTCGTTTGTATCAACTTACGAAAGATCATCTTTCGAGACCGGTTTGGTGTTTGTCTTTCGTGTGATCTTTCGGTTGATCCTTCGACAGTGGAAAATACACGTGTACAAGTTTATCTCCATCAAGGGCCGAATCTCCCACACCACCTCGAATTACTGCAGAAATGGGAACAAACGGTCAATGGGATCCATCCGCGTGGACTACAACATCCTTGGCTCCGCAATCATCTGATACGCAATCATCTGCTTCTCAATCTGCAACAGATTTCAAGACTGCTTGGATGCAGGCTATTGCCCCACCTTCAGCTGCCATGATATCTGCAAATCAGTGGGCATCAGTTACCAATCAAAGGCAAAGTGAACCGAAAATAACAACAGATTGGTTTGGCAATCCAATACAAGTTCCTGTAAAGCCGGCTCCAACCACAAACTTGTATGGAAATCCATTACCCCCAGTTGGTTTACAACACCATCGTTCTACTGTAGAACCATCATCTCTTGATCCAAAGAACAGTAGTCAGACAAAATCGGCGTTGTATGCTGAAATTGTCAAAGATGCAAGCATTGGTGAATCCTCGGGAAATGATGACAGTTCTGAACATGACAGAAGTTCAGATGAAGATGTCTCAACTTCAGTTGAGGGTGATACAACTTCAAGTTCAAGTTCGAGCGAGGATGGATCTAAATGTGAATCATCAAGGGAGGTTATTAATTCTGATGCAGAAAAGCCAACACCTGAGAGTGATTCCAGTCAGGTATGTGATTCTAAACCTGATTCTATTTCTGCTGTTGTTGAATGTGCTAAATGTCTAGAATATGCAGAAAAGGAAAGTCTTTTTGACATCACACACAAACACAATCAAGAATTGATTGTTGATCTGTCTAAAGCAACTGAGGCTAACTTGTTTTTAACAAGAAATGAAAAAGAGTTTAAAGCAACAATTGCGTCATTAAAACATGATGTTTCTGAACTTCAAAAGGCTGTTTTGAGAAAACAACATGCTAATAATAATTTGATTGACACAATTGAAAAACAAATGGTAGAGTTAGCTACAGCTCGATGCGAATGTGAAACAATCAAGCAGAAATTGGAAAGCTATTCCAATTCCCGCTATGTTTTGGATCACATTATTGATGTCCAAAGGAAAAAGGGGGATGCTAAATGTATTGGTTACAAATCATGCCCTCCCCCGATGAATCACAATTATTCCAAATTGCCTAATGACGAGGATATGCCCCGTTTTGAACCTACTGTGCCACTCGGTCTAGATGACTTTGCAGCAGGCCTCGGGTTCACAACTGGTACATCATCCTCGGGGCAATCTGAATATGAGAATGTGAAAAATTCATCGTCTGTTAAGGAACAGAGTTCTCCAATTATTGAGGATGCTGATTCTTCGGACGATGAATCTGAAGAAAATGAGAAACCACAACCTAACTCGGTTACACCAGACATTCCAATTGAGAATCACATCTTGTGTGATCCACCAGTGAAACCGAGTAAGGCTGAAACACCAAAGGCAATGAAGCCCAGTGTACCGAGCATTGAAAAGAATAACTTGTTGTATACGCTCAAAGGAGACAGCAAAATCTATTCTGACAGAGATTTTCCAATCAAAAATGTAAATCAAGATTTAATTGAGAAAATTTTTGAAGGACGAACTGATAATTTTTTGGGAAACAAAGGTAACAAAGTGACGGTCACTCAATGTGAACCAATTCCGTGTGAGCTAATTAGAAAACAATACGGAAACCAAAAACTGCCAGTTGAGCGAAAACAACAAGTGAATTCTGGAAAGGGTAAGGGCCAGGTACAAGAAAAGAGGGCTCAAAACAAGAATGCTCAAGCACCAAAGGCTCAGCAGCCTAAGACTGAACAACCAAGGTTTCAACAACCTAAAGTTGAGCAGTCTAAGGCTCCTCAACCTAAGGCTGCACAACCTAAAATTCAACAATCTAAGGTTGAGCAACCCAAGGTTCAAAGGGTGCAAAACAAAAGAGCTCCAGCTAAGAAAAGAGAACAGAAAGTGAACTTTGTTGGATCAAAGGGTACGGACAAACTTGAAACATTTCAAAATAAATCTAACATTGATTTTGTAAAACAATTTAGGATTTTAAAGAGAAATGATGACAATAATTATACCCAACACACCAATGGATGTGACTTAGGACCAAGCACATCTAGATCACAAAGTTCAATGTCTGGTTCTCAGTCTGGTCATCAACACGTTTCTCCGAGGTTTGTAGAGCGGAGAATGTGTTTTGAATGTGGTACAATTGGACATATAATTCGAAATTGTCCATATCTTCATAAGTTGAAAGCAAAGGTTGATGATCCCCGTGAACAAAATCATGCCGCCCAAGAGAATAGAAAAGGCAAACAGGGCGAAAACAAGAAAAAGGATCGGAAGATAAACTTCGTGAAGTCAAGAGGGACTGATAAAATTGATACTTTCAAAAACAAATCCAACAAGGATTCTGTTAAACAAAGTAAAACTTTGAAAAGAAACAGTCAAAACAATTATACACAACAAACAAACGGTTGTGATATAGGACCAAGTACCTCAAGATCACGAAGTTCATCATTCAGCTATTGCAGTTACGATACTCCGAGGTTTGTTGAGCGGAGATCATGCTTTGAATGTTGCGAGTATGGACACATCTTTAAGAATTGTCCATATCTCACCAAGAGAAAGTCAAAAGTTGATGCCCCCCATGGTAACAATTACCATAAAAGACCTGTTTCACCAAAACAGGACCCTCGTTTTGTTAAACAACGAGAAAAGAAACAGAAAAAGAAACAAAGAAAAGAAGTTGAAAAAGTTTTAAAACCGGAGGTCATCCAAACAAAATCTGTTAAATCGGATGTTAAACATGAAAAACAGAAACAGATTTGGATACCAAAACCGGTAACTGTTTCAGGGGGAGCTGCATCAATTCCGAATCATCGGGAAATGGATGTTACAATTCTCGATGATGACGGACGACCCAAGTCTGTGAAGGCTTGGGTCCCCCTCTCCAACTAATCTCTGAATGAGTGTGCAGGATGTTCCAGGAGGAACTATTGATAGTTTTAGGATTGTTGATAGTGGAGCGTCCATGCACAAGATTGGCGACATAAGGATCCGAAATATTGATATATCTAGGAGAATGTTGTTGCCATTGATGGAGAGAGAGGAAAGAAAAAGAAAAGAAGAAGGAGATGTTGGTGAAAGAATGTGGTTGTATGAAGTTGCAAAATTCGACCAAATGAAGAACATGCCAAAAGTTGGTTGTTATGGTTTTTGATCGGGTCTTCAGGAAAGATTCCAAGGAAATGTACGCACCTGCACAACGTCTGAAGTTCAAAGTCAACAAAATGGACGTGTAGTGTACATTTCTTCGTGGTGTGATTGAAGAAGATGTGTGCCTTAGAGTGGATTGAACATCCGCACACTACTTCTGAAAGAGGAAGACAAAGACCTCGCTGGTGGAATATGGAAGACCAGCCGGACCCGGAGGTTTATGATCTTGTTGCTGTCAAGAGATTTCTCAGTAGCTGCAGATTCGACCTTGAAGTCCACACCGGGTGGATATCAAGTTTGGGAGAGCACTCAGATTCCTTGCAATGCACGAAGCAGTTGCAGGATACGGTTTTGAACTTCTAATCTCTCTTATGCTTGTCGATATTTAAGCTGCTTCATGAATTATTATCATCTCAAACAGCACTCTTTGGCCTGACAAATTGATCTCGAATATCACCTCACACGTGATTGTTTCTCTATGAAACTCGTCAATGTTGTCATGGTCCGCACCGTTTTCCGACGTGCCAACTCATTTTCCCAAAATTCGATGAAATCATTTCTGATTAAAATTTAATTTTGGTAAACGGCATTAAGGTCAAGCAGGAGTAAACCAACATCGGAAAATCATTTTTGTAAATATCTTTGTGTTTTAAATTTATCTTTGTGTTTTAAATTTATCTTAGTTTATTGATTTTAGGGGGAGTAAATCCAAAAATCTGAAAATCCAAAAACATCGAAAAAAAATTTCAAAAACACAAAAACAATAGAAAAGCAAAAATGAGTTTCCTGGCGAGCAAAAGAGAAAATGATAGTACATCAGTGGTCTATCCAAACCTCTTTAAACCCTAAATGAAAAACGATAAGCAGCTCTATATAAGATGTATCGGTAGGCTCACAATCATTTTAAAGTGTGCAGGGTGATATAAATCTTAAACCGACTGAAGACCAGGTGGGAACCATTCATTGGCATATGGTCTTAGTACCGAAATTTCGTTGAGAGATTGCCGAGGTTCTGAGATATTCGGTCTTTATGCTGCTTATCATCTGGGTATCATGGTTGTATCTTTTACCGAAAAATAACGGGGACGCAAGTCTAGATATTCCATGATACTATACATACGTGTACATACTGCATACGACCTCAATAAGTGATCAACAATCACATGTCCCTCAAAATAAGTGATAAAATATCACATTTATCCGGGAGTCAAGTTCGTCTCTCTGCTGTACGGAAGTACTGACCTGTTCACGGACTTGCTCTTGTGCCCTCATGCATTGAAAATCAAGTTCCTCATCAATAAGTGATTCTATCACAAAGGGCTTGTTTTCAAATCAAAATAAGTGAGAATTTCACATCAATATACGGTCAAACAGATGATAATCGGTATACTCACCGGTAAGATGAACCCTCGTGCATACCTTGATACGGGAATGTGTCGTGATGTGGATGAACACCGGTCGGTAAGTATAAATCATACCTTAACGTATCCCCTCGCCATGATTACATCTGATAAGTTGAGTTTAAGTGGACAACAATACCGATGATTGTTATAGGATGCTTATCTTAATGTTAATTAATTGAACAACAGGAGCGTTTTGGCATGACCGTACACTGATATGATTCTCTTACCCTCGAAACTCGCAAAAAGAATGTCTGTATATATTTATTTACTGCTTTCAGTCTTTACATTCCAAATATTCAAAAATACCAAAAAGATTTTAGGTGTGTTTTAATATAAACTTTATAAAAGCCAAAAAGATTTTGCTTCTATTTTATTTTCGATCGTACGATGTTGGAACTCGAGTCTTCGTTGCCTGAAACCTGAACGAAAACCGAATTGACTAAATCTTCATAAACGGTCGAAATTTGCATGTTTTGAAAGTTGAAATCTGAAATTGATAAATTTGAAAAACTTTCAAACTGTCGGACAGTGTTTGATGGTGACATGGTCATCCGTGTGTCACTTGTTTATGATTAACTATATTCCAAGCAGTTGTTCTCATTACGCGTTTAGATTTCTTGCATGTGCAGATTCTAAAGGCTAGGAGAACATGGTCGATGACAAAGCTTTGGAATGAAGACACGACATGAAGGCACTCAAATGATGAAGATGATCGAGTTGCCGCTGACCATCGTCAACACCACAAGGATTTCACTTCATAAAGATAAAGTAATTCACGAGCATAACTCAAGGGGGAGCTTATGTTAAGGGGGAGTTTGTTAACACACTTCCTACATGATACGGGTAGTTTGTTGATACACTCTCTGCTTTCAATACGTGAAGACTTTGAAGATCCTCCGACATTGAAGACTTGAAAGGACATCAGAGTTTCGAGAACTCGAAGACCAAAGACCATCGAAGTTCGAGACGAGTCTACAACTATAGAAGATAAAGACAAAGCTACAGCCAAGGGGGAGTTTGTTGGTGCACTTTGTGTCTGTACTTTGTCTGTATTCGGTCTATATGTAAACGATGTCCTTGTCAGTCTTGTAAGTTGACCAAGTCAACCGTCCTCCTGGTTTGACTCAGTCAACAGTTAGTAAATTTGATGTAAGTTGTCTGACTCGAAGGTTGAGTGATTGAAGGATAATGTAGATCCTTCGATCACCTCGAACGATATGCTTCGATTGATAGACCTCGAAGGATCATCCTTCGAGGTCCTTGCTGATCCTTCGAAAGCATTGTATTCGAAATATGATCCTTCGGACCATCTATCGGATCCTTCGGTCAGACCTGCTGTGTATGGGTATAAATACCCATGAAGTGTGTTGTTTCAAAGGGACTTGAGAGGCTTGTTAGATAGATGCACACATAGAGAGAGTTTGAGAGCATTCTATCAAAACACACACACACACACTAGAGAGTTTGCAAGTTAGATTTGTAAACATTGTGCTTGTAACCGGAACCTTCATTCGTGTTAATACAGTGGTGTTAATCGGTGAATCCTTGTGTGTTTGTGTTTATACTTGTCTCATCCCGGTTTGCTTGCTAGCTTGGATTCTGCACTCGCTAGTGGGTTTGTATAACAAGGTTTAGGTTCGTCATCCTCCGAAGAGGGACCTACACATCTGTTTTGTTCTTAAATACCCACCTTGTTCCAAAGGGACACTTTCCCTTGGGTAGTGATACAAGTTTCGAGACCTCTTGTCTTTTGAATTTTAGTAATTCTTGTTCATTTAAGATGTCACCACATAAACATCTCATGTAAGAGCAATGGGTGGTGAAACACGACAAAATTACAATTAGTTATGGAACTTTATAAACATCAGCTATGGTTGTTCGTAGTGTTAATAAATTATATATGTATGAAGTAGCGTTAGTAAATATTCCTAGATTCGACACTCAAGACAATAAATCGTACCAAATCATTGTAGGAACTAGGTTCACTTTTTATAAAATATAATTACAAAATATATAATACGAGCTCTCGTTATTCGTAGGAAATATCATAGTACAATACCGGTTGCAATAACTAAATAAAAAGAATATAAAATATAATTTTATATACCAATCTTGATTCAAGCCGCATCTCTGGTAGGTCATTCACGCGCATTTGATAGCATCCTAGACTCGAGTATTCATCATCTTCAGTCTTGAAAAACACTCCTTGACTGCAACAAAGAGCACACTGAAACGTTGACGATTTTGGTTGAGGCACGTGTTCAACACGCTTCCCTTAAAACAGATTTCGTGCCTCTACTAAAGACGACGCGTCTGTCTCCTAGGGTACAACAGCCGAAGCAGTATGTACTGCCGGAGATGACCACGCGCCCGAGGTTACACCGGATAAAATTATAGTGTTAGAACTTGTGGGAAATAATGATATGAAGATGAGGAAATAGAATAGAGAAAACATATCTCTCTAAGTACCCAACACATGGGTCTTCAAGTATCTCCAAGAACTCTTCTATTTTTTTTCCATCTAAAAATTCCACTTTCAATTCTCTACTTGTAATTAGCTTCATCAAGTTAGGCACATAATCTACTTTACATACAAGAGATATGGGGTAGAGAAGGGTTTCACTTTATTAGAGAAATAAACTCTAATAAAAGCTAATAAATTGACATAAACACTCTACTAAAAGTCTCACTTTATTAGAGATTTTATTAGAGACATAAACTCTAATAAAAACTAATAAATTGACATAAAAACTCTACTTAAGAGTTTATCACCCATATGAAAGAGTCTAGTAAATAATTATAATTTTACTAAATTATAGTTTCACTAAATTAATATTCATTCACCCCATCTAAATTTCCAACAATCCCCCACATGAATGGAGATCATTCAAAACACATAAATTTTCCAATGGAACCTCGACGGTTGAGTTTTGCATACGATAGGTAGGTGTTACCCTTTGAACATTCGCTCATGAAATGCACTTAGCCCACTAGCTCTGAGTAGATCTCAATGTCTTTGAACTCGTCTGCCGTTTGTGTAGACGACAATACACTTCACACAAGACTCTCCCTAGCCGGGTCATCTCCTCATAGTCGTGTCCAATAATGGTCGTGGAACACTTTCCTGGTTCTGCGAGAGCTCTAGGAATTGTGCCCTCAATTCCATTCGAAGCGACCCCACTTTTCTCTAACATAGGTGATTCTCCTTAGATCATTAAAAGCATTGTGGTTATCGTGATTTATCCAAATCATTTACCACATATTATGCTTAGCCTCATTCTTTGTCACTGAATATCATAGGAATAGACTAGGACGTATTTAAACACTCTTTTATACTTTGGGGGTATGTATAGCCATATATAATAGCTTATGCATATCATTTATGCCCCCACAGTGACCACCTTTAGGCATATGAGTTAGTTGTCCTATTGAACTTAGATCTTGGGATCTCCAGTCAACTAAGTTAGGTGTCCTTCACATACCCTTTTTCTATGGGCTTTAGTCTCATTCCACAACTTGATCTCTAATAAACCCGCAGGTTGTTGGATCCATAACATTAACAAATAACTTTGCGTATTTGAGATCAGTTGTCATGATGTGCTCTTAACTCGTAAGTTAATTTTGCCTATTGTCAACTTCTAAGACTATAACCTCAGTGGCCATCTGAATCTGGTTATAATATATGTCTTTGTAAGATACGTTTATCATTTAAGGCAAATATATCTCCATTATGCACTACGACCTTTGTGTCCTCCACATAGTCGTCTGTTTGCAATGTTAGATTGAATTACAAAATCCTTATTGCCAAACTTTTATGATACAAATGCAAGACACCCCCACATTTAAGTGTTATAGGATATCATCCAGATGGAGTAATGAAAACCATTTCTACATACCCTTATAGGGTTGTTTCTAAGTGGATCCTCCCCCACATTTCTTACCATTTGATCAACATTTTTGTAACTTCACTTATGACGACATTTATACACATATGATTGAACAAGATCAACCTCATTATATTAGTGAATTCAACTCATACTGCATTAGCTTACATAAGCTTCTGAGCTAACCAAAGCAACACATGCCATTGTCATAAGTTTGTCACCAACTTAGAATAATTCTAATTTAACATCTAGAATAAGCTTAGACAATGAGTTCTCCTCATTAGTTTTTCGAGCAAACTCTTAAAAGTTACATGTCTTTTCCTTATAATGAATGAAAATTCTCCCTCAATTTTGTCTATACACAAATTCTTTTTGTGTTCATACACATTTGAATGTTTAGAGTTAATTAGTCTCCGTCAAGACCCATAATTAACCAAGTACTAGTCTAGCATGCTTTAGACTACAATACTTTAGCATGTGAACAGAAGATGCATCATTCTGATTCTTCACAGCCCTAAGGATATCATAATATCACTTTGCAACATTCATCCCTTGTTAAGACAAAATAATGAAATTTATTCATAATCCTAAAACATCAATATTTAGGAAGGTCTCACAAATTATTGTATATAGCACATAGCTAAATTTCATCATTCATTTAAGGAACATAACTTGTTTACCTTTGATCTCCAACATTCTATCATTGACTCATAAGTACTTAAATATAAGTCTTAATCTAAGTCACTTGGTGAACACATTCATCACCAACAAGATGAATGTTTCTCGTCTACAATCACTATTATGTGTGAGATAGAGTCAACTAGATCGACACTCAACAACATGGCATTCATAATTTGCCATAAGTGATTTGCACACATCTATTGTTATTCATTAGGAGATATGTATATTTAGGATGCTCTCCTAAATGAAGGTAAAATCTCCATATAGATCTAACAATAATCAAGTGGTAGACGCATCTACTTATAAATCTCGCAAGATTTATTAAAGGTATACAATAACACATAGTACTTTTACTTTTATAGTTAGAATTCAGACTTGTGAATTTTCCAATAACTTCTAATGAAGTATGTCGACATGAATGTCATTAGTGTATTTCATCTCAATGCACTCACTACGTTCTTTCATTACTCACTCATGATGTGGTTATACATTTGATGTTTTGTTTTTGACTTTTAGTCAATGTAACAACTCTCAAGTTATTGATGTCCAAGTATTTTCATGTACTATCCGTTTAAAACCATATTCTTTTAAACAATTTATAACCGACGTTATAATTATTTTCCACAAAAATAATTTATACGTCACAACCATTAGTGATTTATTTCTTTGTAAAAAATTGCATATGTTATCCGAAGATAATGAACACAAAACAATAAAATACATTGGAAACTAAATCATAAGTGCCAATCACTTTTGAAATTTAAACGGAACATAGACAATATGTAGACATCAAATAGCAAAGTGCTTTTATCTTCAACACTTTATAATCTGACCGAAATCTCTCAACAATATCGTCTCATGGCATGTCTTGAGGTACTCCCTCAATAAGACTCCATGCACTTGTAAGTACAAGTTCCCCATTTCATCTTTAAACTTTAAACTTGGACAATTATGCTCAAAACAACATCAAGTTGTTACAAATATTACATTTAAGTAGTAAACTTGAACAACTAAATTTGTTCACAACAACACCAAGTTGTTTTTCACCAAATAACATTTTCTAACAAGCATGTTAGAAAAAAATGTTATAACAAACACATTGTAGAATCGAACGTTTACATAAAATGTTTTCCATAGATATCTATATATATATATATATTAATATATGAAAAGGATTTGGGCCATGTGGCATGTGATGGTGGAACAATTTGCTGATGTGGCATGTGATGGTGAAAGATTTAGGTGGGAAGCAATCTCAATGTTCCATTCTCTATTTTGGACACGGGATCCGAAAGAAAATGGGTCGGATTAATGGATCCTTTATATTTCTTTTTTTCTCATTCTTCTTTCACACTACTCATCCACAAACCCTAAAAACATAGTTGCAGCTCTCTCTCCCTCCTATCGCCACCGCCAAGATCCTCCATCAGTTCCACAAAATCTCACCTACCGACAATCATCTTCTATCACTTTAACCTAATGGTGTTCTTGATTCTTTGAAGCATTCGATAGAGATCCAAGGTTGCAACTGTGTTTTTATATGTTATTTAGATGTTTCCGAATCTTTCTTTTATTCAATACTAATTATTTTGTTATTAACTTCATCTACGATTATTTTCTTTCAGATCCGAACATAAAAATTGCAGGTATGTTGTTTATTCAGATGAGAGTACAGGAAAGGAGGACAAAGCCTCAAGTAAGGATTCTGGTGTTCCGATGCTTTCATGGACTTCATGTAAATATGATTTGTTTCATGCTTCCAGATCTGCAGTTATCGATTTGTTTGTTGTTTATTAATAATTACGGTGTGTTTTATCATAACTAAGGTTTGCTTGTATTTTTTAAGCCTGCACTGACATTTGCCTGGATCCTATAAAAATATTAGGTCACAAGCCAGAGCGTATTCACAATAAACCCTAACATCAGCCGCATCTTCTTCGAATTCATTTTCATCGCTACATCTTCTTCTGCAATCCATGATTACAAGGGTCATATTTTTCGCTTTTAAATTTCCTTTGATGTTAGTTGCAATACAGTCCATACAAACTTGGTTGATTCATATGAATCGTCCATTGATTTGAGAAGACTCATGATGTACTAATCATATTTAGGATTAGGGTTTATTTGTGTTCAGATTCATCATGTATTCATGATTCATTTAAATTTTCCTTTAATTAGGCATGTTATCTCTCCATATGCTTCTTCCTTCTTTAGGATTAGGATTTATTTGTGTTCAGATTATGTTTTTTTTTACAAATCAGTTTAGATTAGTTTTTTTTTGTCAGATTTATTACATTGATCTATTTCTCCTTTTCTTCATTGTTTAGCGATTTAGACTGGTCTTTGTTTCTTGATTGTTAATCAAATATATCTTTGATGTTTTCTTTACAGATTCAACAACCTTTATTTTGGCGGACTCTTGTAGGAAATATTTTGTTTTTGGACTATGAGTCATGATGTCAATTTTAATCTTGCTTTCCTTCAAAAAAAGGTGTGTCGCTTTATCATTTGTGTCGTTCGACCAGGAGTGCATAATTGTTATTATGTTTGTTGTTTTAATCTATCGTAATTTGTGTTTTTTTTCTCTGTTAAATATTAGACCAGTAACTGCTTTATATGTAAATTCCGGTTATATAAATGAAATTTTGAATTTCAAATTCAAATTGAAACCAAAAATAAATTAGAAAAGACTTTATGTTATGGAAATTATTGTCTATTAATTACCTACCAATCAACTATATATTTACTATAATTATCAACTATTTACGGTTTTTATTAATCCAAAACTAATTAAATCAAATATTTTCTATGTTGTAATAAAATTTGTGTTTATTTTAAACTTTTAGAGTATTTTGAAATTTAAAAGAAAATAGTTATTGAAACAATCGATAAGAAAATGATTATAATTCAAATTGAAATTGAATTATTTTTTATATAATGTAAATTTATAACATTCAATCCAAATCATTATAATTAACACAAATAAAAAAACACATAATTGAAGAATGGTTATTTAACACAAAAAAGGACATGATTGAAGAATGGTTATAAGGTAATAAAATAAAGTATAAATCCGAAATTTGAAATTCAAATAAGATATAACATGGAAAGTATTGATTACTAATTAACTACAAAAAAAAAGGAACTGTTATTTTAAATTTCAAATTAGAATTAAGATGAATACTAAATTAGAAGAAAAGGCAAAACATGGAAACTATTGTGTAATATCAATGATTCAATGTTTTATGTTGAATCATAAATTTAATTAAATTAAATATACTCTTCATTATAAAGAATGAAATTCAAATAAGATATAATATGGAAAGTATTGATTACTAATTAACTACAAAAATAAAAAAAAAACAAAGTGTTATTTTAAATTTCAAATTACAATTAAGATGAACACTAAATTAGAAGAAAAGGCAAAACATGGAAACTATTGTATAATATCAATGATTCAATGTTTTTATGTTGAATCATAAATTTAATTAAATTAAATATTCTCACCATTATAAAGAAAATTCGTGTGTGTTTTGAAATTTGAAATTTAAAAAAATATTACAATATTGAAGTATTTATAAATAACGTAAAACTTAAATATATAATACAAATCATTACAATTCAAAGGCAACGTAATGGATATTAAACCCAAAGGAAAAAGCGACATGATTGAAATGCATACCAATTATCAACCTTTATATGTCACATATCAACCAAAATCTACTAAATATGTTTACAAAAGATAAGCTTAATACTGTTTAGATACACCATAAACAAAAAAACACATATAATATTGTTTAGAAACACAAACGATTAGCTTAATGCGAAATACTAAAAGAGTTTGGACCTAAAATCACACCACAAACTACTTGGAGACTTTTTTCAAAATCAACTTGTCGATATCCAGACAGTAAACAAAGGTGCATTTTTGAGGTGCCTTTAAACCATTCGGATTGATGAACTTCTTTCGCCATTCATTTGCAACATATCTGAACCCACGACCATGCTTCTCAGCTCGGAAAGAAATAACGGTATCAACTCCATCAAGATTATGAATGGTCAACTTCAAAGACATATCAACAAATATCCCTAATATATTTTGTGTTCGATTAGATCATGTTTTGTGTTTTTTTTCAAACCTTTATATGTAGTTTTTTAAAGGTTTGACCTTTATATAGTCAACGTTTGATGAATTTTGCGTAGTGGATATTTGTAATATGGATCTGCTGCTTTAGTTTAAGATGAGGACTACTTTAGTTTAAGATGAGAGTGCTGATATAAATTGTAAAACTGTAAAAAGGTTTCATCTTTTGTATATTACTAATCTTTTGTAATTTTTACATGACGAAAGTTAATGTTCATCAGGTAGAGCTCCTATTATTATATTTTTCTTTCATGGTTTCAACATCCCCTATTATTTTTTGAATTAAAATTTTCAAAAGATAAAGGACAATCTTGCTTTTGTTCAGTCATTAGTGGAGAAAGTGTTTGGGTTAGATTTGTGTTTGTATTCTCCTCGCAAAGGGGCCTTGGATAGTCATCATTTCTCATGGGATGTAGTTACAATTTCAAGGCATTCAGAGGATATTTTTGAATTGTTGTTTTAAAAATGAAATACTTTTTTATCCAACTATGTGGTTGTTACAAGTGAGCATTGAAGAAGCAAAGAGCCATAGCCATTTAGACAACCTCTAATATTGTTGCTGCAATTTCAAGTCATTAGGGGGAGTATGTTTGTGTTAGCCGATAATATTGCAGAATATTATTGGCATGATTTTTGTATTTACTGTTGTATTAATTAGCTAGTTTTAGGATATTGACTCTCCTCAATTACCTCCTGATTATACTCCTAGCTTTGTATATTTATAGCTTTGTGTATTTTGTGAAAAGGCAATGAATTCCATCATTTAACATGGTATCGTTCCATTGAGCTGATTTCGATCATCTCCACTACCATCCTTTTTTTTCCCAGCCAATCCTAATCACCATCTGTCCATCTTTCTCCTCATCAATGGGAGACACAATCGATCCCACACCACCTACTGATCCCACACCACCCACTGATCCCAAACCACCCACTGATCCCAAACCACCAACCCTTCATCCTGTTTATACAGTCACAAATATTCAAAACAAAGTCCGTGTTCTCGATGGCGTAAAGGTCTCTTACTCGTCATGGGTGAAACTCTTTACGTTACATGCCAAAGCGCATCATGTGCTACGGCACATTGACGGTACACCAGCGCCAAACCAAACCTCTACGGAATTCTCCTCTTGGGAGAACATTGATGCCGCTGTTCTCCAATGGATCTACGGAACTCTTTCCGATGATCTCCTCGTACGCGTCTTGACTGATGAATCCACCGCCTACGAGGCATGGCAGCGAGTGAAGCGTTTGTTTGTAAATAACAAAGGCTCTCGCGCACAGGCCCTTCAACATGAGATTACTAATATCACCCTTACCTCCATGCCCACCCTTGAAGCATACTGTCAACGAATCCGAGAACTCTCGGATCAACTCGCCGCCTTAGACTGTCCGATGAATGATAACCTTCGTCTGCTTCATCTCATTCGTGGTTTACCACGGGAGTATGATACGATTGCTTCAATCCTGAATCACTCTCTCCCGTCTTGGGAGGACGCTGTTGAACAACTTCAATCTGAAGCACGACGAATCGCCGCTCGGGAAGCTGTCACCCCTACCCCCGTCGTCGCCGCTGTAATTACAAACCCACCCCACACCAACCGGAACAGTGACAACTCGGAGTACACCAATCGGCACACCAACAGCCGAGACTACAACGATCGGAACACAAACAGTCGCCGCCCAAACTCCCGTCGTGACAACCGCCCTAATTCCCGTCGTGACAGCCGTGGCAATGGTCAGCCTCAAAATAGGTATTATTCGAACCAGCAGCAACAATCTTTTTATCCACCTTATTGGGCTCCTCCACATTGGGCCCCTCCACCTTGTCCATACCCCACTTATGGGTGGACTCAACCATATCAGCCCAGACCCAACCCACCACCTAACAACTCCTTTGGAAATCGAGCAGCCCAGGCCCATGTGACTGATATCGATCCACTCCAGCCCACTCAGCTGGCCAATGCAGTTCAAGCAATGTCTTTGGATAACAGTAACGACCAATGGAACTTCGATACAGGTGCGTCCTCACATGTTTCTTTTAACAAAAATAAACTCGATAATTTTTCTACGTGTACGCCCATAGCGTCAATAATCGTAGGTAATGGCAATAGAGTTCCAGTTTTGGGTTCGGGATCCTCCACTTTACACATAGCCTCCAAACCCCTACACCTAAAAACTGTCCTTTTTAATCCAAATATTGTCAAAAATTTAATTTCGGTACGTCAATTCAACATTGATAATAATACCTCTATTGAATTTGACCCATTTGGATTTTCTGTGAAGGATTTCAAGGGTGGCACGATCCTGAGTCGTCACAACAGTACCAGTGACATCTATCCGCTCACCCCAAATGCTTCCGCCACTGCTTGCTTTGCTTCCACCAATAATTCTCCTGCTTGGCACCACCGGCTCGGTCACCCGGGTCAACCCGTCATGGAATTTCTCAGATCCAAACATTTTATTTCTTGCAATAAAATAAAGTTACCTTTTATTTGTCATGCTTGTCAATTATCTAAACATAAAAAATTACCATTTTCGGATTCTGTATCTCGCACTTTATTTCCATTTGCCTTATTACATTGCGACTTATGGACGTTGCCAATTCTAAGTCACGCGGGATACAAATACTATATGGTTTTAACTGATGACTTTACTCAATACACTTGGGTTTGTCCGTTAAAATTTAAATCCGAAACATTTTCCAAATTTACAACCTTTCATCAATTTGTCACAACACAATTTCGCATGCCAATTCAAGCGTCTCAATGTGATATGGGGGGCGAGTTCGACAACACAAATTTCAAAAATTTTTCCACCCAACACGGCATACAATTCCGGTTTTCATGCCCACACACATCACAACAAAATGGCAAAGCGGAACGCATGATTCGTCGCCTAAACGAATCATGTTTACCTTACTCGCCCACGCCTCCTTATCATCCACCTTTTGGGTAGAGGCACTCCACACGGCATCTTACCTACACAATATCCTCCCAACAAAACTCCACAACTACCACACACCTCTCTCCCTTCTCTATCTTCGTCAACCATCCTACGACCACCTTCGAGTGTTTGGTTGCTTATGTTACCTGAACACCTCTTCCACTCGGCCATATAAGCTTACCCACCGCTCCACCGCCTGCGTATTCCTCGGATACCCGGCAAACTACCGTGGGTATCGGTGTCTTGAAATCTCTACCGGAAAAACCATTTTTTCAAGACACGTCACATTTGATGAAGACACTCTTCCCCTTACCAAACCGTCTCAACCGGCCCCATCCCACTCCTTTTTGGACCCTTCGCCAATTATTTTCACTCACCCACATTCCTTTTCACCCCAATCTGGACCGCCAGTAGGCCCTAACACAGCTGCAGTCCATGCTCAGCCCACATCTTCCACTCTTGGCTCACCATTCAGCTCAAACCCACATACCGCCCAACCTCAGCCCACATCTTCCACTTCTGGCCCAATACACAGCCCACAACTAGCCCATTCAGCTCCCAACCCACATTCAAATCCGCCACCCGGTCCTCCAATTCATCCGACCCATTCCCAGCCTCCTCCACCTGTTACCGACCCCACTACCCACCCACCGAACCCATCAAACACAACCGCACCCATATCTACACATCCCATGCAAACCCGATCCCAATCGGGTATCTTCAAACCGCGTACACCATTCTCCCTTCACACCGAAACATCTCCTTCCATTTCTCCGCTTCCTAAATCTCACCTCACTGCTCTAACCGACCCAAACTGGAAACTTGCCATGGCTAACGAATATGAAGCCCTATTGGCAAACAACACGTGGGAACTTGTACCGAGACCCTCCGACACACCTGTTATTCGTTGCATGTGGTTATTCAAACACAAGTTTCACGCGGATGGCTCTTTAGAACGACACAAAGCCCGACTAGTGGTTAACGGTAAAATCAAACAGTTGGCATAGATTGCGATGAGACTTTTAGCCCAGTGGTTAAGCCCACCACCATTCGCACAGTCTTGAGCTTAGCTGTTTCTAAACGATGGCCCATTAATCAATTAGATGTGAAAAATGCTTTCTTACACGGCCATCTAAAAGAGACCGTCTATATGTTTCAACCGCCAGGGTTCACTTCTCCTACACACCCTAAGTTTGTTTGTAAACTAAACAAATCTCTTTATGGTTTGAAACAAGCCCCGAGGGCTTGGTATCAACGCTTTGCAGGTTATCTCTTCAAATGCGGGTTCAAAAGCAGTGTTTGTGATACTTCTCTATTCATTTATCAAAAGGGTGATAACATAGCCTACCTACTTCTATATGTCGACGATATCATCCTCACTGCCTCCACCAACGGTCTACTACAGAAAATCATACAATCCCTAACTGCAGAGTTTAAAATGACTGACCTTGGTGAGTTGCATCATTTTCTTGGCATCTCTGTTCAGAAACAATCGGGCGGTTTACTCTTATCTCAGTCCACATATGCAGCAGATGTCTTGTGTCGGGCTAACATGACACACTGCAAACCCATTAGCACCCCTGTTGAAATCGGGTCCAAGCTCAGTGCTACATCCGATGCCACATTTTTGGATGGATCGTTATACCGCAGCCTGGCCGGAGCTCTTCAATATCTTACTATCACTCGACCCGACATCTCCTATGCTGTTCAACAGGTATGTCTCTTCATGCATGCTCCCAGGGAACCTCATTTTCAGTTCCTCAAACGGATACTCCGATACATCAAAGGCACACTGTCCCAGGGCTTTCTTATTTCTCCCTCCCCGTCTACTTCACTAACAGCTTATTCTGATGCGGATTGGGGGGGGGTGTCCCGACTCACGACGGTCAACTTCTGGCTACTGTGTTTATTTAGGCGTGAACTTAATTTCTTGGTCCTCTAAACGCCAACCAACCATCTCCAGATCTAGTGCTGAAGCAGAATACAGGGGAGTTGCAAACACTGTAGCTGAAATCAGCTGGATTCGTAACCTTTTGCTTGAGCTTCTTGTCCCGGTTCGACATGCTACAATCATATATTGCGACAACATCTCGGCTGTCTATCTTGCTGAAAACCCAGTTCAACACCAACGCACCAAACACATTGAACTGGATATCCATTTTGTCCGAGAAAAGGTCCGTCTTGGCACTGTCAAAGTTCTGCATGTTCCTGCCGACTATCAGTATGCAGACATATTCACCAAAGGCCTTCCCAAGCATCTGTTTCAACGGTTTCGATCCAGTTTATGCCTCCGTCTACCTACTGCTCAAACTGCGGGGGCGTATTAGCCGATAATATTGCAGAATATTATTGGCATGATTTTTGTATTTACTGTTGTATCAATTAGCTAGTTTTAGGATATTGACTCTCCTCAATTAGCTCCTGATTATACTCCTAGCTTTGTATATTTATAGCTTTGTATCTTTTGTGAAAAGGCAATGAATTCCATCATTTAACAGTTTGGTGTATGGTTTCGTTGGGGATTATTATTCATCTCTATTGTTTTTTTCTTTATGTATAGATTGTTCTTTGCTTATCTTTATGTATCTTAGATTGATATTCATTATAAAGTTTTTATTACTTTTAGGAAGCACTGGATGTTGTTCATGTTAGCAAGACAATCAGGATAATGCTTTGCAATGCTAGCAGCAGTAGTGTGCTTGGAAATGTGACATTTTCCATTGTTGATATTTGATAATGAAAACCACGTCGAATTATTGATGCAGGTAAATTTGTATTGTTTATTATTTATACATTGAGTTAATTATACACACATTTATGAATATATAATATGATGTCGATACAACTCTGCTAAGTGTCGTTGAATTAGTTTATTATTGTTTTGTTGCTAGATCAATGTACATTTAGATTATTTCTCTAAAATATCAAAAGCTTATCGTGATCGCGATAAATGTGACAATCACATCGCGATCCCATGACAATCACGGGCATGAAAATGTTTCCGGTTACCATCTTGGATGTAAAAGTTTCTGTTTCAATGAATTTAAAGTGGATTTGTGAACATTTGTTAGAAATTTTGCAATTATGAATATATAAACATGTCTTGCCAATAAATATACCTACTAAACATAAAATAGATATATTTTTTAGTAATAAAATTAGTATGTGAACATGGTTAATGGATTAAATGAGATGTTGGAGTGAATCAATTTAGGTGGGTGTGCAAGCTAAAGACTTGAGACATAGTTGGCAGTAAAAGAGCATTGTCAAGTCTGCAAGTCAAGAGAATTACCTGCACGACAAGTGTTTGTATTTTGTAAACTTTATATAAATACTATTTTTTTTTCAAATATTTAACTAATATTGTCAGTAAATAACTTTTGACTTATGTGGTGTAGGGAGTTGTGTAGTCAACTAACTAAATGTTGTTAGTATCTTTAAACTTTTGTATTGTTTAGGTTTAAGTTTTAGATTGGATTACGAACATATCTTTCATTTGGAGGTTAGTTACTTTGTGATGTTATTTAATGTTTGTCTTTTATTTTGCAGATCTATAGTGATGGTCGTAGCCAGAAGTTCTAGATGGCCTAGAGAAACAGTAAAGGTTGTTTGTCGGGGGACACTTTAATCCTTAATAAAAGTTAAAAAAGTATAATATTTTATACTTCTGTGCATTTTAACTGTATTTTCACTTTATCAATACGTAATTTATGTAATAAATGTCACTTTGTTTGTATTTATATTATTTGAACACTTTGTGATAATGTATATTAAATTTTTCGACCCGCGAAGTTCGCGGGTGATAACCTATTAGTTTATAAAATAAACCATTTCTCATCATCTTTAATGCTCACATAGGCAATTAAATGTTTACACAAAACATTTCTGTTCATTATGAACAATCTCTAACCTCGTATTCGTGATACACATTTTCTAACACACGTGTTAGAAAATTTAAGTCATTTTATATATACAAAACATGATCAAATTAGAGCATTAAATGTCATCATTAAAACTCATCAAATGTCATCAATAAAATTCTACTCAAGAGTTTCACCATATGAAGAGTTAAGAATCTCAATAATTATAGACTTAAACTCTAATAAAACTCATCAAATGTCATCAATAAAACTCTACTTAAGAGTTTCACCATATGAAGAGTTAAGAGTCTCAATAATTATAGACTTAAATTCTAATAAAACCCATCAAATGTCATCATTAAAACTGTACTCAAGAGTTTCACCATATGATGAGTATAATTAGTAATTATAATTTCACTCACATTGATTTAGAAATCACAAATTAAAGTTGGTGATAAATCTCACACAACTACACCATCACTTTATGGTGATTTAATTTTTGAAGCCAATCAAACATCAACTTCAATGTATGACTTTTTATTTCTAAATCATACAAAGTATTAAAATCAATGCTACAACAAATTACTTATATAAAATGTTTACATAAAACATTTCAAAGCATTTGAATTTTAACTATTTTTAACAATCATGTTAAAATGAAAGAAATTCTAACACGCACGTTAAAAATATTAACATTTCCACGAAATGTTAATTCGACTTGCAAAAAAAAAAAAAAAAAAAAAAACATATACGATTCAAATAAATAAGTTATTTCTAATACACATGTTAGAAACTAAACAATTAAAAACTTGTTTCCAAACTAACGCGTTTCATGAACGTTTCTAACACACATGTTAGAAGATAAATGATTACAAAAATCATTATAAGACTTATTTGATCATATCAATCCATGGGTGGATGAAGAGTATACTTTAAATAGAGACTTAATTAATTAGAGACATAAAACTCTAATCAAGTAACATAAAACTCTTATTTAAAGACATAAAAAACTCTACTTAAGAGAATTTAACGTTTACAAAAAACGTATGGTCTACACCAATAATTCCGGTCTAACACACATGTTAGAAAATTTAACGTTTACAAAAAACGCATGGTTTACACTAATAAACCCGATCTAACACAAAAGTTAGAAAAACTAACGATTCCCAAAATCGTTTCAAAAACCAAACGGTTGAACCAAAACTATTCATTTTGTACCACTGTATAGGATTTAAGATTACATCTCAATCTCAAGAAATCCAAACACAACAAGTTGTACCACATATATATTTCCCAAAAGAAAATATTTTTAAGATCATAATCTTTAAAAATATATTTTTTTATTATAAATCCTTTTGTGAACCCAAAATCCTTATTAATAAGGTTTTAAGATTGTAGCAACAATCTCACGAAATCTGTTTTAAGTTTGTTGGAACTAGGTTCACTTTTTATAAAAATATAATTACAAAATATATAATAACGAGACTCTCGTTATTCGTAGGAAATATCATAGTACAATATCGGTTGCAATAACTAAATAAAAAGAATATAAAATATAATTTTATATACCAATCTTGATTCAATCCACATCTCTGGTAGGTCCTTCACGCGCATTTGATAACATCCTAGACTCGAGTATTCATCATCTTCAGTCTTGAAAAACACTCCTTGACTGCAACAAAGAGCACACTGAAACATTGACGATTTTGGTTGAGGCACGTGTTCAACACGCTTCCCTTAAAACAGATTTCGCGCCTCTACTAAAGACGACACGTCTGTCTCCCAGGGTACAACAGCCGAAGCAGTATGTACTGCCGGTGATGGCCACGCGCCCGAGGTTACACCGGATAAAATTATAGTGTTAGAACTTGTGGGAAATAATGGTATGAAGATGAGGAAATCGAATAGAGAAAACATATCTCTCTAAGTACCCAACACATGGGTCTTCAAGTATCTCCAACAACTCTTCTATTTTTTTCCATCTAAAAATTCCACTTTCAATTATCTACTTGTAATTAGCTTCATCAAGTTAGGCACATAATCTACTTTACATACAAGAGATATGGGGTAGAGAAGAGTTTCACTTTATTAGAGATTTTATTAGAGAAATAAACTCTAATAAAAACTAATAAATTGACATAAAAACTCTACTAAAAGTCTCACTTTATTAGAGATTTTATTAGAGACATAAACTCTAATAAAAGCTAATAAATTGACATAAAAACTCTATTTAAGAGTTTATCACCCATATGAAAGAGTCTAGTAAATAATTATAATTTTATTAAATTATAGTTTCACTAAATTAATATCCATTCACACCATCTAAATTTCCAACAATCATTTCATTTTGAATTTTGAATTTGATTTAATTTAAAACAGACTCAAGAAATGTCAAAGCTAGGGTTGTGCAACGGTTCCGAACCGGAACCGTTAAATGCTAAATTTAAGAACTGGAACTGAACCGAATTTTAACGATTTCGGTTCAGTTCGAAACCGGGTTAAACGGTTCTCGCTGGAACCGGTTATCAATAAAATTCTAAAATTAACAATTCGATAAAAATTAATTAAACCATCTTAAAGCTCTCCTTACTGAATTATATAAAAAATATCTTCCCAAGACATAAATATAATGAAACAAAAATAAAAGTGTACAAAAAAAGCCGATCAATCATAAGAACAAATACATGAACACACTTTGATTCACATTCTACATCGCTCTTCGAATGTAACACCCATTCTCATCAAAACATTATTTACACAACATGGTAAAATATATCTTGATAATGATAGTACAACATTTTTTTACAAAAATATTCCATTAATTAAATAGGGTTTTAAATATATATAATCCCAATCGGTTCTAGCGGTTCTTTAATCGAACCGTTGGTTTAACCGGAACCAAACCGAGAACCATTTTCACCCAAATTTAAGAACCGGAACCGGACCCGATATGCAAAAATACGGTTCGGATCTAGCGTTTCCGTTCGGTACCTCGGTTCTGACGGTTTGGAACCGTAAACTGCTCAGCCCTAGTCAAAGCCATAAACAAAATTGTTGGTTTAATCTTTTATAAAATATTAGGGTTACTGGATTTTAATAATCCAAAGTTTCACATGTTGGCTGAAAACAATCTCAACTTTAAAAATTCTCTCCAACGATCACAATTTGTAAAAATTTGGCCCCCGTTAATCTTTCATAACTTGTAAGAATTTGGCACCCGTTAATCCTTTTATAACATATAAAAATTTGGCTTCCTCAACAGATTCAAGTGCACATGCAGCCTTGTTAATTGAATGAAGTGCACTTATAGTCTGAAAAGGATCGTTGGGGGCCAAATTCTTACAAGTTGAGATCGTTGGAGGAGATTTTTAGAGTTATGATTATTATCGGCCAACATGTGAAAATTAGGATTATTAAATTCCAATAACCCAAAAGATTAATAGTGTATTTCTCATTTCAACAAATTTATGGTTTAATCTATACTATATAATAAAAGAAACCACTTTAGGGACACTTGTCATTATATTAGGTCATTTCTTATAGATAATTATTATTTTATTTTATTTTTTTCTAATTAATTATAGATAATCATCCTACTAAATATTATTTAGTTTAATATCTTATATTATAGATAAGTCTTCTACTAAATATTATTAGTTTAATATCTTATGAATAAATATTATTAGTTTAATTTCAATAATGTTTATATATTCATAAATCTTAAGTATAAAACGACTTATTTTACTCTTCCATATTTAGACCATGCACTTTACTTTGTTATTTCACTTTACTCCATATTTAAACCATATACTCTACTTTAGTTCATTTTCTTTATAGTATATTCGGTTAACTTTATACTCGGTATTTCATATCCACATCCCTTTTGTAGTGTTGTTTGTCACATTTGTAGCGTTGGTTATCGATCCATGATATTTATTTAATGCACTATTAATCCAAAATTATATTTATGTAATATACTATTAATCTAAAATTACATTTATTCAACTCGTGTAATACATAAAGTTTTTTAAGATTTAACTTTTTTATTATTTGGTATATAAATTACAATATACGAGTTTCTTAAAAATATAATATTTTTTATTATTTAATATATAAATTACATTTATTCAACCCGTGTAATAAATGAGGTTTTAAAAATATATTGTTTTATTATTTAGTATGTAAAATCACATTTTTTTTTCAACCCATATAATACACGGGGTTATAACCTAGTAAGATATATTTGTATCCGCTAAACGTAGAAATAATTCCTGCTAAATTACACATTACATGGTTTATGATATATAGTCAATTTATAATTTATAAAAACAAGAAAATACAAATCAAAATCAACAAAAACAAAAACAAAACGTAAAACACATTTCGGTAACCGATCTCGGGAAAACATAGGGAAGAATATTCTTCACATGTTAAGTTCTCTTACCGATCTTTCTTATGAATCCGCAATAAAATCGAAAAAAAGAGTTTTCAATTAATAGTCGTCTAGAAGAACCCCTTGCATATTTCTTTTTAATCACACTATCCACAACAATTTAAAAACCACACTATACAGAAAAAATAACAATACATACTCATGTTAACAGAAAATTCTTCCGGCCCAAGGGCCATCGACCTCAACCCCCTGCCCCTAAACAGTGGCTAAGCTTGAGATTTCCGACCGAGGGGTCGAAAACATATATACCATAATATTTCTACAAAACCTGGGGGTCAATAACGTATATACCCAAAATTTTCTATACGAAAACTACATACTCTCCACTACTGAGCGAAAAGTTCGGTGGGTCGGCCGCCCCCTCCCGCCCCACTATGTTGCGCCATTGCCCCTAAACATGACCTACATACCGATATTCTAGCTTTCGTTTTTGTATCTAGGAGAATTCAAATGAATATACCACACTAGCTAGAAAGTATAAATTTTTTGAACATATATAACATTTCAAAGAAAATATTACAATCGAGATTTTAGCAAGAAGCTAGAACCAAAGAAGAAACGAACACCCATTATATAAAAACACCCCAAGGTTAAACAAACGCCACCTACTGCGAATTTTGTAATACACGAACAGTAACAAACATTCATGTCAACAAAATCAGTAATCATTACACAACAACTTTACCATAATACAATACATGTTATATAAAAAGCCAACTGTTCTTGATAATTGACATACATAATAATTAACACACACTTCCTTTTTTCCCTTCCATTTCTACTTCCTTCATTTAAATCACTTGGAACCCAAGACCAAGTAGCAAAACAAAAGGAACTTTAGGTTTATAATTAATAAAGAAATTAACAACAACAACAACCAAAAAATAATAATAATACTAACACCCATATAACAGAAACCCTAAAAACCCTAGAACAAAAACCTAAACACCATGATGAAATGAAAAGCTTGAATCTTGAACTTTGAATCTTGATGTTTGATCTAGCAAACATGAGTCGGACCTTGTGGCTTAATTCCCCAAAAAGAAAGAGAGAGAGAGAGAGAGAGAGATGAGTTTAAAGATGTAAGTAAGAAAACCACTTAGGGTTTCTTGTTCACTTCTTGTAATTCATCTTTAAGAGAGTTTGAGCTTCTTCACATGAGATAATGATAATGATGGTGTGGTTTTTTGTGTTTATATTTTGGTTGGTGAATGATAAGGAAAGGTGGAGTGAAGGGGTAATGATTACGGTGGTGATGATGGTCGTGGAGAGTGATTGTGACGGAGGAATAGGGAGGAGAGAGGTGGGGGAGGTTGTCATCATGATTGTTGTTTGAAATCATGACTAAAAGATCTAAGCATCGTGCTCATCCTTTCACTATATCTATCTATATATACATGTATATACATGTAGATAAATATTAACTTTTCGTATTTGATGTTAAATTCTTTTCTTTATTCATATGTTATGCAATATGCAATATGCAATGGGTATCCGTGAATTGGTCCTATTTTTCATGTAAAACATCTCTTTTTTCCTTTATAAAATACTTTTAGTTTTCAGATGAAAAACATGTTCTAGGAAATGGTATATACAAAATTAAAATGGTTTGGTTTGCTTTTTTTACAGTGAGAATGCATAATTGGAAAATTTTACGGTATAAAACTACTACCTTATTAATCAATAAGATCATACAAAATACAATTTGGTTTAAAGACGAGAAACTAGTGAAAATTGATTTTTATTGCTTTTACTTGTTATGTAGTATATTCTTGTGTAGGCATCTGGTATTTCTTTAATTATTTATGTGTGATATCTTTTTTTTTTTTTTAATTTACGGAAAGCAACACAATACATGTGAATATAAGAATATTTTAACACCAAAACTTTGTGAGAAAAGGAAAATAATTTCACTTTAAAACAGACTAAAATAAAGTAGGGTAAAGATTAATCAAGTGCATTCTGATTGACAAACATATGCATCAAAGTAATAAAAAAAGGCGCAAATTATTAGGTGGATCTAATTTCATTTCTTAGTAAAATGTAATATTTCTTATTTTAATTTAATTGCGGAATTCTATCGCGTTTCACAACATGCTTATATCAGTATTGGTTTAGTTCATTACAGTACTAGTACAATTTCAGAGCTCGGCATATCAATAGACAAGTATTTTACATCGATTGAAAACCATTAAAACAAATATGTTGTTCGGTCAATATTGATTCGATTTATTATGGTACCAGCGCTCGATACAACTTATAATACTAAAAATTACTTTATAGAGAACATAACTCCGTGTTCAACAAATTTAAAATTAAATCTTTCTTTCATAAAAGAATTCATATTAAACTTATTTCTTTTTTCAAATCTTTTTATATCTATAATAAATATCTATTAGGGAATTCGTTATGGTATATAAATTTTCTCGCTTTTATATCTTGTTAAAAAGTTAAAAGTTTTTTTTTATTGCTATACAAATAATGTTTGATATGAAGAAATTAAATGCAGAATGAAACTCATCATTTCGAGAAAATAAGAAAAAACATTTGTGGTTATTATTATTATTATTATATATTAATGGAATTTGGATGATTTCGTAAAAGATGTGATTCCTTCTACTTCAAGTATTTACACTCTTTAGAAAGATGTCCATTTTTCTTGAATTTTTTAAGAAACTAAAAAAATATCTGTAAGTATTATATTATTTTATATTATATTATATTATTTCATATCATATTTCATGCATATTATTATTACTGCTTTTATTATTATTATTATTATTTTATTATTATTATTATTAAGACAAAAATATTTTTTAAAAGTTTTTTTTATTCCTTTAAGGAATGAAAAATATGTAATTATTATATTGTTAAATATTATATCATATCATGTCATATTACATTTATATAGTATTCTATTATTATTATTATTATTATTATTATTATTATTATTATTGAAATAAATTATTTTTTTGTCATTTCTAACAAATGTGTTTTTTTCTTTCGTCTCTCTTCCCTACCAAACAGCATAAGGTAATCATTCTTTATATTTCTATAAGTTTAACCAAACAAGATAATAAAATTGTAATGATCTATTTTTTTCCATTCTCTCATTTATTCCATTGCATATTATTACTTCATGTAATAAAAAAAAAATATATTAGGTTATGTAAGATTTGCTGATGATGAAAACCAAAACCCAAAGTAACCATCTTCCTTGCCTGTTGAATAAGGTTGAAGCATTAATCAAAGTACCAGAAGTTCCCCCTCTTGAAAGCTTCACAAACAACCTCCAAAAATAGTTGGAAAAGAACATCTGGAATCAAAGAGCTGGAAACCAAGTCAAAGAGATGGGTTTTAAAGTACTAGTCAATAAGTCAACAACTGAAGATAAAGTGTTGGGTCAACTAGTCAAAGCGGAAGACAAGTGCTGGTCGACAAGTCATCACATGAAGACCAAAGAGTTGGAAACCAATCCTCCAGCAGTTTGGTTTTTTTCAATAGTTTCCATTTGTATTTCCAGTGGTTTTGTATTTCAGTTGTTTTAGTCAACTATCTAGTAGTTTTACAAACTATTGGCAGTTACATCATTGTTGTTTAGGGTCGCTTTCATATGACGTCACCGGATGTTCTCTCCTCTTATAAATAGATCAATACCCGATGTAATTTACTCACTCTTACAGCTGAATATCCTCTGATCAAAGAATCCAGAAAGAGAAAAACATAACAAGTAAGAAAGACAGTGCACTTGGTCAGGAGGAGCGTTTATTGTGCTGAAATCAGTGAATATATGAACATATGAATCATTTGACAATCATTTCCCAAATCCAGTTGTGTATTGAATGATATGTTTATTATTTACACGTTTTAATGAATTTCTGATTTGTTAAACAAGCTTTTAATCAAAAACATAGACAAACACACACTATTAGATCCAACAATTGGTATCAAAGTAAGGTTACACAAAATCGACTTCATTGTTGATTCAAAAGACAAACCAAGCTCAAATTAATAATTGATTAAAGTGACCAAGACGTGAGATGAAACACCCTAACACGTTTTAACCGAAAAGACGCAGCGGAAATACGTACCATAAAATTTCTTTCTTAAAAGGTTCCTTTATAATGGAAAATCATTTAAAAACAACTTCTTTAACAGAATTACGTCGTTTAATTACGTCGTTTATCCTTCATTAGCATATCGATTATAACATACAAAATACAGATTACATAGCCACCCATTCCGTACAATCCATGTCTCTTTAACTCGATCTTCAATCACTTGCCCTTCATGATGTTGATCCATAATTCTGTACAACCTGCACTTACCACATACATTTGTAACATTATTACACATTATATATAATTAAGATTCATAATTATAGAGTCTCGTCACGTTCTATCCTCGTATACTTTCCATTCCGTTATCTTTCTAAATTCAAGCATTTCATCTGGGTGTCTAATCCTTGATGAGACAACAATAATGTACCTGCATTACATTTCATTCTCAAGACACATCATTAGAAACGTAAATATTTAAACGTATTGAAGCCATGTATATATATATATATATTCATACACACATACATACTTACATACATATACACATACAATCATACATACAAGTTTTCAACATATCAATTGCACTTTCATATGATTATACTAACATATCTTAGTCACAAACACCCATGTAAATAGATTCATGCGTAACAACCTACGTGCGTACTCATTTCTAATCGTGCTTTCCTATGGATTCCATTGCTAACATGTAAGTAAATCTATACCCATACTTATATATGCCTCTAGACTTATTTCATTCCCTTATATACTTACGTACACGCTCATCGCACCTCATAAACACTCTTAAGTGAGTTTGGAATACATTTCGGGACTCTTTAAGGTTAAGGGGTAAGTTTCGGAAGGCACATAACTAATGGTGGGTCAAATTAACAAAAACAGAAGTTTTGGGTGTGTGAGGGGCGTCGGCGACACCCAACCATGCGTCGGCGACGCACCCTAAATCTTGCGTCAGGAAGTTTTAGCGTAGACAGGAGATTAGCGCATCGGAGCCAAACGGTCACATCAGCGACGCACCAAGGGGCGTCGGCGATGCCTCCCCCAGGTTACAAACGCTGTTTTGCTTAAATTTAGCTTGTTCGACCCGTTTCCGAGTCCAGTTCCAACCCGAACTGACCCAAAACATTCCAGGAAACATCCCGTAACATCCCGTAATGCCCCGTAACATCTCGTAATGCCCCGTAACATCCCGTAACATTATTAGTTGTATGAAACCTTTAACATTTCAAACTCACTTACTAGCTTTGCATTCCGAAGCGAACCACATTACGTATAAGTTTGTTCGTTCAATTCTCTAACCGTGTGTTCTGGGCCGGGGTTCTAAGATGTGAAATAATCATTATTCAAATTCCCCAGTTCATCCCATACCCTTTCCAATTCAATTCCCATATTCCTTTGCTAAATCTTTCAACTAAAGGTTTTGACCCATTTGCCCCTATGACGAGGTTTCACCAAGTTAACCTCATACAACTATCACAACCATTCTAGTCCTAACATTTTCATTATTTACTAATCCTTACTTGGTTTCAGTTATCATACTTTAATAACTGATAAATAACTTTACTTAAACAAAACAAGAAGTGATTCCGGAAATCACTTACCTCGAGTGCCCGTTTCGTACATGCTTCCTCATATCCTTTCCGTTAGCCTTCCATGCTTTCCCCCATCTTGACATGATCCTATGCTTTCATGTCAATCATGTTTACCACATCATTAGTATAAATGCACATTCTAATGTTGCATTCATTTCACATTGATATCCTACATTGACCTTTACTCGTCAAATTCCTATAACACAATGTATAAGCTAGAAGTCGCATCTTTTCATTCCACATAATTCTTCATGTCGCCACATATAGCACATATTGATATAGCATGTACCTAATGATTTCCCTAACCTAACATTCGTGACAAAAGCCTTACCGCGCTATTTATGCATACTTTCAGAAAGTCAACTATCTATCATATGAATTATCACCTTAACTGCATACACCTACATCATTATAGTCGATTATACTACGAACATCATATACATATCCTACTCATGTAGTAAAACACACATACAACCACAAGATCACGTATGCACACACAACATAACAAATTCCTTCCATACTAGTCATCTCATTATTCCACAACTAACAACATCATACTAACAATCCATATTTCCACATGATTTCTATCTAAAACACACCTTTCATGTTAGTTTGCTAACAAATATATCATTTTCTCCTTCTATACTTATTTACCCTCACAATTTGCATAAAATTTTGACATATTGTTGTCGTTTAGACATTTCATCAAACACCTTGTGTACGCACTACTCTATAAGCATAATGTACAAGTATTCTATGCACATTCTTCCTAATTCATAACATGGATGATTATAATCAATCAATTTCACATAAACTTCACCCCACATCAATTTATCTAACAATACCTCATAATATACAAGTTCATACATCAACATTAATCCTATTTACACCTAGATAATCATCATATTTCATCATGTTCCTACTACAAGTGGGTTTTCACTTTTAATCATCAAGATTAACAAATTTAAGCATAATTCTTGTTCTATAAGGTGATTTTGACTCATAACTATACTAATATCACATAAACTCATGGATTGATTGCAACCCACTTTCTACAATAATCACCAAATCATGAAATTCGACTTACCTTATGTTAAGCAAGCATAGATGATCACTTATTAAGGCTCATGCATAAGTTTGGCATGGATTTCACCCTTCAATTTATTAGAATTGCATATTTTAGGTTATGAAGAACTTGTTCTTCATTCCTTCTCTCTCTATAGTCCATGCACAGACACACCCACACATACCTAAATTTTGCATTTTATCTTTCTTATATTCTAACTTTCTCATATGCCATATTCAGCCCCTCATGTTTAATCTAGTATTTAATTTGATCAATACCTCTTATCTTTTGCTAGAAGACATATGCATAGGTACTTTAACTAGGTTAGTTAACAACAACCAACGAGCTCCATATTAAACGCTAGGATTTATCAACATGTTAGCTATTGGCCACGATTCGCAATATAATATCATTTGTACACGTTACATTATTAATAAAAACTAAGATACTAACATGTACACATTTTGGGGTGTTACATGAGAAGAATTAGACCATTTAGAACATCAAATTGTTCCGATACTATATTGTCTGAGAAAAAACTCAATATAAATCAGAGAAGATTTCAATCACTCATGATCCTCATAATACCGGATCAGCAAACAACCCTCGGATGCTCGTTCGTCATGAATTCAAAATATGGCAATGAAGGATGTGTCACCACTTATCCTAGCAGAACACTGGTTGATGGAGGTAAGTAGTTTATGGTCCTTATGTTCCTTCTGTGTCAAGTACTGGAAAACAAAACACAAATGTCCTTAAGAACCCCATATCTTTAGCAATATTTTCAAAAATTGGAGCTCGATGCTAAGGCATTCGGGATACTAGCCATGGCTTTACTCAATGAAATCTAAGCTGGATTGCTCCATAGTGAGAATGCCAATGAATTGTGAGGTGATTTGAACAAATAGTTTAGAGGTAGTGATAAGGTATACGAGATTACCATGGAATTACTGAACCAAAAGTATAAGACATTCACTCATGTCAAGGGGGAATATGTGACTCAACAGTTTGAGCGATTTAATTGCTTAATCAGTGAGCTAAGGCTTGCTGATCATACTTACAAAATGCTGCTCTAAGACACAAATTTTGGAGATCTCTCCCTAACAAATGGAATATAATAGCAATTGTCTTAAGAAACTCTGTTAGATTTAAGGAAATGAGTCTGACGCAAATTGTGACATCTGTGTCACTTCAACCTTCAAACAAATACCAAACCAATTAAATATTGTATTTCGTACTTGGGATTTGTAAAAATATGTGTATCATTTGCACATATCAATTCTTGTTCGATTTCGGGCTCTAAATCGCTTTCTGGAATGTTATACGCACACTGATGCATAAATGTAACCAGTTTAATGCAACAAACACTCCGGAATAGTGACATAGGCTTAACATACCTTAAATAACCTTTACATAACTTAGAAATAAGTTTTGGGAGGTTTGGTATGCTGAAATCAAGTCTATTCGCTTACAAGGACTAAATATGACAAACTATGAAAGTATGCCAATTTAAACTGTAACGGACATTCCGGAACATGATCATAAGTTAAATGCACCCTAAATATCCTTTACATAGCTTAGAAATAGGCTTTGAGGTGTTCGGTGTGCTAAAATAAACTTTATGCTCAATCAGGGACTAAAAGCGTCAAAAAGTGCATAAGTTTGCATTTTCGCGCATAACTTACGTTCCGAATACATCCGGACATCCAAAAATTTATGCAAGCATTAAAATATTTTATTTTAGTGTTTGGCATGAGAAAAATCCATTCGTCGCTTAATTTGGATCGTTTTTGCGTTCGTTACGACTTTCGTCGTAATTAACCGAACAACGCAACCGTGCGACCAAACGAACCGACATCCGAGATATTGTTTGAGCATGTTTTGAGTTCCCTATTCTTTAACTTCATTTTAGAGCTTTGAAATGAGGTTAACGGGGCTTAAACGTGTCAAAAATGAGCCGAAATGCAAGTTTCTGATGTGCAGGGACCTGTTTTGACAATCTGCCAAAGTTGGCCAGGCGGCCCGCGTAATCCAAGCTTAATTCTTACGCGGGGCGCGAGAGCCTGTCAGACAGAAACTTCAGATTTTGCAATCTGGGTCGAATTCAGGGGTTTTAATGCAATTTTGCAATACCATGGGCTAAATTTGATGGTTTTCTTGTGCCCCATTGTTTAGCAATACCATGGGCCCAAATGGAGGGTCCAGATCGAAGCTCGTTTCCTGATAAATGATCCTAACGGTTCTAGCTCTCCTATAAATATCCACCTTCATTTCATTCATTCCTCACTTGAATTCTGAGATTTTCTCTAAGTTGGAGTGATTATCACTTCATACCTGAGAAATACTTGGAATTCAATCTTGCGGGGACCCTCTGTAAGTATTCTTTCGCGTTTTTCATTCGTTTTAGCGTTAAAGTCAAACTGTGTTTGACTTTCTGCATTGACCAGTTTATGGTCAACGCGATGTAGGACCGGTTTTGACACCGTTCGATTGCGTAACGAACGTTCAACGTGCGGAATCCGTGAACGTACTTGATCGAACACACAATAACGTACAAGAAAACGTGATTCTATTAATGTGACGTCGTGTACAATGCCGTGAATCACGTAGAGAGACTTTCTCTCTCTAAGATCTAAGCTCCTAAATCTCCAAATGAGCTCCAAGTCTTCCAAAAGTCTTAACCTTTACAACTAAATGAGCTATTTATAGGCACAAGGGATATAATGAGAAATCTCATTATTTACAAAATTGCCACCTTGCCTTTCTAACTAGTTGTAACCTGAAAGCTTAAAATCCTTCGGTTTCTGCTACGGAATAGATTGACGGAGGCGATAGACAGATATTGCACTAACAGACTCCCCCTTGGATATTGCCGTAGTCAATCTCGTAGCGCCTTCTCTTTCTCTCTCTCGAACAGAATCCCCATGGATCTGTCTTTGAGCTTTCGTTGCTCTGCCTCTCTTTAGACTCTTACTTCAGGCTCCCCCTTTCGTCAAGCTTCCGTGCTTTTGGGATCAACACCTGGATTTCCGTATACAAGCTCCTCCAAAATATTTATCTGGCGTTTTGAATCCACGCTTCCTCTTGCGTTGAGCTCGTCTTCAGATTCCCCCTTAGACTCAGCTGTCGGGATCGTAGTCTGGCTTTCATCGTTTCACAAGTTCAGGATCAATTTCTGGCTTTGTTCTGCATCTGCTCAGGACTTGAGACCTGGTTAACCTGCATATCCTTTACCTCACCATAAGTTTCACAAATTTATAACAATTGAATTTAGTAACCCTACTGGTAGACAACATTTTCAACAAACACATTAGTTACATCAAGTTCAAATGAATGACCTTGATTAACTAAATCCACAATCTTTTAAACCATTTATATATGTCATTCAAAGAATTTTCAACAAAATTTCCCAATCCAATTCATCATGTTTAGCACTTAGAAATTTGAATATCAGCTCTTCAACATCAGTTGCCGAAAATCTTTTTGAATTTTTTTTTTTGAATGAAAAAACAGTAAAGAAATATAGACAAACAATATTTTTGAGAGTTTTGAAAAAGGATCATATCAGTTCACGAGACAAATCACAAGCACCGTTAAGCTTTAATCATATTAAGTTCTAAACGATTCATGTAGATTGACGATATAGTTATCTTCTTAAATTTTCACACAATTTTCAATCTATTCAGGATACGATTTAGATGTTTTAGGAACTTAGCTAATTTATGTGTCCCACCTCTTGAATATACTCCCGTATCCAGAATCTCAATATTCAGTCTTACAGGTGATTGTACTAAAATGATGTCTGTACATAAATAGGACATGCGCGAGAACTGAGGGATCTCAGGTCGATACTTCCGTATGCGCAGAGAGATATCAGTTTCGACTTTGGTATGTCCCCTTTAGAGGATATTTTAGCTACAACAGATGATTATCAATTTTATTGTCTAATCAATCTGAGGGCTATAATGCTATGTTTCAAGCATTTCAGGCAAAGCATTATCCAAGGACTAGGTCAGAACTTCCGTTCAGCAGAAGTCCCGGAATAATACCCCAGACATCAAATAGTAGAAAAACCTAGTATATCAGAATAAGAAACCTTTCAAACGAGATTTCAGGGGTTACCTATATATCCAAGTAGTGTTCCCCACAAATTTCGCAAGTTTGAAATTTTAGGTTTATATCCCGAATAAAGCTACTAAATGTACGAAAACCTATCATCACATCATCAGTGAGACCGTTTATAACTTTTGACAATTCATTTCCTTAGCATGCTGTGATAGTCCACTGATGTACTATCATTTCCTCTTTTCTCAACAAAACTCATTTTTGCTTTTTTCAATGTTTTTGGAATTTTCAAATTTTCTAATTTTTAAAATTTTCTCCCCCTAAAATCAAAATATGTTTCAATTTTGATTTTCAAGGAAAATTTGAAAACTGTACAAATAAAATGACAAACTGATATCTAATCACTTCAATTCACCATTCATTTGGCATAAACAATCAGAACTCCCTCTGACAACAAACTATTTTCCCATTTAGATTTCAAAACACTTAAGTTTGTTTTAATCAAAATGGTGTTTCTGGAAAATTAGTTTTGTGTGTCATTTTACAAATTCGGGGTTCTTTCATCATATTATTTTCCTTTAATCACTTGTCGGAAAGAGAAATCAAGTACAACTTAATGTCCTTGATTAGTCTTTTGTAATTCGAAATATCACAGTTACCAACCTGTGAATTTCTCAAGAAAGATGCCGATACCTGTTACACACTTACCAACCTGGGAACTCCGGCAAGTCAGGATTTTTCATTTGAAAAGATCCACCCAAGCCTGACCAGCCTTGGGTTTGACAGTTTTTACCTCAACAACTGGCTCTTCTGGTTTTGACGAACCAGAGTCATTGCCTGAATGTGGCTTGTCTGACTTTGATCTGTCAGATTCATCGCCGACATGCTTCTTTTTTATCTCCTCTTTTGTCCTCAGATTTGCATCTGACGAACTCGGCTTGCTTGACTTTGCAGTCGAGTGAAGCAATTCATCAGTACTCTTATTCTTACCAACAGATGAACCCGGGGACAAAATCTTCTCGAGATACTCTCGTGCTTTCTTCCTCTTCTTCCTCAGTTTGTCTTTCTGCCCTTGTGAAAGCTTTACTTTCTTTTCTTGAACTTTCTGTTCTTGAACTTTTGGTTCTTGAACTTTCTGTCCTTTGGGCTTGACACTGACTGGTTTCTTTGCCATTCTTTGAGATTCAACCCTTGATCTTCCCATCGATCTCCTCGGGCAGTCTCTGGCAGTATATGTCCTCGAATTTGGCATTCATAACACCTTCTCGTTTCAAATCTCTAACTTTGGCAGTTAACAGCTATGTGCCCTTGATAGCCACAAGAGTAACACACTCTGTTATCATACCTCTTCTTTCTTTCATATCGTACACCATTTTCATACCACACACTTAGATCATAGCATTGAGTTGCCTTGTGGTAATCACCATTCCTCTGTTTTCTATCATTGTAATGATTTGTCCTTGAAGAATCTTCATCCCATCTTTTCTTGTATGCTGGATTTGGCTTTTGAGAACTGTGGTCAAACCTGCACCACTTATTACAAACATTTTGTGAGTTTTGATTTTTAAATTTTTGTGGTTTTTGAAAATGATTGGATGACTTATCTGATGAGCTTTTATTTTCTTTTTTAGGATTTTTCAAATTTTTATCTTTTTGTTTCTGTTCCGCAATCTTCTTTACAGGTTTTTGCGTTGAGCATTCACCTTTCTCAGTAGATTGCAAAACAGTATTTTTAAAATTTTTCTTTTAAATCTAAAAATATTTTTCTTTTCTTTTCTTTTTCTTTTTCATCATCAGATATTTCATCACAATCCTCAATTTTGACTTTGTCAAAATTTGTGACATTGTCACTTATTAGAACAGAATTGATTGGTTTTGGACAAGGAAAATTCAACCTATCTGATGAAGTCACAAAACCTTTCAACTTTTTTTCAAGTTCATCAATCTTGTTTCTTGAATTCTCAGCTTCATTTTCAAGCTGAGATATTCTTTCAAGATGAGACTTGATAGAATTTTCATTTTCAATTTTAAGATTTTCAAGAACAGATTTTTCATTTTCCAAACCTTTTAACTGTTCTTGAAATCTTGTTTCATTTTCTTTCAGATTTTTGTTTTCCAATTTTATCCAGAAATCTTCATCTTCTGAAGATTTTCTTTTGCTTTCAAAATCCTTTTCTTTTTCTTTCAAAATTTTGTTTTCAGATGTTAAACTGTTCAAATCATTTAACAGTTTATCATTCTCAGATTTCAGTTTTTCACAGTTCAAGCGTAACTCCAGAATCTGTTCATTATCAGCCTTCTTCTCGTTCTTCAGAGTATTGTTTTCCAATGTCAAACTCTCCAAATCCTTCAAGAGTTTCACACTGTCTGCTTCTGATTTTTTGCATTTCGAGCATACAACTTCACATTTTGAAGTTTCATCCTTCTTAGATTCTTCAATCTTTGTTATTCCTTCTCTAACCCTTTTGATTAATTCAATAAACTCATCCAAACTTATATTTTCTGAGTTTCTTTCTATTTCATCTATTAACTCTTTCTTTTTCTTTTTCTCTTCTTCATCTCCCCACCATTTCTTCTGCCAATAATCATCCTCTTCTTTGTACTCCTTGATGATGGCTTCGATATCTAGCGTTTTATCATCAATCGCGATGTTGCCATACCTATCAAGGTAGCACTCTCTATCTGGATCCCATCTATTTGCTCTTCTAGCTTCCAGAAAGATACCAGAAAGTCTGATAATCTTGTTTTCAGCAATCATCTTCCGGTATTTATACTTCTATTCCTCTGTTCGATCATCTTTCCACGGAATAGGTTCATCTTTCGCCATGAACTTATATTTGTGAATTACTTTGTAAATTACCTTGTGTTACCTGCAAATCAACAATCAAACAATCAGTTTAAACTGAAACTGACTATGTAACAGTATGTTGATGAAACCAATCTAAGACTCGTTGTCGAAGATTCGCGGAGTTGTTTCAATGTCGATGACGTAAGAACACGAATGATCCTGAACAAAAACAATTCACAAGATACGGATTAAAGATGAACTGGGCCTTCACTGATTGAGTCTAACACTTTTGATGGGCGGCACCTCAATAGTCAACAACAACATATGGGCCGTACATTCTTCAAACAACCAAACTTAACAACCAATAACATCAAATCCTTTAGTGGGCCTTTACACGTGATTGGGCTAAATTTTTATATGGGTCGGTGCAATCAACTAAAAAAAATCAACTTCAAGTAAAACTTAAGCTATGATTGGGCCTAAGGTATATAGTGGGGCGGTGCAAAGGGCCTACAATCACACAATAACAGACACATGATTAAATGGCAATCCGATTTTATATAAAGCGGTGCACATGGGCTTAATCACAGATTGGGCCGAAAATGAAACACATTTAACATGCAGCCGACATCACACTTATACTAATGAAAGTCTTTAGCCAAACATTAAACATGCATCCCGATTGGACCTTTTTGTTCCACTAAGCCGACCAACCAACAAACACATGCATTATCATGATTACCCCTTAAAAACCTCGATTTGTCAGTGACACATGCACATTTTTTAACACATGACCCGATGATGTTGTGTAACAACTCTCACTAAAATTAATATGATAATTATCCAATAAGGAAACCCTAATTAAAACACCCAAGTGATTCTGCATAAACCCTAAACATTTCAGAACCATCAGAATCAGGATCAGGGCCCCTAAAACTCAGGGGGGATAAACCCTAGTTGACAATTATCCCTATTAAACGTTGTCAAAATCTAAATTTTCGAAAGTGTTGACTCATCCAGGCTAGTCCCACACGCGGCAAGTCTATAGTGATTAGGTGTCCCTTACGGACCGTATGGGATACTGCTTACGGTCTGTAAGCATGTCAATTTTCGTGTATAAATAGCAGACATTGGCATTCGATTTCTGCTGTTCAAACGATGCTTAATTTCTAAATTGACGTCGAGTTATTCAATTTACAACACACAAATCACTAATTAGTGTAGCGGGGTGCTGCTACGATGCCGGGTATTAACTCGATCGCTGTTCAATTCTTTTCTTTCCGTCAGCTTTTATTTTTGTAAATAATAGCTCAGGATTTTACCCTCTAAATCCCTAAACTCTGCCCGTTATTAGGGTAATAACTCTAATCACTGGTATGATACTTTATCCGATCGATTATAACTATCCAACGATTGTCTGGGTGCTGCTCAAATTGAGTTATACTTTGTTATTCATCGTGATTTCGACTTGAATGTTTGAGTGTTGTCCGAACTCGGGCTATACTCTGTCATTCGTTGTGAATCCACTGAATTGTTAAGTATTGCACTTATAAATCGTTGTGAGGGTTTTATCTCGTGATTGTCGTTAAAGTTGAATTGAGTTAATACACTAATACGGGTTCCCTTGTATCTAGAAATTAGAACTCGTAAGCAGGGAGCTGCTAGAATACTTAAAAGCTAAGTAAACTTAATAAGTTAAATAAACTTAGCAGTTAAGTTAGCTGAGTAGATTAATTAATTTGTTAATTAAGTTTAGTATAATTAATTAATCAGTTAATCAATATTAATTAAGCTAAACTAGATTAATTAAGCTAAGTACGATTAATTAAGCTAAGCAAGATTAATTAAGCTAAGCAAGATTAATTAAGCTAAGTAAGTTATTTAGTTAAATGGATAAGCAAACTTAAATAATTAAGGAAACTTAATAGTTAAGGAAACTTAATAGTTAAGGAAACATAATAGTTAAGGAAACTTAATGGTTAAGGAAACTTCCTAGCTAAGGAATAAATCTACCTATAAATAGGAAGCTTAGGAATTCATTTCCTTTGTTCATTTCTTCTATTCTTCTCTCTATACGTTAGTGTTCTAACCAATAATCACCAAAGCGATGTTCTGTCCGATCGATTCAGGAACCAATTAAACGGATGCCAAAGTACTATACTTTGTGAGTTCGTTAAACGGATGCCAAAATACTACACTTTGTGAGTTCTGTTAAGGTTCGAATCTCGTGACTACCGTTAGGTTTGATTTGGGTGTTACACAAATACGTATTCCATTCTGTTAAACTATATATTTAACTACCGGAATACTCCCAACCACACACTTACAATTAAACAAGCTATTAAAACATCACAAGATCCAGAACAATAAAGTATACGCTTAACTATCAGAAGATATAGAATCAAGAAGCTTGTTAAATCAATACAGCATGCTTATACTGTGAGTCATTCTCTTTTTATCAACTGTTTTACAAAACTCCAAGTTATTTTCAAAGTTATAATTACAGGGATTAAGTCTTTGTAATCACCAAGTTACAGCCGGTATGTGGGGTTTTGTATACATTACTTGATAACCGTCACTATTGGACAACGAGTTAGCCAATGAGTGATATGACCATAGTCACAGACACCATCGGGCAAAGAGGCTACCGATGGATGTTCGAGTGACAAGTACTGTGGGTAGTTGGTTTGATATCAGAAACATTGTAATCGCTCTTAATACTGTGAATTATAACAAATCTGTTTTATATAAAACCGAATGAACTCACTCAGTATTTCCCGCTGACAAAACCTTTTTAAAACGCGTTTCAGGTAATTACAGTAGATGGGAGTAAGAATTGGATCCGACACTGAAAGACTTCAAGAAGTGGCTTATTTTATTAATTAAATCAAATTAAGAAATATCATTTTTATTAAAACTACCTTTGTAAAACATGGGTTTATCCCATCTATTTAATAAATAAAATCCGGTGTTTTAAAACTCTGATATTTTTCCTAACTCACGGTCCTGATGAAATTTCCGCTGCAATGTTTTCAAAAATAACCACCGGTACCGCTTGGCTGCTCGCGACTCCCGATTCCGTCCAGGGTGGGTCGGGGGTCGTGACATGTTGATAAGTCTGTTATTATCACATGCAATTCTTATTCATTCAAGAACGACAAACAAATCGATTGAACTTTCCAACTTTAATCACGTGATGACTGATAACCACTTTCAAACGAGATCGTGTTTCAAACGGTTGACACCTTTCAAACGTGATGTCACTTTCAAACGGACACTTTTCAAACGTGAAGTACTGCTTCAAACGGTCAGTTCAAACGGGAACCAATTTTCAAACGGAAAGCTATGTTTTCAAACAATAATTCAAACGTAAGTCTTGTTCAAACGACCAGTCAAACGGGAACCCACATTTCAAACGATAGTTGTCAATTTCAAACGGAACCTAGCTGGTTCAAACGAACTTCGGACCTAAAAACTCGAATTTCTCCTAAACGGCTAGGAATTAGGATCTGAAACTTGGTAGGGTTGTAGATCAGGTCTATACGCACAACATATCCAAAAATCAGCTGAAACGGACCGTGAAAACCTGTTCGATTTGACGTTTTTCAGTAAAAAACGTGAAAAATGTGAAAAAAATGAAGAAATAGATGAAATCGGATCTGAAATTTGCTGAAATCTGGTACGAAAACGATGTGTTTGATCGTGCAATCGAGCTCCTAGCTCTGATACCACTTGTAGGACCGGTTTTGACACCGTTCGATTGCGTAACGAACGTTCAACGTGCGGAATCCATGAACGTACTTGATCGAACACACAATAACGTACAAGTAAACGTGATTCTATTAATGTGACGTCGTGTACAATGCCGTGAATCACGTAGAGAGACTTTCTCTCTCTAAGCTCTAAGCTCCTAAATCTCCAAATGAGCTCCAAATCTTCCAAAAGTCTTAACCTTTACAACTAAATGAGCTATTTATAGGCACAAGGGATATAATGAGAAATCTCATTATTTACAAAATTGCCACCTTGCCTTTCTAACTAGTTGTAACCTAAAAGCTTAAAATCCTTCGGTTTCTGCTACGGAATAGATTGACGGAGGCGATAGACAGATATTGCACTAACAAGTTCGTTTGAACTTCATAACGTGAGCGTAGTCACGATGGTTGTAGTCCCTAGTGACTATACCTACTGATTACCACGTTATCTAGGCTCAGTGACGAGTCGTAGTTTCGGCCAAAATACGTTTTCTCGCGTATTTTGTAACCAAACTACTCTAGGGTATTAAAACCGTTTGTTTTAATACCAAACCTGTTTTCTAACTTTACTAAACATGTTCTAGCATGTTTAGCTCGTCGCTTTTAGATTTGTGCTTGTCTAGGGTCGTAAAGGTAAGCGATCTAAACAATCGCTTATACTTCCGATCCCGACCCATTTGGTCGATCATTAGGATCCGACCAAACACTTTAGGTGACCATAGTTTTATAGGAAATAACCTTCCAAGGTTATACCTTATGGTCACATCGTTTAAGTAGTTGTATGATAGGTAGTTTATATGCCTTAGATAAATTACCAAAATACCCTTTTTACGCATAAATTCATTTTAAGCATATGTAACCTAAATTTTGACATCTAAACTAATTAGGTAACTATATTAGACATGTTAAGGCATATTTTACTTGTCATAGGACTAGTTAAGCGGTCCGAACGCGTTTCACGCGAACGACGCGTTAAAGTAGCATAAGCTACCCAAACGGGTCGTAATGGGTCGTAAGCACTTAGGTTAGGTTTCATTTTAGTATGTGGGCTTTGTTTAACCAAATCATATGAGTTCCAATACTCATTTGGTTTACGAAACCTCATACTATCCAATCCCCCGATTTAGGTCCGGTTATTTATGTAGTTATCTATATAGGGTGTCGTTTGATTCCGTGATCCATCTAGCTTTGCTTGGTTGTTGTTCAAGACTTCTAAGCACCCTCAAGTGAGTACATAGTCCCCTCTTTTACTGTTTTCCAAACGTTTTGGGGTGAAACACATGTGCCTACTTGTTACTTTCGTGCTTTCTTGTTTTCACATCATATGCTTGCTATGTTCATTAGTACACTATTAGTACATGATTTCATTATGTTTTTGCTATGTATGTCCTTTGTTGCATACTTAGTACATTTGATTTACATTACCTTTTCATGCTATGTATGTTCATCATACTAGTACATTGTTTTACATTACATCACATGCTATGTATGTTCATTTTGTTCATACTTAGTACATTTACATCACATCACATGCTTACATTTTGGTATGACATTTGGTTTGTTTAAATGGGACAATGTACATTCATTAAGATTGATCACGCCGCTCGGTAGTAGGTAGTGGTACCATAGGACTTGACAAATCCCGTTCCTAAAATCCTAGGTTTGTTTGGATGGATGGAATGACCGAATCCGAAAACATTTCTTTTTGATAACCTTTACTCTAAGGTTATCCTGCTGTCTCAAGGCTTGAATGTATGGAATTTTCACAATACCGCATAAATGTTTGTATCAGTATAGCATGCATTTCCACAAAACATAACATTGATTTAAACTGAGTTTTACTTCAATACTTTGTTTTGTGCATTTTCACCTATGGTTTAGTTGATACATATTTCACTTGCCATACATGACATTTTGTTTACACATTACATGATTGACATTTGACATAAACATTTCGACATGGTTTTCACAATGACATTTGACAATTGGTTTAGACATGGGGAATTTACATTGGTGGTTTGTTTGGGTAAGTGATTTAAGTAACGAGACGTGTGTAATGTGATACAAGCATGGTGGATACGCCACTGGTACTTCCTATATATAAGTGCTTGTATTATATTACATGTCGTAGCGTTATTTAAATCATTCAAATTGGATTTACACATTTTTACACAAATAACATATTTTTTTCACAAGACATTGTTTTACAAAAACAGTTTGTATTATACAAATTCATTTTTACTTGGTTATTCATTTAACCTTACAATCATTCTTTTATCTATACATATCTATCATCGCTTTTAAAACGATTTATAAAACAAAACATTTTACAAGGATCATGACTGATTTTTGTTAAACAACCTTTTCTAAACTTATAAGACATGAATCCTAAATCAATAAAACCTATGTACTCGCTGGCATTTTTATGCTGATGTACCTATTTTCACATGTGTTTCAGGAGATGATGCATAGGATTGATCAAGATACACATAGGCGAACTTGGGCCTTAGTAACAATAAAAGATGCAAGACTAGTTAATTTTGTTATACATCTTTGTTTGTTAAGACATTGTAACTCTTTTTATCAATAAAACAACATTTCAATTATCCATGTGTTATGAAACAATGATTCTGTTACAACACTCCCTGACGATTCCGCCACGTTTTGTTGTTTTACGTGGTCGGGGTGTGACACAAATTCATGGAAAACTCCTCACATTTGAGAGAGAGCTAAATCAAAAACATAAGTTGATGTCATCTAGAAAAGTTACTGATGATTACTCTTATGGTAACAAAACATTAATGAGTCATGATGGATCTTCATCAACCAAAAATGATAGTGTAATAATCATTTTATTGATATAACTAGTAGATTTAACTCCGAAAGTGATTCATCATTTGTTGGAAACTGGAACTTTGCACTTATAATGAATGGTCAGAAGCCCATAGATCCAATTGATCAAGAGAATTTGACCTTCTTGACCAGCTTGCACTATTAAGTATCAAGTCAGATAGATTTTATAATAAATATGGTAGAAAGTTTCCTAGTTTTGAGGGTAGTGGTAAAATTGAAAAAGACATGTCTAGGGTTGAATGTTATAAATGTCACAAACTAGGATATTTTGCTAGGGAATATAGAATTTCTGCACATAATCCTTCATACATGTTACTTATCCTAGTCAAATGTATCAATCTAACACAACTACTGGACCATACTCAAGTTTTCAAAATACACAACAATTGTCTTCCCAAAATGCCCTTGGTCCAAATACACAGTCTGTTGCTCATTTTTTAACTGGTCCAGCTTAAACACCACATCATTACGTTAATGGGCCACCATAATATCAAATTTCACATGTTAATATGCCACAAGAACATGTCTGAACACCCTTACAATCTGTCCATGTGGTAGTTTCTACCTCAAACAAACTAATAATCCAACTTGCTCTGGTTAGAGGAGGAAATGAATCCATTAATTTCAATGATGCCCATAATATGAAACTTAAGGATTTGATGGTACAAACTTAGAGCTGAGTTCTCCAAGAATATACCTAACAGCTAGCTTCCTTACAAAAGGAGTTTGTATACACTAAAGTGATAATCACTAAAATAGTAGTCACCTGCCACAGAAATCCAAACTACTTATGAGGATATAACCACCTCTTTATTTACCAGTATGATCAGTGCTATCTTGTATTTCTAAAAACTGCTGATACCAAAAAGGGGGAAAATGAGCTTACGTTTCAATACTATTTTTCAAACCTATTTTTCAAGAGACACAAAAGGATGAATTTGGAAAACTTTCAAGAAAAGCCAGTGTTCCTTCCACCCACCTATCCTAGAAACTTCAAAACTGACATTTTCTAAAAGCTTTCGCCAATCACTAGGGAGGCAAAAAAGTGTCAAGATGGTAGGACAATAAGAGTGAAAATGTTGGTTCTTCAGAAACCTTCATATCAACTTGAACAAGGGGCTAGGATTAATCATCAAACCTAAAACTTCTAATTAAGAAATACAAGAAACATATCAATAACAAAATGTTCAGTAGTAATATGAAGTTGTTCAAAAGATATCCTGCCTTGTCACGAATTTTAAAGGTCTGATGAATCATGTATTGATAAAGGTTTTAAGGATTAAATTTCTTCCACATCTCTTAGTTGTTTATGAATAGAGACACGACCCTCTGTTCTTCTTCTAAGGTCCAAAGAGTAGCCTCCGGTCTTCCCTAACCCTAAGATTGTGAGATCCTAAGCACTTACGAATTAATAGATGTGATGATCATGTTTAGTGAACATTTTTGTGAGGTCAAGATGGATACCATGGTGAGGAAAAAGAAATGTCCGGAGTAACACTTGAAGCAAAATATATATAGGACTCTCATTATCAAATAAGAGAATAAAAGCTAGGCCCTAATAATTGTAATTTTGGCATTAACAGATATAGGGGGAGATTGTTGGGTTACGTAAGATCTGCTGATAATAAAAGCCAAAACTCAAAGGAATCATCTTCATTGCCTATGGAACAAGGTTAAAGCATTAATCAAAGTACTAGAAGTTCCCCCTTGAAAGCTTCACAAACAACGTCCTAAAACAGCTGGAAAAGAACATTTGGAATCAAAGAGCTGGAAACCAAGCCAAAGAGCTGGATTTTTAAAGTACTAGTCAACAAGTCAACAGCTGAAGACAAAGTGCTAGGTCAACTAGTCAAAGCTGAAGACAAGTGTTGTCAACAAGTCAACACATGAAGACCAAAGAGCTGGAAACCAAAAGTGTTAGAATCCTCAATGTTTTTCAGTAGTTTCCATTTGTATTTCTAGTGGTTTTGTATTTCAGTTATTTTAGTCAATTGTCCAGTAGTTTTACAAATTGGTAGCAGTTACATCATTTATTAGGTTGTTTAGGGTCGCTTTCATGGTGACGTCACAAGTAGTTTTCTCCTCTTATATATAGAACAATATGCAATGTTATTTATCAACTCTTACGGCTAAATATTCTTTGATCAAAGAATCTAGAGAGAGAAAAACTTAACAAGTAAGAGAAAGTGCACCTGGTGAGGGGGTGCGTTTATTGTACTTTGATTGTACTGAAATCAGTGAATATATGAATATATAAATCATTTTTCAGTCATTCCCAAATCTAGTTGTGTATTGAATGATGTGTTTATTATTTACATGTTTTAGTGAATTTTTGTTTTGTTAAACAAGTTTTTATCACAAACACACACTCTTATATCCAACGAAATATATAAAAAACAATTATAATTTTCTTATTTTGGTAATTTTATGTTCAATATATGTTATACGTATAAATAGAAACATATCTAATTTCTAATTTGTTAAAAAAGTTTTTATCACAAACAGACACTCTCATACCCAACAAAATATATAGAAAAAAACAATTATAATTTTCTTATTTTGGTAATTTGCGTTCAATATACGTTATACGTATAAATAAAAACATATCCACAAAAACAAATAATTGTCTGAATACATACACAGACACAAACACGAGAGCACCCACATGTAATAATACTGTAATGTAATAATTTTTTTAAATCTACTTCATTAAAAATTTAAATACGCCAGATGTGAAATCTTGGACATTTCATCATAAAGGCTTGTTTTGGAAATTTTATGCTCAAATAGGTACTTTATAAACAAATTCTTCAAATAAACACATATCTACAAGAATACGTGACCTCTTAACATGTGTGTGCACATACACACATGCACAAGAACACACATGGACATGTAATAAAATATCAAATGGGTAAATTTGCTTAAAATGTACTTAGATGGTGTTTGGGATTACGTTTTAAAGTGATTATTTGATTATTGTGTTTGTAAAACATAAATAATCTAAAAAAATGTTTGTATGAAAAAGTGATTATCTGCCTCCAAAACGCAGTTTTGGGGAAGCATGTACCTACATGCTTTTTCAAAACGCAGTTTTGAAAACGCAAAATCTATTTTAAAAACGCATAATCTATTTTGAAAACGCAACACCAAACACCCCCTTAGTTGCATAGTTATATACTTAAATATGTCATACATGAACTTGTGGACATCTTATCATAAAAAATGTTTTGGAAATTTTATGTTCATTGTTCGTTATAAAAGTATTTTCAAATAGAAACATTTTAACAACAATACGTGATTGCCTGAATCCATGTGAATATGCATGAACGCACACGCGAACATGCATGAACACACAGAAAATATGTAATAATCTATTATAGGAGACAACTTTGTTAAAAATCTACTTCGTTGCACCCTTAACGTGTTATGCGTGAACATTCACTGTAAAGACTCACTTTAAGTATAAATTTATAAATACAATATAGCTAATACTAGTATTTTTCCCACAAAACAACCAAACAGACCTATCAAAACACCACAAGTACAATAAACTTACCAACTTGGATCCCTATTCCCTAATCTATACGGTATAAATAATATTAATTTGTGGTGTAAAAGAGAAATACTAAATTATGCATAGTCAACTGATATTCATTCGCTCGGTCATTACCAAGTTGAAATTTACGTATGTTACAATGTTGTATTTATCATTATTATTAACTTTTATGTCTTCACATAAATGATTACCAATTTACAAAACAAAATCAAATACAAGGATCTACAACACATTCATTTATATAATATATGACAGTTAATTAAAATGATACCTTAAAAGTACATTCGAAATGAATCGTACATACTATTTAAATAGTTATGATAATGTAACAATTATTTAATTTAAAAGGAGTAATTATTCTATTATAGGCAACAGGAAAAAGGCTGTTTATGGACTGTATATGGGGAGATGATGATTTGTTTAATCTGTGGTTGTGACCTTTATCGGGGTTTGCTAAAGAAGATCAAAGAATATTTGCACATAGACATACATTAATGAATAAATAAATATATACAACTTTATTGTATATAAATTTATACAAATAAACACACAAAGGAATCTTTAGAACACTGGTCAGTTTACAGGCAGGCAAAGCTTACAAGCATGTGGACTCTTTCCACATCTGTATTGACCAAATGTTAACCTTCACAGAATTCCTTTCCTGCCCATAAAACATTTTCGAATCTTATCTAGTGACGTAGTATTATATTCTAAGGTTAAACTCTGATATGATTCAAACACAACTTCAGGCGTAAAATGCGAGAAAATATATAACTTCTACAAACGTGTCGATCCATATGTTATATCGTATGGTTTTAGTAAGAAAAATGCTTAGAATGACTTACATATCGTACGGTTTTAGTAAGAAAAATGCTTAGAATGATTACATGTCGTACATCAAGATAAAGTTTGATATTTAATCGAGTAATTACTATGAGTATGAACAAACGATAAATAACATGTAAGGTCGGGTTTTGAAAGAAAAAAAAATGGATATCAAAAGAAAATATAGAGACAAATTGTTTGTAATAAAGTTTTCACAGCTATTTATGTTTCCAATTGTGTTGGATTGAAATGGCCTTTTTGGGATGATTTTGTAACTTTTATTGTAATTCAAAGTAAATCTTTTCCAGAGATTCAAAGTGGACATGTTTTGAGTAACATGAAACAAAGCCCAAAGCTAAAAAAACAAAGGTTTGGGGTGGGTTCTTTTTCACTTTATGTCTGTTAGTCCCATTGCATGCTACACCAAGCATGGACTTGTACAATTCATTGTTTCTTTTCCAATTCACTGTCTCCTTTTTTATTGGTCCTTCTTACTTGGCCATTTCTCATTGTTAATTTTTGTTATCTTTCCTTTTTCAAGTTTGTATTACTACTTGTACCAGAAAAGAATAATTATATATAAGGGCTTTATACATAAGATATAATATAATACTAGGATAATAGATTACAATCAGTCTTATTGGACGGAAAAATGGATTGTTTTCGTTTTTGGTAACTTTGTTATAGGTGAATTTTGGTTGTGGGTAGATGTAGCCAACTTAGCTTCATCATATAAAGAAAAACTGGTCTATAATCTAGAGAGTGTGTGTTCAATCACACACCTATATATGTGGAGTGTGGTTTTCATTAGGGTGTAGTGAAATCGTCCAAACCGATTAGCCATGCCAAACCGTGACAAGCCGACCACGTTATCAAACGATATATACAAACACACACAATGCCATTATGTTTTTAACTAAGTAGGCTTCAGAAAATCTGCTGGATGTGTTTTGTAACAACCAGCTAGCCAGTGGCGGAGGTTCTTGGTGGCCCGCCGGGGAGGGGGGGGGGGCTAGCCCCCACTGATTTTTCTTGCTTGTAGTGTAAATTTTACCGATTTTTTTAGTGTAAAATATTAAATTTTTAAGAGTCTGACCCCACTTTTTCGTTCAATCTCTGCGACTACAACTAGCATATTGGCTTTATTCAAAGTTGTAAGCTAGGGATGGTTGTTTAGCTTGTTTTATTGTGCTTAAAGGGTAGATTTTTCAAAATTTTGTAAGGGATTATAGCCATGTTCATGCCCTTGCAACAAAATATATTTATTTATAATTAGACTTAAAAACAGCTAGTCTCATAGTCGTACAACCAAGCCAGCATAATCGGTTTAGCTTTGTTCTAAAACCATAACAACCAATTTGACTTAAAAATTCTGATCTTAACCAACCGTGTAAACCTCTTGTTTTCACATTCTCTCAGATTCAATACCAGAAAAGGAATCATTTATGATGGAATGGAATTTAAAAGTTCCATTACAAATCTATAAGAAACAACGATTAGACTGTTCATAGCGGGGCACCACCCCTGCTTGCCAAGTGAAGGTTTTCGATTGTGTGAGAAATTAAATGCACACACATATCCACACGTATGCTTAACGCTGGTTACCACACTCACCCCTATGGTACCTCGATAACACCATTCCAGAGCCGTGTTTAGCGCCCCCATCCAATGACATGGCAATGTGTGCGAGCATACTACACACAACCTTATTCAGCTTGTAGTTCTAATATATTACTTTATGATACTTTTACTAATTATAATGCGGAGTATGGTTGAACTCAACTAAAAGAAATACAATTAAGATATTGTTTAAATACATGATGGTCCTTTGCCATTTAAAGGTTCGATTTCTAACTTTAAATTTATTTAGATGTTATCATTGACCGTTAATTGATCACTCGAGTCGAGATAGTGACATATGTTGCTACATAAACCCGTGGATCTAGTTTTTGCCCTCAACTAATATTTAAACATCTAATAACTAGGTGTAATGGAATAACTAAACACCCAATACCAATAACTAAAACAATACTTTATCTTTAAAAAAAAGCAACACATGTGATTGGTTGGAAAAGGTGATGGACCCACCACCAAAGCTCGTTCAATGTGGCCCCCTTAACGAGCCCCATTACCGGCGCGGTGTTTTGTGCCGTTAACCGGGTGATGTGGCACCCCCGTTAACCCACAACGTACGGTCTTAATAAATTTAATGTTTAGCCGTTTTTCTTTACAAAATTAGAATATCAAAACAGGGGCGGACCCAAGCCCAGCCCAAGGTGGGCGGGCGCACCCCCGGGGAAAAAACATTTTAGTGCTAAGTTCTGTCGAAAATCCCGTCAGCACCCCTTGGAATTTTTCGTCCGCACCCCTTGAAATTTTTTGACCGCACCCCTTAGGTAAAAAGTGTTATCAATTTATATTTTAAATTTTTTTTAGTAAACTCTTATTTTTAAAAAATAAATACTACCTAAATTATATAACTTTTAATACCTAACTAACTAAACCCAAATACCCATACCTTTACCCACTTATAATTCCTAACTAGCTAGCCCACTAAGTCTTAGCCCATTAACTAAACCCAACAATATTTGAAACTATAATAAAATAATTAAAGCCCAAAACCTTTAGAAATTCTCTCCCGCTTTCTCTCTCTTGCGTCCCTGCACTGCCAACGAACAACATCACCCAACGACAACAGTCCAGCAGTCGGCGACCACCGTAATCAGCCACCATACCATCGTCGTTTGACACCAAATCTAACCGGAATCCGAACACGGGTAAGTTTCTTTGTTATTTTGATGATTTTGGTTGATATTATAGAAGAAAAAACGGTAATAAAGTTGTTAAATAGGTTTGAAATTTTGTGTGTTTTGACGTTGTTTATGGTTGTTTAGATGATTTTCAGGGTGATTATGTTGTTTATATATTTTTAGGGTGATTATGTTGTTTATATATTTTTAGGGTGATTACAACTTACGTTATGATTTCTAGGGATTGAATAGTTGAAAATTAAAATTAAAATGAAACATTATGTTATGGAGCGATGAACTTATGTTATATTGAGAAAAAATTGCTTAAGAAATTAGTTTTAAATGATGTTTTGGATAGATTTTAAAAAATGAAAACCCGTAGGGCGTCGACGTTTCTATTATGTTTGTAACAAGGTTTGACATGTTTTTGATGATTATATAAATTTAGTTTGATGTTCGTTTGTTTTACATGACCCGACCCGACCCGATTTTTTTACTTATATACCTAGGGGCCTAAAATTTTTAAAAATGTTACGCACCCCCATGAAAAAATTCCTGGGTCCGCCACCGTATCAAAACTATAAATACAATAGTTTCTTTTTTTGTAATTATTGTTATTATATAATGATTAGAAAGGAGAAAGTGTTTTATTTTTTTGACAAAGCTTTTGCACATCTAATCTCATCATTTTCGATGCAACACAATGCCTAGAGAAAAAGTGAAAGTGGGATAAATCACACATCAAATAAACCCTTTGTCTTGTTTTGTTTTTTGGTGGGGGACTAGGGACATCAACTTCTCTTCAATCTTTTTCATGTGTGGCCCAAATAAAAAGTCATTTAACCATTGATAATGTAACCAGAAGTGGGTTTCACTAGCAGTAAATTTAATGTTATTTTTGTCTAGATTTTATATTTCTACTTATTAACATAAAATCATAAAGAGTAAAATGCAATTTTTGCCTACGAGGTTTGGTCACTTTTACGACTTTCATACAAATGTTTGTTTATTCACACTTAGGTCCTTGTCATTTCAAAAACTTACCATTTTCGTACTTGAGGTTAACAATTTGTTTTTGTCCCTCAAAATTTGGCCCTTGGGGTGTATATGACAAAATTTCAAACTTTTTAGATGAAAATGACACATTTGAATGAAAGTTGCAAAAGTGATCAAACCTCATAGAACTCACATGTGATATGAAGATGCAAAAGAAGCAGAATAAGGCGGCACGTTGTGTATGCATAGCAGGTTTGTGGAAGATCTGGCTAAACAGGAACGAGAAAACGTTTAAGGGAGTCCATAAAACATATTCAGCTATTCTGGAAGAAACCAAGGAGTGCTCGATCGTATTTATATATGTTGAAAAATAGAACGAAAATTGTAGATTTTTCATATGAATTATGGTGTAGTCAAGGAGTTAAATTAATTACTGGATAGGAGAATGTAAACTGATGTATTCTGGGCCATCTTTAACCACTGGCTAGAGACTGGTCTTTTCATATGAATGGATTCCCTTCTTGTTAAAAAAAAACTGAATGTACATACCTTTGATTATTATTATTCTAAATAGTTGAGTATTATGAATTTTTACTGTCAATGGTTATATTTATACAGTTTGGTATGTAAATATAGGTATCTCTAACGGTTATATTTATAAACTAACTATTTTTCATTGTCGTTGGGGACTTTCAATATCAAACAGTTTGAAACTCTAAATCATCTACAAAAACAACAAGTCCAGGCTTTACGTTGACGTTCTCCTCGATTGGAGTTATATACGTACATGATTTTTTTGAACAACTTATGTTGAATTTCTCAAGTTGCGTTGGCAAGACGAAATGCATAAAATGTAAGATAGTGGGTCGCTTTTTGTTAAAAATAATAATAGTGATACTCTCGTTATCTGTACGCATAAATGAATTACATACCCATACAAGTTTCCAACCAAAGTCTTCAATGACTCGAGTCTTCTACTACTCTGTCTCAGGGTACAACAACCGAAATAGTGTGTACTATCAGAGATGACTCTAGTTGGAATTTGTAGCCTCTTTTTGGCTAATGCTAACCAATCTTTGTCATAAATGAAATGTTTGTTTTGTTTTTGACTGTTAAATCTCTTTTATGAATCATTATGGAGGTTTTGAATTTTGATTATGACTCATAATTTTATCTAAATTGACATCATTTGAATTCATTTTGTATACGATGTTGTACTAACTCTTTTCCCACAAATAAGAGAGCATCGTTATTATTATTTTATAATTATTTTAATATTTTTGATAGAAAAGTGACCCAATTTCCTACATGATGTTCTGAATATTGTTATAGGGAACGATGCGGGACAAAATCTAGAATCCGGAGAGGTATGTTGTCTATTTGATGTTGCAGTGGCGAGGGATGATGCAGAAATGAGGATTTTCGGTAAATACCACTTCATAGACAGTCTATGATATGTTTCATATTTAAGTATTAAGAATATTACAGCTATGTAGGTTTCACATCATAAGTAGCTTCGGAAAATTTAAATCACAAAATGAGGAAATCGTTTATCATAGAGCGATGCAAATCTGCCAAACTTTAATGTCATAATCCAGACCACCACTATAGATAAGATAAGAAGTCGATGCATCACATGAACAACCCGTGTGATCTGTTTCTGATGTCAAACACTTAACCGGACCACTGTGACCCTCCAATACCGCTAAACAACAATAGCATTTCTCAATTCCTTTCCAGATTCTTACGGTTTCATCTGCAGAACCACTACACAACAGATCCGATACAACACTCAAACACAATATGGATTTAACATGCCCCTTGATAACAGCCACTGCAGCCATGTCATCCTCGTCAATCTTCTCCCAAGCGATGATCAACCTATCACTCCCTCCAGAATACAGAACATTCTCATTGGTGCTAAACGCCAATGCATTAATACCCGATTTGTGTTTCTTTAATGTGGTAATTAAAGAGTGTTTCTCACCTTTTGGTGATTCTGACTTCCTCCAAATCTTTATTGTTTTGTCGGTGGATCCAGTATAAACGTCACCATTGCTTGATACCGCTACTGCATTTATTGCATCATCATGTGCATTACAGACAGATTCTAAGCACTTGAAGTTGTTTGCATTCCAAATCTTGAGTGTTCTATCCCATGAGACTGAATAGACGACCAAACCGTCCCTGGACATAGCTAGTGCTGATACCGTATCATTATGATGGACCCACGTGGACCTCTTGTGTCGTGACACACGTACATGGTTCTTCGGTAATAGAACATTAAGGGTCCGGTCACTAAACGTTGGGAGGGTGGCCAAGAGTGTTAACTTCGGCTGTTGCATCTCATTTTCGTCAACTCTCCAGACACGGATTTTGTGGTCTTGATGCGCGCTGAATATTTTGTCAGCAGAAACCACTAGTGACTTTACTGCACCGTTTCCTGCGACTACCACGCGGTCACTTAGTTTCTCTTGATCAAATTCTGCCCTTAAAGTATTACGCTTCATCATTCGAATTTCTTTATTCGAAGAGCCTGTGTATAGAAACTTCCCACCAAGGGCAAGAGACGAGATGTAGGAGTTGTCGCCTTTGATAGTGGAGACGCAGTGATGAGTTATGGGTAGGTGGTAATTACAATATTGACCCTGCAAATCATCATGTGACTCAGAGGTTTGAAGGTGTGACATCTTTTAGTGTGAATTGGAAGATCGAAAGAAGCATGCGGGAACTGAGTTTGATACCTGATGAGTTTATAGGAGATTAATATTATTAGGTGTTAGTTTGGCAAGAAGTGTTACCTGGTTCTACGGTATTTAACCGAAGAAAATCAACCAAAGTTTCAACATATGTAACATCAATGAGCAGGATGGACTTTAAGATTAGTTGGAGGATTATCCACTTAATATTCATATCTCTTTAGGTTTGTGTTTAAGTTGACCCTATTATAGACTATCTATATCCTTTCTTGGTGTCTATAATTCTTGTGCTAAAGTTACCATATGGATACTTAAAAGTCGTTTCGAGTATGATTTGCATTAGAGGCGGCAATTTTAACATATCTACTTGTAAGTGGGTCGAGTAGTGTTATGTTTTTCTCTAGTGTAAATAAAAAATAGCTTAAAAGGAATGGGTCAAATGGGTCTAAAGTTGCCTTAAAATGTGGCTCAAAGTGTATTTTTAATGTATATTCTATATTATTTCAATTCATAAAATTAAATTTTTATTAAAATAATATGTTTGACACAAACTTTATATAAAAAATAACTTTTTGGATAAAAGTGTTTTGGGTCAAACGAACCTGACCCGACCAGTACCTAAATAACCTGTTTGACCCGTCACAATTTAACTAGTTACCCAACCTGCCGCCCAGCCCATAAAACCTCAAGTAAAGACGTGAACTTCCTAAGATACATGCGGGTTACAGTCAGTTTCAGTTTATTAAAATTCATTATTATAATAGTGTTATAAGCAAGAAAGGGAACACCCAATATGGTACATGCCTTTGAGTAATACACAACACTATAAGTTTTCAAATTGTTCAATAGCAGCATCGATAATTCCACAATCTGTTTATTCAAGTTACAAGGATGTCGGTAGCAATGATGGTACATATGAAGTATGCTAGGTAACCTGTCAAAAATGCTTGGTTGAGTTTAGTCATTGGCCTAACTGAGTGACTTTATGTGTCTTTTCAACTTTATTTAGTTTACAATATGGGAATGTTACCTTCATGCCAACCCTACTAAAGCCGCAAAAATAGAAATCTGATCTGATTGACTAATTCCAGATTCAAATCAACAGCAAGGCGGCCTAAAATTTGGCATTTAAACTTTATACCTAATTCTTATTATATCCAAGCACCCTTTTCCTCTGTCTATGCTATGTTCCAAAAAGTGTGTCTGAGGCGTGAGACGCAGCAAGGCGAGGTACACGTCGCATCATGTGAGTCCAGGCGCAAACTGTACAAGAGTCTATGGCAAACCAATGTTATATGAAACTTTGTTTGTGCTAGGTTTCACCCTAATGCTTGTACAAACATCTTGTAATGCTCCCAATGTGTCACCAAGGAACCACTAAAATAAATCAAACTAAAAAAAAAAAAAAATACAAATTCTTTTCAATTGTGGGCAGCAGTATCAGTAATCATATACACGCACACATGTAGGAGAGCGTCTGTACGTTAACGCTACTTCTCTGACTTAGGCGGTCATAGCAACCATTATATGTTTGCAGACAGATTTTTTCCATAACAGATTAGACGATTTTTGTTGGCTTTTGTACAACCTATATTTATTTATCACATGTGCATGCATTTGTAGTCTTCTTTCTGTGTATGTTTTGAAATTAATTTTAACATATTGCGCTCAGTGCGCGTGCACATATTATGTGCCTGGAAGTTGATTAGTGTGTTGACCCAACTCCAAGTAGGATGCTGATTAGCATGTTGACCCAACACTAAAAAGCAAAGAAGAGGGTTTGTGATGACATTAATATACAGCCCACAACATTGCGACCTTCAAATATTTGGCCCCTGACAGTAAGGTTACATAAACATCAGGTGAATCCATTTACTTATGCATAAGACATTCAAATAATATAAATTTCTGTTATCACATATGACACACTAATCATCTTAAGAAATTTTTGAAGAAGCGTTTCACACCAGTCAATCCTACCCGGCCCGCTTCCAAGCCAACCTTTATTGACTTGTTAGTACTCTTTTCACCCTATACTACTAGTTTGCAACCATGCTGTTATGCCAATCCTATAAAAATGCAAAAGTAGAAACCTAGAACCAGAATAAAAGCATTACCATAGCCTAAAAGTTTGGTGTTTATACCCAACTTTGTTATGATATCATTTCACCTTTTTTTCCCTGATTCTATGTTGTATCGATTGGCTTGCATCCAAATGCGTGATAATATGTCATTTGGAGAATAATGAGTTGATGGCTTGTTTTCATGTCAGATTACCAGGTGATCATGTTTTCTCACTTTTATTTGTTTGTCTTTTCTTCTTACACTTTTTGGTGGTCGGGACATGGCAAGGTTTACCGTGGGCAGTAGGCCTGTAAACGGACGAACGGAGGCACGAGACAGAACAAACACAAACATTTAAACAAACAATTTTCTTGTTCATGTTCACTCCATGAGAAAATGAACATGTTCGAGTACATTTATGTTTGTTCATGAATATTATAAACGGACACAAACGTAGCAATTAAAGGTGAACAGAAATATTTAAATTAAAGTCTAAATACCATCAATTATGTTTTACAAGTAAACAACAATATGAGTTGGACTCAGTTGATGGTTTTACAATGGGCTGGACTCAACTTCTGTAAATGGATATGTAAATGGAAATAAACAAATTTAAATGAACCAGCATAAACAAATGTTGAAAAAGTAAATGAACGAAAGAAAATGTGTTCATGTTCATTTGTTTGATTAAACAGGTTCTTTCGTTTTAATAAAAGAATATAAACAAACTTCCTTTGAACGGTTCAGTAAACATTCGGTTCATTAATTACAGGTAGGTAGTAACAAAGATTTGGGCTAAATTTAAGTATTGAGATTGGCAGCCAATGATGGTATTCATAGATTGATCACCATCCATCAATGACATTATGGTGCAGCTCAGTTGTGACTACAGGAGTAGGGGGTGTCAATTTGTGGTCTGTGAAGTCGTGTGATAGTCGTGTTTCGCGAGTAATAGACAAATGCTTTCCTTCAATGTTGTGCGTGTACTTTTATTGTTATTTTTGATGAAGACTTAGGTTATCCCTGACATAGTGTAGAGATAATAACAAAAAAAAAAAAAAAAAAAAAAAAAAAAACAAACTAATATAAGAAACTATATCTGTAAAACTTAGAAATTTGTGTTTGCATGCTAGAAGAATTATCAAGCCCAACCTTACTGTCGTCTATATAATAACCAGGATGTCTCGCTTCGGGCAACTGCCTACCATTTCTCAGCATCATAACTACCAAAGACATTTATGGTCTATCATCTGGGCTATGTTGAACACATAATAAAGCCACATGGATTGATCTCAACAGTTCTATTGTCACTTAACTCGATCAAAGATTCATCTCGAAGTTCCAAAGTCTTTCCTTCTCAGTGGCGGACCCAGTAATTATTTTCTGGGGGTGCGAACGAAGGGTTCAACCAAATTTTCAAGGGGTGCAGTCGGGATTTTTACCTCGAAAATACACAAAAGCTTTTTTCAAGGGGGCGCCCGCCCACCCACGCCAAAGCTTGGGTCCGCCCTTGTTCCTTCTTTATAAAGTCTCCATGCCTAATAGTTAATTAGTTAGATCAAAATTAGAAGTTGTAGATCAAGTTAGTAGTTTACATAATCGATAATGAAAAAGTAAAATATATGTTTTTCTTACATGTCCAACAAGGTTCTGATCGTGAGCTTCGCAAAAGAATTGTCTATTTTTCTTTCCACTTACAATCTCCAACACTAAAACACCCTGAATACGTCTGATATCGTAGAGACTAGAGAAGATCCCGTCCCCTGCATACTCTAGAGCCATGTATCCACTGTATCAGAGGGTAGGTTAAGTATACAAGTTAGAAATGAATAAAAGCTAGTCATTATGAGAAAATATTGGTCATGAACAGAGGCGGATCTAGGCCACTATTGTAGGTTCCCAGGAACCCATTCGGTTTGGAAAAAAATTAGTGAGAACCTTGTATGAATTGGAAAAAAAATAGTGAGAATTATTGAGAATCTATCAAAAGGAACGGAGTGAAAAAAATTCGTAGATCCGCCACTGGTCATGAATCGAAATGTGTTTATAAGGAAAACTAACTATGTTCAAACCACCCTTTTGGTTGTTTCAATATCATTTCCTCCAAAGCTTCTTGCAAGGCCAAAATCTGATCTCTTAGGGTTCATCTCATGATCAAGTAAGATGTTGGCTGCTTTAAGGTCTCTATGGATGATTCGTATGAGAGAATCTTGATGAAGATAAAGTAAACCTTGAGCGATTCCATTGATAATATGAAAGCATTGTGATTAATTGTTGGTGCATATGTCTGTTGACTTCGTCTTGTATTGAGTCTTGTAGATAGATTAGATAGAACAAAGCTCGGTTGCGTAGAAAATAGGATTTTAGGGTAAGAAGTCCAGTTCGCACAAAATGGCATTGGCCATTTCGTACAAAATGCAACTGGTCATATCGTGTGAGTCCATTCCACACGAAATGGATCTTCTATAAATAGCAGTTCATTTCATTTGTAACTGCCTGATTCCGGTGCCGAGGTGCTACCGAATTGTCTCCTGCCTGTAAAACTTTGTGTAATCAATACAAGAGACAGTTTAAAGTGAATCTAGTGTAACACAAGCTGAACGAAGACTAAATCACTGAATTCCACATCTGATTTAGTCCGAGATCTCTTCTGAACGACTAGTTTGGACGTCATAACGATCCTACAAGTGGTATCAGAGCTCAGGAGGAAGAGTTCTTACCGATTTCAGCTGTTTTTCATCGAAAATTTTGATTTCTACACCTTCTTTTACACATTTTTCAAAATTAACAAAGAATTTATGGATAAAATGGCTTGATTTTCACATATAACGTGCGAAACACTGTTTTAACAAACCCTTGAAAGAATCAGACCTAAAATCGAACTAAAAGTTGATCAATTTGACAAAAATCCGGCCGATTGGGTGACATCAACATCATTTCGCACGAATTGGTCTCCAATTCGTTTGAAAGTTACTTCCAATTCGCACGAATTGGTCCATTTCGCATTAAAAAGTCCAATTCGTGTGAAACATTGTTCCATTTCGCACGAATTGAAGGTAAGTGTTCCATTTCGAACAAATTGATTTTCCATTTCGCACGAAGTGGACCCCATTTCGCTTCAAAGTGTCAATCCGTTTGAATTAGACCTCCATTTCGTACGGTTTGAGCTTTAGTGACCTCAGTTCGCTTGAAACATTACATCAGATCTCCATTTCGCACGAGTTGATAATTCAGAGTCTCATTTCGTTTGAAAGTTAGAGTTTGTGAATTTTTAAAACCGAATCATGGAGAACGAATTCTACAACGCTTTTGCTACCCCGATTACTATTACTCAGAAAACGATGTTAGAAAATGAAACGAGCACCATGCAAAAACCGCCTAAGCTCATGAGTATTGAGGAGTATAGTGGATGGGAGGAATGTTTTGAAAATTGGGTTCAAGCAAATTACTTAGATGCATGGGAATGTATTGAATATCGATATATTAGACCGGTTAAGGACGACGAAGAGAAAGTTGCTATTAAAGATCTAAGTGCTGATGAGAAAAAGAAATACAAAAGTGAAAAGATGATGGTTAGTTTACTGCAGCAAGCAATTAAGGAAGAAAATTTGATTTTACTACAACACAACAGAAGTGCATTTTCAATATGGAAAGAACTAAAATCGAAGTTTGTTGGTAGTAAAGAGATGATCAAGAATAAAATGTCGCTTTTGAAGAAAGAATTTGATCTATTTCATGGATTAAAAACTGAAAACACCAAGCAGATTATAGAAAGATATTGCAATTTGGTGATGAACATGAAGAGATTGAACATCAAGAAAGATAATGATGAATTGATTGAAAAATTGGCCGATGCGTTGCCACAAGATGCTTGGGGCACGTATCTTATGATGTTGAAAAATAAACCTGAATTTGACAATCTAACACTGAGCACGTTTATTGAACAACTCGAAGCTCAAGAGATGGAACAACGAAAAATAGCGAGAATGAAGGATTTTGACAGGGAACAAGACATTAGTCTGTATTACAAAGGAGGTTCTAGTGATAAGACCAACATTTCACCAAAGATTGAAACTGCTTTCAATGCAAAGAGTTCTTCTGGAAGGCCTTCTCGGGAATCAAACAACAGAAATGAATTTTCTTCGTATCCATCATTCGATCCAAATTTTTCCGCAACCAAGAATGGAAAAGTACTACAGTGCAACATTGCGTTGAATCTTGAGAATGGTCAGAATTTCTCAGAAGAGGTTGCAAAAGGTCATATGTCTTTGTTGGTGACCGTGTTAGAATCCTATGAAAGTTTAGTTGCAGGAAGGATCGGAAATCCAATGTTGACAAAAGAGGATTACGATCAGATCGATGCTGAGGAGATGGAATTAATGGATATTAAGTGGTGTTTGGCGAGTGTGTTGAGAAGAGCTGAAAAGCTTAAACAGATTACGGGAAGAGATGATTTCCGTGATGCTAATGTTTCTACTTTAGGATTTGATAAATCTAAAGTTACTTGTTTTCGTTGCAGGGAAAAAGGGCACTTCAAGGGAGAATGTACAAATCGTGAAGCAAGTGGAGCTCAAAATCCATTCGGCAACAATGATTATTATCAGAAAGCGATTTATCATCAGGTTGCTCAAGAGTCGCATCAACAACAACAACCACAAACTTCACATGCTAGGAAGGTGATTGAAGAGTCATCATCAAAGAAAGCTTGTTATGGAATAATAGATCAAGATGATGAGAGATTGGCAGAAGGTTTTAGCTGGGACAAATACTGTCCAGATGAAGATTTCTTAAAACCTAAGGCTGTTGTTGCTCAAATCGTTGAAGATACTGTTGATGATTATTATGCAAACAGAATGAAAGGATACTTAAAATTACGAGCTGAGAAAGATGACAGCAATGATAAAGGTGCTCGAGTGATAAAGAAGCAGGTGAAAGAAATTCCAGCTTTCGATATTAAAAAGGAAGCTGATGCAGAAAAGGTGTCTGAGAATTGTGAAAATTGTGAGACTATGAAAAAGCAAAACAACACGTTGGTTCATAACATGAACAGACTAAAAGAATCTTATGACGTTCTGAACAAAGCTATGAATCAATACAACGAATCAAACAGTAAACAAGCAACAACTATGAAGATACTTCAAGGAGCGTTCATGTCGAAACAGCAAGGCATCAATTACTACATTGAAAAATATGCTGAACTTGAACAAAAATTGGAAACTCAGAGAATAGAAACTGAAAGGGTTGATAGATTGTTGAGAAGTTACTCATGTGCTTCTTATATGATTAACAGGATATACCCAACAGTTGAAGGCATGAAGGCGTTTGAAGAAGAGACATCTGAAGTGAAGGATTCTGGTAAGAAACACAGTACTAACTATACCAAGTGTCCACCTCCGCTTGAAAATGGATATTCTCCACGAAATCCAAATTCAGAAAGAGTCAAAAAGGCAACCAACTTAAAGTGGGAATCTGAACCTTCAGATAACTTGCCAGACAACATTGATGTCACATTCACTGCATCTGACACTGATCAACAATCTCAATTGATGAAGAAAGTGGTGGATTATGTGTTAGATAAAGATGAAACTAAAGAGTCAGAGTCAAAGTCAAAGTCTAACACTTCAAGTCCAAAAGTCAAAAAGGGCAAACGGGTTTATGATAAAGATTTTCTGTTGTCACAAAATAATTTGAATGATGAAACATTCAAAGTGGCATATACTTTGAATGATTCTGACAAATTATATTCTGATGAAGAATTTCCAATAAGAGGTGTCAAAACTGAAATGATTAACAAGGTTTTCAAACTAACAGAAATTAATATTTTTGAAATAAAAGATGTAAATCTTTCTGAAAAATCTAAACCTTACACCTCAAGAGTTCAACAAAGGATAAACAAGAAAAATGGTTACAATTCTGGTTCAGGTTATCGAAAGAAATCAAACCATAACGGTAATTTCAAAAAGAAGGGATTGGGTTTTATTCCACCAGAAAATCATAAAAATGAGAAAACTTATAAACCAAAAACTGTATTTATTTCAGGAGCAAGTTCAGAGGAAGAAGAAAAGAGCTCATTCTGGAAGCAATCAAACAAAGAATCCTTTGCGAAGAAGCAAGAAGGAATGAAGAATGTAGCTGCTCAGAAAAAAGAGAAGAGAACCTGTTATCAATGCAAAACAGTTGGTCACATTGTCTTGAACTGTCCAAAGGCAATCAATACAAAACAGGGAGTTTCTCTTAAACTGACAAAAAAGATGGTTGAGAAGGAACCACCAACCGAACAATTTAAAGTTTTCAAAAATTCAAAATTTATGGTTGGTGAGTGTTCAAAAAGTTTTTACAAAAGAAAAGCAAAGCTTAACAGCCAAAAGTGGGTTGTTAAGAAATCAGATGATAGTTCTAGCAATGATTCTGATTCGTTAAAATCAGAGGAGCTATTTTCTGGTGATGAATCTGACTCGTCAAAGTCAGAGGAGCCACAAGTTGAGCTAAAAAGTGAAAATTCAGTTCCGACAATGGATGATGCAAATTTTCCACCATTGCGAACTGAAAATTATAAACAAAAAGTTGGCAAAGTTGAGATTTCAAATCAATTCTTTTCTGAAAAGAAGAAATTTGATGTTGAAAAAGCCTTTAACCTCACAGTTCAAAATATTTTTGGAAAAAATGGTTGATGGAAAGGTAAAAAGGGGTAAAGGAATTTTATGAATTGAAAAAGAGTAAACCAGATGAAGATGGTTCACCCATGTACATATCGTCATGGGATAGAACCTACATGACTAAAAATCTGGATTTGCCGAAGCTCCCAAGTTGGTAATCGTGGAGCAGGAATCGGCATCATTCTTGAATTTGCCGAAGCTCCCAAGTAGGTTTGTTTGAAAAACCTACAAGTGGTAACACTCAAAATTGTCATATTTCAATTTACAAGTGGTATGGTTGGCAAGTGAACCTACAAGTGGTTAATCAAGGTCATTAAGTTGAACTTGATTTAACTTTCATACAAGTGATTGAAAAACAATATGATGAAACTCCTATCCTACATGTGGTTTATGAAATCAACAAAACTTATTTTCCGGAAAAACCATTTTGATTAAAACAAACTTAAGTGTTTTGAAATCATAATGGGAAAATAGTTTGTTTTCAGGGGGAGTTCTGATTGTTTAAGCCAAGAGGATGGCGAATTGAAGCATTTTACACCAGTTTGTCAGTTTATTTGTACAGTTTATTGCTTTCATTTTCAAATCTTCCCAGAAAATCAAAAATTGAAACATATTTTTGATTTTAGGGGGGGGGGGGGTAAAAATTTAGAAATTTTGAAAAATCCAAAAACATGATAAAATCTAAAAACCAAAAAACATCGAAAAAATCAAAAACGAGTTTTGTTGTGAAAAAGAGGAAATGATAGTACATCAGCGGACTATCACAGCACGCTAAAGAATTGAAAAGTCAAATGTGATAAACGGTCTCACTGATGATATGCCAGTAGGTTTTTACACGTTTAGTAGATTGTGTCCGAGATATTAACCTAAAAATCAAGATTTACTTATTTCGTGGGGAACATCTCTCAGATATATAGGTAACCCCGAAATCTTGTTTGAAGGGCTTTATGTTTCTGACATACTAGGTCTTTGTGCGTGATGATATCTGGGGTATTATACCTGGACTTCTGATTTTGCGGAAGCAATAGCCTAGTCCTCGTATAATGTTCTGCACTGCTTAAATTTTTAAGCCCACCCTCAGCATAAAAAATGATGAAACATTTCAAAATGCTAATCATGTGCTGTTGAAGAAAAGATCCCCAAACGGGACACACCGAAAGATAAGCCATCATCTCTTTGTCTGAACGGAAGTTCTAACCTGAGCTCTCATGGTCTCGCATTACCCGTTTACAGATATCATTAGTGTACATTCACCTGTAAGACTGAATATCGGAGTCTGGATACGGGAGTATATTCTGAGGTGGGACACGCGAATAAGTTTAAGTTCTTAAAACACTAATATCGTATCTCGAAACAATTGAACTTTGTGTGAAAATTTAAGAGGATCAGTATACTGACAATCTAAGTGAATTGTTTAGAACTGAAAATGTATAAAGCTTAACGGTGTTAGGGATTTGTCTCAAAAACTGATATGATCCTCTTACACAAACTCACAAAAATATTGTCTGTAAATATTTCTTTACTGCATTTCTTTAAAAACAAAACCCGAAAAGAGTTTAAGCGTGTTTTAGCATAAAATTTTTTGAAAAATAAAAAAAGATATGATTTCGTCTTATTTTCGATAGAAAAGCTGATTTTCAAAATTCCAAGTGCTAAACATGATGAAGAACAGGTTTGGGAGAGTTTGTTTAAAAATAAGAAAAATGATATTTTTCAAGTGGTGAATCAGAGATTATAAATGTTAAATCATTTTAAAAGATATCTACAAGTTGATTTCTAAATTGTCAAATTTTTGAAATTTGTGAAATTTATTGTGAGGTAGAGAATTGTGCAGGTAGAAGCAGCCAGGTTACGAATCCTGAAAGATATGCAAAAGCCAGGTTCCAAATTCTGGTGATACAAAGAGCCAGGAAACGTTCCTGAATATGTGAGAGCCAGGTTTCTGATCCAAAGATTGTGAATTCCAGACTGCGATCCCAGTTTATTGAAAGGGGGGAGTCTGAAGATGTCACACCCCCAAAATCCACCTGCGGATAACACCCGCTTCGAGGGCGTGACTGACCAGGATCCAGCCACCAATTATACCGAATACTTAAGTTGATAACAAAAGTAATACTTACTATTCATAAGCTTAGCAAATATTAAGTTCAGAGTTTAAAGTTTTAAGTTCCGAAACAGTATTAAGTAGCGGAAGCATAAGTACGGTAGTTTAAAACAAAGTTCATGATTCAAAATAAGGTAACACCCAACACAAGGGTGAACAGACACTACACGTCCCCAAGCTGCAAGCTCCTTCGTCACTGGTTACCTGCAAAGCATGCAGTAAGGGGTCAACAATAATGCTGAGTGAGTTCACTAGTTGTCCAGTTTTAATTACCAAAAACTTTGTTTCACCGGTTAATTTATCCGTTTATACATGCCATGGGGAGCTACCCCAAAAGTTAGCGACTAAACTGTTTTTCCAATACCGAACACTAGGTAACCGTTGCGTATCCGCAGGATGCCCCGATGTCAATGTTCTATCATCATTGACGGATTTCTGAGTACATTAGTTCACGACCGATCCCAAACCAGGGCACGGTGTGAGGCTGGTAAACACCTAAATAGCGCTATCAACTAATAACCCGTTCGCCTAACCCGGCGACTAATCGGTATTTGTAGTAGGGACTTGAGTGATAGAGTTTCGTTTAGTGCCGTTAGTTGCAATCCGTATAAACAGTAATTAACCAAAAGGTTTCCCAATACCCGGGAAGAAAAAGTAAGTTTCGTTCCCAATAACTAGGGAAGGTATGTAAATGGTATCCCCTTTTACCAGGGGATAGGGTTGTTAGTCTCGTGTCCCAAACCACCGGGACGCATGCTTTTAAGTTGTGAACTCACCTTGGGTTGCTCGGTAGGTTTAGGTTACTTGTCAATCACGTTGGTCACCACGTCCTAACATGGTTACCGGTATAGGTCAGGTTCGGTATACAAACGTTCACGTAAAACACATACTGGCACGTAACATACATACAGGTAAACAGTCATGGGGTTATTGGGCCGGCCCTAACAGTAACACAGTCAAACAGAACACAACATCACAAAGTCCATTTAACAGATAGTCCAACACAGAATGGCCCAATAACTAAAATGAACAGCCCACTCGCAACCAGCTGGTCTCGAGTCGCAACCAGGTGGTTTCGGCTTGTCACGCTGTGGTTGCGAGTCGCAACCGTGGTCTCGAGTCATCACGTTTTGGTTGCGAGTCGCAACGGCGTGGTCTCGAGTCGCAATCTCGAGGTTTCGACTTGTCATGCTTTGGTTGCGAGTCGCAACCGTGTGGTTTCGAGTCGTAATGCCGTCGTTGCGAGTCGTAATCTGTCACTTTCATGTACACGTGATGATGCAGGTTTGACAGTCCACATTGTACCAAAAATTCAGGCCCAAATCCGGAAATGACCAATAAGAATTCTACAAACACTTTTCCTAAATTGACCATTACTAAAATATGGATCAAACATTGCCATTTTAAATCTTCAAACCATCTTCAACTAGTTCATCAAATGTTCATAGTTTCTAGGGTTTTCTCCTTAGCAAAGTCATATATTTATGAACCAAAAAATCACATATTTACAACAAGATCATGATGCAAAATAAGAAATCATACATTATATATCCGAAACTTATGTTTAACAATCATCATTTTTGCAAGAAACTTTAAAGCATCATATGTTTGGCTATGAACACTAGTAAACTAGCATTTCTAGTTATTTTAAACATGTTTAGCAATTTTTCATACACAAGGTTTAACACACATAATCCAACTTCACAAGTTATCCAAAAATCATGTGCAACAATTTTTAACTAACCATCTTCTAGTTCATACAATATACATAAATCTTATGCACATAGTAACAACACTAACCGGTTGTGAAGAAGGAGGATGAGCCGAAAGAAAGGAAGAAAATGAGAGAAGATGAAGTGTCCGAGTGATGGTCTTGACCGAGTGTCTTGTCCGATTTGTTCCAAGCTTGAACCGAGATCAAGGAGAAGGAAAGTGGTGTTTGTAGAGGGTTTTCTAGTGAGAGAGATTAGAAGAAGTGTTGGTGTGTAAAATGAAGCAAGTGGGGAAAAGGGTGGGATTTATACAAGGGGTCACGAGTTGGGCTTGGGGGTTTCGGCCCAACCGGTTTCGGCTCAACGGCCCACTCGAGACCGAGTGGCCCACTCGCAACCGCCCGGTTGCGAGTCATGGTCTCGGGTCGTGGTTTCGGCTTTCATATATATATATATAATACATACATACATCACATATCATGCACAAAGGTCACGTTTTCATTTAATAATATTTATATTCACAAGATATTACAAGGTGATCGTTCGGAAAAACCTCGAGTGTCACATTATCCCCAAGTTTTAAGAACTTTCGTCCCGAAAGTTGAAGCAGCCACTGCCAAGCTAGCGTGTTTTAACGGGGTGTCACATCATCCCCCCGTTAGTTTGGAATTTCGTCCCGAAATTCGGTTGTAGCTTCAGTGCTGGGGTTTTCGTTTGGGAATAACTGGGGATACTTGGACTTCATCTGGTCCTCCCGCTCCCAGGTAAACTCTGGGCCGCGCCGTGAGTTCCAACGAACTCGTACAAGGGGTATCTGGCTACGTTTGAGGGTTTTGATCTCTCGATCCGTGATCTCAATCGGTTCCTCAGTAAAGTGTAGCTGTTCATCAATAGTCAGTTCCTTAAAAGGAATTACAAGTGTTTCATCCGACAAACACTTCTTCAGGTTAGATACGTGAAAAACGTTGTGCACTGCACTCAGCTCTGCAGGCAGGTTTAATCTATAAGCAACCTTACCGATTTTCTCGGTAATTTCGAATGGTCCAACATACCGTGGATTCAGCTTGCCCCGTTTACCGAAACGGACCACACCCTTCCAGGGTGAGACTTTTAGTAGAACCCGGTCCCCGACCTGGAATTCTAACGGCTTCCTACGCTTGTCAGCGTAGCTTTTCTGACGGTCACGATCTGCCGCCATGCGTTGCCTGATCTGCGAAATCTTTTCCGTTGTATCTACTACCAGTTCTGGGCCTGTAAGTTGACTATCACCAACTTCCGCCCAGCAGAGAGGTGATCGGCATTTACGACCGTACAATGCCTCAAAAGGTGCCGCCTGAATACTAGTGTGGTAGCTGTAATTGTAGGAGAATTCCACCAACGGTAGATGCTTCTCCCAGTTCTTGCCAAAATCGATCACACATGCTCTAAGCATGTCTTCCAGGGTTTGGATGGTGCGTTCAGACTGCCCATCCGTTTGCGGGTGGTAAGCGGTGCTCATGTCCAAACGTGAGCCAAAGGATTTGTGCATAGCTTGCCACAACTCGGAAGTAAAACGAGCGTCTCGGTCGGAAATAATAGAAGTTGGCACCCCGTGCCTGGAGACTACTTCCTTAAATAGATTTCTGCTAAGGTAGAAAACTTGTCTGTTTCCTTAATGGCCAGAAAGTGTGCAGACTTAGTCAAACGATCTACTATCACCCAGATAGTATCATTCCCGCGTTGAGATCTAGATAGCCCTGTAACAAAATCCATGGAAATCTGTTCCCATTTCCATTTCGGGATTTCGGGTTGCTGTAGTAGGCCTGCTGGTTTTTGATACTCGATCTTGACTCTTGCGCAGGTCAAACATTTGCCAACGTAGGCTGCTATGTGGGCTTTCATGCCAGGCCACCAGTAAGTGGTCCTTAAGTCGTGGTACATCTTATCTGCACCAGGATGTACTGAATAACGGGACTTATGGGCTTCGTCCATCACAAGCTCTCGTAGATCTCCGTAAAGTGGGACCCAAATGCGCCCTGCCACATAGTAGGCGCCGTCCTCTTTCTGTTCTAGTTGTTGTCTCGATCCCCGCAGGGACTCAGCCCTGATGTTTTCCGGTTTCAGAGCTTCAACCTGAGCTTTTCGAATCTGGGTAGGGAGACTAGACTGGATGGTAAGTTGCAATGCTCGCACGCGCTTTGGTACAGTGTCTTTCCGGCTGAGGGCGTCTGCCACGACATTGGCCTTGCCCGGATGATACTTGATGGCGCACTCATAGTCATTCAGAAGTTCAACCCATCGACGTTGACGCATGTTTAATTCCTTCTGCTTAAAGATATGCTCGAGACTCCTGTGATCGGTGTAAATGGTGCACTTGGTACCGTACAGGTAATGTCTCCATATCTTAAGCGCAAATATCACTGCTCCCAGTTCTAAGTCGTGTGTAGTGTAATTCCTTTCGTGTGTCTTAAGTTGTCGAGAGGCGTAAGCAATAACTTTCTCGCGTTGCATCAACACGCAACCGAGCCCATGAATAGACGCATCGCAGTAGACCACAAAGTCGTCAGTGCCTTTAGGTAACGAGAGAATAGGAGCACTGCAGAGGTTATCCTTAAGCCTCTGAAAAGCAGATTCCTGTGCTTCATTCCACTTGTAGGTGACGCCTTTCTGAGTGAGCGTAGTGAGGGGTTGTGCAATCTTTGAGAATCCCTGGATGAATCTGCGGTAGTAACCTGCCAATCCCAAAAATTGGCGAACTTCAGTCGGAGTCTTAGGGGTAGGCCAATTCTTTATAGAGTCGATCTTAGCCGGGTCGACGTGGATTCCGTCCTTGTTAACCACGTGCCCAAGGAAATGGACTTCCCGAAGCCAGAAGTCGCATTTCGAGAACTTGGCGTACAGTTGCTCATTGCGAAGGAGTTCGAGGATAAGGCGTAGGTGCTGTTCATGCTCTTCCTGACTTTTCGAGTAGATCAAGATGTCGTCTATAAACACGATCACAAATTTGTCGAGGTAGGGTTTGCATACTCGGTTCATAAGATCCATGAACACTGCAGGGGCGTTGGTCATTCCAAAGGGCATGACGAGGAATTCATAATGACCATAACGAGTTCTGAATGCGGTTTTGGAAATATCTTCATTTCGGACCCTTAACTGATGGTAGCCTGATCGCAGGTCAATCTTGGAATAGTAGCTTGATCCTTGCAGTTGATCAAACAAATCGTCGATTCGCGGGAGAGGGTAACGATTCTTGATGGTAACCTTGTTCAACTCACGATAATCAATACACATTCGGAACGTGCCATCCTTCTTCTTAACAAAGAGTACCGGTGCTCCCCAGGGTGATGAGCTAGGACGGATAAATCCTTTATCCAAAAGTTCCTGTAGTTGAGTAGAGAGTTCCTTCAATTCTGCGGGGGCTAGTCGATAAGGTGCACGAGCTATAGGCGCTGCTCCGGGAGCTAGCTCGATTTGGAATTCGACCTGACGGTGGGGAGGGAGTCCAGGTAATTCCTCAGGAAATACCTCGGGATAGTCGCGTACTACCGGAAAATCTTCAATCCTCTTTTCCTTTTCCTGCGTGTTGGTAACAAGTGCTAAGATAGCGGTGTGCCCTTTGCGTAAACACTTCTGGGCCTTCAAGAACGAGATAATGCCGGAGACTTCTCCGCTTTTGCCACCTTGTACAATGAGGGGTTTGCCAGAACGGCGAGGAATACGAACTGCTTTCTCTTGACAGAGGATCTCAGCGCGATGCTTGGATAACCAATCCATACCAATAACGACGTCGAAGCTTCCAAGAGTAACAGGGAAAAGGTCGATACTAAATGTCTGACCAGACAACTCTAGTTTGCAGCCTTTGACAACATGTGAGGCCTCGATGTTTCTACCATTAGCTAACTCGACGATATGAGGAGAACTTAGTAACGAAAGCGGACGCTTAAGCTTCTTACTAATACGTAGGGATACATAACTAGCATCGGCACCGGAATCAAATAACACAGAAACATAACGATCATCGAGTAGGAACTTACCCGCCACGACATTGGGGTCATTCCTTGCTTCACCAGCTCCAATCACGAAAGCTCTTCCTCTAGCACCATTCCCAGCATTGTTGTTCTGATTGTTGTTCCCAGCTCCCTGATGGTTGTTGCGGTTCTGATTCAGTTCAGGGCAATCCTTCTTAAAGTGCCCCTCAGCTCCACACTTAAAACATGCCCGGTTGTTTCCCTGCTGCTGTTGCTGTTGGGGTTGTTGCTGATTCTGTCTTATTGGGAACTGGCTTCTACAATCCTTGGCGTCGTGCCCCATCTTGTGGCATCGCTGACACTGGCCCTTGTTACATGCCCCATTGTGGTGCTTGTTACACTTGTTGCACTTAGGGTAGCTTCCCCGGTAGCCACCCTGTTGCTGGGTGCCTTTGTTGTTTTCAGTTTTCCTTTGCTGTGCTGGGGCCTGAGTGGGGTTAACATCCTTGCTTTGACTTCCTTCCCACTTACGCTTGCTGTCACTAGAAGTTCCGACAGTAGCACCGATCCTTTTGGGCAACCTGCCCTCCTCTACGGCCTGATCAGTGAGTTTGTGAGCAAGTCGAACAATCGGCTGAATGGTAGTGTGGTTGGCTGAAGTGACATGGCTTCGAATTTCTGGAGCCAAACCTTTGATATACAGTTCGATCCTTCGGTACATTGGTCGAGACATGTTTGGGCAAAGAGCAGCATAGTCGTTAGACAGCTTGGTGTAGGTTTCAATTTCCGACCCAACCATCTTGAGCTCATAGTACTCGTTTTCAAGCTTGTGGATGTCATCCCGGTGACAGTATTCATCCTTAATCATATCCTTGAAATCCTCCCATGCGGTAGCATTAGCAGTTTCCAAACCAAACATCTGAATCTGCGCCTTCCACCAAGAAAGCGCGCTTCCTTCAAGTGTAGCAGTAGCAAATTTCACCCAATTTGCAGGGGGACACTCGCAAACAGCAAAAACAGCTTCAATTTTCTCAATCCAATGCAGAAGACCTATGGCACCCTCAGTGCCGTTGAAAGGGAGAGGCTTGCAATCCATGAAAGTTTTGAAAGTGCACACTGGTGGTTGCGCAGGTGCATGCTGACCTGTTCGTGAGAAGCGAAGCGTATAGGTTTAGAGGCGAAAAGTCGATGTGGCGGTAGGATCTAAACATCCTAAAACAACGAGCTTACCTATAGGGTGAGCTGCAAAAGCCGCAGCCACTGTGTTGAGCAGGTTAGTGAACTGAGCCTGCGTCATGTTAATGTTTCCTCTTCCGCGTCCACTCATTGTCTTCATAACCAGAAAACACAGTATGAGTGTGATGTCGTAGTGTAGCGAGAATGAGATAGAAGAGAGAGGCGTATCTATCTAGTTTAGGCACACTAGTACGTATATCATAACAGGAAACATAAAGCAAACAAGTAAACACTGGTCCGAGCTATGAAGTCGAATGTGCCGAGCCTTGCACTTGGAGTGTAGTGTCGTTACGAGTCACGGGTTATAGTCTGGTTTTCTCCAAAAAGATTTTTCCCCCTTTTTAAAACCAAGTTCACTATAACCAATGGCTCTGATACCAATCTGTCACACCCCCAAAATCCACCTGCGGATAACACCCGCTTCGAGGGCGTGACTGACCAGGATCCAGCCACCAATTATACCGAATACTTAAGTTGATAACAAAAGTAATACTTACTATTCATAAGCTTAGCAAATATTAAGTTCAGAGTTTAAAGTTTTAAGTTCCGAAACAGTATTAAGTAGCGGAAGCATAAGTACGGTAGTTTAAAACAAAGTTCATGATTCAAAATAAGGTAACACCCAACACAAGGGTGAACAGACACTACACGTCCCCAAGCTGCAAGCTCCTTCGTCACTGGTTACCTGCAAAGCATGCAGTAAGGGGTCAACAATAATGCTGAGTGAGTTCACTAGTTGTCCAGTTTTAATTACCAAAAACTTTGTTTCACCGGTTAATTTATCCGTTTATACATGCCATGGGGAGCTACCCCAAAAGTTAGCGACTAAACTGTTTTTCCAATACCGAACACTAGGTAACCGTTGCGTATCCGCAGGATGCCCCGATGTCAATGTTCTATCATCATTGACGGATTTCTGAGTACATTAGTTCACGACCGATCCCAAACCAGGGCACGGTGTGAGGCTGGTAAACACCTAAATAGCGCTATCAACTAATAACCCGTTCGCCTAACCCGGCGACTAATCGGTATTTGTAGTAGGGACTTGAGTGATAGAGTTTCGTTTAGTGCCGTTAGTTGCAATCCGTATAAACAGTAATTAACCAAAAGGTTTCCCAATACCCGGGAAGAAAAAGTAAGTTTCGTTCCCAATAACTAGGGAAGGTATGTAAATGGTATCCCCTTTTACCAGGGGATAGGGTTGTTAGTCTCGTGTCCCAAACCACCGGGACGCATGCTTTTAAGTTGTGAACTCACCTTGGGTTGCTCGGTAGGTTTAGGTTACTTGTCAATCACGTTGGTCACCACGTCCTAACATGGTTACCGGTATAGGTCAGGTTCGGTATACAAACGTTCACGTAAAACACATACTGGCACGTAACATACATACAGGTAAACAGTCATGGGGTTATTGGGCCGGCCCTAACAGTAACACAGTCAAACAGAACACAACATCACAAAGTCCATTTAACAGATAGTCCAACACAGAATGGCCCAATAACTAAAATGAACAGCCCACTCGCAACCAGCTGGTCTCGAGTCGCAACCAGGTGGTTTCGGCTTGTCACGCTGTGGTTGCGAGTCGCAACCGTGGTCTCGAGTCATCACGTTTTGGTTGCGAGTCGCAACGGCGTGGTCTCGAGTCGCAATCTCGAGGTTTCGACTTGTCATGCTTTGGTTGCGAGTCGCAACCGTGTGGTTTCGAGTCGTAATGCCGTCGTTGCGAGTCGTAATCTGTCACTTTCATGTACACGTGATGATGCAGGTTTGACAGTCCACATTGTACCAAAAATTCAGGCCCAAATCCGGAAATGACCAATAAGAATTCTACAAACACTTTTCCTAAATTGACCATTACTAAAATATGGATCAAACATTGCCATTTTAAATCTTCAAACCATCTTCAACTAGTTCATCAAATGTTCATAGTTTCTAGGGTTTTCTCCTTAGCAAAGTCATATATTTATGAACCAAAAAATCACATATTTACAACAAGATCATGATGCAAAATAAGAAATCATACATTATATATCCGAAACTTATGTTTAACAATCATCATTTTTGCAAGAAACTTTAAAGCATCATATGTTTGGCTATGAACACTAGTAAACTAGCATTTCTAGTTATTTTAAACATGTTTAGCAATTTTTCATACACAAGGTTTAACACACATAATCCAACTTCACAAGTTATCCAAAAATCATGTGCAACAATTTTTAACTAACCATCTTCTAGTTCATACAATATACATAAATCTTATGCACATAGTAACAACACTAACCGGTTGTGAAGAAGGAGGATGAGCCGAAAGAAAGGAAGAAAATGAGAGAAGATGAAGTGTCCGAGTGATGGTCTTGACCGAGTGTCTTGTCCGATTTGTTCCAAGCTTGAACCGAGATCAAGGAGAAGGAAAGTGGTGTTTGTAGAGGGTTTTCTAGTGAGAGAGATTAGAAGAAGTGTTGGTGTGTAAAATGAAGCAAGTGGGGAAAAGGGTGGGATTTATACAAGGGGTCACGAGTTGGGCTTGGGGGTTTCGGCCCAACCGGTTTCGGCTCAACGGCCCACTCGAGACCGAGTGGCCCACTCGCAACCGCCCGGTTGCGAGTCATGGTCTCGGGTCGTGGTTTCGGCTTTCATATATATATATATATAATACATACATACATCACATATCATGCACAAAGGTCACGTTTTCATTTAATAATATTTATATTCACAAGATATTACAAGGTGATCGTTCGGAAAAACCTCGAGTGTCACATTATCCCCAAGTTTTAAGAACTTTCGTCCCGAAAGTTGAAGCAGCCACTGCCAAGCTAGCGTGTTTTAACGGGGTGTCACAGAAGACATAAGAGCCAGATACTGTTGGACCCAGTATGGCCTTAACAACTTCTTTTTACGTAATATGGCAAGTGATTTCAGTATATGTGAAAAAGATGTGCGGAAATGGAAATCAGACTTTCAAGAAACAAGACCTACAGAATTATCAAGTTTATATCACTTTGAAACAAATTAGTTTAACAAGGTGATTGTAAGATTATTATCTAATACAAATGAATCTTGAATTCTATGGGTGAGAAGAGCAGTGGAGTTTGAGTGTTTGTATATGAATGCTAAGCTTCAAACTCAATTATCTTCTACCTCTCGAGCCTTCTATTTATAGACGGCGGTGTACATGAATAAACAATTGTTTATTCATGCAATAAGTCCTGCGTAAAGTAGCAATTTGACATATTCATTGAATCCATCGTTCAAGTTGCATTTGTAATCATGATAACCAATAATGTCATGCTTCGGTCATTGGTGGCAGGATAGAGTTGTGATTTTAGACAAGTGGGGTCTTTATCAGAATTTCTGATAGACCACTTCATCAGAAATTCCGGTGAACAAATCATCAGAAAGTCTGATGAACAGAATCGTCAGAAAACTGATGATATTTCATCAAAAATATCATCAGATCCATCAGAAATGACCTTCTCTGATAATCCAAATAAACTCTTGATCAACTTGTGATTCTTTAAAGCAGATACTTTGCATTTCAGTTGTCCTATCTGATTTTCTTCTTCTTGTTGTGATCTTCAGGACTGTTATCTCTTTAGGGATCCAGTTGATTGAGATTTTCTTCAATACTTACAAATAAAGTTTCCTAACAGTTTCCCCTAAGTATTGTAAGAAAATGAACTACCTATATCCAATGTAAACAACTTTTAACTATTTCTTGAAAAGAAAAAATCAAGCAACTAATGTTTCAAAAACATAAAACATAAACAAACCAACTATTGTTCAAAAACAGAAAAAAAAAACAAACTCCAAATATTGTTAAAAAACAGCAATATCTCATCAATCCATTAATTGATCTTCACTCCACCTCTGTATTTGTCTCCTGGTTTCAGCTTTTTCTTGTACATTGATTTGTACCATCCTCTTGCTTCTATCCAATTCTCAATACAGTCTTCAATTGTTTTTCTCAGCTGTTCATTGTTCTTTCCCTTCTTCTTGAGCTGCTCTTGTTTATCATTTATGCAGTTTCTTATATATTTTAAAGTTTGGTTTGAATACCTGCAAATTTCACTGATTTTGAATAGAGCTTTCTCTTCATTGGCATCTTTGAAGACTGCACATATTTCTGATGTGTCAAAGATTGCTCCAGTTCTTGCTAACTTTGAAGGTATTTCAGCTGGAATTGATGTGTTGGGAGGAGGTATTAACACTTTGGTACTATACTCAAAATTGATACATAGATCAAAGTCTGCCAGTGCTGCTCTTTTGTATAATTTTGCTCCTGCACTCTTAAGACTATCAAGGGCTCTTCTGATCACTATTGAACTACCTTTCCATTCATCATTAATGTTCTTCATTTTTTACTATATCCATTGGGTGAACATCATCGGCCATATTTGCATCAGTAACCTTTTGAACATTTTTATCTTTTCTGATCAGGTATACTTGTTTTGACCTTCATTCCCTAATATGCCCCCTCCAGTAGTCAAAGTATCAATTCTTTCAATTGATACTATTGGATTGGTCAAGTGTTTGTGCAATATTACCTAGCTGCCATTGTTTCTTTCTTCAATAATACCTTTACTCATTGGTGAGGGTGGCCTTGTTGGGTTGTCTTCTGGACCTTTCCAATAGTAGTGCTTTAGATGTTCTTCTGGATACATGATTGTGTGTAGATCACCTTCCAGCATCGTTGATTCTTTGATGTTGCCTTCTGAATCTTCTCTCATTATTTTTCTTGGCCTTTTTGAAGAGGTTACTTCATGTTCCATTCTTCTCTTCTCTTCTCTTTTGTATCCATCCTTATGCTAAATTCTGTTTCTCCAGTGATAGTTGTAGAAGATGGTTGAACTGGAACACGTTCTTCTTGTTGGATCTTTGAAGTGTCTGGCTTTAGTACATTTGGTGGAGGACCCATTGGTAACTTTTGCTTATCTTGAGGTGGACCCATGGTCTGCTTCTGTTTTTGAGCTGTTGAAGTTTCTGTTTGCTTGATTTGTTCTTGTTGAATGGTTTCTGGTTGATGTTGAGGAGTTTCTGATCCTGTTGCTTGTTTTTCTTGTGGAATTGGAGCTTTTAGTTTATGAAGATCAACTTTTGCCAGTGTGGCATCATTGTACTGCAATCTTTTTACTAACAAGTGGATGTTAGTAAGAGTTTGAGTGTTTGTTTCTTCTTGTTTCTTTATCTTCTGAAACTCCTGACTTTCCTTATTTCTTTGTGTGGTCAATTCCATTAACAATTTCTCAAAAGCCTCAGTCATGCTGATGTTGTTGGCTCTGAGAATCTTTCCTGAACTTGAACTTTCTCCTGCAGTTGCAACCTCAGTCATCTTTTTCTTGATATCACTTAGTTCTTTGAGAGCTTTCTCAATTTCTGATGAGCTTTCTTTGTTTTCTGATGACTTTTGTATTTCTTTGAGAGCTGCATTATTTTCTTCTGTTTGTTTCTGTACAGTTTTGACAGTTTCTGATAAAACCTTGACTTCTGATTTTTGATTTCTGATTTCTTCCAGTATTAGATCAAGTTTTTCCTTTGTGACTGCTTTAACAGTAGCAGTTATGTCTTTAGATTTCTTGTGAAGTTGTTTAGGGGACATAGATTGATGTCCTTGGGAAATAGGAGAAACAACAGATGTTTCTCTTCTAACACCACCAGAAAACACATTTTCTGATGTTCTGAGGTTAAGAGGATTGGAAGAATCCAAATTCTCTGTTCCCTCACCAGAAAATTGAAACAAATTCAAGTTCTGGTTTTCCTCATATCCTTGAACCCTTTCAGGTTCTCCATGAGTTGTTGAGAAACTCTTATTTTTCTCATCCAAGTTTCCTTGATCAGTAGACTGATCTCTACCTGTTGCTGCCACATTTTCCTCCTCAGAATCTGATTCAGAAAATGGGTCTTTTGTTTCACTCACATTTTGTCTTGTAGAAACAGTGCTTCTTTGTAAAATTTCATATTTTCTTTGAATTGATTCATCAGAATCACTCTCAGAATTATAAAATATATTGAGTTTAGATTGTGCCGCACCTGTTTCTCCCATATGTGAGCCTTCAGCATGATGCTCTTCTGCTACAGGATTCATATGCACATCTTCATCAGCTGGATGATGATCAGATTCATCCTGCTGTTCTATTCTTGGTGTGCTTGATTCTTCTGCATCATGCTCCATGGGTGACACATTTTCAAACCCTTCTTTGGTTTCTGTCTGTTTGCTTAACATCCTCAGATATTCTCCTCTGTATGGTGAATCTTCTGGTATCTGACACATCATTCTTTCTGATAGAACAGGTACATCAAAATCTGACTTCCATGACCCTACAGCACTCCAGGGTCTCATAATTTCTGTTTTCCACATATTTTTTGATTTTGGAATTTGTAGGTTCCTTTCAGAAAAAGCATCAGAAATTATGATTGATAGGAATCTATGGAATGGTAGATGTGAATCTATCTTTCCAGTTTTAGTCAGAATTGATCTTTTGATCAGATTAAATATTTCTGTTCCAAAATCAATATTCAACCCAGTTATGAGGCTGAACATGATTGTTAGAATATTCATATTTATCTGATCTGTACCTCCAATCTTTGATGATAAACACTTGTTCAGTATCTCCATTAACACTTGCCAGAAGGCAGGTAGCTTGTTTCTCTTGAATTCATTGATTTTTAAAATTTTTGCCTTGCAGCCCATTACAGCATCCAGTTGTTCGAACATATCTTCTTTCTTTGGTGCTTCTACATAGCCTTGGTTCAAGGGTAATTCTAAACATTCCCTTATTTTCTCCGGTGTAATTGTAATGAAGATATTTTCCCATAAGTGTGCTGTTAGCTCCATTTCATTTGAGTCTCTAAAGTGTTTACAGCTTGTTGTAGCAGTCTTTCTGGTATATCCCTGGTTTTTGTAAGAGCTTGAGCTATTGGACTTCTGATCAGAAATTCAATGAGAATTTGACACTTTATGTCGTATTCTTCAATGTTAACATTCATTGCTTCATTGTTGCTTTTCAGTGGAAGAAATTCAGCTTCAGTGATCAGGGAAACAGAGTGTTCAATTGATGGTGAATTGATGTTGGTAGCGGCCATTTAGGTTTTGGGTTTTTGCTTTGAGAAGGTTTTTAGGGTTTGAGAGTGGAGGTTGAAGATGAAAGTCTCTGTTTTTGAATGGGATATTTATAGTGAATAGAGACAGAGATTTTTGAGTGTTTTTCGTGGGTTGTTTGTATTCAAGATGGTTTATGACACCTTAATGATGTTTTAATCTATTAGAGAAGCAACCGTTTTTGAAAAACCTTTGGTTTATCTCTAATTTAATGTATATCTCTTTTAAGGATAATTAGAGATTCCAACGATTTTAAATGGATAAACACTAGTATCCAACTAGCACCTTTTCTCCTTGTGGGACCCCTTCTGATTTAAGGAGGGTCCAATAAAAACCTTTTCTGAGTCTTTGTATCTTTCCATGTTGTCCTTTTAAATATATATCAGAAATTCTCTAAGTAATTCTTGGAGAGTTGAATTTTCTATATATATTGTCAGAATACATATGATTCATTTTGAATCAGCCTTTTTTTTGATGATGAGAAGGAATGAGAAAAATTTTTAGAAGACTTACACTTGTTTTTCTGGTAGCATCCTGGTCTCTTGATCTTTTTCTGGTATTTTCTTGGTTTTAACAGAAAAACAGTTTGTTTTACCAGATTTTGTTTTTGGTCATTAGAAAATTAAAATTTTGAGACAAATTTTATTTCTGGTGGTCATATTTATTTACCAATTAACTAAATAAAAAAAAGTAATTAAAGCAAAACAAACAGCATAATATTAACATAAAACCTATCTATACACACAAGATCTTATCACAGGAAGTCCTAATCAATATCTATTCCATCTCCATGTTCTATTTCAAGAAGTACCCAAAGTTCAGTTACCAAACCAAAATTTCTATTTGTTAGTCTGAGTAAACCAATGTTTACATTTTGTTGAAGAATCATCTTTCCTCTGAGATAACCTGTAGGTATGCCTCCAAATCCCAGTTGGCTTATGATTATCTTCATTAAAAAACGAGGGTACATAAAAAATGGCTTGCTTGACCACATGTTGCTTGCAAAATCTCTCATTAAATAATGAGAGAAGTTGTAAGGAATTTTCAATGTGATAGCTCGGCAAAGTTCTAATAACTTATTGGATGCTTCATGATGGTTTATGGTCTTCCTTGAGAAACATGCACCCAGTTGAGTAATCAAAAACTGTCATGGCTTGATGAAGCCAATTTTGTTGATTGCTCTGGGGTCATATTCAGGATAGTACCCCATGTGCTCCAAAGTTTCTTCAATCTCATCGCTTGAGAACATCAGAACATTGTTGTCATCATTAAGTTGAAGAGCCGTTCTGATGGTATTTTCAGTTATTAGGATTTTTTGATTGAGCACTTTACTTTCAACACATATCCACCCTCTATCCTGATTTTCTGACAGAGTTGCGTTTTGCCAGAATGTTTGAAGGATTTCAGGGAATATCGTTATGTTGGCAGTGAGGGCATACCCTAGGTTACTTGCCATTAGCATGTTTACCACCGTCTGACATCCATCCCAGAGAGGACCCTCAAAGCTGGTTCTGAGTTTGAGGTTATGGTATGGATGTTGAGGAAGTGGGAAACGATCAGCTCTGATAGTAAGCATTTTTTTATGTGAAGATGTGAATGTGTGTAAAGAAAGATGAGGAAGTTTTCTGGTGAATCTCTAAGTGTTGGTGACATACTCAGCTTAATGTGGTAAACATATATAGTAAATTTTTTAAAACTGCCTTAAATGGTATCTACCTACTAGATTTTGTCTACCCTGATCTTGGTTATTAATTATCTTTCAGGTGGCATAAAGAATAACCCAGATAGAAGTCTCTGCATTTAATGATTTAGGCGGCCATTTTTCAGTTTATCTATCATGATTACCTACTATTGTCACTTCAGTGTATTTAATGAAGAGAAAAATCTCTATACCCACTAAGAATTCCCTAGAAAAACTTTTGTCAAACGACGTTTTCAAGCACAGCAAATAAAAAAATAGAAAATAATAAATAAACAAAATAAAGAAGACTAAAAATATGCATAATTATAGATTATGAATTTGTCAATTTGAGATATAGATAAAGGTGATAAAATGTATGAACTTGCTCAAATAATCATCCAATAGTTCTGTTTTAAGAAGTCTTCTGATTGAGTACCAGATTTTCTGATGATTTATCAGATTTTCTAGAAGTCTTCTGATTGGGTACCATAATTTCTGATGTTTTATCAGATTTTCTGGTGCTTTATCAGATATGCAATGCTTCTTCTTATGAAACTTTTATTTAAACAAGTTACATAACATAATATTATTTTAAAAGACCTTTATCACAATTTTGACCATGATTTAGCAGATTGTACCTTAAGCCTTTAACATAGGCTACTCTTTCTTCAATGGTCAAATTATCTTACGATCCTTCCATTCATTCCATTTTCAAAGTTCACCATTTTACCCAGCTTTGAGACAAAGTTGCTGAGTATGCTCCTATCCCCAGTCATGTGCTTGGAGCTTCCTGAGTCGCTGTACCAGATCTGCTGCACATGATGGTCCTGAAATGAAATGGTTTGGGGGTTTTAGGTACCCAGGCATCCTTGGGTACTCTTTCTGATGATATTTTGGTTTTATTATTTCTTCTAAATGACCTTTCATCAGAATTTCTGTTAAATGCTGAGCCATTAACAGAATTTTTCTTTTTCTTTTGGAGATGGTGTTGAACAAGCTTCAGTATTTCAACACACATACAAGAATCATCAGAAATCTCTGAAGTTCCTTCCTGTGATGGAATGAAGGGATAATTTTGAAAAGATGAGTGAACTGCTTCTGGAGTTTTTACAAACTCTTGATTATATTCACTTCTTTTTGGTTCCAAGTTTGGCTTGTCAAAGGAGTATTCAGAACACGTTGATTTGCAAGTTTCAGAATCAGATTCTGATATTAATTTATCAGAAATATGTTGAGTTGCTTTTACAAAGACAGTGGGTTTGATATTATTTGTTCTCACATAACCCAAACCCTCTCCTTTGTTCTTTGGAGTGGACTCTATGAAATTTATGAATTCTTTTGCTTCTTGAAAGCCTCTTACATTAATTTCTTTATCATTGATTTTCTTGTAAAGATCTCTTCTTTCATTTTCATAGAACTCTATTTTAGCTCTTTGATCTAAACTTTGTTCTATAAGTAATTGGTTTTCAAGAATAATTTTATTTAAGGTCCTCTGCAACTCATCAGATTTTTTACCATCTGATTGATGTTTAACTTGCAAGTTTAAAAAATCTAACATGAGCTCATTTAGTTTGTGTTCAAGATCAAGATTGTCTAAACTTACCTGTTGTCCTGAAGTCTCTGGTATGTCATCAGAAAGTGCCATGAGACAGAAATTGGTCATTTCTTCTTCTTCTTCATCAGAAGAGCCATCAGATACCCATGTATCTGTCCCAGCAATTAAACTGACTTGTTGTTGTTTCTTAGCTTCCTCAAGCTTCTTTTCATAGTAAGCAACATCTTTCAGCTTCTTGGTCTTGCACTCAGATGCATAATGACCTTTTTGCTTGCACTTATAACACACCACCTCAGCCTTCCCTTTATCCTTAGATCTAACTTCTTCTTTAGATCTACCATCCATCCTCCCTCTATCACTCCTCTGGTATCTCTAGCCTCCTCCCCTCAACCTCTGCTCAAATGTTTTGGTGAGCAGTGCTATTGCTTCAGCAAAAGCTGAAAAATCTGATGATGTATCAGAAGTTTCAAGACTCTGGTTGTTTGATGGTTGTGGATCATTGGAAGTTGTTTGTCTTTGTGGGTTTGAGATAAGAGCTAAAGATCCCTCTCTTAGAATGGTTTCTTCAAATATTTCTTCCTCTCTGGGGATCAAGATGCTATATAAGTCATGAATGTAACACCCCCAAAATTTCACCTGCGGAAGCCCCGCGAGGTGTGTTACGCATCAGAGTTCGAGCCACCAATCATATTGAACCAATGATAAATATTTAAATAAGCCATGACATTATTTTACCAAAATGAGTTGTCAACATAATATTAATTCTCAATAGTTGTGTAGCGGAAGCATGTGATAAGTTGTTTAGCAATTGTTTCATAATAATGTTTAAAACCAATGTATCCAATGTAATTTAATCCAAGGGCCTCGAACCATGACCACTCCAGCACTCCCAGATAGCAAGCTTCCCAATTCCAAGATACCTAACGACCTGCGAGCATGTAACACGTGTATCAGACAAAGCTGGCGAGTTCACAGTTTTAGAAAATGTTTGTTACCCGTTGTGTGTAAAACCGTTCAATACCCAATGCAAGTAATATTGTTAATATCTCATTTCCAAACACGGACGACTCCTGAAATACATGACTGCCCTTCCCACGTACTCCTATCTAGTACTGGGCCAGACTGGGTCATTAGTTCACCTCCGTCCTCTACAGGCACGGGGTGAGGGTGCCAAACCTAAGTAGCGCTACTAACTAATACCCGATGAGGGACTTACAAACGATGATAGGTGAGAATATTAACCAATATACCCGTTTTTACCCAAAGACTTATCCCCCCCCATGGGATACCCACTGACTGTCCCCAACCACTGGGACGCATGCTCGAATGTAGTGAACTCACCTTGGTTTGCTCGGTAGAATTATTTACTCGTTTAACAACAGTGATTTACCAAGCCCTATGATAGTTACACATAACAGTCAGTTTGCATATCAGCACAACACGTATCATTTCACATTTAATCATCAACTAGTGTACACGAATACAAGTGTTAACATTCATCACTAGGCATGGCATACTAATTAATCAAGCCCAAACCTGTTATATTCCGGTCAACTGTTATGTTTCGACACACGGTTATATTTCGATTCACAGTCATCCTTCGATTCACACATATCTTTCGATTCACACATATCTTTCGATCATAGTTATCTTTCGATTCACACATATCTTTCGATCACACATATCTTTCGATCACACATATCTTTCGATCATAGTTATCTTTCGATTCACAGGTTATGGTATGCAACTCAATGTATTTCATGTTTATAACTTCCGATTAACCTGTCCAACCCAGCACCCGATCAACCAACCCTCAATAATCATATGATGTGTCTAGTGCTCGGTTTGGATTATTGATCAAATAACATATACTGCCAACTAGTATATTCGGCCATCAATCGACAAAAGTGTACACAAGTTACCGATTTATCTCTCCTAACAATTATGTTTGTGTTATGCAAGTGTATACAAGATTCCTTACCACAAGATCATACGAAACTTTAACCCACATATCATCACATACAAAACTAATCACAACAGTCATGTATCGATGCCCTAATCAACCAAACCAAATAATCATCACAATTTCATGCACAAGATCATGTTCTTCTTATTGTGACCTATGGCCTAAGTAAACCCTGATTCGTTTATATAAATTTCCAACATCATAATTCAGTATATATATATACAATCAGTCCAAGCAATAGTTAATCGATACAATGGATCAAACATTATTGCGCAAAATAAGATCAACAAGTGAGAATTACTAACCCGATCGGCTGGAGGAGTGTTCTACGAGAGGGGGGGCTGCTATGCCGTCACACACACACACAAATGGGACTAGGGTTTTTAGAAACCACTCAACGTATCACACATATTTACGTACATATATCCACAGAAGGGGATGGGCCGAGCCTGTTGGGTTCGACTGGGCCGAAAGATTGCCGAAGGATCTTTGGTCGAAAGATCATCTTATGCGTTATGGTCGAAGGATATAGGGTCGAAGGGTTAGGTTTTAAGTCGACAGATTGGGTCGAAGGTTTAGCATCCTGGGCCGTAAATCCCATTCCTTCTTTGGTTACAAGAAGTTGGGCTAAGATGATTAAAACATGCGAAGGGTGGGTTGGGCTCGGATGATCAACGTGGCCGATATAGTGTGTAGCTTAAAGTGTGAATATGTTGCCCAAACATGCGCGGCCTAACAAATGCCAATATGTTATCTAACCAAATCATCATACACTTAAGTTCAATGGAACGTTTAAGTTTAACGGAGTTGTGACTGAATAGAACGTTTAACACATCGAAGAGGGATGACGAAGAGTTTAGATCACAAGATTAACGTTACTAACCTTGAAAGTTCAGGTTGTCACATCATCCCCAACTTGAAAGAAATTTCGTCCCGAAATTTGATAAGCAATGCAAGGATGAGAATCAAACTAAACTATATGCAACACCACATACCTGATAATCAAGCATTACACGCGATTACCAAATCATTCAGATAACTACACAGACACTACCTACGTGAACCAAATTGTAGAAACAGAGTTGTGAAATCAGTCGGGTGTCACATCATCCCCAACTTGAAAGGAATTTCGTCCCGAAATTCGCCAGTGATAACAACAGTTGTTTCAACCCTTTGAACCACTGAGGATATTAAAGTTTAGACAGACCCTTACGTTCCTATGTGAACTCCAGTCCACGTATTGAGGTTTAACCGATCCTCACAATTGTCATACGACTTATGCTAGCGAACCTTGACTCCTTAGTCCGTGTTTTCGATAGGCTCCCTGATAAATAGAATTGTTCCGATGACTTCATATTTCGACCAGGGTATCATAAGGGTTTTCATCGGACAACACAGTCTCACATCCATGGTATACATATCATTACGACAGTTATCCCACTCCATCAATTACTCCGAGTTTGTGAGCCATGTCACCGTTTCATCCTAGTAATTCGAATGTTTACTATAGCGTACCGTGCCCTCCTAGGGTGACACTTTCGATTATGACACGTTCGTCCACAACGGACTCCCAGAATTTCTTAAGCTTATCAGTTTTTCCTAGCAGTTACGCGTTGCCATCAAACAATTTCCTATCTACCAATCTTCAAGAGTTTTGAGCTCAATTCTTGGTTCTGCGATTAGGTTTTCACCCACCTTAATTCAACAAGGAGATTAGCGTTACCGTCCAAGCGATGCCTCAGCCAAGGCTATATGCATACCAATACGGTGACTGCTGCTGTAGAATTCACCCAAAGATAAGCGTCCTTCTAGTTCTACCACAGTTAACCCTACACATGCTCACAGCATGTCCTCGGGTGCAGGGATGGTTCGTTTACTCTGATCGTTTGCCCCACGATGATACGAGATGTCCATGCCTAGACGTAAGCTGAGGATATCGTGTATTGCCTGTCATAAATCAGGTATAGCTCCAACATCAGAAGTAACAGAAGTTGGCACCTTATGCCTGAGACCGCCTCTCTCAGAAGAACATCCACAGCTTGTGAAGACCCGCTAGTTTTCTTGATTGTAAGAGAGTGTGCTGGTTTCGCGAGACAATTGACGATCACCAGGTGATATCGGTTCCGTTCTGAGTTTTTTTTTTTTTAAGTAAATCAATGACAAATTCATGGTGTTCGTTTTTGTTTCCATATGGGTGTTTCTGGTTACTGCTCAAACAGGTAGGTTTCCAGTGTTCCACCTTGATCTTCGCACATGTCCAACATCGTTCATATGTAGTGCTATGGGGCCTTCTTGCCCGGTTATCCATACGAGACTTAAAATCCTAATATCTCCTATCAAGTCCAACCTACTGGAACATCGGAGTCGGTGTACTTCGCCCAGTATGAGTTCCATACGGTTGCTGTATAGTGGAATCCACATTTGTTCCATGAGATAGCGAATAGCGTCCGCCTTGCCAATAGTTGCTTCTCCATGCCTTGCATGAACCCATCTTGTGAATTCTCTTCCAACAGGTCTTCACTTCGAACAAGGTGAGTCTGGTCAGGTGTGTCAGAGTGGATAGCGAACTGCAAGGTCGTGCACGTTCAGATCTCACGGTCGTAATTATCCAAAAGTTCCATCCAATGTTCTCATCAACTGATAAAGCTTCTTTCGTGGCTAGGGTACACGGGAGGCCCTTGTGATCGGTCTAAGTAACGCGTTCGGTACCGCCCAAGTAATGCCTCCAAGTGAATCCAAAGGCCACGATTTCTACCACCGGTTGTGTGTCGTGCTGTTCTTCTTCGTAACTCCATTACGTAAGTCGTCACTTCCTTGTGTTGCGTCGGCGTGTATCTGGGACTCCGATTCAAACATGATGATATACCACTGTATTACCCACACCCTCGGGTGAAACGATGCTCAGCGTCTTGCAGAGTTAAGATTCGAAAGTTGGAAAGGCGTCCTCCTGTTCTGTCCTTCGTAATCACATCACTCGGCTGTACTAGAGAGGTCTAAGTTTTGGTGGTTTCCAGAATCCTTACGATTAATCTGCGATAACATCAAGCGGAACCAGGTAATCGTTGTAGCCTCGGGGAATTCTTCAATGTCGATCAGTTTCCAACCAAAACGGGTCTTAGCGAGATCCACGTGCATCCCTGCTTCATTGATTATATGGCCCACCCAAGACGCCTCTCGAACCCAGAAGTTACATTCATCGAGACTTCGTGCGGTATGGCTCCTCCCTCAGGGGCTCTCCTAATAAAATGCAAGAATGCCTGTGATGTTCTTTTTCTCTTGGGGAAAGATTCGGAACGTCATCGAATAACATGGTTGGTTCGCATGATACGTAAAGCTGCGAGTGTGATGACCACCCCAAAGGTCATGGGGTACAAAGTCGCATGGCTGAATTGCGTCGGATGTGTCACTTTAATAATCTTTTCCCCCTGGACTTTCATCTGATACAGCTCGTTCCTTGCAACTAGTCGATGGGTCGTCAATACACGGTTATAGAAAACGGTTCCTTGACTGTCACCTTGATGAGTTCCCGATAATCAGTACACACACCAAAAGGCTCATCTTCCCGGATATATCTGGGGCTTTCCAACGCGAAGACTAGGTCTGACGACCTTCTTGCCGAACAGTTCTCATAGTGGCTTATACTGCTCTTGCACCCATCCTGATGCAAGACAGTAAGAGTACGAGCATTCGGAGCTTCCTCTGATCGTGAGATCAACGAGTTTCTGACTAATAATTGTGGTGATATGTCTAAAAGTTCTTCGAGTTGTACATCGAGATTAGTCACGACAATTGATAGATCCTCGTTCTTATCGCTCTTTGTCTGATTATTAGAGTTAGTTGCTACTACAGTGAGGTCACCCCTTCATAGACGCTTTCTGGGCTGTCATTACCGACACGATGCAAATCTTCTCACCACTCTGGTACTTCAATGCATAAAGTGACGCTAAATTCCTTCACACAGGGTGCGTCTGAGTGATTTGTCTAGTTAATGAACCATTACTGACTACTATCTCGTAACCACCAAGGATAGTAGGAGTGAGACCGGTGTCGAATGCCTGTCTCTCGTAGGGTCGAGTTTGCGTCCCAACTAACATGTGCGGTCGCAGTTGACTTGCCATCAGCCGGTTCCATAACATGTTTGGTTTTGCGAATCATCAGGGTTAAACGGAATTAGGGCGAAGCGATTTACTACCCATCCAAACCACCATGACGTTATTGTCTTATCGTTGCTCACATCAATTCTCATTTCCTTTCCGTGAGCACCACTGCCGGTGCATTTGTTACAGTCACGCGGGTTCCTCCCGTATTGACATCGCTCTCGTGGTTGTGGTCGTTTTTGAATCATCAACGTCCAATACATGCCGAAAGCACCTTCATTTCTATACAGTAGGCTACTATTACAAGTACCTGGTTGTCACGAATACTGTTGTTCTAAGGTTGGTGCTTGAAGCCGATCGCCACGTTCTTTCACCACAATGTTCCTCTTTTCACACTTCGTGCCGAGTTCCAAGGTGCTACTCGTGGTGCTGGAAGTTACACATTCCACACTAAAATCTGTTATCACTGCTAAAGTTTGGATTGGCTTGTAACAGTTGACTCCCACGAGTCACTGACCAGAGTTAAGACTCAGATTGAAGTCAGTTCGCTGGTGTTCGTTGCTGGTAATCGGGGTCGTCCAAATGCTGAAGTCGGTAGGATACTACACTCACCCTTTTGTTCGTCATTCCAGCAAGCGATTCGAATTATCCCCAGTGTGTTTCAAGAGTGTTGCAAGGGTGATCGCACTTCGAGATTTAGGGCGTTAGTATGTTAAGTTCAAATGACGATAAGTGAAGGAGGTAATAACCATTCATTCGACGCTACCACATCCAACTCAGGGACGTTCGTACAAGCACCTAACATCCTACACAGTTTGCTAGGCGCTCTGATGAGTGTTCAGGTAATGTTTGTTGACCTCGAGATTCGTAAAAGTTCGGTGAGAAGTGAAAAGTTCGTGTACACAATATAAGGGTAGGAATACTTGGTATATTCCGTACCAACTTGATAAACTGCTAAAGCCTCAGCCACGCGAGTGTCGATTAGGTCAGTCAACTCAGCCTGAGTCATGGTGATGTTACCACGTTCGTGTCCTCGTTCACTCATGTCTCTATAGTTGGGGATAAACCGATCTAGAAGTCGAAACGAAATGAGAGTCAAGTATAATATTGATATTTACGTACTACTAGGTTCACACATAGTAGGGCAGAACCCTCCTCACGCTCGATAAGACTCTCTGGGACTTGCATGCACCCCGCGTTATTATTAAGTGTGCACCCATAATAATAAGGCGATTTGCATGTTCATCTCAGAGCCTCTTAGCTTGCGTTCGAAGTTTCCCCCCGTTCAAACAACACAACAGATGGTATTACAGGTCTATGGTTCGCATGAGTCGATGTGTGGTGTCACGCTATCAAGTCACTATGGTGCTAATTGTTTCAGTTCATATACGTTGAGAGTGTGTGACTGCTAAGCAAGTAATGTATAAAGTGAGAGAAAAACGAACCTTGCAATCTGGAGCTGAGTGTCATGATCGAGGTTCGAAGTTGTTCGGTTATAGTCTGGTTTTACAAAACGTTTTAAAACCTAGTTCACTATAACCAGTGGCTCTGATACCAACTGTAACACCCCCAAAATTTCACCTGCGGAAGCCCCGCGAGGTGTGTTACGCATCAGAGTTCGAGCCACCAATCATATTGAACCAATGATAAATATTTAAATAAGCCATGACATTATTTTACCAAAATGAGTTGTCAACATAATATTAATTCTCAATAGTTGTGTAGCGGAAGCATGTGATAAGTTGTTTAGCAATTGTTTCATAATAATGTTTAAAACCAATGTATCCAATGTAATTTAATCCAAGGGCCTCGAACCATGACCACTCCAGCACTCCCAGATAGCAAGCTTCCCAATTCCAAGATACCTAACGACCTGCGAGCATGTAACACGTGTATCAGACAAAGCTGGCGAGTTCACAGTTTTAGAAAATGTTTGTTACCCGTTGTGTGTAAAACCGTTCAATACCCAATGCAAGTAATATTGTTAATATCTCATTTCCAAACACGGACGGCTCCTGAAATACATGACTGCCCTTCCCACGTACTCCTATCTAGTACTGGGCCAGACTGGGTCATTAGTTCACCTCCGTCCTCTACAGGCACGGGGTGAGGGTGCCAAACCTAAGTAGCGCTACTAACTAATACCCGATGAGGGACTTACAAACGATGATAGGTGAGAATATTAACCAATATACCCGTTTTTACCCAAAGACTTATCCCCCCCATGGGATACCCACTGACTGTCCCCAACCACTACTGGGACGCATGCTCGAATGTAGTGAACTCACCTTGGTTTGCTCGGTAGAATTATTTACTCGTTTAACAACAGTGATTTACCAAGCCCTATGATAGTTACACATAACAGTCAGTTTGCATATCAGCACAACACGTATCATTTCACATTTAATCATCAACTAGTGTACACGAATACAAGTGTTAACATTCATCACTAGGCATGGCATACTAATTAATCAAGCCCAAACCTGTTATATTCCGGTCAACTGTTATGTTTCGACACACGGTTATATTTCGATTCACAGTCATCCTTCGATTCACACATATCTTTCGATTCACACATATCTTTCGATCATAGTTATCTTTCGATTCACACATATCTTTCGATCACACATATCTTTCGATCACACATATCTTTCGATCATAGTTATCTTTCGATTCACAGGTTATGGTATGCAACTCAATGTATTTCATGTTTATAACTTCCAATTAACCTGTCCAACCCAGCACCCGATCAACCAACCCTCAATAATCATATGATGTGTCTAGTGCTCGGTTTGGATTATTGATCAAATAACATATACTGCCAACTAGTATATTCGGCCATCAATCGACAAAAGTGTACACAAGTTACCGATTTATCTCTCCTAACAATTATGTTTGTGTTATGCAAGTGTATACAAGATTCCTTACCACAAGATCATACGAAACTTTAACCCACATATCATCACATACAAAACTAATCACAACAGTCATGTATCGATGCCCTAATCAACCAAACCAAATAATCATCACAATTTCATGCACAAGATCATGTTCTTCTTATTGTGACCTATGGCCTAAGTAAACCCTGATTCGTTTATATAAATTTCCAACATCATAATTCAGTATATATATATACAATCAGTCCAAGCAATAGTTAATCGATACAATGGATCAAACATTATTGCGCAAAATAAGATCAACAAGTGAGAATTACTAACCCGATCGGCTGGAGGAGTGTTCTACGAGAGGGGGGGCTGCTATGCCGTCACACACACACACAAATGGGACTAGGGTTTTTAGAAACCACTCAACGTATCACACATATTTACGTACATATATCCACAGAAGGGGATGGGCCGAGCCTGTTGGGTTCGACTGGGCCGAAAGATTGCCGAAGGATCTTTGGTCGAAAGATCATCTTATGCGTTATGGTCGAAGGATATAGGGTCGAAGGGTTAGGTTTTAAGTCGACAGATTGGGTCGAAGGTTTAGCATCCTGGGCCGTAAATCCCATTCCTTCTTTGGTTACAAGAAGTTGGGCTAAGATGATTAAAACATGCGAAGGGTGGGTTGGGCTCGGATGATCAACGTGGCCGATATAGTGTGTAGCTTAAAGTGTGAATATGTTGCCCAAACATGCGCGGCCTAACAAATGCCAATATGTTATCTAACCAAATCATCATACACTTAAGTTCAACGGAACGTTTAAGTTTAACGGAGTTGTGACTGAATAGAACGTTTAACACATCGAAGAGGGATGACGAAGAGTTTAGATCACAAGATTAACGTTACTAACCTTGAAAGTTCAGGTTGTCACATCATCCCCAACTTGAAAGAAATTTCGTCCCGAAATTTGATAAGCAATGCAAGGATGAGAATCAAACTAAACTATATGCAACACCACATACCTGATAATCAAGCATTACACGCGATTACCAAATCATTCAGATAACTACACAGACACTACCTACGTGAACCAAATTGTAGAAACAGAGTTGTGAAATCAGTCGGGTGTCACATCATCCCCAACTTGAAAGGAATTTCGTCCCGAAATTCGCCAGTGATAACAACAGTTGTTTCAACCCTTTGAACCACTGAGGATATTAAAGTTTAGACAGACCCTTACGTTCCTATGTGAACTCCAGTCCACGTATTGAGGTTTAACCGATCCTCACAATTGTCATACGACTTATGCTAGCGAACCTTGACTCCTTAGTCCGTGTTTTCGATAGGCTCCCTGATAAATAGAATTGTTCCGATGACTTCATATTTCGACCAGGGTATCATAAGGGTTTTCATCGGACAACACAGTCTCACATCCATGGTATACATATCATTACGACAGTTATCCCACTCCATCAATTACTCCGAGTTTGTGAGCCATGTCACCGTTTCATCCTAGTAATTCGAATGTTTACTATAGCGTACCGTGCCCTCCTAGGGTGACACTTTCGATTATGACACGTTCGTCCACAACGGACTCCCAGAATTTCTTAAGCTTATCAGTTTTTCCTAGCAGTTACGCGTTGCCATCAAACAATTTCCTATCTACCAATCTTCAAGAGTTTTGAGCTCAATTCTTGGTTCTGCGATTAGGTTTTCACCCACCTTAATTCAACAAGGAGATTAGCGTTACCGTCCAAGCGATGCCTCAGCCAAGGCTATATGCATACCAATACGGTGACTGCTGCTGTAGAATTCACCCAAAGATAAGCGTCCTTCTAGTTCTACCACAGTTAACCCTACACATGCTCACATCATGTCCTCGGGTGCAGGGATGGTTCTTTAACTCTGATCGTTTGCCCCACGATGATACGAGATGTCCATGCCTAGACGTAAGCTGAGGATATCGTGTATTGCCTGTCATAAATCAGGTATAGCTCCAACATCAGAAGTAACAGAAGTTGGCACCTTATGCCTGAGACCGCCTCTCTCAGAAGAACATCCACAGCTTGTGAAGACCCGCTAGTTTTCTTGATTGTAAGAGAGTGTGCTGGTTTCGCGAGACAATTGACGATCACCAGGTGATATCGGTTCCGTTCTGAGTTTTTTTTTTTTTTAAGTAAATCAATGACAAATTCATGGTGTTCGTTTTTGTTTCCATATGGGTGTTTCTGGTTACTGCTCAAACAGGTAGGTTTCCAGTGTTCCACCTTGATCTTCGCACATGTCCAACATCGTTCATATGTAGTGCTATGGGGCCTTCTTGCCCGGTTATCCATACGAGACTTAAAATCCTAATATCTCCTATCAAGTCCAACCTACTGGAACATCGGAGTCGGTGTACTTCGCCCAGTATGAGTTCCATACGGTTGCTGTATAGTGGAATCCACATTTGTTCCATGAGATAGCGAATAGCGTCCGCCTTGCCAATAGTTGCTTCTCCATGCCTTGCATGAACCCATCTTGTGAATTCTCTTCCAACAGGTCTTCACTTCGAACAAGGTGAGTCTGGTCAGGTGTGTCAGAGTGGATAGCGAACTGCAAGGTCGTGCACGTTCAGATCTCACGGTCGTAATTATCCAAAAGTTCCATCCAATGTTCTCATCAACTGATAAAGCTTCTTTCGTGGCTAGGGTACACGGGAGGCCCTTGTGATCGGTCTAAGTAACGCGTTCGGTACCGCCCAAGTAATGCCTCCAAGTGAATCCAAAGGCCACGATTTCTACCACCGGTTGTGTGTCGTGCTGTTCTTCTTCGTAACTCCATTACGTAAGTCGTCACTTCCTTGTGTTGCGTCGGCGTGTATCTGGGACTCCGATTCAAACATGATGATATACCACTGTATTACCCACACCCTCGGGTGAAACGATGCTCAGCGTCTTGCAGAGTTAAGATTCGAAAGTTGGAAAGGCGTCCTCCTGTTCTGTCCTTCGTAATCACATCACTCGGCTGTACTAGAGAGGTCTAAGTTTTGGTGGTTTCCAGAATCCTTACGATTAATCTGCGATAACATCAAGCGGAACCAGGTAATCGTTGTAGCCTCGGGGAATTCTTCAATGTCGATCAGTTTCCAACCAAAACGGGTCTTAGCGAGATCCACGTGCATCCCTGCTTCATTGATTATATGGCCCACCCAAGACGCCTCTCGAACCCAGAAGTTACATTCATCGAGACTTCGTGCGGTATGGCTCCTCCCTCAGGGGCTCTCCTAATAAAATGCAAGAATGCCTGTGATGTTCTTTTTCTCTTGGGGAAAGATTCGGAACGTCATCGAATAACATGGTTGGTTCGCATGATACGTAAAGCTGCGAGTGTGATGACCACCCCAAAGGTCATGGGGTACAAAGTCGCATGGCTGAATTGCGTCGGATGTGTCACTTTAATAATCTTTTCCCCCTAGACTTTCATCTGATACAGCTCGTTCCTTGCAACTAGTCGATGGGTCGTCAATACACGGTTATAGAAAACGGTTCCTTGACTGTCACCTTGATGAGTTCCCGATAATCAGTACACACACCAAAAGGCTCATCTTCCCGGATATATCTGGGGCTTTCCAACGCGAAGACTAGGTCTGACGACCTTCTTGCCGAACAGTTCTCATAGTGGCTTATACTGCTCTTGCACCCATCCTGATGCAAGACAGTAAGAGTACGAGCATTCGGAGCTTCCTCTGATCGTGAGATCAACGAGTTTCTGACTAATAATTGTGGTGATATGTCTAAAAGTTCTTCGAGTTGTACATCGAGATTAGTCACGACAATTGATAGATCCTCGTTCTTATCGCTCTTTGTCTGATTATTAGAGTTAGTTGCTACTACAGTGAGGTCACCCCTTCATAGACGCTTTCTGGGCTGTCATTACCGACACGATGCAAATCTTCTCACCACTCTGGTACTTCAATGCATAAAGTGACGCTAAATTCCTTCACACAGGGTGCGTCTGAGTGATTTGTCTAGTTAATGAACCATTACTGACTACTATCTCGTAACCACCAAGGATAGTAGGAGTGAGACCGGTGTCGAATGCCTGTCTCTCGTAGGGTCGAGTTTGCGTCCCAACTAACATGTGCGGTCGCAGTTGACTTGCCATCAGCCGGTTCCATAACATGTTTGGTTTTGCGAATCATCAGGGTTAAACGGAATTAGGGCGAAGCGATTTACTACCCATCCAAACCACCATGACGTTATTGTCTTATCGTTGCTCACATCAATTCTCATTTCCTTTCCGTGAGCACCACTGCCGGTGCATTTGTTACAGTCACGCGGGTTCCTCCCGTATTGACATCGCTCTCGTGGTTGTGGTCGTTTTTGAATCATCAACGTCCAATACATGCCGAAAGCACCTTCATTTCTATACAGTAGGCTACTATTACAAGTACCTGGTTGTCACGAATACTGTTGTTCTAAGGTTGGTGCTTGAAGCCGATCGCCACGTTCTTTCACCACAATGTTCCTCTTTTCACACTTCGTGCCGAGTTCCAAGGTGCTACTCGTGGTGCTGGAAGTTACACATTCCACACTAAAATCTGTTATCACTGCTAAAGTTTGGATTGGCTTGTAACAGTTGACTCCCACGAGTCACTGACCAGAGTTAAGACTCAGATTGAAGTCAGTTCGCTGGTGTTCGTTGCTGGTAATCGGGGTCGTCCAAATGCTGAAGTCGGTAGGATACTACACTCACCCTTTTGTTCGTCATTCCAGCAAGCGATTTGAATTATCCCCAGTGTGTTTCAAGAGTGTTGCAAGGGTGATCGCACTTCGAGATTTAGGGCGTTAGTATGTTAAGTTCAAATGACGATAAGTGAAGGAGGTAATAACCATTCATTCGACGCTACCACATCCAACTCAGGGACGTTCGTACAAGCACCTAACATCCTACACAGTTTGCTAGGCGCTCTGATGAGTGTTCAGGTAATGTTTGTTGACCTCGAGATTCGTAAAAGTTCGGTGAGAAGTGAAAAGTTCGTGTACACAATATAAGGGTAGGAATACTTGGTATATTCCGTACCAACTTGATAAACTGCTAAAGCCTCAGCCACGCGAGTGTCGATTAGGTCAGTCAACTCAGCCTGAGTCATGGTGATGTTACCACGTTCGTGTCCTCGTTCACTCATGTCTCTATAGTTGGGGATAAACCGATCTAGAAGTCGAAACGAAATGAGAGTCAAGTATCATATTGATATTTACGTACTACTAGGTTCACACATAGTAGGGCAGAACCCTCCTCACGCTCGATAAGACTCTCTGGGACTTGCATGCACCCCGCGTTATTATTAAGTGTGCACCCATAATAATAAGGCGATTTGCATGTTCATCTCAGAGCCTCTTAGCTTGCGTTCGAAGTTTCCCCCCGTTCAAACAACACAACAGATGGTATTACAGGTCTATGGTTCGCATGAGTCGATGTGTGGTGTCACGCTATCAAGTCACTATGGTGCTAATTGTTTCAGTTCATATACGTTGAGAGTGTGTGACTGCTAAGCAAGTAATGTATAAAGTGAGAGAAAAACGAACCTTGCAATCTGGAGCTGAGTGTCATGATCGAGGTTCGAAGTTGTTCGGTTATAGTCTGGTTTTACAAAACGTTTTAAAACCTAGTTCACTATAACCAGTGGCTCTGATACCAACTGTAACACCCCCAAAATTTCACCTGCGGAAGCCCCGCGAGGTGTGTTACGCATCAGAGTTCGAGCCACCAATCATATTGAACCAATGATAAATATTTAAATAAGCCATGACATTATTTTACCAAAATGAGTTGTCAACATAATATTAATTCTCAATAGTTGTGTAGCGGAAGCATGTGATAAGTTGTTTAGCAATTGTTTCATAATAATGTTTAAAACCAATGTATCCAATGTAATTTAATCCAAGGGCCTCGAACCATGACCACTCCAGCACTCCCAGATAGCAAGCTTCCCAATTCCAAGATACCTAACGACCTGCGAGCATGTAACACGTGTATCAGACAAAGCTGGCGAGTTCACAGTTTTAGAAAATGTTTGTTACCCGTTGTGTGTAAAACCGTTCAATACCCAATGCAAGTAATATTGTTAATATCTCATTTCCAAACACGGACGGCTCCTGAAATACATGACTGCCCTTCCCACGTACTCCTATCTAGTACTGGGCCAGACTGGGTCATTAGTTCACCTCCGTCCTCTACAGGCACGGGGTGAGGGTGCCAAACCTAAGTAGCGCTACTAACTAATACCCGATGAGGGACTTACAAACGATGATAGGTGAGAATATTAACCAATATACCCGTTTTTACCCAAAGACTTATCCCCCCCCATGGGATACCCACTGACTGTCCCCAACCACTGGGACGCATGCTCGAATGTAGTGAACTCACCTTGGTTTGCTCGGTAGAATTATTTACTCGTTTAACAACAGTGATTTACCAAGCCCTATGATAGTTACACATAACAGTCAGTTTGCATATCAGCACAACACGTATCATTTCACATTTAATCATCAACTAGTGTACACGAATACAAGTGTTAACATTCATCACTAGGCATGGCATACTAATTAATCAAGCCCAAACCTGTTATATTCCGGTCAACTGTTATGTTTCGACACACGGTTATATTTCGATTCACAGTCATCCTTCGATTCACACATATCTTTCGATTCACACATATCTTTCGATCATAGTTATCTTTCGATTCACACATATCTTTCGATCACACATATCTTTCGATCACACATATCTTTCGATCATAGTTATCTTTCGATTCACAGGTTATGGTATGCAACTCAATGTATTTCATGTTTATAACTTCCGATTAACCTGTCCAACCCAGCACCCGATCAACCAACCCTCAATAATCATATGATGTGTCTAGTGCTCGGTTTGGATTATTGATCAAATAACATATACTGCCAACTAGTATATTCGGCCATCAATCGACAAAAGTGTACACAAGTTACCGATTTATCTCTCCTAACAATTATGTTTGTGTTATGCAAGTGTATACAAGATTCCTTACCACAAGATCATACGAAACTTTAACCCACATATCATCACATACAAAACTAATCACAACAGTCATGTATCGATGCCCTAATCAACCAAACCAAATAATCATCACAATTTCATGCACAAGATCATGTTCTTCTTATTGTGACCTATGGCCTAAGTAAACCCTGATTCGTTTATATAAATTTCCAACATCATAATTCAGTATATATATATACAATCAGTCCAAGCAATAGTTAATCGATACAATGGATCAAACATTATTGCGCAAAATAAGATCAACAAGTGAGAATTACTAACCCGATCGGCTGGAGGAGTGTTCTACGAGAGGGGGGGCTGCTATGCCGTCACACACACACACAAATGGGACTAGGGTTTTTAGAAACCACTCAACGTATCACACATATTTACGTACATATATCCACAGAAGGGGATGGGCCGAGCCTGTTGGGTTCGACTGGGCCGAAAGATTGCCGAAGGATCTTTGGTCGAAAGATCATCTTATGCGTTATGGTCGAAGGATATAGGGTCGAAGGGTTAGGTTTTAAGTCGACAGATTGGGTCGAAGGTTTAGCATCCTGGGCCGTAAATCCCATTCCTTCTTTGGTTACAAGAAGTTGGGCTAAGATGATTAAAACATGCGAAGGGTGGGTTGGGCTCGGATGATCAACGTGGCCGATATAGTGTGTAGCTTAAAGTGTGAATATGTTGCCCAAACATGCGCGGCCTAACAAATGCCAATATGTTATCTAACCAAATCATCATACACTTAAGTTCAACGGAACGTTTAAGTTTAACGGAGTTGTGACTGAATAGAACGTTTAACACATCGAAGAGGGATGACGAAGAGTTTAGATCACAAGATTAACGTTACTAACCTTGAAAGTTCAGGTTGTCACAATGAAGACTCATGTTTCCTAGTTCTAAGGTTGAGGACAAAGTCATTGTGAGACTCCTCCATTCTCTAGGCAAAGCATCAAGAAATTTTATGTTTCTTTCATCATTTGATTTAGTTATTCCAAATTTCTTTAGCTCGTTTAAAAGTTTTGTGAACCTTTGATATGTGTCATTTAACTTTTTATTAGGTAAACTTTTAAACCTTTCATAAGATGAGACGTTATTTGTTCTCTTGTTTCTTTTCATCCTTTCTCCTCCTTCACAAATATTTTCCAACTGATCCCATATTTCCTTGGCTGATGCACAAGCATCAACTTGTGAAAATATGTCATTGGGGATGGCCATAATTAAGAGTCATTTTGCTCTTTCATCCCCAGCTACCAGTTCCTTGTCTTCCTCACTCCAAAGTATTTCACTTTTGGGAGCTCGGGAGGCAGGGATAGCAGGTAGTTGGTCAGTTGCTGGAATTGCTGGTATTTCAGTCATTGGTATATGTGGAACCCTTTCAATGGATTGAAACAGAGCTCGGTCATGACCATTAAGGAAATTGACCATCCTGATTTTCCATTGGGGGTATTCCTCTCTGACCAGAGTCGGAGGTTTGGACATAGAACCAATATTGAAAGCATTATTCCAGGATTGAAAGCTGGCCATATTTAGAAAAAAGAAGAAGAGCGATTGAGCGTTTGAAAATAATTTATTCAATCTGCCTTGATACCAATTGTTGGACCCAGTATGGCCTTAACAACTTCTTTTTACGTAATATGGCAAGTGATTTCAGTATATGTGAAAAAGATGTGCGGAAATGGAAATCAGACTTTCAAGAAACAAGACCTACAAAATTATCAAGTTTATATCAGTTTGAAACAAATTAGTTTAACAAGGTGATTGTAAGATTATTATCTAATACAAATGAATCTTGAATTCTGTGGGTGAGAAGAGCAGTGGAGTTTGAGTGTTTGTATATGAATGCTAAGCTTCAAACTCAATTATCTTCTACCTCTCGAGCCTTCTATTTATAGACGGGTGTGTACATGAATAAACAATTGTTTATTCATGCAATAATTCCTGCATAAAGTAGCAATTTGACATATTCATTGAATCCATCGTTCAAGTTGCATTTGTAATCATGATAACCAATAATGTCATGCTTCGGTCATTGGTGGCAGGATAGAGTTGTGATTTTAGACAAGTGGGGTCTTTATCAGAATTTCTGATAGACCACTTCATCAGAAATTCTGGTGAACAAATCATCAGAAAGTCTGATGATCAGAATCGTCAGAAAACTGATGATATTTCATCAGAAATATCATCAGATCCATCAGAAATGACCTTCTCTGATAATCCAAATCAACTCTTGATCAACTTGTGATTCTTTGAAGCAGATACTTTGCATTTCAGTTGTCCTATCTCATTTTCTTCTTCTTGTTGTGATCTTCAGGACTGTTATCTCTTCAGGGATCCAGTTGATTGAGATTTTCTTCAATACTTACAAATAAAGTTTCCTAACAGATACAAATTATGGATCAACATTCAAGGGGGGGGGGGTTGAATGTCAGAGAGCCAGTTTCGAATCCTGATGTTCACACAAGCTGCTGATACTGAAGAACTTAAGGAATCAAGAGACCTGATCAACAGATTTAGAAAGCTCAAGAGCCAGGTTGCGATTCTAATCCTGTGAAGAAAAGAGTCAGATCAAGAGAGAGAAGAAGAGAAAAAGATTGAGGATGCTTACATTGTCAGATACTTTGGAGAGAGCAAGAAAGACTGATCAAGACAGAAGATGTTCTGAAGACCGAAGACTTCGTCAACATCCAAGGGGGAGTCTGTTGGTGCATATGTCTATTGACTTCGTCTTGTATTGAGTCTTGTAGATAGATTAGAAAGAACAAAGCTCGGTTGCATAGAAAATAGGATTTTAGGGTAAGAAGTCCAGTTCGCACGAAATAGCATTGGCCATTTCGTACGAAATGCAACTGGTCATATCGTGTGAGTCCATTCCACACGAAATGGATCTTCTATAAATAGCGAGCTAGTTCATTTCATTTGTAACTTCCTGATTCCGGTGAAGAGGTGCTGCCGAAGTGTCTCCTGCCTGTAAAACTTTGTGTAATCAATACAAGAGACAGTTTAAAGTGAATCTAGTGTAATACAAGCTGAACGAAGACTAAATCACTGAATTCCGCCTCTGATTTAGTTCGAGATCTCTTCTGAACGACTCGTTTGGACGTCATAACGATCCTACAAGAATCGAGTATTTTGCTTCTCGGGTCGTCTGAGTTAAATATTAAGTTAATAGATTCATTCACTGAATGGATGACTTGAAATTCGTACTTGTATAATTCTAACGTTTAACTTACCAAATAAAAGTAAATCAAGGCTGTAGTTAGGCATGAACTCATATGCCACAGCATTTTGACAAGGTTTCGATGTTGAAGCTTCGAAATGAAGATAACTTCATTTTGAACTCTTCAACTCCTTGTGTAGAAACAACAGAAAGTCGTTCACTGCAATTTCTTTCCCGCCCGCCAGAAGACCCTTTAAAATGCTTTTAAGTCATTTCTTATCAATGTAATATGCAGAAATGATGTTTGTAGATTGAATAGTACCTTATAAACGGGTCCAAAACCACCTTTGCCAAGCCTGTTATTGATTGAGAAATTGTCTGTGGCTATGGTCAATGTGGAGAGGCTGAATAACGCGAGGTCTAAGCCGTCTCTCAGGATAATTGAATCACTTCTCCCTATCAAAATATAAATATGTTCGGATCAAGATCAAGGAAACAATTTAAATATTAGAATGACTGATCCAATTAGGAAGCATATTAATTGATTTGCAGCGGATTTATCATAGCGTATTGGTTCCATGATAACAATGAATCGACAATGATATGTGATAATGAATAAGAGGACAATTGGACAATTAATGTAATTGTCTTGGTGCCGAGAAAAGTTCTCGGCAACAGTAATATATACATGAAGAAGAACGGTTATGAAGGTGGTTGAAATTGGCGGGAATAACCGCCATTTGAAATGAGGCCAATCAACCGACACACCCATTCAGTCATATCGTTACATACATACATAATCATGAATAATATATCCTAAGTTTAATACATATATATGCGATTATGTTTATAATGTCTAATACTCTCCCCTAAACATAATTGTGTTTACAAGAGTGTTTGAGAACACTATCATTAGCATCATCCATGGCAGCTTTTGCCCTGTTAAAATCAGACTTCCTCCTTGTATTGAACCTCTTGATTTCCTGCCAGCCATTGCCGGCGAAGAGTGCATAATGCTCCGACTGTTTACCAGCAACCTCTTGACTTGCTTCATCCATCTTAGCCTGATCTGCACCTCGTTCAGTTTGATCTCCTTCACTTCGGCTGCTTTTTGGATCCATCTTACTTCCCAGCTTTTCTTTATCTTCTGTCACTTGCTTATCATGGACGTTTGATTGAATGATTTTAAATTTGTGGTAGTAGACAAGAACATCCAAGTACATTGCGTACATTAAACGCATTAATTCTCCATCACTATACTCAAAACCTATTTCTTTGGCTACCATTGGCCATAGGTTATTTTCAGTGACTTGTCGATGCCCTCCTTCTCTTTCTATTACCAGATACAGATCTAACAAGCACACTTTACGATTGTTTGAGGCATAGGCCGGAATTGGCCTCGTTGTCACTCCTAATTTCTTGGTTATAAACCAAGCCACCATCTCATCAAACTTTGCTTGCAGTATAAATTTATACTTTCTGACATATTCATCATCATCCATCATATCGAGTAACGCTTTACAATCTAAAAATTCCTTGAATTTCATTGTCTAAAGTATCATCACATTCCAGTCCGGTTTGTTGGATGATACATCCAGTTTTTCAAAGTAATCATTCAAGAAATTTGTTTTGAACTTCATAAATTCAGACTCTTTGTTCATCATTGTTTGTTTTTCCATAACACCAATCTCTTCTTCCTTGGTCATCCCAGATATTACACTTCTGTTATTGTTTTAGGGAACACTAAAAGTTAGGAACAATTTGCACTTGTCTCCGGTGAATTTCACCGTGAAACCTTGTGTGATTAATTGATCGAAACTTAATATATTTCTATCTATATCTTGTGTGTAAAACACACTTTGAATACGGATTTTCTCCGCTCCAGAAATTACATCTACAACTCCTATACCCCTTATGAAATAAAACTGATTTTCACCAGTTTTCGTTTCAACATCAGACATGCATTTAAACATATTTAGATTTCCAGAAAAATGGTGTTTCAGAGTTTTGCTTACATACCACATTTCCGATCAGAAACCTCCATCGGTTCCGACCACAAGATATTCCATTTTCTAACCACTTCTATAATCTTCATCTTCATTATGTTGTTGTTGTGTTCCCGTGTTTATTTCGAGATGTATTAGTTGCGATTCTTCATCATCTTCCTTCTTTTTTCAGTTTGAGATTTGGTGTCCTGGATTGTTACAGTAGTAATATCGCCTTACCAACCACCTTCGTTCCCGTCTTTCATCTGAGCAATGTTTCAATGGTAATGTTGTAGAAGTTGGACTAAGATCAGAATTGTCTGGCGCTCTGATACCACTTTGATAACCATGGAATTGATTTGCAGCGGATTTATCATAGTTTATTGGTTCCATGATAACAATGAATCGACAATGATATGTGATAAAGAATAAGAGGACAATTGGACAGTTAATGTAATTGTCTTGATGCCGAGAAAAGTTCCTGGCAACAGTAATATATACATGAAGAAGAACAGTTATGAAGGTGGTTGAAATTGGCGGGAATAACCGCCATTTGAAATGAGGCCAATCAACCGACACACCCATTCAGTCATACCGTTACATACATACATAATCATGAATAATATATCCTAAGTTTAATACATATATATGCGAATTATGTTTATAATGTCTAATAAAATAAAAGTAAATCAAGGCTGTAGTTAGGCATGAATTCATATGCCACAGCATTTTGACAAGGTTTCGATGTTGAAGCTTCGAAATGAAGATAACTTCAGTTTGAACTCTTCAACTCCTTGTGTAGAAACAACAGAAAGCCATTCACTGCAATTTTTTTCCCGCCCGCTAGAAGACCCTTTAAAATGCTTTTAAGTCATTTCTTATCAATGTAATATGCAGAAATGATGCTTGTGGATTGAATAGTACCTTATAAACAGGTCCAAAACCACCTTTGCCAAGCCTGTTATTGATTGAGAAATTGTCTGTGGCTATGGTCAATGTGGAGAGGTATGACACCACACCTAGATAAGGATGCACCATACACAATTGATACCAACTTACCAGTAAACACTTACTTTATTGATACAAACGGTAATGTACAAAAGTTGGAAACTTAAAGGTACAAAGTTTGGTCAAACTACTATTAGCTGATCACGCAAAATTTCCACCAGATAAGAAAGTTTGAGATACTTTATTTCACTAGTCACGCCTATCCGGGATGAACAACCCGCCCAAGACTAATCATCATTTCCTGTGACACATGCTTAAAAGACGTCAGATATTACACTGGTGAGTTTATGAATATACACAATTTACAATTCACATTATTTAATCATGACTTGTACCCGCCCATGTTATCGTAACCCAACGTTACCACGTAACTTACATAACCATACAGTTAATGCCCACTACACCACAGGTGTAGTACCGACAAATCCCGCCGTAGCGGCACGTATAAGGGACCACAAATATCATGTGTATGTCATGCTCAGGTTATATACATGCGTACAACAGTCATGCCATATTATTACAGTTTAGGACAAGCATGTTCACATTTGAAAAGCATTCATAAAACTCCCCTCTTGCTAGTAGCTAACCGTTGATACAATTGCTAGTATGATCAGGTACTATCTCAAGGTCCTGACACAATTTACATAATCCTAAGTTAGATAATGGTACACCTAACTAGTCATTATCATGGTTGGATATTGGTTAACCCTACCTTGTTTAAGCATGGTTGATCAGTCCATACCTAACTAAGGCTAGGCTACCCAATACTCGCCCCTGACAATAACCCTAGTACCTAAAAATAATACTAACACTACTACCACTAATATATTATTACTAATAATAAAACTAATATTAACTACTAAAAATAAATAATAAATAACTAAACATAAACTTAAACGAGAGTATACCTCAAGACTATCTACAACACGTTAATGTAGAGTTTCCCTACTCCTACTCCTACTCGTGCTCCAAAAACGACTACTAACAACACCCAACGGGGTATCGTATACGCGGGATTCTCAATACTAGAGCGTTCCCGTTAAAATTTTGGTGTATCTAAAATCCTACAATTTAACTCCTATATATATGTGAAGCAAGCAGGCACCTCAATTCCTTTCTGGGCGATGTGGGACATTGACGTGTTTGCTAGCTAGCTTGACGTGCTAGCTAGCTAGCTTAGTTATATTAATTCAGCTGCTTCACTCGTTTTTCTTGTATAACTTTTAAAATATGACGTTTTATAAAACGACGAATATGTCATTAGAACGAGCATATTTTTATCTACGTTTTAACCTAAGTTTCATTAAAAACGGAGTAAGGTAAATAAAATAATATATTTAATTATTAATATTAAACGGTCTCCTATAATAGCCAGGGCTTGTACAGATGTCTCATATTTCAACTAAATATTTCAACTAACCATTTTACTCGTTACTTAGTCGTTCAACAATATATAAATTATAAATTTTAAATATAATTTTATTGGTTCACAAAACAGGATGTTACAACTCTCCCCACCTTATAGAAATTTCGTCCTTGAAATTTAATCAAAGAGATGTGGATATTTTTGTTTCATCTCGTCTTCTTTTTCCCATGTCTCTTCAGGTTCTCTCCTTGCATCCCATTTGACTCGTACTAGAGGAAACTCCCTGTTTCTTAATTTCTTTATGCGTCGATCTATGATCTGAATGGGGCGCTCTGTGAAGTTCAACTTGTCATTGATCTGGATCTCCTGCCAGGGTATCTTAAGTGACTCGTCCGCTAGACACTTTCTTAAATTTGACACGTGAAACGTGTCATGAATTCCTTGTAATTCTGTTGGCAGTTTTAACCTATATGCTACAGGACCAACTCTTTCGATTATCTCAAATGGTCCAATATAGCGCGGACTTAGTTTTCCTTTCTTCCTGAAACGAATGATACCTTTCCAAGGCGAGACCTAAGTAATACCTTGTTGCCAACTTGAAATTCTAAAGGTCTTCTTCGTCTGTCGGCATAACTTTTCTGTCTATCTCTAGCAGTCTTCATTCTTTCTCGGATTTGTATGATTTTATTGGTAGTTTCTTCAATAATTTCGGGTCCAGCTAATGGATTTCTACCAATCTCAGTCCAACAAACTGGGGTACGATACTTCCTTCCATATAGTGCTTCAAACGGAGCCGCCTTGATGCTTGCGTGATAATTGTTATTGTATGCAAACTCTATTAGAGGTAAATGCTCATCCCAGTTTCCTCCAAAGTCTATCACACATGCCCTAAGCATGTCTTCCAGTGTTTGTATGGTTCTTTCACTTTGACCATCTGTCTGTGGGTGATAAGTCATACTTAAATTTACTTTTGTTCCCAATTCCTTTTGGAAGCTTTGCCAAAATCTGGACGTAAAACGGCTATCTCTATCTGATATAATGGAGATAGGTACTCCATGACGGGTGACAATTTCTTTGACATAAATTCTTGCTAATTTATCCATTTTATAATCTTCTCGTATTGGCAAGAAATGAGCAGACTTAGTTAAACGATCTACTATAACCCAAATAGTATCGTGACCATTCTTAGTTCGTGGAAGTTTAGTAATGAAATCCATGGTTATCATCTCCCATTTCCATTCAGGGATCTCGGGTTGGATTAAACATCCTGCAGGCTTCTGATGTTGTGTTTTGACCTGTGAACACATCATGCATTTTTCCACATATTCATTGATTGATTGCTTCATCCCTGGCCACCAATATTCATCTCGAATATTCTTGTACATCTTCGTACTGCCAGGATGCATTGTATACTTTGATCTATGTGCTTCTTCCATCACCATATCCCTGAGTCCTCCCACAATAGGTATCCAAATCCTATTGTGGAGTCTTAGTATTCCATCTTCTCCTTTAACAAGTAGTTCTTGTTTTCCCACCATCCTTTCTTTGTTAATCTGCTCAACTTTAAGGGCATGTGTCTGTGCATCCTTAATTCGTTCTAGTAAACCTATTTTCACTTCAATTCTAGATGCACGTATTCTTAAAGGTTTAACTTTGTCCTTCCGACTAAGGGCATCTGCTACTACATTAGCTTTTCCTGGATGGTAACAAATTTCACAATCATAGTCATTCAACAACTCCATCCATCTCCTCTGTCTCATGTTCAAAATCTTTTGCTCAAATATATACTTTAGGCTTTGGTGATCAGTGTAGATCACACACTTAGTTCCATATAAGTAATGCCTCCATATCTTGAGGGCAAATACTACTGCTCCAAGTTCTAGATCATGGGTGGTGTAATTTCTTTCATGTATCTTTAACTGTCGAGATGCATAGGCGATAACTTTGCCTCTTTGCATCAACACACACCCTAGTCCATAATGAGAAGCATCACAATATACTACAAAATCTTCGGTACCCTCGGGTAATGCAAGTACTGGGGCACTGGATAACTTTGTTTTCAAAAGATTAAAAGCTTCTTCTTGTTGGCTGCCCCAGACAAATGGGGTATTTTTCTGAGTCAGTGTCGTTAGAGGCATCGCTATCTTAGAGAAATCTTGAATGAACCTTCTATAATACCCTGCTAGCCCTAGGAAACGTCGAATTTCTGTGGGATTTCTTGGTGCCTCCCAATTCTTAGCTACTTCAATCTTTGTAGGGTCCACTTGTATGCCTTTTTCATTAACAACATGCCCTAAAAGTTGGACTTCCCTAGTCCAGAATTCACACTTACTGAACTTGGCATAAATTTTTTCTTCTTTTAGTAACTTAAGAATGGCACGGAGATGACCCTCGTGTGTTTCTCTACTCTTAGAGTAGATTAGGATATCATCTATGAAGACGATTACAAATTGATCCAAGTATGGTTTGCAGACTTGGTTCATAAGGTCCATGAAGGCAGCTGGTGCATTAGTGAGGCCGAAAGGCATCACTAGGAACTCATAGTGACCATACGTTGTCCTAAAGGCAGTCTTGGGTATATCTTCTTCTCTAACCTTTAATTGATGATACCCAGATCTTAGGTCTATCTTCGAGAAGTAGCTTGCGCCTTGTAATTGATCAAAAAGATCATCGATTCTTGGGAGTGGGTATCGATTCTTTATAGTGATCTTATTCAGGTCTCTATTGTAACGCCCTGCGTTTTTATACCTTCTTTATTTGGAAACCTCTAATTAAAATCCTATTTGTGTAAACGTTGTGTTCTTGAAACTTGAAAATTTCGCGAAACGATTAATCATTAAAGAAATCTTTTATCTTTAATTTAAATCGTTATAATATGGCCATTATACAAATTATATAAATTAATTAATTTTATTATTTAAAAGTGTATTTTTATGATAATCTAGTTAGTCTCGTTAACTTCTAAAATTAGCTAATATAAATAACCTAGTTAGTTTAAGTTATAAAGCTAGTTACTTTCTTTTAAAAACAATATAACTTAGTTTGTTTATGAAGTTAGTTTCCTCTTTTAAAATTATATAAATTTAGTTAACTAAAATTCAGGGGTAAATTGTGTAATAAATGAAAATATAAGGTTATTTAAGTAGAAAAATAAATAAATAAAAAGGATGCTGACCGCAGGGATCGAACCTGGGTCAACACCTTCTCAAACACGCTCACCAACCAGCTGAGCTGGGTCTTCTCATCAAACAAAACCGAGCATATAATTCTTTTATAATCTCACTTAAATCAAATCTGAAACCCAACCCAGTAAATCAAACCCTACCTATTTAAACTAACACACCCACACATTCATACACACGCCACATACACACTCTCGGTTCACTCTCTCCCTCATGAAGTTCCGGCGACCGGAGCCGCACTCCGGCGAGCTCCCTTTTTCCGGCGACAAAATTAAACCAGCCGCACCCCTCTCCCTCCTTGCCAACCCCTCCAGCTGTTCGTGTTTCCGCCCGACACACAAACACAACCCCTCGCAACCTTGTTTTGTTCGATTGAACGGCCGGCCACCACCATTTCGGTGGTGACGTGCGGCGGCGGATACTCATACGAGAAAGAAAGAGATGCAGAGAGAGAGAAAGAGGACGACAACGGCAGTGGCACCGCCGTCTGCGACGTCGGCCGATCTGTTTCTGGCTCAGTGTGGGACTTTCGGGTTTTCGGGTCAACTGTTCAGCAATGGGTTCGAGTTTCTGACGGGTCAAGCGGTTCAGGCTTTGTTTTGGTTCGGGAGTTTCGATAAAGTCAGTGGGCTATTCATCTCAGATTCAGCAGGTTTGATGCTCGGGTTGGTCAAACTCCGGTCAACATCAGCCTCGGGTTCACGTAACGGTGCAGTCTCGTTCCGGATCCTATCTCGGTGACGGTATACCTTTATCTCCTGTCGATTCACTTTTGCTTCTATACAAATAGATACTAAATCATTTCATTAGAAATTATATACTGTAATCTGGTAGTTCTATTCGATTGCTTGGTATTTTAGAACTGAAATGTCAGCCTTTAATCTCACTGATTGTAGTATTAAAAGACATTAAATCATTTAACATCATTAATCTCACTTTCTGTTAGAATACTAAACAGCCACACATGGCCATCATATTGGTTTTAAATGGTTTCTTATTTACAGAATTTTATATTGTTTCGTAGATAACTTGTAAAATTGCTATAATAAGTATATTTATTGAATATATTGACTATAATGGTTATAAATACTTTTATATAACTTGTATGTAGGCGTATACATATATTGTTTTGTAATTGTTGAATTTTGAAAAATTATAACGACAACTTGCGTTGTCGGGATCGTCCATAAACAGGGGAAACTCTGCCCGTTTTTCGTGAAAATCCGTAAAACAAAACGTGATAGTTTTATAAATCGAAACTTATCAAATTCTATTAAACTTTATAAAATAGGTATAAATGTATATTTATTTTTGACGATACTATCATAATATTTTTTCGATAGACTTCATTTAGATTATTACTTAAATTATATAAAATATACGTATTTGTATTTGTATTTGTATTTATATATACATATACATATATATCAACTAGTTATACTTTATATTCCGATTCAAATCCCTCGTCGTAATCCCGTTTTCTCTTACACCTTCGTTTGCCCATATAGGGTGACCTCGGTGTTCCATCCTCCTAAAATCGTACACTCGTCGACACTTGGATAATCGGAAGACTTAGCAATGCTGTGAGTATACTCGATCCCTTTTTCCCCTTTTCACTTTGGGATGCAACATGTATAACTATGCAAACATCTTTCAACTAAACTAAACTAAACATACTCAATCCTTGTACAAACATGAAACTAATGTGCTTTACTTATGATTCTTGTATGCTCTATTTGAACGATTTGGAACGTATATGCTCATTAACTTTGCTAGCCCACCTTAACAATTATAGCGCTATAGGATTTACGCACCGCCCGTTAAACTTGGGGTATTGTTAAGTTAAACTTTTACCATCCCGCTATCAATTGGGATTAGGTTATTTTATGCGTTGGATTCTTGGGTTTGATCATAGTGTACGCCAAAATTGCATACTAGTAATTCACATATTATGAATCATGTTGGATTTGAGCCTTTTTATTCTATTATGCTATGTAACCAAACTTGTATACTCGCTCATTGCCTTTGCATTGAAACTCTATTTTAATACATGTTGCAGGTTGACTAATGAAGTATGGATGATTGATGAAACAAGTTTAGGGTGGACTAGATACACACCTTTAATCTATTTATCTTTTAATGTTATGTTATTTGTTGAAACAATGTTGTATTTTGTTTTGAATATTGTATGACAATTTAGCACTTGCAATGAAATTTGGATTTAATTAAATATTGTCACATAGTGTTATGAAGTCTCTAGCAATCTATACACACTTCGTCTCATCCCGATGTTTCCGCCATCAGTTGGGGTGTGACATCTATAATCAATACACATCCTCATTGAGCCATCTTTCTTCTTGATAAAGAGAATCGGCGCTCCCCATGGTGACGTGCTAGGACGTATGAATCCTTTGTCCAGTAACTCCTGGAGTTGGTTTCTCAACTCTTTCATTTCAGTTGGGGCAAGGCGGTACGGGGCTTTGACAATAGGGGTTGCTCCTGGGATCAAGTCGATTCTAAACTCAATTTGTCTGTCAGGTGGTAATCCGAGAAGATCTTCAGGGAATACTTCAGGGAATTCAGCCACTACTGCTACCTCCTCTAGTTTCTTTTCTTCCTTTGCCTCTAGTGCATATACTAGGTAAGCTAAATGACCCTTTTGAATACACTTGGATACTTTTATCATGGAAATAAAACTTATGGGTTTACTAGGTCTTTCCCCATCAATTGTTACAGTTCCCCCTTTTGGGTCCTTAATTTGAATTTGCTTCTTATCACACAATATTTGAGCTTGGTGACTAGATAACCAATCCATTCCTATTACCACGTCGAACTCTCCAAGTTTCAGTTGTGACACCCCAGGAAAACCAGCAAACGATATAACCTACCTAGCTTTAACTTATCTAGCTGCTTTAACTTATCTAGCTTTCTCAGTGAGTGCGTACCAAATTTCGGGACGAAATTTCTTTTTAGTTGGGGATACTGTGACAACTCGTACTTTAGACCTATGTTGTAATGTTACGCGAGTCACTCTAATTGATTAAATGCATGTTTATGTGATTTTGTGAACTTATGATTTATGAAATATGTGAATGTGTGTTATACATGTTTGAATGAAACCCGAACCACACAACACTACCTACTCGATTGCACAAGCCCTTTTGGGCCGTATCACTTGTACTCGGACTTTAGGACGGCCCATTGAGGGTTTCGGCTCACTAAGCTTGGGCTCGGCCCACTTCCTTTAGCTCGGTTATACGCTTACACGTACACACACCTTTAGGGTTTTAGTTTCACAACCTTGCAACTAAGAACACACACACCAAACACTCTCTCTCTCGGCTCGGAACCAAAGGCAGCCAAGAATTTCTCCCTCTTGAAGATCATTGTGCTCGGATCAATTCCTTTCTATTTTCAATCGGTTAGTGTTTGTATGATTGATGATATCATGATCTTGAATGATAAACTAGGGTTCTTGATAGCATGTTGATTATGACAATATTCTCATGATTTGAATTGCATGATAATAATCTAAAAACCGATTAGATAGGAGATCACCATGACTAGTTGTTACTATGATGATTTCGTGAACCGAATGTATGGTTAATCGGCTGTTGCATGATGTTAATTGATTGAATATTGTTCACATGTTTGGTCTAGAATCCGGTTGCATGATAGTTAAATGATCCGATTAGTATGCTTGATATATTTGTTGATTAAATGTTCTTGGTGATGATGATATGAACGTATATGAATAAGGATAATTTCTGAATTGAATTCTGTGATTGATCTGAATTGTGAAACTGCCATAGATGTTTACTGAATTTACGGAATGATTGTTGCTAAGAATTATGGAAAGTTGTTACATGCACTGTTGCGACACCGATTACGAGTCGGGATCTCCCGTTGCGACTCGAGACCACACATTCCCGGCACAAACCGCACGAGCCGAAACCACGGTTGCGAGTCATGTTGCGACTCGAAACCGGACCATGACAAGCCGAGACCACGGTTGCGAGTCATGTTGCGACTCGAAACCGGACCATGACAAGCCGGAACCACAGTTGCGAGTCCCGTTGCGACTCGGAACCTCCTTCGTTGCGACTCGAGACCCTTTTACACGTACACTTTGTCATTGGGCCTGCACACTGTTACGAGCCCAACTGATTGGGCCAGATACTTGGACTTTGCTTGTTTACGTGATTGGTTACGCTGATACCTATACGTAGAATGTAATGTCGAATACTTGTACAACCTGTTACAATATGTATGGAACATAAGTGCACTACTTGTATACGAATCTAACCCGCATAATAACTGTGGTAGGACGTGGTTAATCGCTCTATAACTTAATTGAACTGTGTGAATCATACCGAGCAACCCCAGGTGAGTTCATTGCATTTTCTCAAGCATGCGTCCCGGTGGATTGGGACAACTGTTAAACATTTGGAAGGGAAACATTGGGTAAACAACTTAATCGGTTTTGGTTATTGCCTGGAGGGCAATGGGGGTAATTAGTTGATAGCGCTATTAGGTGGGAAACCTCACACCGGGCCGTAAGGACGGGCGTGAACTAATTATCTGGTTAGGGCTATGGTTGTTAGAGGCACACTCCTCGGATACATATGGGCACACTCCCTAGGGTATCTAACGATGGCAACATAGCAAACGGTCGTTAAGGGGTAACCACTCCCCGGATACACATGGGCACACTCCCTAGGGTATCTAACATGAGCAACATTGTAATGCACATTGAATCGCATTAACATACATCTGGTAACTCAACACGTTAACAAAACCTTGAACTCACCAGCGTAGTCTGACACACTTGTTTGCATGCTTGTAGGTCATTAGCACTTGGAATATGGACTTGCTATCTGGGAATGCTGGAGTGGTCATGGATCGAGACTCATGGATTAACTTACATTTGATACATTGGTTTTAATTATTATTATGAAACAATTGCTAAACGATTTATTAAATGCTTCCGCTACACAACACTTTGGGATTTGACATTATGTTTTATTTAAGTATTTACTATTGGTTCAATGTGATTGGTGGCTCGAACTCTGATGCGTAACACGCCTCGCGGGATTTCCGCAAGTGGGATTTTGGGGGTGTTACAGTTGGTATCAGAGCCACTGGTTATAGTGAACTAGGTTTTAAAACGTTTTGTAAAACCAGACTAGAACCGAACGCCTTCGAACATCGATCATGACACTCAGCTCCAGATTGCAAGGTTCGTCTCTCTCACTTTATACATTAATTGCTTAGCAGTCACACACTCACAACGTATATGAACTGAAACATTTAACCCCATAGTAACTTGATAGTGTGACACTACTCTTCGACTCATGTGAGCCATAGAACTGTGATGCCATCTGTTGTGTTATTTGAACGGGGGAAACTTCGAGCGCAAGCTAAGAGGCTCTGAGATGAACGTGCAAATCGCCTTATTATTATGGGTGCACACTTAATAATAACGCGGGGTGCATGCAAGTCCCAGTGAGGCTTATCAAGCGTGAGAAGGGTTCTGCCTTACTATGTGTAAACTTGGTAGTATATAGATATCTGTATGACACTTGACTTCCATCTCGTTTCGATTTCTAAATCGGTTTATTCCCAACTATAGAAACATGAGTGGACGAGGACACGGATGTGGCAACATCACCATGACTCAGGCTGAGTTGACTGACCTAATCAATACCCGCGTGGCTGAGGCTTTAGCAGCCTATCAAGCTGGTACGGAATGTACCAAGTAGGTCAGCAAGCGCAACCTCAACCTAACCAGCCTGCGTGTACATTCAAAATGTTTATGGACTGTAAGCCACAGACCTTCACCGGAACTGAAGGGGCTGTGGGACTTCTGAGATGGTTCGAGAAAGCAGAGTTCGTGTTTGCTATCTGTAACTGTCCCGCTGGGGACAGGGTGAAATATGCTGCGGGTACCTTGGCAGATGGTGCCCTAACGTGGTGGAACGCCCAGGTACAGTTGTTGGGCATCGAGGCAGCGAATGCCACGACCTGGGAAGACTTTAAAGAACTGATCAGGGAGGAGTACTGTCCTCGGGACGAGGTCCAGAAGTTGGAAAACGAGTACTACGACTTGAAGATGGTTGGATCTGAAGTCGAAGCGTATGTGAAGCGATCGTATGAACTGGCCGACATGTGCCCAAACTTGTCCCGGCCTATGTCCCGGAGGATTGAGTTATTCATCAAAGGGTTGCCTCCGCGTGTGAAGAGCTTGGTCACTGCAGCCCATCTCAATGATTTGACACAGATCGTTCGTCTGACTCACAAGATTGTGGACCAAGAGGTGGAAAGCGATTCGTTACCTCCGCGTATTTCGGCCACTAATGTTGCTACACCCACTGCCACTACGTCCGCTAATGATAACAAGCAGAAGTGGAGTGATTATGACAAAGCATCCAGTGCTGGCCAGACTCAGAAAAGGCCAGACAACAGCAACCGCAACATCAGCCAGTCGTCTTCTGTCAATCAAGGCCAAGGAAGTGGCCACGGCCAGGGTTCGTATGCAGGGAAGAAGCCACGATGTAACAAGTGTGGCTATCATCATTTCGGGTCGTGTAATCGGAAGTGTGACAGGTGTGGTAAGGCGGGCCATGAGGCCAGGGATTGTAGGGCCCCACAGCCTAAACACCAGCAGCAACAAAACCAGCAGAATCAGAGACAACAGGGACAACCACCCCAGCAGAACCAGGGTTTCAGGAAGGGGTGCTATCAGTGTGGTGACGAGGGCCACTTTAAGCGGGATTGCCCTCAGTTAAACCAGAACGCTAACGATAACAACCGCCCGAATAACAACAATGCTGGGAACAACAACAACAACAACGGCAACAACGGGGGTAATGGTGCTCGGGGCAGAGTGTTCCAGCTTGGAGCAGGGGATGCCAGGAATGACGGCAACGTTGTAACTGGTACGTTTCCTGTTAACAATCGTATTGCTTCTGTATTATTTGATTCGGGTGCCGATTGGAGTTGCGTGTCCCTAGAGTTCAGTCAACGATTAGGGATAACCCCAACACCTTTAGAAGTTAAACAAGTAGTAGAACTAGCAGATGGTAAAACGATAGAAGCCTCGAATGTCCTTTTCGGGTGCAAACTAGATCTCGTGGGTCAGGTGTTTGATATTGACCTCCTTCCTATTACGCTCGGTAGTTTTGACATAGTGGTAGGCATGGATTGGTTGTCTAAGCACCAAGCAGAAATTTTGTGTAAAGAGAAGATCGTGCGTATTCCTCTCCCTGATGGGGAGTCACTGTTAGTTCAAGGGCATCGTAGTGGGACGATGGTTGGGATTATCACGGCCATGCGTGCACAGCAGTATCTACAAAAGGGGTATCCCGCAATGTTAGCATTAGTTACTAACGCTCAGTCTGAAGAGAGAAAGATCGAAGACTTGCCAGTGGTGCGAGACTTCGCCGATGTGTTTCCAGAGGAGTTACCAGGGTTACCCCCTCATCGTCAAGTAGAATTCCAGATTGATCTTGCGCCGGGAGCGGCTCCGATTGCTCGAGCTCCTTACCGGTTAGCACCTGGTGAGTTGCAGGAACTGTCTAATCAACTGCAAGAGTTGTTGGACAGGGGCTTTATTCGACCCAGTTCTTCGCCTTGGGGAGCCCCAGTACTGTTTGTAAAGAAGAAGGATGGGTCATTCCGTATGTGTATTGATTATCGAGAGCTCAACAAGGTGACCATTAAGAACCGCTATCCGTTACCACGCATCGACGACCTGTTTGACCAACTGCAAGGGTCAAGCTTCTATTCCAAGATCGACTTAAGATCAGGTTATCACCAGGTAAGGGTTAGGGAAGAGGATGTTCCCAAGACAGCTTTTCGAACGCGCTACGGACACTATGAGTTTTTGGTCATGCCGTTTGGATTGACTAATGCACCAGCGGTCTTCATGGACCTCATGAACCGCGTATGTAAGCCATATCTCGACGAGTTTGTTATAGTGTTTATTGATGACATCTTAGTCTATTCGAAGAACAAGGAAGATCACGAGCGTCACCTACGTCTCATCTTGGAACTTTTGAGAAGGGAACAACTGTATGCGAAGTTTTCTAAGTGCGACTTTTGGATTCGAGAAGTGCACTTCCTTGGGCACGTTGTCAACGAGAAAGGGATACATGTGGATCCTGCGAAGGTGGATGCAGTTAAGAATTGGGCGGCACCAAAGACTCCGTCTGAAGTGCGGCAATTTCTTGGTCTCGCAGGGTATTATCGAAGGTTCATTAAAGATTTCTCGAAAATTGCGCAACCCCTCACCTCACTGACACAGAAGAACACGTCGTACTCTTGGGGAACAAAGCAGGAAGAGGCCTTCCAGTTGTTAAAACAGAAACTTTGCAGTGCACCGATTTTGTCGCTACCAGAGGGAACCGAAGATTTTGTGGTTTATTGTGATGCTTCGATTCAGGGTCTCGGTTGCGTGTTGATGCAACGCGAGAAGGTGATAGCTTATGCTTCTCGTCAGCTGAAGGTGCACGAGAAGAACTACACGACACACGACTTGGAGTTAGGAGCGGTGGTATTTGCGTTGAAGATTTGGAGGCACTATCTGTACGGTACCAAATGCACCATCTACACCGACCATAGGAGCCTCCAGCACATCTTCGACCAGAAAGAGTTGAATATGCGACAACGACGATGGGTGGAATTATTGAACGATTATGAATGTGCCATCAAGTATCATCCGGGCAAGGCGAACGTTGTAGCTGACTCCCTCAGCAGAAAGGATAATGCACCTAGGCGTGTGCGAGCATTGCAACTCACGATCCAGTCCAACCTTCCTACTCAGATACGAGACGCTCAGTTAGAAGCGTTAAAACCAGAGAATGTTCGAGCTGAAGCTTTACGTGGCTCGAGGCAACGACTAGAACAAAAGGGAGACGGCGCTTACTACGTAACTGGACGCATTTGGGTCCCATTCTTTGGCAACTTACGAGAACTTGTAATGGAAGAGGCACATAAGTCACGCTACTCTGTACATCCTGGATCAGATAAGATGTACCACGACTTGAAAACTACCTACTGGTGGCCCAGCATGAAGGCTCATATAGCAACCTACGTCAGCAAATGTTTGACTTGTGCTAAAGTCAAAGCAGAACATCAAAAGCCCTCAGGTCTACTGCAGCAACCAGAGATACCCACATGGAAGTGGGAATAGATCGCTATGGATTTCGTGACAGGGCTACCAAGAACTCAGGCTGGAAATGACACTATTTGGGTGATTGTTGATCGCCTCACGAAGTCAGCACACTTCCTAGCAATCAAGGAAACGGACAAGTTTTCTCAATTGGCAGCAGTGTATCTTAAGGAAGTGGTTTCTAGGCATGGAGTGCCAACTTCTATCATTTCAGACCGTGATCCGCGCTTCACTTCAGAGTTATGGCAGTCAATGCATAAATCGTTTGGTTCCCAACTCGACATGAGTACCGCTTATCACCCGCAGACGGATGGTCAAAGCGAGCGCACCATCCAAACACTAGAAGACATGCTACGGGCATGTGTACTCGACTTTGGAAAAGGATGGGAGAAGCACCTACCGTTGATAGAGTTCTCCTACAACAACAGCTACCATTCAAGTATTAAGGCAGCTCCGTTCGAAGCGCTGTACGGACGGAAATGTCGTTCGCCTCTCTGTTGGCATGAGGTGGGTGATAGTCAGATCACAGGCCCTGAATTTGTGCTTGAGGCATCAGAAAGCATTGTGCAGATCCGAAACCGTATGGCCGCAGCTCGCGATCGCCAGAAAAGCTACGCTGACAAGCGTAGTAAACCGCTGGAATTTGAAGTTAATGACCGCGTTATGTTAAAGGTTTCACCCTGGAAGGGTGTGGTGCGTTTTGGGAAACGCGGCAAACTAAACCCTCGTTATGAAGGACCCTTCAAAATTGTGGAACGGATTGGAAAGGTGGCCTACAGGTTGGAATTACCGGCTGAGTTGGGTAATGTCCATGATGTATTTCACGTATCGCAGCTAAAGAAGTGTTTGGTTGATGAAACACTAGTAGTACCATTCCAAGAGCTAAAGATAGATGACAAATTGCAGTTTGTCGAAGAACCAATTGAGATTATGGATCGGGAAGTTAAAGTTCGTAAACACAGCCGTATACCGATTGTGAGAGTTCGTTGGAACTAAAGACGTGGTCCAGAGTTCACGTGGGAACGCGAGGACCAGATGAAACTTAAGTATCCACATTTGTTTCCCGAAGACCAGTCAAAACCTAGCGAACCTAGTGTTGACGCAACTAGTGAATTTCGGGACGAAATTCCCATTCAAGTTGGGGAGGATGTGACACCCCAGGAAAACCAGCAAACGATATAACCTACCTAGCTTTAACTTATCTAGCTGCTTTAACTTATCTAGCTTTCTCAGTGAGTGCGTACCAAATTTTGGGACGAAATTTCTTTTTAGTTGGGGATACTGTGACAACTCGTACTTTAGACCTATCTTGTAATGTTACGCGAGTCACTCTAATTGATTAAATGCATGTTTATGTGATTTTGTGAACTTATGATTTATGAAATATGTGAATGTGTGTTATACATGTTTGAATGAAACCCGAACCACACAACACTACCTACTCGATCGCACAAGCCCTTTTGGGCCGTATCACTTGTACTCGGACTTTAGGACGGCCCATTGAGGGTTTCGGCTCACTAAGCTTGGGCTCGGCCCACTTCCTTTAGCTCGGTTATACGCTTACACGTACACACACCTTTAGGGTTTTAGTTTCACAACCTTGCAACCAAGAACACACACACCAAACACTCTCTCTCTCGGCTCGGAACCAAAGGCAGCCAAGAATTTCTCCCTCTTGAAGATCATTGTGCTCGGATCAATTCCTTTCTATTTTCAATCGGTTAGTGTTTGTATGATTGATGATATCATGATCTTGAATGATAAACTAGGGTTCTTGATAGCATGTTGATTATGATAATATTCTCATGATTTGAATTGCATGATAATAATCTAAAAACCGATTAGATAGGAGATCACCATGACTAGTTGTTACTATGATGATTTCGTGAACCGAATGTATGGTTAATCGGCTGTTGCATGATGTTAATTGATTGAATATTGTTCACATGTTTGGTCTAGAATCCGGTTGCATGATAGTTAAATGATCCGATTAGTATGCTTGATATATTTGCTGATTAAATGTTCTTGGTGATGATGATATGAACGTATATGAATAAGGATAATTTCTGAATTGAATTCTGTGATTGATCTGAATTGTGAAACTGCCATAGATGTTTACTGAATTTACGGAATGATTGTTGCTAAGAATTATGGAAAGTTGTTACATGCACTGTTGCGACACCGATTACGAGTCGGGATCTCCCGTTGCGACTCGAGACCACACATTCCCGGCACAAACCGCACGAGCCGAAACCACGGTTGCGAGTCATGTTGCGACTCGAAACCGGACCATGACAAGCCGAGACCACGGTTGCGAGTCATGTTGCGACTCGAAACCGGACCATGACAAGCCGGAACCACAGTTGCGAGTCCCGTTGCGACTCGGAACCTCCTTCGTTGCGACTCGAGACCCTTTTACACGTACACTTTGTCATTGGGCCTGCACACTGTTACGAGCCCAACTGATTGGGCCAGATACTTGGACTTTGCTTGTTTACGTGATTGGTTACGCTGATACCTATACGTAGAATGTAATGTCGAATACTTGTACAACCTGTTACAATATGTATGGAACATAAGTGCACTACTTGTATACGAATCTAACCCGCATAATAACTGTGGTAGGACGTGGTTAATCGCTCTATAACTTAATTGAACTGTGTGAATCATACCGAGCAACCCCAGGTGAGTTCATTGCATTTTCTCAAGCATGCGTCCCGGTGGATTGGGACAACTGTTAAACATTTGGAAGGGAAACATTGGGTAAACAACTTTATCGGTTTTGGTTATTGCCTGGAGGGCAATGGGGGTAATTAGTTGATAGCGCTATTAGGTGGGAAACCTCACACCGGGCCGTAAGGACGGGCGTGAACTAATTATCTGGTTAGGGCTATGGTTGTTAGAGGCACACTCCTCGGATACATATGGGCACACTCCCTAGGGTATCTAACGATGGCAACATAGCAAACGGTCGTTAAGGGGTAACCACTCCCTGGATACACATGGGCACACTCCCTAGGGTATCTAACATGAGCAACATTGTAATGCACATTGAATCGCATTAACATACATCTGGTAACTCAACACGTTAACAAAACCTTGAACTCACCAGCGTAGTCTGACACACTTGTTTGCATGCTTGTAGGTCATTAGCACTTGGAATATGGACTTGCTATCTGGGAATGCTGGAGTGGTCATGGATCGAGACTCATGGATTAACTTACATTTGATACATTGGTTTTAATTATTATTATGAAACAATTGCTAAACGATTTATTAAATGCTTCCGCTACACAACACTTTGGGATTTGACATTATGTTTTATTTAAGTATTTACTATTGGTTCAATGTGATTGGTGGCTCGAACTCTGATGCGTAACACACCTCGCGGGATTTCCGCAAGTGGGATTTTGGGGGTGTTACATTAGTGGTAGTAAGTCTATGGATATTGGGGTCTTACTAATCTGGATGGTACAATCCTTTACCACACTCACAATTTCTTCTTCCCTCCCATCTGCTAGTTCTACTATAAATGGCTTATCTAGCTTACAAGGAGCCTGATTAATCAAAACTCTAAAGTGCTCAGATATAAAACTTCTATCAGCACCAGTATCAAATAGTATTTTAGCATAAAAGTTGTTAAGGAGAAATGTACCTGTTATGACATCAGGGTTCCTACGAGCCTCTTCAGTATTCAGAACAAAAGCTCTCCCTCTTGCTTTATTAGGATTTACGCACCGCCCGTTAAACTTGGGGTATTGTTAAGTTAAACTTTTACCATCCCGCTATCAATTGGGATTAGGTTATTTTATGCGTTGGATTCTTGGGTTTGATCATAGTGTACGCCAAAATTGCATACTAGTAATTCACATATTATGAATCATGTTGGATTTGAGCCTTTTTATTCTATTATGCTATGTAACCAAACTTGTATACTCGCTTATTGCCTTTGCATTGAAACTCTATTTTAATACATGTTGCAGGTTGACTAATGAAGTATGGATGATTGATGAAACAAGTTTAGGGTGGACTAGATACACACCTTTAATCTATTTATCTTTTAATGTTATGTTATTTGTTGAAACAATGTTGTATTTTGCTTTGAATATTGTATGAAAATTTAGCACTTGCAATGAAATTTGGATTTAATTAAATATTGTCACATAGTGTTATGAAGTCTCTAGCAATCTATACACACTTCGTCTCATCCCGATGTTTCCGCCATCGGTTGGGGTGTGACAGATTGGTATCAGAGCCATAACTATAGGGAATTAGGAAAAGTAGGAATGCTTTAACCTAGTCTATAGTTTTAGAGCTTTATTCTTATGTTTTACTTGAAACTACTTGCATGCTACCTTATTTGCTCTTATTTATTCTCTTTTGATCTTTTAAGCATATATGTCGCTTATGTGTTAACACTTGACATGTTATACTTGCCTTATTATGTGCTAATACATGTTTTATTGTCCCACTCATTATGTGCTAATCTTGATATACTTCATTGTGCGCTTATATTTGTTTGTTTATTCCTTAAACATACTCTTTCCCTCATGCATTTTACTCGATTATTCTGAATCTGACAACACTCATATTACACAAATGGGACGAGTTTACCAAAATAGGCGTGGAACCCACAATTTGGTAAACGACTCTCATCTCGCTCGATTCTATTTTTGCATGAAATTCACCATTAAGTTAGGAGTGAAATCCACATCTTAATGGAAATTTCAAATTTAAATTCTAGTGGACCCTCGTCAACGTCTCAAAATTTAATTTGACCCGACGAGTACCAACCACACTTAGGGCACGAAGTCGTCAAGTTAGGGGTGAAACCCGCACCTCGTCGACTAGTCCCACTCCTTGATTTTTATAAATCTCGCCAAGTCTCCAATTTTCGATTGAATTGGGGCATGTAGTAACCGGAAGGGTGAATACCGTTAACCGACTTATCGGCGAGAGTATTTCACCTATTAGGCCAAAGCATGTTTTCAATTTCAAAGGACCTCTCGACCACTTTGGTTATTCAACGTTCCATTTTGGAACCATCCAAGTTTCTTTTTATCAAACTTACGCTTTATTATTCTCGATCTTTTATGATGAAACTCTCTCTTGTCAACTTTGAACCATTTTTGAGATTTCATTTTGCGCACACATCATACTATTACATATAGTATGATGTGTGCGCAAAATGAAATCTCAAAAATGGTTCAAAGTTGACAAGAGAGAGTTTCATCATAAAAGATCGAGAATAATAAAGCGTAAGTTTGATAAAAAGAAACTTGGATGGTTCCAAAATGGAACGTTGAATAACCAAAGTGGTCGAGAGGTCCTTTGAAATTGAAAACATGCTTTGGCCTAATAGGTGAATACGATTATGCATTACTAGCATGCATAGTTTCTCGTAATTTTACTTACATTTTCCTTTTTGTAACAACAAGTGGAGACATATCGTCGAGATAGGAGTGATTTCCTTACCTTGACGATTAACTCCGCTTCTTTTTCTCATCTTACAACGACCTCACCAATGGGTTAGGGGTGATTCCCTTACCTAGGTGATCGTTACCAATACTTTCTTTTAATAGACTATGTTATGTAAACACGATCATTTATACATCTAAATCGTTTATCATTAGTTAAATCTCTAATTATTTCAAAATGCATTGTTTATATGAATGAACTTATCCTACAATCTATATTTTCATATAGCTTACACACGTGAAATTTTTAACTTTTCCGTAGACACTTGTTTCTCAATATTCAAAATTTCACGAAATACTACTCGTCAACTTAGTCGGTCTAACAAATCCATTGCCCACGAATTTTGTATTCAACATAACTAATAAAACAAGCTCATCACATATCATTATACTAGAGATTTTCTATTTTTAATTGAGAATCAAATCAACTTTTTCACACACACCTATAAAATATTACCAGTATTATTTAAGCATTTACTAAAACTCCTTTTCAAAACCAATAAAACATTTTTCAACAATCACTAAGCTCGTATACCAAACTCCTTTTTCTAAGGATCAACTTTTCCTCAAGAATCTATAAACTTCAAAACTTTCTAATATAAAAGTTACTTAAAACGATGCAAGCTTGTTAATCCCAAGAACTTTTCAAAACCTCGCTCGATACGCCAATTAAATTCAAAACACGTGGGCAAGGAAACTTCATAAGAACCGACAAGTTCTCAACTATGTAAATTCTTTTAAAACCATAATAGCATTTCCATTCTTTTACAAAGTATCCTTTCGCATAATCAAAAGATGTTTTCTTTTATATTCTCCTTACATTCACAAACTAGATTTTACATTCCATGACAACTCAACCTATTTTAACTTCACGTTTTGCTCAAACAACTATATATGCATATCATTTTACACGTTTTAGTCGATATGTCCCAACAATCTCACGCACGTCACTCGTGTCCTTTTTCTTTCATACTCAAAACTTTTAATCTTTTACGCGCATAAACTCGTGCCTTTCGATTTATACTGTAAATAAAATCATCATTTCCTACATCCATACTTATACATCCTATGCCTTTACTTATGTTCACACTTACACATTTATGTTATACTCATGATTCAAAATTCATATGTTTTACGTTTATACACACACTCACAATTATACATTTACGTTGTCCTTACATTCATGTCTATACTACATTCGTATTCATATTCATACGAGTTATGTTTTCATTTGCACTTCTACAACTTTGTTACACTTATACTCATACACATGTATTTTATTCATACTTAAACATTCATGTTTTACACTTAATTTTCATATTTACATCCATACTCATGCATCTTGTGTTTATACTCATATTTATACTTGTATTCACACTCGTACTCGCATTTATACTCTCATTTATACGGTTTATGTTATACTCGTACTCGCATTTATACTCACGTTTATAAGATTTCTGTTATACTCGTACTTTTGTTTGTACTCTCATTTATACGAATTGCGTCTATACTCACGTCATTCGTTTGTGCTCAAATTGTGCTCACATTTATGCTCATGTTTTTATACACGTTATGTTTATACTTGTAATCGTACTCGTATTCATACGTTTGTGTTATGCTCACATGCGTATTCATGTTAAAGCTTATACTATGCTTATGTTTTTATTCATACTCAAAATTTATACATTCGCAGCTGTACGCGAGCGAAACCCGAGGGATTCGCTTGCGTTGGTCTTATACTATTTGGAACACAAATGTGCTTATATGCTACCTTTCTATACACTCGCAATCTTATTTTCAAAATTTATGCATACCTTGATTCATACGCAACTAGTACAAGATATGCGGATCATGCGACGATTGTTATAATCGCGGGTGCACACGAGATTATAGTAATAAGCGCATGAGAACCATAGAGTGTACTGCTGCGTATGGTAAGACACGGAACGCAACATGACACGAATAACGAAACGGACGTAACATGGTCAAAACATTGTGGATACGCCGCTGGTACTTCCTATATATAAGTGTTTTCACCATGTTACCAAACTCTCGTAAAACGTGCCATGAGAAATTCAGTGTTTTGCAGACCCTTTGACCTAATACAACCTTTAAACAACTCACAAACGCATTAAATCCGATTATCCACGACGAGACTTCATTCTTAACACACTACTTTTGTCTAACCGATATTTATGCTATTCTTATACTCGCATTTGTTTATTAAAGACAATCGTTCACTTTTATACTCCCCGTAATCTCCGTTATTCTTTGTCTTTATACGAACCCCGTTTACAACCTAGTTTGCTTAAACGTTCAAATCCTAACTTGACGCCTTAACTTTAAAACCGTCTTCCTATTCTTAATTCTTGAGTAGACGTACTTAGTAGACCGTTATCACTTTATTCAAAGTACTAAACCTTGTCGTTCTTAAAAAAGTTCGTACTTTTCAAAACGTTTCAACGCTTCCAAGTCTCAGTTATAAATAAGTCGAAACTCTTTCAAAGTCTTCCTGTTGAATAAATTTCGGGACGAAATTTCCTAAAGGAGGGGAGACTGTAACGCCCTGCGTTTTTATACCTTCTTTATTTGGAAACCTCTAATTAAAATCCTATTTGTGTAAACATTGTGTTCTTGAAACTTGAAAATTTCGCGAAACGATTAATCATTATAGAAATCTTTTATCTTTAATTTAAATCGTTATAATATGGCCATTATACAAATTATATAAATTAATTAATTTTATTATTTAAAAGTGTATTTTTATGATAATCTAGTTAGTCTCGTTAACTTCTAAAATTAGCTAATATAAATAACCTAGTTAGTTTAAGTTATAAAGCTAGTTACTTTCTTTTAAAAACAATATAACTTAGTTTGTTTATGAAGTTAGTTTCCTCTTTTAAAATTATATAAATTTAGTTAACTAAAATTCAGGGGTAAATTGTGTAATAAATGAAAATATAAGGTTATTTAATGTTAGTGCAGTTGTCTGTCGACTACATCTTCGTTCGAGTCTCTCAAATAGAAAGTCAAGTCGTTACGAGTTTCACTACAGATTGACTACGGCAATATCCTAGGGGGAGATTGTTGATGCACGTAATGTCTATCGCCTTCGTCAATCCGTGTCGTAGTGAAAAGCCGGAAGGAATCAAGCGCGTAATGTCTTATTTAGTTAGAAATGGCAAGGTGGCAAACTTGTAATTAATGAGAAATATCATTAAAGTTGCCTTGACCATATAAATAGGGGATTATTGCATGAGTGAGTTAGAATTTGGAGAAGACTTGGAGGAGAAGACTTTCTAGAGAGAGAAAGTAGAGAGAGAAAGTGATTGTAAACGAGATTCTTGTACCGTACACGTCAATTCTTGTAATGGATTCTCGTTAGTAGTACGTTATCGTGTGTTTGGTCACGTTCGTTCACGGATTCCGCACGTGAAACGTTCGTTACGCAATCGAATGGTCACCAAACCGGTCCTACAAGTGGTATCAGAGCTAGGAGCTCGATTGCTTGATCAAACACGTCGTTCTCGTACAGATTTCAGCCGATTCAGAGCCAAATCAGATCCGAATTTCATCAATTTCATCACTTTCTACTCATTTCTTATTTTTTTACGGTTTTTCGTCAAATTGAAAGGGTAAACACGGTTCGATTCGTCTGAAATTCAAGTATATTGTGCGAAATACATTGAATTGAAACCCTACAAAGTTTCAAATCGAAATTCCGAGCCGTTTAGGAGTAATTGCGATTTTTCTGTCCGAATTTGCGTAAACTTTCAGCTTGGAACCGCCTTTGTGAACACCTCTGGAACCGCTCGTAAATTCAGGACTGGAACCGCTCGAAATTGATTGATGTGAACCGCTTATTAGTAAATGTTTTGGATCGCTCGAAAGGCAAGGTGTATGAATCGCTTATTTGGTTTTATCTTGGATCGCTCGTAAATTGATTGGTGTGAACCGCTTATTGGTCAACCTTGGAACCACTCATCCGTCATAGTATTGAACCGCTTTTAAGTCAACAGACTTGGGATCGCTTATGTGTCGTCTTCTTCACGTGACTATCTGATTTTGCAGGTTGTTGTCAGTTGCAGGTTAACCGCCAAAATCAACCCAATCAACAAATTAGCCTGTATACCACCGCCCATTGTAACCCAATATAAGCCCACCGCCCAAAAGTTAATCAAGTAGGCCAATCGTTATCATGCTGGGATGAACTTATAAGAGGTCAAAATTTGGTCCTATGAGAGGCCCACTTATGTGTAATTGTTGATTGAATTCAAGTCGCCGCCCCATTAATCCATTGGCCACCGTCCAAATTTTTTAACCCACCACCTCACTTACTCATTTTAAGCCAATCACTGCCCAATCCATTTTTAATCAACCGCCCCACTATTTTTTTGTTATACCGTTCATTAAGGCCCAATCAAGTGTTTTCAGTATTTCACATTATTAGTCTATAAAAATTGAGGGGCATTTCATTTAACAGTGTACATTTACTGGAACAGGTTCACGAATCTTCGACAACGAGTCTTAGATTGGTTCATTCACACACTGTTACGAATTCAATTAGTTTTGATCTAATTGTTTACTTGTTTAATTGCAGGTAATCCAAGGTGTTTGTCAAGAATAGGATCCTCACCCAAGAGAATCCTCACTCGATTTGTTGATCATTGTTATTCGAATATCATTATTGATTGAAAATTCGTTTTTGTGAATCGTTTGATACCGAAAATGGATTTTGCAATTAATATTGTACTGAACAAGTTCAATAATTTTTCAGGTATCGATGGTGAATCGACGAAACAGTTGATCGAACGATATTCTCACTTGGTGTTGGAAATGAGACGTTTGGATATTAAAAAAACGAACAAAGAATGGATTGATAAGCTGTGTGATGTTCTTCCTTACGATGAGTGGGGTACATACCTAATGATGCTGAAGAATAGTACTGATTTTATCTATTACAGTTTGAGTGATTTTATCGAGAAGATTAAAGAGCGAGAACTTAAAATTCAAAAGATTAGAAATGAAGCAAAATTAAAATTTGAGAAAATCGATCAAGATGTAGAGGAGCAGGTTAAAGAAATTTCAGCAATCAAGGTTGAAAAGAAAGCTGAAGCTGTAACGACGACCGAGAAGTGTTCAAGATGTGACAAATTTGAATCAGACAATGTCAAACTGTTAAGTGATTTGGACAGTTTGACATTGGAAAACAAAATTTTGAAAGAAAAAGATTCAAAAGTTGGAGAATCTGTGAAAAATGCATCAGTATGTTTCGAATGTGACAACTTTAAGACTTATAATGACAAACTCGAAAAAGGTGCAAAATTTTTGGCGTTGGAGATCAAGAAGTTGACTGACGAGAAGCAGAATGATGATAAGCAGATCCTTCTATTAAAGGAAATGTGTGAGAAGATGAAAAATGAAAAATCAAAAATTGAAAAGGATTTTCAAAAACAAATCAAGATTTTAGAAGATGAGAGAGATATTTTTGGTAAAGATAATATTGAAAAACAAATTGCAATCAACTCTCATCTTGCTAAAATCATTCAGCTTGAAAAAGAAGCTGAAAATGATCGGCTTAAAATTACTGAGTTAGAAAGTAAGTTGAAAGGTTTTGTGACTTCTGTACCGTATGTTTGTCCAGAACCGATCAATGAAATTCCAATAAGTGACAATGTCACAAACTTTGACAATGTCAAAGTTGAAGATTGCGATGAAAAATCTGATGATGAAAATGGAAAAATTGAAAAACAAAAATTGTTTTTAGAATTAAAAGAAAAATTCAAAAATACTGTTTTGCAATCTACTGAAACAGGTGAATGCTCAACGCAAAAACCTGTTAAGAAGATTGTAGAACAGAAACAAAAAGTTAAAAATTTGAAAAATGCTCAAAAAGAAAATAAAAGCTCATCAGATCGATCATCTAGTCGAAATCAAAAACCAAAAAAATTGAAAACCGAAAACTCAAAAATTGTTGGTAATAAGTGGTGCAGGTTTGACCACAGTGCTCAAGAGATAAATCCAACAATCAAGAGGAGGAAGGAGTATCACCACGCTAGACAATGCTTTGATCTAAGCGTTTGGTATGAAAATGGTGATTGGTACGATAACAGAATGTGTTACAAATGTGGATATCAAGGACACATTGCTGTTAACTGCCAGAGACAAAGATTTGAGACAAGGAGATGCTATAATTGCCAAATCCAAGGACACATTGCCAGGGATTGCCCAAGGAAATCAAGTGAAAGATTGAGGGTTAATTCTCAGAAGTTGGCAAAGAAAACAGTCCCTGTCAAGCCCAAGGTACTGAAAGTTTCAGAACAGCATGTCAAAGAACAGAAGGTCCAAGAACCTAAAGTTCAAGAAACGAAAGTGAAGCTTTCTCAAGGGCAGAAAGACAAACTGAGGAAGAAGAGGAAGAAAGCACGAGAATATCTCGAGAAGATTTTGTCCTCGGGTTCACCCGACAAATCGAATAATAGTGCTGATGAAACGATTCACTCGACAACAAAGTCAAGTAAACCGAATTCGTCAGATGCAAATCTGAGGACGAAAACGGACGAGAAAAAGGTCGGCGATGAATCTGATATGTCGAAATCAGACAAGCCACCTTCAGGCGATGAATCTGACAGATCAAAGTCAGACAAGCCACACTCAGGCAATGATTCTGGTTCGACAAAACCAGAAGAGCCAGTTGTTGAGGTAAAAACTATCAAACCCAAGGCTGGTCAGGCTTGGGTGGATCTTTTCAAGTGAAAAATCCTGACTTGCCGGAGTTCCCAGGTTGGTAAGCGTGGAACATGAATCGGCATATTTCTTGAGAAATTTCACTCTGGTGATTTTTCGTCTTTCAAAAGATAAATCAGGGACATTAAGTTGTACTTGATTCATCTTTCCTACAAGTGGTAATTTGAAAAACAATGTGATGAAACCCCATGTTTATGAAACAACACACAAAACTAATTTTCCGGAAAAACCATTTTGATTAAAACAAACTTAAGTGTTTTGAAATCATAATGGGAAAATAGTTTGTTGTGAGGGGGAGTTCTGATTGTTTACGCCAAGTGGATGGAGAATTGAAGTGATTCTCATCAAGTTGTCAAGTTTGTACAGTTTGTTTCAAATTTTCTCAGAAAATCAAAATTGAAACATATTTTGATTTTAGGGGGAGAAAAATTTTAAAAAAAAAATTAGAAAATTTGAAAATGTCAAAAACATTGAAAAATTAAAAACGAGTTTGGTTGTGAAAAAGAGGAAATGATAGTAAATCAGTGGACTATCACAGCATGCTAAAGAAATGTAATGTCAAATGTGATAAACGATCTCACTAAAGATGTGACGATAGGCTCAGCTAGACTAGTAGATTTGCGATAACGATACAAATATAAATGAAAAAGCCTAGTTCTAGTGGGAAACATGGTTTAAAGCATAGTACTTAGTTTTGTCCTTCTTGACTGTGTGCCTGCTCAGTAATCGCTGATTGTCGAAAGACATAAAACTGGTTAAGTTTGTGAACTTTCACTACTTTGCTGAAAAATCGCTGTGATTGTGCATTTCATTTTGCAAAGATTTAAACTTCTTTGATTTCTTTATTTTGTTTAAGCATCGGACATCCTCTGCGTATACGGGAGTATCGACCTGGATGTTGTTGCCTAAACGTTCTGCTTTATTTTCTTTGGTGTTTCGTTTAAGCTTTGGACCTCCTCTGCGTATACGGAAGTATCGACCTGGTGGTTAAAGCCTAAACAACTTCAACTTGTTTTATTTTCTTATTTTGTTTAAACATTGGACTTTCTCTGCGTATACGGAAGTATCGACCTGATTGTTAATGTTTAAACATTCTGCTTTATTTTTGCACATATCACAGTTGATGAAAGTTTAAAGGCATTACTTGAGTTAGTGTATTGCATGATGAGGGGATATGCTGAGATCGTGGGGTCCATAAGAACTTAGTGCATAATTAATATACCTTAAACGTATCGGTAAGCATTTCGAAAGTTTTTAGATTGAGCTTAAGTGGACAACAATATCGTCAATCAACGTGAATCGTTTAGAACTTAAAATGTCTAAAAGCTTAACGGTGCGTGTGATGTGTCTCAAAACTGATATGATCCTCTTACACAAACTCACAAAAATATGTTTGTACATATTTCATTTCTGCATTTAATTTCTATCTTTGCATTCATGTTTCTTATTTTGAAAAATCCAAAAAGATTTTCGACAACTGATGTTGGAGAGCTGATATTCAAAATCTCAAAAGGCTAAACAAGATGAACAGACAGGTTGGTTAAATGATTTGAAATGTTTAAGATGATTCATTAATTTGAATCAGAATTTGGAATGTTTCAAATTGTATTAGAAAATTCTCAAATGCTTAGTTGATTCATTAAGTTGAATCACAACTTTATTGGTTTGTAATAGAGAGGTTGAGATGTGCAGGTTTTTGAATTTGTTGCTGCGAAAAGCCAGACTACGATCCCGACATCTGATTCTGAGGGGGAGTCTGAAGACGAGCTCAACGCTAAAGGAGCTTGTATCTGGAAAGCCAGGTGTCGATCCCAAAAGCACGGAAGCTTGACGAAAGGGGAGCCTGAAGACTCTGAAGAAAATACAGATCCTCTGGGATTCTGTTCGAACAAGAGTATTTGAAGACTCTCACTAAAGATTCCGTCAACATCCAAGGGGGAGTTTGTTAGTGCAGTTGTCTGTCGACTACATCTTCGTTCGAGTCTCTCAAATAGAAAGTCAAGTCGTTACGAGTTTCACTACAGATTGACTACGGCAATATCCAAGGGGGAGATTGTTGATGCATTTCATGTCTATCACCTTCGTCAATCCGAGTTGTAGTGAAAAGCCGGAAGGAATCAAGCGCGTAATGTCTTATTTAGTTAGAAATGGCAAGGTGGCAAACTTGTAATTAATGAGAAATATCATTAAAGTTGCCTTGACCATATAAATAGGGGATTATGTCATGAGTGAGTTAGAATTTGGAGAAGACTTGGAGGAGAAGACTTTCTAGAGAGAGAAAGTAGAGAGAGAAAGTGATTGTAAACGAGATTCTTGTACCGTACACGTCAATTCTTGTAATGGATTCTCGTTAGTAGTACGTTATCGTGTGTTTGGTCACGTTCGTTCACGGATTCCGCACGTGAAACGTTCGTTACGCAATCGAATGGTCACCAAACCGGTCCTACATTTAAGTAGAAAAATAAATAAATAAAAAGGATGCTGACCGCAGGGATCGAACCCGGGTCAACACCTTCTCAAACACGCTCACCAACCAGCTGAGCTGGGTCTTCTCATCAAACAAAACCGAGCATATAATTCTTTTATAATCTCACTTAAATCAAATCTGAAACCCAACCCAGTAAATCAAACCCTACCTATTTAAACTAACACACCCACACATTCATACACACGCCACACACACACTCTCGGTTCACTCTCTCCCTCGTGAAGTTCCGGCGACCGGAGCCGCACTCCGGCGAGCTCCCTTTTTCCGGCGACAAAATTAAACCAGCCGCACCCCTCTCCCTCCTTGCCAACCCCTCCAGCTGTTCGTGTTTCCGCCCGACACACAAACACAACCCCTCGCAACCTTGTTTTGTTCGATTGAACGGCCGGCCACCACCATTTCGGTGGTGACGTGCGGCGGCGGATACTCATACGAGAAAGAAAGAGATGCAGAGAGAGAGAAAGAGGACGACAACGGCAGTGGCACCGCCGTCTGCGACGTCGGCCGATCTGTTTCTGGCTCAGTGTGGGACTTTCGGGTTTTCGGGTCAACTGTTCAGCAATGGGTTCGAGTTTCTGACGGGTCAAGCGGTTCAGGCTTTGTTTTGGTTCGGGAGTTTCGATAAAGTCAGTGGGCTATTCATCTCAGATTCAGCAGGTTTGATGCTCGGGTTGGTCAAACTCCGGTCAACATCAGCCTCGGGTTCACGTAACGGTGCAGTCTCGTTCCGGATCCTATCTCGGTGACGGTATACCTTTATCTCCTGTCGATTCACTTTTGCTTCTATACAAATAGATACTAAATCATTTCATTAGAAATTATATACTGTAATCTGGTAGTTCTATTCGATTGCTTGGTATTTTAGAACTGAAATGTCAGCCTTTAATCTCACTGATTGTAGTATTAAAAGACATTAAATCATTTAACATCATTAATCTCACTTTCTGTTAGAATACTAAACAGCCACACATGGCCATCATATTGGTTTTAAATGGTTTCTTATTTACAGAATTTTATATTGTTTCGTAGATAACTTGTAAAATTGCTATAATAAGTATATTTATTGAATATATTGACTATAATGGTTATAAATACTTTTATATAACTTGTATGTAGGCGTATACATATATTGTTTTGTAATTGTTGAATTTTGAAAAATTATAACGACAACTTGCGTTGTCGGGATCGTCCATAAACAGGGGAAACTCTGCCCGTTTTTCGTGAAAATCCGTAAAACAAAACGTGATAGTTTTATAAATCGAAACTTATCAAATTCTATTAAACTTTATAAAATAGGTATAAATGTATATTTATTTTTGACGATACTATCATAATATTTTTTCGATAGACTTCATTTAGATTATTACTTAAATTATATAAAATATACGTATTTGTATTTGTATTTGTATTTATATATACATATACATATATATCAACTAGTTATACTTTATATTCCGATTCAAATCCCTCGTCGTAATCCCGTTTTCTCTTACACCTTCGTTTGCCCATATAGGGTGACCTCGGTGTTCCATCCTCCTAAAATCGTACACTCGTCGACACTTGGATAATCGGAAGACTTAGCAATGCTGTGAGTATACTCGATCCCTTTTTCCCCTTTTCACTTTGGGATGCAACATGTATAACTATGCAAACATCTTTCAACTAAACTAAACTAAACATACTCAATCCTTGTACAAACATGAAACTAATGTGCTTTACTTATGATTCTTGTATGCTCTATTTGAACGATTTGGAACGTATATGCTCATTAACTTTGCTAGCCCACCTTAACAATTATAGCGCTATAGGATTTACGCACCGCCCGTTAAACTTGGGGTATTGTTAAGTTAAACTTTTACCATCCCGCTATCAATTGGGATTAGGTTATTTTATGCGTTGGATTCTTGGGTTTGATCATAGTGTACGCCAAAATTGCATACTAGTAATTCACATATTATGAATCATGTTGGATTTGAGCCTTTTTATTCTATTATGCTATGTAACCAAACTTGTATACTCGCTCATTGCCTTTGCATTGAAACTCTATTTTAATACATGTTGCAGGTTGACTAATGAAGTATGGATGATTGATGAAACAAGTTTAGGGTGGACTAGATACACACCTTTAATCTATTTATCTTTTAATGTGATGTTATTTGTTGAAACAATGTTGTATTTTGTTTTGAATATTGTATGACAATTTAGCACTTGCAATGAAATTTGGATTTAATTAAATATTGTCACATAGTGTTATGAAGTCTCTAGCAATCTATACACACTTCGTCTCATCCCGATGTTTCCGCCATCGGTTGGGGTGTGACATCTATAATCAATACACATCCTCATTGAGCCATCTTTCTTCTTGACAAAGAGAATCGGCGCTCCCCATGGTGACGTGCTAGGACGTATGAATCCTTTGTCCAGTAACTCCTGGAGTTGGTTTCTCAACTCTTTCATTTCAGTTGGGGCAAGGCGGTACGGGGCTTTGACAATAGGGGTTGCTCCTGGGATCAAGTCGATTCTAAACTCAATTTGTCTGTCAGGTGGTAATCCGGGAAGATCTTCAGGGAATACTTCAGGGAATTCAGCCACTACTACTACCTCCTCTAGTTTCTTTTCTTCCTTTGCCTCTAGTGCATATACTAGGTAAGCTAAATGACCGTTTTGAATACACTTGGATACTTTTATCATGGAAATAAAACTTATGGGTTTACTAGGTCTTTCCCCATCAATTGTTACAGTTCCCCCTTTTGGGTCCTTAATTTGAATTTGCTTCTTATCACACAATATTTGAGCTTGGTGACTAGATAACCAATCCATTCCTATTACCACGTCGAACTCTCCAAGTTTTAGTGGTAGTAAGTCTATGGATATTGGGGTCTTACTAATCTGGATGGTACAATCCTTTACCACACTCACAATTTCTTCTTCCCTCCCATCTGCTAGTTCTACTATAAATGGCTTATCTAGCTTACAAGGAGTCTGATTAATCAAAACTCTAAAGTGCTCAGATATAAAACTTCTATCAGCACCAGTATCAAATAGTATTTTAGCATAAAAGTTGTTAAGGAGAAATGTACCTGTTATGACATCAGGGTTCCTACGAGCCTCTTCAGTATTCTGAACAAAAGCTCTCCCTCTTGCTTTATTAGGTTCCTCATTCCTCTTAGGACAGCTATCACTATAGTGGCCCGTCTCTCCACATTTAAAACACTTACGTGGCTCTCTACAATCATGATAGTTGTGTCCAGGTTTCTTACAGTTTCTACAGACTAACTGGTTACATGGATCGGAATGTCCTTTTCCACAAGTTGGGCACCTAGGTGGGGGTCCTCATTGCCTCTTGAAATCTCTGTAATTGGGTTTCTTTTGTTCTTGGTAGTTTTCCCATTTCCTTTTCGGGATAGTTTCTGGGGTTTTCTTTTGTTGGATCTCAGTGGCGATAGTTGCCCCAGCCTCTACCGCATCATGATAGGTAGTTGGTTTGGTAGACTTGATAAACGTGCGATATTCTGTGGGGAGTCCCCACAGGAATCTTCGAATACGATTTTCTTCAGGGTTTACCAAGTAAGACACCATTCGAGACATTTCATTGAATTTGGTGACATATTCCCGGTATGTCTTATTCCCGAGTTCAAGATGCAAAAATTCCTTTTCTATTCTGTCAGTTTCGCTTGGTGGACAGAAGTAATTTGTAAACAGTTCTGAAAACTCCTTCCAACTCAGGCGATGTGCTAGATCATCACCTCTAGTTTGATTTTGTATCCTCCACCAAAATAAGGCTTCGGATTTAAACAAATGAACAGCAAACCTAACTTTATTTCTTTCATGGCAATCACTGACGTCTAGAATGGCTTCTACCTCACTTAGCCATTCATGTGCCTCAATAGCACCTTTCTTCCCGTCGAATGAAGGAGGATTACATGAAATGAAAGTCTTGTAATTACATTCTTTAGAGATTTCTGTTTCTATAGCTTTAGATACTTTCGTATCATCTACCTTCTTTTCCGGGCAAGGTTCTTCTCGTGGAGTTGGTGTAGGTGTAGGTGCAGTGCTTCCCTCAGATTGCCCTGATCGTTCTGTATTCTGACGTTCGCGTCCCTGTGCGTTGGCAAGGATTTGCGCAACTCGGACGGCAATCCGATCGATCATGTCATCTCCTAAGTTTACAGGTTCGCTATGACGAGCAGGATTAACTGATGGGTTAGGTTGACGATTGTTGTTAACCGAAGGTTCTGCCGACATTTTCTATATTTTTCATGAAAAATACTACTTCAATATTCTATTTATTAATGAGCACTTAGAATAATTAATTCACATAATACAATATTTTTCAAATGTAATATGTTGAAAATATAACTCTACTATGAACATTTTACTATAATTAAATTTATAAATTAATTAATCATAGTAAAGATTTTTAATATTGAAACTTAAAAGAATTAATGTTTAACTAAACATACTACTAACCTGCTCATGTGCTTTATGTGCGAGAGAAGGTTGTGTATGATTTGTATGAAGGAGGTTGGCATCTATTTATATTAACAATGAACTACGCTATTGGCCGCCTTCATTTTTTTTTACTCTATGATACTTGATTGAGAAGAAATATTACTTACTCAAATAATACACAAGTATCATTATATATATGCACTTCATCTATACAACATATACGTATTACATTTTATCTTTTAGATTTTATTATTATTATTATTATTATTACTATTATTATTATTATTACTATTATTATTATTACTACTATTATTTTCTCCTAACGAGTAAAGAAGACAAGATTTACGAGTAATTATTGTTAAGGGCAGTGTGTACAAAGTGGTAACGAAATGAGGATTTATAGGTTGTAATTATTACTATGGGTATTTTCTAATGACTCTATATCCTTAGTAAGTTCATACCCGGATTTATCTATTATTCGTATTTCAAAGTCAGCCAGAGCATCCTAAAAATTACATAAGCTGGCGTGTTCTCTTAGGTTGAAGCCTAGGTATCCATACCAAATACCTAATTCGCTAAAACCTTTGGCTCTGATACCAACTGTGACACCACACCTAGATAAGGATGCACTATACACAATTGATACCAACTTACCAGTAAACACTTACTTTATTGATACAAACGGTAATGTACAAAAGTTGGAAACTTAAAGGTACAAAGTTTGGTCAGACTACTATTAGCTGATCACGCAAAATTTCCACCAGATAAGAAAGTTTGAGATACTTTATTTCACTAGTCACGCCTATCCGAGATAAAGAACCCGCCCAAGACTAATCATCATTTCATGTGACACATGCTTAAAAGACGTCAGATATTACACTGGTGAGTTTATGAATATACACAATTTACAATTCACATTATTTAATCATGACTTGTACCTGCCCATGTTATCGTAACCCAACGTTACCACGTAACTTACATAACCATACAGTTAATGCCCACTACACCACAGGTGTAGTACCGACAAATCCCGCCGTAGCGGCACGTATAAGGGACCACAAATATCATGTGTATGTCATGCTCAGGTTATATACATGCGTACAACAGTCATGCCATATTATTACAGTTTAGAACAAGCATGTTCACATTTGAAAAGCATTCATAAAACTCACCTCTTGCTAGTAGCTAACCGTTGATACAATTGCTAGTATGATCAGGTACTATCTCAAGGTCCTGACACAATTTACATAATCCTAAGTTAGGTAATGGTACACCTAACTAGTCATTATCATGGTTGGATATTGGTTAACCATACCTTGTTTAAGCATGGTTGATCAGTCCATGCCTAACTAAGGCTAGGCTACCCAATACCCGCCCCTGGCAATAACCCTAGTACCTAAAAATAATACTAACACTACTACCACTAATATATTATTACTAATAATAAAACTAATATTAACTACTAAAAATAAATAATAAATAACTAAACATAAACTTAAACGAGAGTATACCTCAAGACTATCTACGGCACGTTGATGTAGAGTTTCCCTACTCCTGCTCCTACTCGTGCTCCAAAAACGACTACTAACAACACCCAACGGGGTATCGTATACGCGTGATTCTCAATACTAGAGCGTTCCCGTTAAAATTTTGGTGTACCTAAAATCCTACAATTTAACTCCTATATATATGTGAAGCAAGCAGACACCTCAATTCCTTTCTGGGCGACGTGGGACATTGACGTGCTTGCTAACTAGCTTGACGTGCTGGCTAGCTAGCTTAGTTATATTAATTCAGCTGCTTCACTCGTTTTTCTTGTATAACTTTTAAAATATGACGTTTTATAAAACGACGAATATGTCATTAGAACGAGCATATTTTTATCTACGTTTTAACCTAAGTTTCATTAAAAACGGAGTAAGGTAAATAAAATAATATATTTAATTATTAATATTAAACGGTCTCTTATAATAGCCAGGGCTTGTACAGATGTCTCATATTTCAACTAAATATTTCAACTAACCATTTTACTCGTTACTTAGTCGTTCAACAATATATAAATTATAAATTTTAAATATAGTTTTATTGGTTCACAAAACAGGATGTTACAAGAGGTTGAATAACGCGAGGTCTAAGCCGTCTCTCTGGATAATTGAATCACTTCTCCCTATCAAAATATAAATATGTTCGGATCAAGATCAAGGAAACAATTTAAATATTAGAATGACTGATCCAATTAGGAAGCATATTACCTTGCACCGTAACCTCCTCCTTCTTCTTCTGCTTCTTCATGATGATCATCACACATATTCCTAATAGCATGACTAATCCAAGAATAACAGGGATAATAATAGCCCAAACTTCCTTTTTGCTTCTTGAGTTCCTTTCATCATTCTCTGCAAAATCATAAACGGTTTCGTATAAAGTTATCTTCTTTACCAATTGCGTATCCTTTTCTTAATTAGTATAACAACAAGAAGTGTTTACCTAATTCAGCTGTGCTCATTTTTATGTATATATCTTTCCTCTTAACCAGAATAACTCTCATATCAATCAGTTCATTGTACCATACCAAACAACCAGTACCTTGTTTGATATCCAAAGTTGCGTAAGGTGTACAGTTACACTCGTTTGTACATTTCATCTTACATTGCTCCAAACTCATATTTCTATCAAACCAAGATTGTCGCGTGTCTGGTATTTTAACAAATGAATACTTTAGAAACCCTTCCCCGACACCACAATCCAACAGGATTTTCCTTTGAACCGTTCCCCCAATCTGATAGATCCCATTGGTCGGGCCTTTTCAGCGTAAACCCTCTTAGACACCCACAATTAGGAGACTGTCTGATGTCGCAAATCCCATGAACCGCTCACAACGCATGGCGTTCACAATTATCCGATGTCAGTGAAGAATACAAAAACCATCCTTGAGTTCTGTTAATCCAATTCGATTGTACCATGTGTCCTTCTGTTGTTAAAGTCAACTTAGTAATAACCGATTTGTTGTTTAGCTCATATATAGCTGAAGTCTCTATTTCTTTCATAGAATACCAGTTTCTGTACATCGGATTTGGTTGGTTGTTTGTGTTGCTACTATATGCAACACCATTCCAAGAACCTACTATCTTCGATCTCAACTCCATTTTTTTTGAAATATTTGTGTGCGTCCACTAAAATCCATATAAAGCATAAATGAACCTTTGGATGGATCATCGTCACTCTTCCATGATGTGTAATTTGTCACTATACCCCTATGCAAATTCCTCCCAAACTTCATCTCAGGCATGAGAGTGTTTCCAGGTGAAGAAACACAGAACTAATCTGGTGATTAGTTTGGGATTGTGCCTCGACAAATAAGGTTAGTCTTCTTTGTCTCGTCCGAGCTGTGATGATGATTCTCCTGCAAAATACTAAACACCCCATTAAGCTCGTTATCAGGAGGGGAATAGGGGGTTCTCCTCGTAACCACTCTCCGGAGTGAGAATAAGTATACGCTTTGAGGATTAAGTATGCAATTAAGAGAGTATTAGAGCCAGGAAGTGGATCCATAAACCTGAAGTGAAGGTTCCTATTTATAGCCGGAGTGGTGTGAAAGGAGATGAGCTGATGGGCCGTGGGCCTTGCGCTCGACAACAAGGAATATCCGTTTTGTCCCTTCTGCCATGACTGTTGGTGCTTTTGGGCGAGAGGAGAGCTGGCGCACGTTGATTGGATTCATGTGGCCTGACCGTTGTCCTTGTTGTCTGCTCTGTCATTAGGGGCCAAGTGGAGATCATGGTGCAGTTGTCGACGCACGCTAATTGGTGCCACGTAAGCATCCTTGTGTACCTTCTTGTCTATTGTACGATTGTAAATCGTGGAGCATGATCAAATACAACTTGTTAGACGATCATTGGTCCATTGTCGTGCCACTTGTACCTTTAGTACTTGTCCTTGGATTACCTGCGCTTATATCCTCCGCGCGACCATCTGGTGTGTCCGATGTATCCGGCGCAAGGTCCAGGGGGTGAGGGTTTCCATCCAAGGAGCCAAGTGTGAAATCTGGTCTTGTGTTTGCCTTGACCCTGCGCGCGACCTGGCTACATCTGTTTGGCCGGCGCAAGGTTGGGAAAGCTACCAAATTGGTATGTTAAGGGTATGCTCTCGCGCGTGACTTGTTTAGTTGGCGCGGATTTGGGACCATACCCCTTCAAGTCCCCCAGTCCAATGCTGCTTCCATACGCAAGTTGCAAGTGGGTGGAGCTCTGGACTCAGAAAAGTGGGTGGCGCGCGTGTAATGTGACACGTAACACGTGGCGCAGCTGCCCAGCTGGCGCGCGTATAGTGTATTTTTGTTTATGTGGCGTAACTATCTAGTTTGATGTTGACGTGACATGCTTTGTTGCGCAGGACAATTCTCTAAAACTTGAAAGTTTTCGTAGGTAGGAAAGTTGGCGTGCGTGTGAATGTTTTGTTAGTTACACGGTGCAACATCCTAGCTTGTTGTTGAAGCAAATTGTGTATTTACGTGGGAAAATTTCTTGAAATTTGAAAAAGCAACTGAGAGGTTGGTGCAAGTTGGTGATGTCAGGGACATTTGAGTTGACCGCTGACACAGTGACGATTGTGCTGTCACTGTGTCAGGCATGTCATTTTGTCTGCTGTCAAGAGAGTGAGGTTCATGCGCGCGTAGTAACCATCGTTTCGCGTTTCCAGCCTGACGTGTCAACTCCTGGTTGGACACGCGCGCGGCCGCTTCGACATGGTTATCCATCGCATTAAATGCGATGGGTATAAATAGGCGATGAGGGAAGATTGAAGATCACTGTTTCTTCGAATCTTCCCTTCTTCTTTCTTCTTATCTTCAAATCTTCCATTGAAGTTCTTTGATTCTTTAAATCTTCATCTTTTTCCTTCAAATCTTCAAGTTTCTTTATCAAATCTTCAGATCTTCAAGTTTGCAGAGATGTCTACCGGTGATGATGCTATCACTGTAGAGGAGGCCGGTGGTGGTTTGCCACCGTTGTAGTGGGACCAAGGCCTGTTTGAACAGGTAGTTAGAGGTCAACAGTTTGCAACGGAGTGGGATGCACGATACCCTGCACAGGGGCAGACTGCTGCAGATGCACCACCTGGGTATATTACATTGTTCACTGATTTTTTATCCGAGGGAAACTTCTGGTTGCCGACTACCCATTTCTTGGGTAACATACTCCAATAATATGATTTCCATATATCTCAGATGAGCCCGATGAGCATGGTGCGCGTGAGGCGCTTCGAGCTTGTTTGTCGGTCGTAGGGAGAGGAGCCGACTGTTGATAAATTCGGAATTTTTTACCAACTTCAAATCAACATGGGATTCTTCTCTTTCGCTCTGTGCGCTGCCAAGAAGACTTTGATCAGTCCTCCAAAAAGCTTCCATGATTGGCAGATAAAATTTTTCTTTATTCGCGCGGAGGTGATTCCGATGGCAATGGAATTTCTAGGGATGGGGCCGATTCCTAAAGAAGAGATGAAAGTCCGGTATGAGAATGTAACGCCCTGCGTTTTCAAACATCCTACATTTAGAAACCTTACGTGAAATTCTATCTTTGGAAATCTTGTGTTCTTATAACCATTCTTTCATCGTAATCGTTGTAAAATACGGAACTTGCTTCGTAAATAAAACTTGTACATTACACTTTTTACCTAGTTAAATCATGTTTTATTTCATATTTCACCTTGTTACAAGTTAGGGGAAACATTGTTGCATATTATTACACAACTTAATTAACAAAATTACTCATTATAATGTTTTAAAAAAATAAAAAAAATAAAGAAATATGGCAGCCCAATTCAGCAAAATTCAGCCCCATATAGTTGGGTTTTGTGGGCTAGTTTCAAGGTGTAACCCCTTCTAAACACTTCCAAAGCCCAATCCATTGAAACCCTAATCCTTCCCCCTATAAATACCACTTATAACCAGCCTCCCTACCACTTTTGCAACCCTAAAAACTCACAAAACATCCACCAAACCGTAGCTGAAAGCAAGGGTTCGAGTAGATTGACACCCCTTCACGAAAATGAGCATAACTCACTCAATTCTTATCCGATTCACTCGATTCTTTTTCCTACTTGCTTGTATAATCATGGAGTTCGATTCCTAGACTTCTCCTTGGAGAAATCAGACCTGGAAATGCCTCGAAATCGTCCATAAACTTTCTGTTTGTTTTTATGTTCATCAAAAACTTGTTTAAACCTATGTAACTTGTGTTCAACACATCTCATACCTATGTCCTAATGCTTACAACTTATCCCATGGTTGGTTAAGCTTAAAAACAAGGTTGAGACATTTAAAATCAGAGGATTAAACCTCATAAACTTGGTGTTTTGTTTAGGGTTTCAACCCACAAATCATGTCAAACATAGCCTTTGATACATGAGTGATTATGGAACAACTTGGGTTGTCCAAACATACAATCCTCACATGATTTGATGATTTCTCTTAGTTAGTGTGTATATTTCTTATTCTTTATTGTATGTTCATGACCCTCCTTGGTTGTTTTTTTTACATCAAGTGTAGTGGTGAACACATAGAGGTGCCTAAATGGAAGACTTGATCTTCCTACCTCCTACATGACTTCTATGACATTTAGAGGTACCAAAATGAAGATTTTAATCTTCTACCTCATGCTTGAACTATTGGACATATATTATATAACCTAAATATATTATTCGAATAATCGAATCTTTGATGATGAACTAGTGTTCATATGTCGGGGTACTAGATTACATCATCCTAGACTATGATAACTTGTCACGATTCTAATGGAACCTTGTTCCATGAAAACATCTAAACTCCTTCGAGTTTCCTAGTGTCAAGAACAAGCATCATATGTACTAAATGATTATTTTCCATGTTATTCTCATATCTTATTTTTATGTTGTTTTAAACACCGAATCTCGACTCTAAACATACTTGAACCTTAACCCTTATACATTCGGACTCTAAATCTCTACTCGTCAACAATTGGATAATCGGAAAACATATGCAAACTTTGTGAGTATACTCGTATTTCCCCCTTTTTACTTTTACCACTTTTGGGGTGTAACATGTTTACCTATTAACTTACACATGAACACTTTATTAAACACATGAACGTTCCTATAACATGCTTGTATACGTGATGACTTGATACTTTAAACTTGGGTTATTCTTATGTGTTGAACTTATCATTAACTTCGTACGAGCCAAACCTTGACATATGTAGCGCTATAGGATTAACGACCCGCCCGTAAACTTGAGGTTATGTCTTGAGCATATTGCGTTTTCTTGGTTTGATATGTTAGACACATGCCATGTTTAAATGTTTATCTTGAATCACATGCTTGCTATGAGGAATTGTTCAAACTTATCTTTTGCTATGTACGTATCAAACTTGTATACTCGCCTTTGCTTTTGCATTGAACTTTATTTTAAACATGTTACAGGTTGAGGACGATGATGCTATGAAATGAAGTAGCGTTGATGCCTAGATACACATATAGACGTTAGGGTTTAAAATGTTGTATCAAAATTTTGTTATGTTATCATGTTGTTTTGTTAAACTTGTCGTATTTGAATATCTTGTAATGTTGACTATTTGAAGTTATGAAATGAAATGAAATTTGGATTTTCTAAATATTGTCACAAATAGCGTTATGATGTCTCTAGCAATCTTCACACTTCGTCTCATCCCGATGTTTCCGCCATTGGTTGGGGTGTGACAGATTGGTATCAGAGCCATAACTATAGGGAATTAGGAAAAGTAGGAATGCTTTCACTTAGTCTATAGTTTTAGAGCCTTATTCGTATGCTTTGCTTGGACTACTACATGATACCTTATTTGTTACTTATTTATGCTCTTTTAAACATGTATGTTACTCATGTGTAATATTTGACATGTTATTCGTACGCATTAAAGCTTGTTCTATTATGTGTTAACACTTGTTTTATCATTTCATTATTTAAGTACCATTCTTGATATGCTTTCTTATGTGTTTATACTTGCTTGTGTATTTCCTTCAACACACACTTCCCTCATGCATTTTACTTGATTATTCTAAATCCGACAACACTCATATTGTACAAATGAGACGAATTCACCAAAATAGGCGTGAAACCCACAATTTAGTGAACGACTCTCAATCTATCTATTCTTCTTTTTACACGAGATATCGCCATTGAGCTAGGAGTGAAATCCACATCTAAATGGCAAATCTCAAATTTCAAATTCTAGTGGACCCTCGTCAACATGTCGAAATTTAAATTTTGACCCGACGAGTACCAACCACACTTAGGATACGAAATCGTCAAGATAGGGGTGAAACCCGCACCTTGTCGACTAGTTCCACTCCTTGATTTTTTCATAAATCCCGCCAAGTCTCGAAATTTCGATTGATTTGAGACATGTAGTAACCGGAAGGGTAAATACCGTTAACCGACCTGTCGGCGAGAGTATTTTACCTATTAGGCCAAAGCATGCTCCTCAAATTCAAAAGACTTTTCGACCACTTTGGTTAGTCAAAGTTCCGTTTGGAACACTCCAAACTTTGGTCAAACATGTGTTTCTATTGTTCATTTTATACGATGCAATCTTTCAACCTCGAGTTTACCTTTGATTTCTCTTTTCACACGCACAACATATCGAACCTTTTCGATACATTTATATATGCATGATTTTCATATAATTTAAATTCATATTCCTTGTAACAACTAGTGGAGAGGTATCATCGAGATTGGAGTGACTCCCTTACCTTGACGATTGACTCCACCCCTCTTCCCTTAAAACGACCTCACCAACGAGTTAGGGGTGATTCCCTTACTTAGGTGACCGTTACCAAAACTTCTTTTTCGAAACATCTTATTATGCAAACTCGATCATACTTTATACCCAAATTGTTTAATGTTATTTAAAAATACCCACTCATACAGATTTCGAAATACATTGTTTTATCAAACGTACTTTTATTCTACAATCTATTTTCACTCAACTCATATACGCGAAATTCATAATCATGTCTTAAAACGTTTTATTACTCAAACTTCAAAACCTTACGAAATGCTACCTATCAATTTAATCGGCCCAATGAAACTCTTGCCCATGAACTTCGTATTCGACTTAATCACTAAAACTTGCTCACATTATATCGTCATACTAGAGACTTCCATTCTAAATTGAAACCAAACCAACCTTTCTCAATTACCTATAGGATCTTATAGATATTATGAGATCGTTTTACCAAAGAATATTTCCAACATCAACGAACCATTTGTCTAAACCCTTTAAAATGAACACTAAGACCTTTGATAAATCCCTTTCCAAGGATCAACGTATTCACAAAAAAACTCCAAAATTTCTTGTTAGATGAAACGAACTTACATTTTTCCTACACCTATTTTTCAAAACACGTGGGCAAGAAGACTTCATAGGGACCGACCATCTTCGGATCTCGTAAACTCTTTTAAAACAAAGGTAGCATTTCCATTCATTACGAAATGCGATATGCATGACCAATAAGTACTTTATATACTCTTACATATGCAAACTATATTCTACCCTTTTAAACCAAGCTCAATCTAAATTTGATTCAATAAACTCAATGTTTCGTTTAAACAACTATACATGCATATCATCGTACACATTTTGGTCGATACCTCGCGATAACATCATTTATATCATTCGTATTACATACTCGAACTTTTGAATGCTTTATACACTTAGATCCGTGGTGTCCCAACAAACACTATATACGCAATATTTATTTTTCATACCTACACCTATGTTCATACGTTTTATGCTTCTACTTATACGCATACTACTTATACGTTTTGCGCTTCTACTTGTACACATACTACTTACACATTTTATGTTTATGCTCATACATACATGCGTATTCATACTTAAACTTATGCTCATACTTTCATCCTTACTCATGATTCGTACATTCGTACCTATACGCGAGCGTAATCCGAGGGATTCGCTTACGTGGGTCCCATACATGCTTAAACATAAACATGCTTACATACGACATTCTTCTACGTACACATTCTTATTTTCAAATTCATGTATACCTTGATTCATACACAACTAGTACAAGCTATGTGGATCATGCGACGATCAGTATAATCGCGGGTGCACACGGGATTATAGTGATAGGCGTATGAGAACCATAGAGTGTACTACTGTGTATGGTAAGACACGGAACGTAACATGACCCCAAGTAACGAAACGGACGTAATGTGGTTAAAACATGGTGGATACGCCGCTGGTACTTCCTATATATAAGTGTTTTCACCATGTTACCAAACTTTCGTAAAACGTGCCATGAGAAATTCAGTGTGTTGCAGACCTTTTGGACCTAATACAACTTCACGCAACTCACAAACGCATTATATCCGATTATTCATGACGAGACTTCATCCTTAACACACTACGTTCATCTATCCAACACTTATGCTATTCACATACTTGTACTCTTTAAGAGTCATTCGTTCATTCTATACTCGTATTATTTTATACAAAACTCGTTCGCAATCCAGCTTGTTTAAACATTTGAGTCCTAACTTACCTCGTTACCTATAAAATAGCCTCCCTATTCTTGATTCTTGTGAAACTATACTTAGTATACCTCTATTGCTTTATTTAAAGTAACAAACCTTTTCGTTCCTCTCAATAAACAGGTTTTACGAAAGTATGATTTTTTTATACTATCCTTAAAAACTTCCCCTTGCAAATCTACCTTGACGTTCTCCAAAATTTGGTACTTTTCAAAACTTTCAAACTTCCCAAGTTTCAATTCTTAATGACCACCTTTATGCCAAAAACTCTTTCAAGCCTTCCTCTTGAATAAATTTCGGGACGAAATTTCCTAAAGGAGGGGAGACTGTAACGCCCTGCGTTTTCAAACATCCTACATTTAGAAACCTTACGTGAAATTCTATCTTTGGAAATCTTGTGTTCTTATAACCATTCTTTCATCGTAATCGTTGTAAAATACGGAACTTGCTTCGTAAATAAAACTTGTACATTACACTTTTTACCTAGTTAAATCATGTTTTATTTCATATTTCACCTTGTTACAAGTTAGGGGAAACATTGTTGCATATTATTACACAACTTAATTAACAAAATTACTCATTATAATGTTTTAAAAAAATAAAAAAAATAAAGAAATATGGCAGCCCAATTCAGCAAAATTCAGCCCCATATAGTTGGGTTTTGTGGGCTAGTTTCAAGGTGTAACCCCTTCTAAACACTTCCAAAGCCCAATCCATTGAAACCCTAATCCTTCCCCCTATAAATACCACTTATAACCAGCCTCCCTACCACTTTTGCAACCCTAAAAACTCACAAAACATCCACCAAACCGTAGCTGAAAGCAAGGGTTCGAGTAGATTGACACCCCTTCACGAAAATGAGCATAACTCACTCAATTCTTATCCGATTCACTCGATTCTTTTTCCTACTTGCTTGTATAATCATGGAGTTCGATTCCTAGACTTCTCCTTGGAGAAATCAGACCTGGAAATGCCTCGAAATCGTCCATAAACTTTCTGTTTGTTTTTATGTTCATCAAAAACTTGTTTAAACCTATGTAACTTGTGTTCAACACATCTCATACCTATGTCCTAATGCTTACAACTTATCCCATGGTTGGTTAAGCTTAAAAACAAGGTTGAGACATTTAAAATCAGAGGATTAAACCTCATAAACTTGGTGTTTTGTTTAGGGTTTCAACCCACAAATCATGTCAAACATAGCCTTTGATACATGAGTGATTATGGAACAACTTGGGTTGTCCAAACATACAATCCTCACATGATTTGATGATTTCTCTTAGTTAGTGTGTATATTTCTTATTCTTTATTGTATGTTCATGACCCTCCTTGGTTGTTTTTTTTACATCAAGTGTAGTGGTGAACACATAGAGGTGCCTAAATGGAAGACTTGATCTTCCTACCTCCTACATGACTTCTATGACATTTAGAGGTACCAAAATGAAGATTTTAATCTTCTACCTCATGCTTGAACTATTGGACATATATTATATAACCTAAATATATTATTCGAATAATCGAATCTTTGATGATGAACTAGTGTTCATATGTCGGGGTACTAGATTACATCATCCTAGACTATGATAACTTGTCACGATTCTAATGGAACCTTGTTCCATGAAAACATCTAAACTCCTTCGAGTTTCCTAGTGTCAAGAACAAGCATCATATGTACTAAATGATTATTTTCCATGTTATTCTCATATCTTATTTTTATGTTGTTTTAAACACCGAATCTCGACTCTAAACATACTTGAACCTTAACCCTTATACATTCGGACTCTAAATCTCTACTCGTCAACAATTGGATAATCGGAAAACATATGCAAACTTTGTGAGTATACTCGTATTTCCCCCTTTTTACTTTTACCACTTTTGGGGTGTAACATGTTTACCTATTAACTTACACATGAACACTTTATTAAACACATGAACGTTCCTATAACATGCTTGTATACGTGATGACTTGATACTTTAAACTTGGGTTATTCTTATGTGTTGAACTTATCATTAACTTCGTACGAGCCAAACCTTGACATATGTAGCGCTATAGGATTAACGACCCGCCCGTAAACTTGAGGTTATGTCTTGAGCATATTGCGTTTTCTTGGTTTGATATGTTAGACACATGCCATGTTTAAATGTTTATCTTGAATCACATGCTTGCTATGAGGAATTGTTCAAACTTATCTTTTGCTATGTACGTATCAAACTTGTATACTCGCCTTTGCTTTTGCATTGAACTTTATTTTAAACATGTTACAGGTTGAGGACGATGATGCTATGAAATGAAGTAGCGTTGATGCCTAGATACACATATAGACGTTAGGGTTTAAAATGTTGTATCAAAATTTTGTTATGTTATCATGTTGTTTTGTTAAACTTGTCGTATTTGAATATCTTGTAATGTTGACTATTTGAAGTTATGAAATGAAATGAAATTTGGATTTTCTAAATATTGTCACAAATAGCGTTATGATGTCTCTAGCAATCTTCACACTTCGTCTCATCCCGATGTTTCCGCCATTGGTTGGGGTGTGACAGAGAACTTGATGGCGCTACCGAATTAGGTGTTCGATGAGCAAGTGTTGGTTGCTGCAGGATGAGCGATAAATGGCCTGAAGACAGCGACAGTGTGCATGTCTTGCTGCTTAATGGTGAAGGTAAATCTCCTTCTAGTATTCCCTTTGTAAGGGATTTTCGGATGTTATTTAATTTTTTGATATCTTCTCTTTCTTGAATGTAGAACCCGCGCTATATCAAAGTGCTTTCCCCACGTTTGCTGGTGTTATGGGCGCGAGGCCCTTACGTGATGGGGAGGAGTTCTAGTTGGAACAGATCTGACCCAACTTTATGTACTCGCGGATTAAGGCGTTTGATGTTCCTCCACTTGCCACTGAATGTGCTCGCATCCCCAATCCTAGGCCATGGAGGGCTATAACTTCTGCTGGGAAAGAGATTGTCTATCTTTCCAGCGAGGAGTCAGTAGCCTCATCCTAACATGAGTTAAATCCTTCACATGACCTGTTTGCAGGTGTGTTGCGCAATTTGGGTGTTGACCCTAAAGAGAAAAAACCAAAGAGGGTTTCGAAGAAGAAAACGACTGCTGCTGGAGGCGCAGCCATGAAGAAGACAGAAGTGGCCTGCATGACATCAGATGCCAAATGTAATTTTTCGCCAGGGCGATCAAAACTCTGCCAAACGTAATTTTCCGCTTCATATTCACCATCATGATCAACAACCATAAAGTTCGAATTATCCAACAAGCGAGCCATCGCGTGACACGTGTCCATTCTCTCTTGATGTATCGGATGACCAAATGGTTTTATTCGTGGTGGAGTCACGGAGCACCAACAAACCACCCGGATTGAGAGTCAGCTCACCGGATGTGTTAGTAATTGGAGGTTCTCTATTGGCAACCCAAACAACGATGCCTGTTGCAATTTTTTTTTTGTACCATATGCCTAAATATCGGTTTTTGGGAGGGGTTGCTCGGGCTAAAGATGTGACATCTGTGCCTCTACGACCATCATACAAATATGAATCCAATGAAATCTTGTGTTTCACTCTTGGGATTTGTACAAATACATGTGACATTTGCACATGTCAATTCTTGTTCGATTTCGAGCTCTTAGTCACTTTTTTGGAAAGTTATACGCAAACTGTTACGTAAACGTAATCAGTTTAACGCGACAAACACTCTGGAATAGTGACATAAGCTTAACATACCTTAAATAACCTTTACATAACTTAGAAATAAGTTTTGAAGGGTTTGGTATGGCAAAAACAAGTTTATTCGATCACAGGGACTATTTGCGTCAAACTGCAAAAGTCTGCCGATTCGTATAGCAACGTACACTCCGGAACAAGATCATAAGCTAAACATACCCTAAATATCCTTTACATAGCTTAGAAATCTGCTTTTAGGGGTTCGGTATGCGAAAAATACGCTTATTTGATCATAGGGACTAAAAGCATCAAAAACTACGTAAGTTTGCAAATACGCGCATATCTTACGTTCTGACCATATCCGAACATCCAAAAATTTTTGTAATCACTAAAATATTTTATTTTAGTGATAGGAATGCAAAAATACCATTCGTCGCGTAATTTGGATCGTTTTTCGCGTCTGTTCGAGTTTCGGTGTAATTAAACGAATAACGCGATCGTACGACCAAACGAACCGACATCCGTGATATTTTCAAACATATTTCAAGGCCCCTATGCTTTAACATCCTTGTAGAGCTTTGAAATGGGGTTAACGAGGGTTAAATGCATCAAAAATCAAGTTTTTAGCATGTAGGGGCCTGTTCTGCCAAAATTCAAAACTTCTGACCAGACTACTAGGCTGGGCGGGACGGCTATTGTTGTTTCCTTCGCGGTCCGCGAGGCCTAGAGCTGGAAGCTTCAATGAATCCTTCAAAACAGCCTGCTGAATTGGTTTTTAACCTTTGTTTTTGCATACTATGGGCTGGTTTAAGTGTTCCCCAAGCCCCCAAATCAGTGTGTAACATGTGTAGGGTCAAGATCTTGCCTTGATCAATTCAAAAACACTTGGAATGATCTTGTGGCACTTGATTTTCCTATAAATAGCAAGGGGTTTCAACCATTTTCCCTTGCTCATCTTCATTTTCTTCTTCATCTGCTCTAAGTGGAGGCAATCACATTGTTGAAGGCCACTTACCTGAGCATTCTTAGTCTTCTTTCAAGCATTGGACTCTTGTAAGTGTTCTTTCATGCTTGTTTAGTTAAATCAAGCAAGAAAGTCAAACAGTGTTTGACTTTCAGCTTTGACCATTAATTGGTTAAGACAAAGTTCATTTGAACTTTGCAACGTGAGCGTAATCACAATGGTTATAGTCCCTTGTGACTATACCTACTGATCCACGTTGACTAGTCGAAGTGACGAGTCAAAGTTTCAGTTAAAATGCACGATTATGTGCATTTTGCGACGAAACTATTTTCGGGTATCAAAACACTTTGTTTTGATATCAAATTAGCTTTCTAACTTAGTTAAACATGTTTAACTCGTCACTTTTAGTTTAGTGCTTGTTTAGGGTTGTAAGTTGAGCGGTCTAAACAACCGCTTAGACTTTCGAACCTGACCCGTTTGGTCGATTGTTAGGATCCGACCAAATATATTTTGTGACCATAGTTGTATAGGGAATAACCTTCCGAGGTTATACCTTATGGTCACTTCGTTTAATTAGTTGTATGATAGGTAGTTTATATGCCTTAGGAAAATGACCAAAATGCCCTTTTTGCGCATAATTTCATTTTAAGCATATGTAACCAAAATTTCAACACCTAAACTGATTATGCAACAATATTAAACATGTTAGGGCATATAATACTTGTCATAGTACTAGTTAGGCTATCCGAATGCGCTTTTGCGCAAATGACTCGTTAAAGTAGCGTAGACTATCTTAACGGGTCATAACGGGTCATAAGCACTTAGGATAGGTTTCGAATCAGAATGTAGGCTTTGTTAAACCATATCACATGAGTTCCAATACTCATTTGGTTTACGAGACCTCGTTCTACCCGATCCCACGATTTAGGTCTCGATTATTAACATAGTGATCCGATACTAGGTGCCACTTGATTCCTTGATTGCCCGAGCTTGTTAGTTCACTTAATCGAGGATCCCTTGCAATCTCAAGTAAGTACATAGTCCCCTCTTTTACCATTTTTCAAATATTTTGGGGTGATACACATGTGCCTACTTGTTACTTTCATGCTTTCATGACATATACTTGCTATGTTCATCTAGTACATGTATAGTACATGATTTTAATTATGTTTTGCTTCGTATGTTGACTTAGCATGCTTAGCACATTGATTTCAAGGATCCATTTTGCTTCATATGTTGACTTAACATATCTAGCACATTGATTTCATGAACACTTTATTTAGTACATGGTTTACAAAGACATTTTACCTGACATGCTCACATTGATTATGACATTTTGGTATGTGAAACGAGACTAGATACATTCATTAACATTTATCCCGCCGACCGGTAGTATGTATGGTTTACCATAGGTTTGCTAACCTCATTCCCTCTTCCTAGTTGGTTTGGAAGTATCCATCTGGGGAATGACAGAACCAGATAAACATTGATAAACCTTTGTCTTGATAAGGGTTATCTGACAGACGACAAGGCTTGAATGTATTCGTTAACAAACCTTATAAATGTTTATATCGACAAAAGCAATTATTTCAAAACATAACTTTTGACATAAACTTTCGTTTATTCAAAAACATTGTTTTGTAAACGAAATTTGGTTATACATATACATGACATTATACATACAATTTGAGTAAATACACTTATTCACCATGCAAGACAATTGATTATACGAAACATGGATTGTACCCGATATTGTGACATGATACATTGTTTTTACACGACTTTTGACATTGGTTTGACAAAGACATTTTTGGTGGTTAATTGGTAAGTGTTTTAAATAACGAGGCGTGTGTAATATGATAAAAGCATGGTTGATGCGCCGCTGGTACTTCCTATATATAAATGATTTTATGATATTACATATCGTAGCGTTATCTAAATCACTTCGACAAGACAAAGACATGATACATTTATACAAAGAGATGATAAATTTATACACAGACATGACATATTGTACACAAGACACTATTTACAAATAACACGTTTTGTGCAAATTCATCTTCATTGGTTAATTATTTAACCATACATCTTTCTTTTATATCAACTGATTATCTTATTGATTTTCACATGATTTTATAAAAGAAAACATTTTACAAGATTCATGACTACCTTTTGTTGAACATTTCTTTTAACTTACAAGTCATGAATCCTTCAACAACAAAACCTATGTATCTCACAGGCATTTTTATGCTGACGTACCTATTTTCACATGTGTTTCAGGAGCTAAGGTTTGATGATGATCGTGACACACGTAGGCGGACTTGGGCCTTAGTGACTTAAAATCCAGCAAGACAAGTTTAAATTATGTTCCGTTTCCTGTTTAAACTAAGACAATGTAAACATTTTAATTAATAAAACCAAACTTTAAATTCCATGTGTTGTGAAACAATGATTCTGTTATGACACTCCCCGACGTTTCCGCTGCAGTTTGTTGTTTTACGCGGTCGAGGTGTGACAAAAGAACCCGAGCTCAAAGGATTCTTCAGCTAAAACAATGGTTTCACCATCTCTAATTGTTTGTTTAATGGATATGCTATCTGATACTATGCCGGTAATAATGTATGGAAGAAAAACAAGAGAAAAGATCGTACCTCCATTGATGGTTTGCTTTTTTCTTTCTCTATGGTAACATCAACTTAAGAGGAAATAACTTATACTGATTGCAGGTTCAAGTTGTTTGTTTTTTGTATTTCTTGATTTTCACATGTGTCCAATATAGAACTCAATGGTGTTATACCATGCTAGCTTCCCAGTTCAGTGTTGTCAAGCGTGGTTGCTAATACTAAACTTATAAATAAGTTGTCCTTGAGCCCGTCCGTCTAGACGATCGGTTGTGATTCTTGTTGAACGAGAATAACCACATGTTTAGCAAAAAACTCGGGTGAACAATGTCCGTGAGAAATATAGAGACCAAATTTCTGATCAACCACTTGATATGAGGACGTCGATAAATATCCAATAGGTACCATGTAATGATGGTGTTGTATCGTACCAGCTCCAGTTCAATGTTGCATAAAGGTTTTTCTTACTTTCACTAATGTTGTGTCACTTTTCTCCTAGCCGAAGCTATATCCTTGTTTAAGGATGTTTAAGGCGGCCGCTGTTCTTCAGTATCTTTTCAAAGATCATGCCTTGTTTCTCGGCTGCACATCATCCGACCCAATATTAGCCTTTGTCGACCTATCATGTAGGTCGTGACCAATAGCTTCTTGTGCCGCTCATGTTCATAATTCGATACTTTCCAAGAAAACGCTTTCAAAAGGCAAGTCATACCCAGGATTAATATATGTGTTAAACAAGTTACACTCTGTATACAAGAACTTGTGCCTCAAATTTTATTTTGTGAAGACGTGTGACCATCATTCATTAATGGGGGTAGCCTGCGCACCCTAAAAATGTTGTAATGGGAATAATAAATCCATGTCTTGAAGTGGCGCACAACGCAAGACTTCAAAGGAGGGTCTTGCACAAGTGTTTTGTGTTAGGATCTAGAAAAGGACCTGGCAGAAGGGCCTGAGGAAGAACCCTGTGAAAGGACTGGGAAGGACCTGGTGGAGGGCCTGAGGAAGGACCCTGTGATAGGACCTGAGGAAGGACCTGTGGAAGGGACTGAGGAAGGACCCTGTGAAAGGACCTGAGGAAGGACCCTGTGAAAGGACCTGAGGAAGGGACCCCGCGAAAGGACCTGGGGAAGGACCTGGTGGAAGGGCCTGAAGAAGGACATTGTGATAGGACCTGAGGAAGGACCTGGTGGAAGGACCTGAGGAAGGACCCCGTGAAAGGACCTGAGGAAAGACCTGGTGGAAGGACCTGGTAGAAGGGCCTGAGGAAGGACCATGTGAAAGGACCTGAGGAAGGGGCTAGGGGAAGGGACCCCGCGAAAGGACCTGGGGAAGGACCTGGTGGAAGGGCCTGAGGTAGGACCCTGTGATAGGACCTGAGGAAGGACCTGGTGGAAGGGCCTGGTAGAAGGGCCTGAGGAAGGACCCTATGAAAGGACCTGAGGAAAGGGCCAGGGGAAGGGACCCCGCGAAAGGACCTGGGGAAAGACCTGGTGGAAGGACCTGTACTCATCTTTTTTTCTGTTTTTTTTAATGAACAAAAATTGAAGTGGCACTTGTAAAAGTGTGAAGGTACCTTTTCTTTCGTATAAAAAGTTCCTATTTTCATTTTCCTCAAAACATGGGTATGTATACATATAAGTATATTTTATTATATTGAATGTTTAGAGGTGTTGGCATGTGCTTGTACTTTTGAGATACATGTAGGTACTCAACCATATCTCTGACTGAGAAAGTTATACTTGAACCATATTCCTGTTCTTTTGCCCTTCTCTTTTTTACTTTTGTCTTTAATGTGTCAGAGAGTACAATATGTATGTTGATAACTTTTTGTGAAAAGTCACATGTCATAATCTATGACAAAAGCTTATGTGAGAGAGAAATTCTCTTTCATTTATTACATTGGTCATAACACACTATTATCCCAAAGATAATCAAAACTACAGTTTCTTTAGGGTAATGTTTCATGAGCCAAACACATTTTCAGCATGATTTTGAAATGTTTTTATTTTTTATCTTTGATCAACGAAAGTTAGCACCGCATATCCATGGTTTTTATCCATAAAAAATGTAATATTTTGGAGAGAAACTCTTCTATAGTTCGCTTTGTAACTCGTTTAAGTTGTTAAAGCTTTGTATAAGTTTGCTTCGTAACTTGCTTGACTTGTTAAAGCTTTCTATAGTTCGCTTTGTAACTTGTTTGAGTTGTTAAAGCTTTCTATAGTTCGCTTTGTAACTCGTTTAAGTTGTTAAAGCTTTGTATAAGTTTGCTTCGTAGCTTGCTTGAGTTGTTAAAGCTTTGTATAAGTAGCTTTGTAACTCGTTCAAGTTGTGAAGGCTTTGCATAGGTCCGCTTTATAACTTGTTTAAGTTGTTAAAGCTTTTGATGGACCTTTTACCCAATGGCGTCCAGGCCACTTGGGTTTTCATATGCCTGCTGCGGCGTTTTGTTTGGACGTAGTCGACTTAGTCCTAGCCCCACGGTCGGGCTTTGCCTTGTTTAGACTAAGGAGACATGTTTGTATACCTATGTATATGTTCATTTTGTTGTAAGATCGCCCGACACGTCTGCCTAACTGATCGTGTTTGACCCATTAGCAAGGTCCTTAAACCGCTCAGGTTTTTTGTTCTTCGAGAAGGGGTGGCATCTTCTCCTTTTGGAGAGGTTTTATGAGCCCTTTAAAAACACTTGTTATGTAGAATGAGCCTTGTCATAATGTCCTTATTAAGGGCTCTTTCCTCCCCTGGAGAGATGTTGTAATTCTTTAACAATTGGTGCACATGGAAAGTGCACCCTCTCCTCTTGTAGATACTTCTTCAGGCATATGTAACCCCGAGGTGGGGCTCCTCTTCTTTGGAGGGATACTTTCGAAAACATGGACCTGTGGCGGATATCTTTTCTTTTCAAGGAAAGGATTCTTCAGATTCGAAGTCCTTTGTCATGGGGGCTCTCCCCCCCCCCTCTTTTTTTTCGAATAAGTTGTTCGGGTGCGAAATCCCAAGGAGGAGTTTTCTCAGATATCAAATCTCAGGGACGGGGGTATTTTCCCGTTCTTAGAAGGAACTTCACCAATACTTGATCCCGTAGCAGGGTGCACTTGTATTCGCTTAAGAGACTTCTGAAATACTTAATCCCACGGGATGGGATACCTTCCTTTTCTTGGGAGAAACTTGTTCCTGTTCGTGGAAGGAAATTTTGTAATACTCAATTTCATAGAAGGATATTTCTCCCTATTCTTGGAAGGAACTTTTTCACGTCTTAATTCAATGGCGGGGATACATTCCTGTTCGTTGAAGAGACTTATGAGACCCCTAATCACATAGGATGGGATATCTTAATTTTTTCGAAAGTGGCTTCTTCAAGACTTAATCCCCAGGGATATGTTCCTTCCTATTCTTGGATGGAGTTTCTTTAAGACTGAATCCTGAGGGAGGGATATGTTCCTGTTTAGATCCCAGAGAATGGGATATTCTTCATATTCTTGGAAGGAACTTTTCCTGGACTTAATTCCATGGAAAGTGTACGTTCCTATTCTTGGAAGCGACTGCTGAGGTACCTTATCCACAAGAGAAGGGATTTTCTTGTTGATGGAAGGGACTTTCGAAATGCTTTAGCCTTTAGGAGAGGATATCGTTTTGTTCAAGGAGACAAGGGTTTCTTGAACACGAAAGACTGTAGAAGGACTTCACTTTCCCCTTAAAGCGAAGGTATACTTATTAAGATTTTCCTCTCTTTCTTTTTCCCTGTAGAATCTTCTGAGATGGGAGCTGATGGAGGGAACTTATCTCGTGAATTATTTTTTCTTCATGGAAGAAACTGAATTAGCGGCTCGTAGAGGGGGGGGGGGGTACTTCCTCCCTTCAAGGAAGGAACTCGATGTCATGCTCAGGTTCTTTCCTTCTTCAAAAGGGGGACTAATAATGCAGTCTAAGGATTCTTCAACCTTCAAGGAAGGACCGTCCAGGTTTTCCTTAAGGACTAATAGCGTAGTCCAAGGAGTCTTCCATCTTCAAAGAGGGAGTGTCTGGTTTTTCCTTAAGGACTAATAACATAGTCCAATGATTCTTCCGTCTTCAAGGAAGCAATGTCTGGTTTTCCTTTAAGGACTAACAATGTGGTCCAATGATTCTTCTTTCTTCTGAGAAGGAGCCAAATACATAACCCAGGCTTTTCCCTGTCTTCAAGTGGAGGATGAATAATCTAGTCCATGTATTCTTTTTCCTTCAGAGAAAGAGCCAAATACACAGCCCAGACTTTTCCCTGTCTTCAAGTGGAGGATGAATAATGTAGTCCACGTATTCTTTTTCTTTCAAGGAAGGAGCCAAATACACAACCCAGGCTTTTCCCTATCTTCAAGGGAGGAATTAATAAGGCAGTCCATGCCCCTTCCCCCTCCTCCCCCCTTATTGTAGAGATCTTTGAACATGAGAACTTATGGAGGGGGCTTCATCCCTTCTGCAGGAGGCAATACAAAAATAAAGATTCTTTCTAGAAGTCTTCAATGTAGAACTCAATGGTGTTATACCATGCTAGCTTCCCAGTTCAGTGTTGTCAAGCGTGGTTGATAATACTGAACTTATAGAATAAGTTGTCCTTGAGCCCGTCCGTCTAGACGTTCGGTTGTGATTCTTGTTTAACGAGAATAACCACAGGTTTAGCAAAAAACTCGGGTGAACAATGTCCATGAGAAATATAGAGCCCATATTTCTGATCAACCACTTGATATGAGGACGTCGATAATATTAATAGGTGCCATGTAATGATGGTGTTGTATCATACCAGCTCCAGTTCAGTGTTGCATATCAGGGTCCTTCCTTAGTCCCTTCCACCAGGTCCTTCCTCAGGTCTTATCACAGGGTCCTTCCTCAGGCCCTTCCACCTGGTCCTTCCCCAGGTCCTTTCGCGGGGTCCCTTCCCCTGGCCCCTTCCTCAGATCCTTTCACAGGGTCCTTCCTCAGGCCCTTCTACCAGGTACTTCCACCAGGTCTTTCCTCAGGTCCTTTCATAGGGTCCTTCCTCAGTCCCTTCCATAGGTCCTTCCTCAGGTCCTATCACATGGTCCTTCCCTAGGCCCTTCCACCAGGTCCTTCCTCAAGTACTTTCACAGGGTTCTTCCTCAGGCCCTTCTGCCAGGTCCTTTTCTAGATCCTAACACAAAACACTTGTGCAAGACCCTCCTTCAAAGACTTGCGTCATACCCCACTTCTAGACACGGATTTATTATTCCCATTACAACGTTTTTAGGGTACGTAGGCTACCCCCATTAATGATATGATGCTCACACGTCTTCACAAAATAAAATTTGAGGCACAAGTGCTTGTATACACAGTGTAACTTGTTTAACACATATATTAATCTTGGGTATGACTTGCCTTTTGAAAGCGTTTTCCTGGCAAATATCGAATTATGAACATGAGCGGCACAAGAAGCTATTGGTCACGACCTACAGGATAGTTCGACAAAGGCTAATATTGGGCCGGATGATGTGCACCCGAGAAACAAGGCATGAGCTTTGAAAAGATACTGAAGAACAGTGGCCGCCTAAAACATCCTTAAACAAGGATATAGCTTCGGCTAGGAGAAAAGTGACACAACATTAGTGAAAGCAAGAAAAACTTTTACAATACTTGATATATCCAGCAGAGCTTGACCCAAAGCAGTAGATTGAACAGCAGAGCTTTAGTCTTCCATCAGACTTTGACTTGGGCAACAGTTGTAGGTCAGCAGTTTGTAATGATCAGTAGATTGGGGGTCAGCAGATGTTGAAACCACTTTCAAGGGAAGAGACTTGAATACATAACTTTTGCTTATTCTGGATCCACTGCTCTTGATCCAGTTTTGGCTTTAATTATCTATTCCTCTGATAGGGTTCAATCCCAACATTAATCAACATTTATAAAGTATTTATCATGTCTCTTGATCCAATCAATTTGGATATATAAAAGGGAAAGTGTCAAATAATAGTAATTAAGTTTCAAAAGTGTTCTAATTAGGTCACTTGTATCGTTTTTGTCCCAATTAGATAACTTAACATTCAAATCGAGTCATGTCCTTTTTTCCATGTGTCAAGAAAAAATGGAGCATCAGATGTTGTGGTCAGATTCTTTTAATATATGAATTTATTAAAAATAAAAACACTTTAATTACATTAAAAATTAAAAAAACAATTTAAAATCCACGTCATCACTCGACGTTAGCATCAAATATAAGACCATGCGTAGTGGGGCATTATTGGGCATTATTAGCAATCAAACAAGCCCAATCAAGCCCCCTCCCCACTACACATGGGCATTATTGAGCATTATTGAGCAACCCCCCCCCCCAGGCATTTTTTAAATCAAGCACCCTTCACCTCACTTGGCCAATCATGTAATTCCAATTCAAATACCTTTATATTTAAATTAAAAAAAAAACAAGAAAATATTAATTAGGTAATCATTGATGGGGCATTATTGGACATTATCCCACTACGCCCATTTGTGAAAAAACGCCCATAATGCCCCTTTGCTGACTGGGATGACACGTGTCGTAAAATGCCCACAGGTAGGGGCTTTATTCATGTCTACCACTACACATGGTCTAAGGAAAAAAGAAACAAAAATCCACGTGACCACAGTTATCCATGAAATGGATGAAAAAACCATTTATTTTAACTAAAAATGAATATTGAGTGACCTGATTGTAATTTGTTTGAAACTTAAATGACTTAATTGAAACACTTTTAAAACTTAATTACTATTCTACAAAGGTACTCCTAAATTTAACTACAGTTATAGATTATGAAAGTTCAGATATATCACCAATATATTATAATAGTATCCGATATACCTTTGTTATATTGGTATCTAATTAAAAATAACATAAAATATATGACGTGGGTGGGTATGTATAGTGTCATATTTGCCTACATGAAAATATTATAATATTATAATCCTTAATATTTTTGTAGAATAACATCATAAATATGTGCATGTCACCTTTAAACAGTCACCAAACCTAAGCATGTCTCACTTACATTTTTCTTTTCGAACGGCAAAACGAATCCATCTTATTATTAGAATAAAAAACCACCTTCATATCAAGTTGCTATATAGGCACACAGTACAACGAATAATAAAAGCTACATTACACCCAAAAAACAAAGAGTATCAATAAGCTAAATTAAAACTTCGCCAATCGTTCCAAAGTACACTACACTTGTGAGTTTTGACATGTATAGGATCCTTTCATGCGTGGCCTCCTTAATATCTTAAATCATATTGCTTGCTGGTGTTGTTTTGCCCTTAAAAGATTTTTTGCATTCCGGTTTGACCAAAATCACCAAATTCTCCGAATTGTTTGTAAAAAGACTACATGTATTAGTTTCTTTTTAGTGATATTCATCTATTCAGCTGACACTTTGAACCTTTCACCAACTGAGTCATACCCACTACCTATCGGGATTTTCAGCCAATTATAGACCCGCTGCCAGACTTCATTTGTTGTCCTGCAGTGAAGAAGGGTGTGTTCCGTCGTCTCACTTCCAGTGTCACATTATTTGCATATTTTTGACTGCAAATTCACGCCTTTTGCTGCTAATGTTGTTGCTGTTATGATCTTACCAGTTGCGACTCTCTAAGCAAACATATTAGTTTTTTGTGTTGCAATATTATTCCAGTTGAAGTCGTCCACTATGTTGTTTAGATCTAACTGACCCGTTAATTTCATTCTAACCCTTTTTACTAAATATCTAGTGTCTTCCTCATCTTTCCACCTCCATTTATCACTCACACTTGATAGTTTGTCTCCCCAATAATCCTACCAAACTGCTCATTTCGCTCTTCTCCTTGTGACTTCGCTGGAAGCCTGCACCAACCCCAATCCCACAAATTGCCCCCATTACTGTTCTTGTACTAAAGCTCATTTATTTTTCGCCAATTGTATATTAGTTTGAAATGTTCCTTCAAAGGCCCTTCACTTGTCCAAGTGTCAGACCAAAACAAAGTCTTGTTCCCCAACCCAACTTTGCTTGTTAGACTCCTTTGGATGTTAACTCCATTCTTATTGAAGTCCTTTTCAACCCCCCACAATTGTTTTCCATATTCACTAGCATGGAAGCTAGCTACCAGTCTATAGTTGTGATGAATAACTTTTATTGTTTTAACCCACAACTGTTCCGATTAAGATACTGATTGACTAAATATTTTCTTCTTTTGCAACCAAACTAGGTTCATAAAACACCCCGAAATTAACAAACAATTTAAGAGCTCAAGTAACTCATCTCTGCTGCATTGTAGGATCGCATTGTATTATATATGTTCTGTTGTATAATCCTAAAATATGTATGCGACAAAAAGTAGAATATAACTACAATTAGAAATAAACCGAATCCCACCCCCTATGCCCACATACAGTCCAGTTATTAGAAATGGCTGAACCCCATAGGACTGTTGCTGACCAGGTCAATGTCACCCACTCCCATATCTGGTCCAGTATCACTCACCCCGTTGTTGAGGCTAATAATTGGACCTCCATTCTACCTTGATTAACATCATCGCCCAAGATGTCTAGTCTCATGGACTTCGCGATGAGAACCCACACGGTCACCTCGCTAGATTCTCTAGGGTCTGTGACACCTTCTAGCTTACTGGTGTTATTGAAAACGCCATCAAGTGTCACTTATTTCCATTCTCTCTGACCGGTCATGTCGCTGCTTGGTTGGAATCCCTCCCACATGGACTGACCTTCACACTAAGTTCATTTAGAAATACTTCCCCTAGCTAAGATAGTTCGCCTTAGGAACATGATTTATGCTCTTACCGAGTAGCCGAGGGAATCTTTCTATGAAACTTGGGATTGTTTCAAGGCACATCTCAATAAGTTTCCTCATCAAGATCTTAAGGATTGGAGAATTGTGGAGAAATTCTACAATATTGGAGTTTCTGAAGCAGCCAAACGCCTCCTCGAGACCACTGCTGCCCTAGAGGGATCCACACAATAGATGCCAATACTGCTTTAGCTGCCTAAGTAGAATCCCTAGCGAAGGTAGTGAAGGATATCCAGATTAAGATATCTTCTAAGTATGAAGTTTGTAGAGAAGGACACGAGACGACTGATTGCGATATAGGTACTGGTGAGGATGTGAGCTATGTCCAAAATGAAGGTCAGTGTTAGGGTTACAACTCTGGATGGTAGCCACGCCATAACCGGAACTAGAGAAGTGGGAATACCCCTTGATTTCAGCCCCGCTAGAGTTTGTTCCAGAACTCAGGTAACAGACCGAGTAGTGGAGTGAGTGGTGGTGAGGTTAAACCTGATATTGTTGGGTTCTTGAAGAAGATTGGGAAGAACCAGAATAGGACAAACAAATTGCTAGAAATCCTTAGTTCTTGAGAGGGAGAATAGGTACCAGGAACAGGAAAGGAAAAATCAGGAGTTCGACATGATGTTTAGGAACCAGAATGCGACTATCCAGAAGCTAGAGACAACTATAAGAGAGATGGCCGTTAGACTTTCTGAAAGACCTTTAGGCACTTTCCCTAGTATTACTCAGGTTAACCCGAATGCTACTGTCAAAGCAGCCACGACTAGGAATGGTAGAGGTGCTAGAGTAGAGGAACTGGTGGTTGATAAAGAACCGGTATATGAGGAAATTGAGATGGAGGCTCAACCTAGCAAGGTGCAAACTAGGCTAAGCCCGACAAGTATAGCACAACCAGAGAGCTCTCCTTAGGAGAAGGTAGTTCAAAGAGAGTTTGATAGATTGCCATACCCCGGTAGGCTTAAGGCGCAGATGATGGAGAAAGAGCAGGATCACTTCCTTGATTTGTTCAAGCAACTCAAGGTAAATCTACCATTCATAGAGTGCGTCATGAGTGTTTGATAACTTGTTTGTAGAGTTTGTATATTTTTTCGTACTGTTTCGTATTTATTTTATTTTATTTTATTTTATTTAATTTTATTTTATTTTGTGTCTAAGTTAGTCTCTTTGGGTCAGTCTTGAGTCGGTTTTTATTTTTGAGTCAGTATTATGCTTGGGTTTTTTGTGTTTATTTGTGAAAGTTTGTTTCACCCATCCATACTCAATTTCCATTCGGGGGGATTTAGGAGCTATTATTTATATGTAAAGGCAACCCCGGTGTACCGGCTGTTCAGCAGATTGTGAAGGAAATGCTATACGGTCGTGCTTGCATGGAACTTGATTTTTCAAGACTGTGCGCTTCCCCAAGAGTGTTTGTTCCATGATTTTACTGTTTGGTTTTTATTTTTATTTTTCTTTTTAGTTGTCTTTCATCCTGCATCCTACATTGTGGACACTGTAGATTTTAAGTATGGGGATGGGAGACAATCGTCTTAGTCTGTATATTGAGTAGAGTTTTTACATTTTTAGGAATATTAAAAAAATATTCCTGATTTTTTGCAAATAAATAGAAAATGTTAGTACAATTGGGGATTTTTTTCTCCCTTTCTCTATATATATAAAAGACAAAAGAAAAATAGATAGAAGACATATTTTCTGGGATGTGCAGGTAAGCGCAGCCAAAGTCACAGCATTCGCCCAAAATAGCACGAATTTCGAATTGGTACATTGCGTACCATACGGAATTCGTATACGACCCAATTCGCTATCAATTCGCGAATTTAGGGTTTGAATCGCTGTTTCAATTCGTTTATCCAGGTTGTTTCAATTCGTGTTTCCAAAGCATTAACTAATGCTATTACTAGGTGAGTCGCGACCATATATCAACCAAGTAGCGAATTTCGACAAAGAGTTCCAGCGCCGGAGCTGCAATATCGGTCGGAAACAACGAAGAAGGAGAAGAGCGGTTGCGTAACTTGCGTTTCAACTTTAGGTTTAAATAAGTTTAAAAACTTTTAACATTTAACCGGTGTTCTTGTCCACTTAAAACCAATCACCAACTCATTGGTCTTGATGTTGATTTTGTTGCAGTTTTTTCGGGGACGGAAAAGGTTTAAGTGTTAAGATATTTGACGTGCTTCAGATTACACAATTTTTTATATCAATATTTTCTACACCTTTGAATAGTTTAAAACTTTTATTTATTAAATTCTATTTGTTTCTGGTTCATATGTGAAGTTTGAAGGTTAAAGAGAAAACAAGCTAAAACAATTAAACTGAATTACTATATTCTTAAAACAAAAGGTCGGTGGGACCAAAATACAAAGATTCCTTCAAGTTTTCAACTTGACCAAAACAGCCCCTCAACTTTTTAACTTGACTAAAATAGCCCTTGAGAAAAAGACAAAATGGCTCTTAAAGTTTTGGACTTAACAAAAACAACCCATAAACTTTTAAAATTGACATTTATATCTCATACTTCCACTAAAACTTTATAAAGTGTTTGTTTTCACCCCCTTAAGCTCCAACTTTTCAAATTCACCCCATAATATTCATTCTTTAGCTTAAAAAGACAAAAAAAACTATTTTCTCATGTCGTTATTTTCATGTACGTGTCGGTGTAAATTTATGTTTCGACTTGGACTTCAACTTTTTCGAAAATGAACATTGTCAAATGTAATGTGTTTTCATGCTTATTTTTATATATGTTTTCAGTTGGTCTACGTTTTGACATTTTATTATACGTGTCGACATAAATTCACGTTTCAACGTAAATGATATAGATTCAAATTTCGACATAAGTTTTTTTTTTTGGAAACGAGTCTGGTCAAATATAATACGATTTTATGTTCTACGCTTTGACGTAAACTATGTGCGGAAACGAGATACGTTTTCATTCGACGTTCTAAATTTGAGTTATTGTATATATAAATGTATAACAACCCTCCTAAAATATTTCCGACACCCCTAATATATTTAGAATGTCCCTATACGTCCAAAAATACACCCCCTATACGAGAAAAGGCCCAAAATACCTTTATATAATTAAAAATAAAATAAAAACAATTAAAATGAGTCTGTCGCGGGGCGCGACAGACTGACCTTGAGTCGTCGCAGGCCGCGAGCGAGAGGACAAGCAGCGTAACCCGGAGCTGCCACGTGTCGTATGCGTGTCCAAACTAGGTCGATGATTGGTCAAGGCTACGACCTAGGGGGTCTACGTCGCGGGGCGCAACGGCCGTCCTTGGCTCCGTCGCGGGGCGCGAGGGACTGCCGAAGCAGCCCTATAAATAGCGGAGAACGGCATTTCATTTTCGCCGTTCATTTCCTTCGATTCTCTCTCAATTTCTCTATAGTAGAATTAATCCCCGGGCATTATACCCACTAATATAACGAAGTTCTGCCTCGTTGTAAGTATTATAACCCCCGATTACGTATTCGATACGCTGCCCGATTGATCTAGCGCTCTGTAACGGCTGTCGAGGCTCTTCCCGACGTAGTCATTGGAGTTCTGTCTCAGGGAGGGTATTACTAATGTAAATATTGGGTTATTATACTAGCGCGTGTGCATTGTGTAATTAATAGATAATCACCAGGAAAACACAAAGGAAAACCCTAAGATAGCAAAGTGAGTAATCTCCTTTTTTGCAAACTGTTTTTACAAAACCTCAAATGTTTTACATTATATTAAACAGTGATTGAGTATTTGTATTCTACAATTATCGTCGGTATGTTGGGATTTTGTATACAAAATTTGTTACTACACTGTGAGTAGTAACATGACCACAAATCGGGTTGACAGTACCGTGGGTGGTAATTAAAGTAGAAAATAAACAAATGTAATTGCGCGACCGCCCTCAATGCTGTAAACGGTTTTACCTGTATTGATTAAACTGGGATTTACTCACCAGTATTTCCCACAGACAAAATGTTTTTAAACGCTTTTCAGGTAACAAAATGTGAAAGCCAAATAGAAGCCAGCTGGACAGCACTAAAGGCTTGGAAAAGTGGCTATAAAAGTTACCTAAATAAAGAGATGTTTTTATTTAAATAAAATAGGGTTTATCCCTATTAAAAATGCGTGTACTGGAAACTTGGTATTTTCCCATGTGTTTAATATTATAAAAGTGTCGTATTTTACTCTAATGAAATATTTCCTAACTACGGTCCTGATGTAAATTCCGCTGCCAAATTGATATACACCGATACCACTGAAACTGACCGCGCCCGCCCATTCCCGGGGTATTAGGGAACCGGGGGGGGTGGGGGGTTTGTGTGTTATTTGACAATTTGTTAGTTTACAGTATGAACGACCAAGGACCTTCAGACGCTTACCGTCAGTTGTCCAGCTCACCTAGGGACGAAGGCACCTCTTCACAGCCTACTCTCTCAGGGTATTCGGCTGACAACGAAGATGGGATTTTCGTGTTCAAGGCACAATCTGAAGAACCATTCCCTCCTAAGAAGAGATGATGGTTCAGCAGAGGAGCTCATGAATGTAGAAAGAGGATGAAAAAGTTACAGCAACAGCGTGCTTTAGCAGCCGTGAATAGAGAAATGAATGCTCACACTCAGGATATGCTCAATAGGGGTCTAGCAAATTTTCATATCTTAGCAACTACAGCTGCAGACCCGAATCTAGAACAACTCATAGCACCCCAGCCGTTACCATTGTTTCCCACACAACCAATGGAAATTGAAGCCAACCCAGAAAACCAAATCCCAATGCCTGCTTTTGACCCAACTGAGATCCCTAGAGTACCAGCACCCCATCCCCTAGATTATGACCCATGGTTTGACGACCATAGGGATTATGAACAACGCTACCCAATACCAGATGAACCCATGCCAAACCTAGCAGCTTACCCAGACCTGGACCCTCTAGACCCCTATTATGATTACGACCAATATATCAGGGAAATTCTAGAGAACCCGTACCCTTACGAAGAACCGATGCCCCAGTTCCCAAACCCAATACCAGCACCCGCACCACCCATGAGCACTGAGAATGTGCAAGAACTCCGAACCTTTGGTGAGGAGATTTTAGAAGGAAGTGAAAGAATGCGACAAATAGGTGAAAGGCTCGTCTGGAAATATGACGAGCGTAACATGGAATTTTGGATGAACCCGTACCATTAATAGTAATAATATATATATATATATATATATATATATAATAGATAAATAGCTACGGATGCATAATAGTATTGAAATTTTAAATTTCAGTTCCAGTTTGTACTTGACGGATAATATCTAAAATAGAGTAAAGGTTGCAATGACGACGATTTTTGGATCAATATGCTTGTGATGTGATTGTTTGTATCGGATATTGTCTTGTGATATTAATATGTGGTAATTGTTTAAAATTCAGATGGACAACAAAGTGAACCAGGAAAACTAGAATAACCATAACCAGAATAACAATAATAATGGAAACCAAGTGGATAACAGTGCTATCCAACACATAGTGGCACAAGGGATTATAGACGCAATGCCATATGTTATCAAAACGGTTAAGGAAGCGGATAATAATAAAATTAATAATGGCAGTAAACGACCACCTACTGAACCTGAACACAACGTAAACAATGGACCCATACTTCAAGTGCCCATTCCAAAAAGAAGAAGAACCATGTCTTATGGTTATTCTTATAAAGAATTCTGGTCTTGTAAACCAATAGAATTCTCAGGCAATAAAGGACCCATTGCAACTCTACGTTGGATAGAAAAGACTGAGGCAGACTTAAAAATAAGCAAGTGCGTGAAAGAGGATAAGATAATGTTTGCTTCCAATCTGTTTAAAAACTCAGCTTTAGAATGGTGGAACACTATCCTCCAATCTAGGGGAAGTGACAGGGTTTATAATATGTTAAGTCAGCTTCATATGTTGACTTAACATATCTAGCACATTGATTTCATGAACACTTTATTTAGTACATGGTTTACAAAGACATTTTACCTGACATGCTCACATTGATTATGACATTTTGGTATGTGAAACGAGACTAGATACATTCATTAACATTTATCCCGCCGACCGGTAGTATGTATGGTTTACCATAGGTTTGCTAACCTCATTCCCTCTTCCTAGTTGGTTTGGAAGTATCCATCTGGGGAATGACAGAACCAGATAAACATTGATAAACCTTTGTCTTGATAAGGGTTATCTGACAGACGACAAGGCTTGAATGTATTCGTTAACAAACCTTATAAATGTTTATATCGACAAAAGCAATTATTTCAAAACATAACTTTTGACATAAACTTTCGTTTATTCAAAAACATTGTTTTGTAAACGAAATTTGGTTATACATATACATGACATTATACATACAATTTGAGTAAATACACTTATTCACCATGCAAGACAATTGATTATACGAAACATGGATTGTACCCGATATTGTGACATGATACATTGTTTTTACACGACTTTTGACATTGGTTTGACAAAGACATTTTTGGTGGTTAATTGGTAAGTGTTTTAAATAACGAGGCGTGTGTAATATGATAAAAGCATGGTTGATGCGCCGCTGGTACTTCCTATATATAAATGATTTTATGATATTACATATCGTAGCGTTATCTAAATCACTTCGACAAGACAAAGACATGATACATTTATACAAAGAGATGATAAATTTATACACAGACATGACATATTGTACACAAGACACTATTTACAAATAACACGTTTTGTGCAAATTCATCTTCATTGGTTAATTATTTAACCATACATCTTTCTTTTATATCAACTGATTATCTTATTGATTTTCACATGATTTTATAAAAGAAAACATTTTACAAGATTCATGACTACCTTTTGTTGAACATTTCTTTTAACTTACAAGTCATGAATCCTTCAACAACAAAACCTATGTATCTCACAGGCATTTTTATGCTGACGTACCTATTTTCACATGTGTTTCAGGAGCTAAGGTTTGATGATGATCGTGACACACGTAGGCGGACTTGGGCCTTAGTGACTTAAAATCCAGCAAGACAAGTTTAAATTATGTTCCGTTTCCTGTTTAAACTAAGACAATGTAAACATTTTAATTAATAAAACCAAACTTTAAATTCCATGTGTTGTGAAACAATGATTCTGTTATGACACTCCCCGACGTTTCCGCTGCAGTTTGTTGTTTTACGCGGTCGAGGTGTGACAAAAGAACCCGAGCTCAAAGGATTCTTCAGCTAAAACAATGGTTTCACCATCTCTAATTGTTTGTTTAATGGATATGCTATCTGATACTATGCCGGTAATAATGTATGGAAGAAAAACAAGAGAAAAGATCGTACCTCCATTGATGGTTTGCTTTTTTCTTTCTCTATGGTAACATCAACTTAAGAGGAAATAACTTATACTGATTGCAGGTTCAAGTTGTTTGTTTTTTGTATTTCTTGATTTTCACATGTGTCCAATATAGAACTCAATGGTGTTATACCATGCTAGCTTCCCAGTTCAGTGTTGTCAAGCGTGGTTGCTAATACTAAACTTATAAATAAGTTGTCCTTGAGCCCGTCCGTCTAGACGATCGGTTGTGATTCTTGTTGAACGAGAATAACCACATGTTTAGCAAAAAACTCGGGTGAACAATGTCCGTGAGAAATATAGAGACCAAATTTCTGATCAACCACTTGATATGAGGACGTCGATAAATATCCAATAGGTACCATGTAATGATGGTGTTGTATCGTACCAGCTCCAGTTCAATGTTGCATAAAGGTTTTTCTTACTTTCACTAATGTTGTGTCACTTTTCTCCTAGCCGAAGCTATATCCTTGTTTAAGGATGTTTAAGGCGGCCGCTGTTCTTCAGTATCTTTTCAAAGATCATGCCTTGTTTCTCGGCTGCACATCATCCGACCCAATATTAGCCTTTGTCGACCTATCATGTAGGTCGTGACCAATAGCTTCTTGTGCCGCTCATGTTCATAATTCGATACTTTCCAAGAAAACGCTTTCAAAAGGCAAGTCATACCCAGGATTAATATATGTGTTAAACAAGTTACACTCTGTATACAAGAACTTGTGCCTCAAATTTTATTTTGTGAAGACGTGTGACCATCATTCATTAATGGGGGTAGCCTGCGCACCCTAAAAATGTTGTAATGGGAATAATAAATCCATGTCTTGAAGTGGCGCACAACGCAAGACTTCAAAGGAGGGTCTTGCACAAGTGTTTTGTGTTAGGATCTAGAAAAGGACCTGGCAGAAGGGCCTGAGGAAGAACCCTGTGAAAGGACTGGGAAGGACCTGGTGGAGGGCCTGAGGAAGGACCCTGTGATAGGACCTGAGGAAGGACCTGTGGAAGGGACTGAGGAAGGACCCTGTGAAAGGACCTGAGGAAGGACCCTGTGAAAGGACCTGAGGAAGGGACCCCGCGAAAGGACCTGGGGAAGGACCTGGTGGAAGGGCCTGAAGAAGGACATTGTGATAGGACCTGAGGAAGGACCTGGTGGAAGGACCTGAGGAAGGACCCCGTGAAAGGACCTGAGGAAAGACCTGGTGGAAGGACCTGGTAGAAGGGCCTGAGGAAGGACCATGTGAAAGGACCTGAGGAAGGGGCTAGGGGAAGGGACCCCGCGAAAGGACCTGGGGAAGGACCTGGTGGAAGGGCCTGAGGTAGGACCCTGTGATAGGACCTGAGGAAGGACCTGGTGGAAGGGCCTGGTAGAAGGGCCTGAGGAAGGACCCTATGAAAGGACCTGAGGAAAGGGCCAGGGGAAGGGACCCCGCGAAAGGACCTGGGGAAAGACCTGGTGGAAGGACCTGTACTCATCTTTTTTTCTGTTTTTTTTAATGAACAAAAATTGAAGTGGCACTTGTAAAAGTGTGAAGGTACCTTTTCTTTCGTATAAAAAGTTCCTATTTTCATTTTCCTCAAAACATGGGTATGTATACATATAAGTATATTTTATTATATTGAATGTTTAGAGGTGTTGGCATGTGCTTGTACTTTTGAGATACATGTAGGTACTCAACCATATCTCTGACTGAGAAAGTTATACTTGAACCATATTCCTGTTCTTTTGCCCTTCTCTTTTTTACTTTTGTCTTTAATGTGTCAGAGAGTACAATATGTATGTTGATAACTTTTTGTGAAAAGTCACATGTCATAATCTATGACAAAAGCTTATGTGAGAGAGAAATTCTCTTTCATTTATTACATTGGTCATAACACACTATTATCCCAAAGATAATCAAAACTACAGTTTCTTTAGGGTAATGTTTCATGAGCCAAACACATTTTCAGCATGATTTTGAAATGTTTTTATTTTTTATCTTTGATCAACGAAAGTTAGCACCGCATATCCATGGTTTTTATCCATAAAAAATGTAATATTTTGGAGAGAAACTCTTCTATAGTTCGCTTTGTAACTCGTTTAAGTTGTTAAAGCTTTGTATAAGTTTGCTTCGTAACTTGCTTGACTTGTTAAAGCTTTCTATAGTTCGCTTTGTAACTTGTTTGAGTTGTTAAAGCTTTCTATAGTTCGCTTTGTAACTCGTTTAAGTTGTTAAAGCTTTGTATAAGTTTGCTTCGTAGCTTGCTTGAGTTGTTAAAGCTTTGTATAAGTAGCTTTGTAACTCGTTCAAGTTGTGAAGGCTTTGCATAGGTCCGCTTTATAACTTGTTTAAGTTGTTAAAGCTTTTGATGGACCTTTTACCCAATGGCGTCCAGGCCACTTGGGTTTTCATATGCCTGCTGCGGCGTTTTGTTTGGACGTAGTCGACTTAGTCCTAGCCCCACGGTCGGGCTTTGCCTTGTTTAGACTAAGGAGACATGTTTGTATACCTATGTATATGTTCATTTTGTTGTAAGATCGCCCGACACGTCTGCCTAACTGATCGTGTTTGACCCATTAGCAAGGTCCTTAAACCGCTCAGGTTTTTTGTTCTTCGAGAAGGGGTGGCATCTTCTCCTTTTGGAGAGGTTTTATGAGCCCTTTAAAAACACTTGTTATGTAGAATGAGCCTTGTCATAATGTCCTTATTAAGGGCTCTTTCCTCCCCTGGAGAGATGTTGTAATTCTTTAACAATTGGTGCACATGGAAAGTGCACCCTCTCCTCTTGTAGATACTTCTTCAGGCATATGTAACCCCGAGGTGGGGCTCCTCTTCTTTGGAGGGATACTTTCGAAAACATGGACCTGTGGCGGATATCTTTTCTTTTCAAGGAAAGGATTCTTCAGATTCGAAGTCCTTTGTCATGGGGGCTCTCCCCCCCCCCTCTTTTTTTTCGAATAAGTTGTTCGGGTGCGAAATCCCAAGGAGGAGTTTTCTCAGATATCAAATCTCAGGGACGGGGGTATTTTCCCGTTCTTAGAAGGAACTTCACCAATACTTGATCCCGTAGCAGGGTGCACTTGTATTCGCTTAAGAGACTTCTGAAATACTTAATCCCACGGGATGGGATACCTTCCTTTTCTTGGGAGAAACTTGTTCCTGTTCGTGGAAGGAAATTTTGTAATACTCAATTTCATAGAAGGATATTTCTCCCTATTCTTGGAAGGAACTTTTTCACGTCTTAATTCAATGGCGGGGATACATTCCTGTTCGTTGAAGAGACTTATGAGACCCCTAATCACATAGGATGGGATATCTTAATTTTTTCGAAAGTGGCTTCTTCAAGACTTAATCCCCAGGGATATGTTCCTTCCTATTCTTGGATGGAGTTTCTTTAAGACTGAATCCTGAGGGAGGGATATGTTCCTGTTTAGATCCCAGAGAATGGGATATTCTTCATATTCTTGGAAGGAACTTTTCCTGGACTTAATTCCATGGAAAGTGTACGTTCCTATTCTTGGAAGCGACTGCTGAGGTACCTTATCCACAAGAGAAGGGATTTTCTTGTTGATGGAAGGGACTTTCGAAATGCTTTAGCCTTTAGGAGAGGATATCGTTTTGTTCAAGGAGACAAGGGTTTCTTGAACACGAAAGACTGTAGAAGGACTTCACTTTCCCCTTAAAGCGAAGGTATACTTATTAAGATTTTCCTCTCTTTCTTTTTCCCTGTAGAATCTTCTGAGATGGGAGCTGATGGAGGGAACTTATCTCGTGAATTATTTTTTCTTCATGGAAGAAACTGAATTAGCGGCTCGTAGAGGGGGGGGGGTACTTCCTCCCTTCAAGGAAGGAACTCGATGTCATGCTCAGGTTCTTTCCTTCTTCAAAAGGGGGACTAATAATGCAGTCTAAGGATTCTTCAACCTTCAAGGAAGGACCGTCCAGGTTTTCCTTAAGGACTAATAGCGTAGTCCAAGGAGTCTTCCATCTTCAAAGAGGGAGTGTCTGGTTTTTCCTTAAGGACTAATAACATAGTCCAATGATTCTTCCGTCTTCAAGGAAGCAATGTCTGGTTTTCCTTTAAGGACTAACAATGTGGTCCAATGATTCTTCTTTCTTCTGAGAAGGAGCCAAATACATAACCCAGGCTTTTCCCTGTCTTCAAGTGGAGGATGAATAATCTAGTCCATGTATTCTTTTTCCTTCAGAGAAAGAGCCAAATACACAGCCCAGACTTTTCCCTGTCTTCAAGTGGAGGATGAATAATGTAGTCCACGTATTCTTTTTCTTTCAAGGAAGGAGCCAAATACACAACCCAGGCTTTTCCCTATCTTCAAGGGAGGAATTAATAAGGCAGTCCATGCCCCTTCCCCCTCCTCCCCCCTTATTGTAGAGATCTTTGAACATGAGAACTTATGGAGGGGGCTTCATCCCTTCTGCAGGAGGCAATACAAAAATAAAGATTCTTTCTAGAAGTCTTCAATGTAGAACTCAATGGTGTTATACCATGCTAGCTTCCCAGTTCAGTGTTGTCAAGCGTGGTTGATAATACTGAACTTATAGAATAAGTTGTCCTTGAGCCCGTCCGTCTAGACGTTCGGTTGTGATTCTTGTTTAACGAGAATAACCACAGGTTTAGCAAAAAACTCGGGTGAACAATGTCCATGAGAAATATAGAGCCCATATTTCTGATCAACCACTTGATATGAGGACGTCGATAATATTAATAGGTGCCATGTAATGATGGTGTTGTATCATACCAGCTCCAGTTCAGTGTTGCATATCAGGGTCCTTCCTTAGTCCCTTCCACCAGGTCCTTCCTCAGGTCTTATCACAGGGTCCTTCCCCAGGTCCTTTCGCGGGGTCCCTTCCCCTGGCCCCTTCCTCAGATCCTTTCACAGGGTCCTTCCTCAGGCCCTTCTACCAGGTACTTCCACCAGGTCTTTCCTCAGGTCCTTTCATAGGGTCCTTCCTCAGTCCCTTCCATAGGTCCTTCCTCAGGTCCTATCACATGGTCCTTCCCTAGGCCCTTCCACCAGGTCCTTCCTCAAGTACTTTCACAGGGTTCTTCCTCAGGCCCTTCTGCCAGGTCCTTTTCTAGATCCTAACACAAAACACTTGTGCAAGACCCTCCTTCAAAGACTTGCGTCATACCCCACTTCTAGACACGGATTTATTATTCCCATTACAACGTTTTTAGGGTACGTAGGCTACCCCCATTAATGATATGATGCTCACACGTCTTCACAAAATAAAATTTGAGGCACAAGTGCTTGTATACACAGTGTAACTTGTTTAACACATATATTAATCTTGGGTATGACTTGCCTTTTGAAAGCGTTTTCCTGGCAAATATCGAATTATGAACATGAGCGGCACAAGAAGCTATTGGTCACGACCTACAGGATAGTTCGACAAAGGCTAATATTGGGCCGGATGATGTGCACCCGAGAAACAAGGCATGAGCTTTGAAAAGATACTGAAGAACAGTGGCCGCCTAAAACATCCTTAAACAAGGATATAGCTTCGGCTAGGAGAAAAGTGACACAACATTAGTGAAAGCAAGAAAAACTTTTACAATACTTGATATATCCAGCAGAGCTTGACCCAAAGCAGTAGATTGAACAGCAGAGCTTTAGTCTTCCATCAGACTTTGACTTGGGCAACAGTTGTAGGTCAGCAGTTTGTAATGATCAGTAGATTGGGGGTCAGCAGATGTTGAAACCACTTTCAAGGGAAGAGACTTGAATACATAACTTTTGCTTATTCTGGATCCACTGCTCTTGATCCAGTTTTGGCTTTAATTATCTATTCCTCTGATAGGGTTCAATCCCAACATTAATCAACATTTATAAAGTATTTATCATGTCTCTTGATCCAATCAATTTGGATATATAAAAGGGAAAGTGTCAAATAATAGTAATTAAGTTTCAAAAGTGTTCTAATTAGGTCACTTGTATCGTTTTTGTCCCAATTAGATAACTTAACATTCAAATCGAGTCATGTCCTTTTTTCCATGTGTCAAGAAAAAATGGAGCATCAGATGTTGTGGTCAGATTCTTTTAATATATGAATTTATTAAAAATAAAAACACTTTAATTACATTAAAAATTAAAAAAACAATTTAAAATCCACGTCATCACTCGACGTTAGCATCAAATATAAGACCATGCGTAGTGGGGCATTATTGGGCATTATTAGCAATCAAACAAGCCCAATCAAGCCCCCTCCCCACTACACATGGGCATTATTGAGCATTATTGAGCAACCCCCCCCCCCCAGGCATTTTTTAAATCAAGCACCCTTCACCTCACTTGGCCAATCATGTAATTCCAATTCAAATACCTTTATATTTAAATTAAAAAAAAAACAAGAAAATATTAATTAGGTAATCATTGATGGGGCATTATTGGACATTATCCCACTACGCCCATTTGTGAAAAAACGCCCATAATGCCCCTTTGCTGACTGGGATGACACGTGTCGTAAAATGCCCACAGGTAGGGGCTTTATTCATGTCTACCACTACACATGGTCTAAGGAAAAAAGAAACAAAAATCCACGTGACCACAGTTATCCATGAAATGGATGAAAAAACCATTTATTTTAACTAAAAATGAATATTGAGTGACCTGATTGTAATTTGTTTGAAACTTAAATGACTTAATTGAAACACTTTTAAAACTTAATTACTATTCTACAAAGGTACTCCTAAATTTAACTACAGTTATAGATTATGAAAGTTCAGATATATCACCAATATATTATAATAGTATCCGATATACCTTTGTTATATTGGTATCTAATTAAAAATAACATAAAATATATGACGTGGGTGGGTATGTATAGTGTCATATTTGCCTACATGAAAATATTATAATATTATAATCCTTAATATTTTTGTAGAATAACATCATAAATATGTGCATGTCACCTTTAAACAGTCACCAAACCTAAGCATGTCTCACTTACATTTTTCTTTTCGAACGGCAAAACGAATCCATCTTATTATTAGAATAAAAAACCACCTTCATATCAAGTTGCTATATAGGCACACAGTACAACGAATAATAAAAGCTACATTACACCCAAAAAACAAAGAGTATCAATAAGCTAAATTAAAACTTCGCCAATCGTTCCAAAGTACACTACACTTGTGAGTTTTGACATGTATAGGATCCTTTCATGCGTGGCCTCCTTAATATCTTAAATCATATTGCTTGCTGGTGTTGTTTTGCCCTTAAAAGATTTTTTGCATTCCGGTTTGACCAAAATCACCAAATTCTCCGAATTGTTTGTAAAAAGACTACATGTATTAGTTTCTTTTTAGTGATATTCATCTATTCAGCTGACACTTTGAACCTTTCACCAACTGAGTCATACCCACTACCTATCGGGATTTTCAGCCAATTATAGACCCGCTGCCAGACTTCATTTGTTGTCCTGCAGTGAAGAAGGGTGTGTTCCGTCGTCTCACTTCCAGTGTCACATTATTTGCATATTTTTGACTGCAAATTCACGCCTTTTGCTGCTAATGTTGTTGCTGTTATGATCTTACCAGTTGCGACTCTCTAAGCAAACATATTAGTTTTTTGTGTTGCAATATTATTCCAGTTGAAGTCGTCCACTATGTTGTTTAGATCTAACTGACCCGTTAATTTCATTCTAACCCTTTTTACTAAATATCTAGTGTCTTCCTCATCTTTCCACCTCCATTTATCACTCACACTTGATAGTTTGTCTCCCCAATAATCCTACCAAACTGCTCATTTCGCTCTTCTCCTTGTGACTTCGCTGGAAGCCTGCACCAACCCCAATCCCACAAATTGCCCCCATTACTGTTCTTGTACTAAAGCTCATTTATTTTTCGCCAATTGTATATTAGTTTGAAATGTTCCTTCAAAGGCCCTTCACTTGTCCAAGTGTCAGACCAAAACAAAGTCTTGTTCCCCAACCCAACTTTGCTTGTTAGACTCCTTTGGATGTTAACTCCATTCTTATTGAAGTCCTTTTCAACCCCCCACAATTGTTTTCCATATTCACTAGCATGGAAGCTAGCTACCAGTCTATAGTTGTGATGAATAACTTTTATTGTTTTAACCCACAACTGTTCCGATTAAGATACTGATTGACTAAATATTTTCTTCTTTTGCAACCAAACTAGGTTCATAAAACACCCCGAAATTAACAAACAATTTAAGAGCTCAAGTAACTCATCTCTGCTGCATTGTAGGATCGCATTGTATTATATATGTTCTGTTGTATAATCCTAAAATATGTATGCGACAAAAAGTAGAATATAACTACAATTAGAAATAAACCGAATCCCACCCCCTATGCCCACATACAGTCCAGTTATTAGAAATGGCTGAACCCCATAGGACTGTTGCTGACCAGGTCAATGTCACCCACTCCCATATCTGGTCCAGTATCACTCACCCCGTTGTTGAGGCTAATAATTGGACCTCCATTCTACCTTGATTAACATCATCGCCCAAGATGTCTAGTCTCATGGACTTCGCGATGAGAACCCACACGGTCACCTCGCTAGATTCTCTAGGGTCTGTGACACCTTCTAGCTTACTGGTGTTATTGAAAACGCCATCAAGTGTCACTTATTTCCATTCTCTCTGACCGGTCATGTCGCTGCTTGGTTGGAATCCCTCCCACATGGACTGACCTTCACACTAAGTTCATTTAGAAATACTTCCCCTAGCTAAGATAGTTCGCCTTAGGAACATGATTTATGCTCTTACCGAGTAGCCGAGGGAATCTTTCTATGAAACTTGGGATTGTTTCAAGGCACATCTCAATAAGTTTCCTCATCAAGATCTTAAGGATTGGAGAATTGTGGAGAAATTCTACAATATTGGAGTTTCTGAAGCAGCCAAACGCCTCCTCGAGACCACTGCTGCCCTAGAGGGATCCACACAATAGATGCCAATACTGCTTTAGCTGCCTAAGTAGAATCCCTAGCGAAGGTAGTGAAGGATATCCAGATTAAGATATCTTCTAAGTATGAAGTTTGTAGAGAAGGACACGAGACGACTGATTGCGATATAGGTACTGGTGAGGATGTGAGCTATGTCCAAAATGAAGGTCAGTGTTAGGGTTACAACTCTGGATGGTAGCCACGCCATAACCGGAACTAGAGAAGTGGGAATACCCCTTGATTTCAGCCCCGCTAGAGTTTGTTCCAGAACTCAGGTAACAGACCGAGTAGTGGAGTGAGTGGTGGTGAGGTTAAACCTGATATTGTTGGGTTCTTGAAGAAGATTGGGAAGAACCAGAATAGGACAAACAAATTGCTAGAAATCCTTAGTTCTTGAGAGGGAGAATAGGTACCAGGAACAGGAAAGGAAAAATCAGGAGTTCGACATGATGTTTAGGAACCAGAATGCGACTATCCAGAAGCTAGAGACAACTATAAGAGAGATGGCCGTTAGACTTTCTGAAAGACCTTTAGGCACTTTCCCTAGTATTACTCAGGTTAACCCGAATGCTACTGTCAAAGCAGCCACGACTAGGAATGGTAGAGGTGCTAGAGTAGAGGAACTGGTGGTTGATAAAGAACCGGTATATGAGGAAATTGAGATGGAGGCTCAACCTAGCAAGGTGCAAACTAGGCTAAGCCCGACAAGTATAGCACAACCAGAGAGCTCTCCTTAGGAGAAGGTAGTTCAAAGAGAGTTTGATAGATTGCCATACCCCGGTAGGCTTAAGGCGCAGATGATGGAGAAAGAGCAGGATCACTTCCTTGATTTGTTCAAGCAACTCAAGGTAAATCTACCATTCATAGAGTGCGTCATGAGTGTTTGATAACTTGTTTGTAGAGTTTGTATATTTTTTCGTACTGTTTCGTATTTATTTTATTTTATTTTATTTTATTTAATTTTATTTTATTTTGTGTCTAAGTTAGTCTCTTTGGGTCAGTCTTGAGTCGGTTTTTATTTTTGAGTCAGTATTATGCTTGGGTTTTTTGTGTTTATTTGTGAAAGTTTGTTTCACCCATCCATACTCAATTTCCATTCGGGGGGATTTAGGAGCTATTATTTATATGTAAAGGCAACCCCGGTGTACCGGCTGTTCAGCAGATTGTGAAGGAAATGCTATACGGTCGTGCTTGCATGGAACTTGATTTTTCAAGACTGTGCGCTTCCCCAAGAGTGTTTGTTCCATGATTTTACTGTTTGGTTTTTATTTTTATTTTTCTTTTTAGTTGTCTTTCATCCTGCATCCTACATTGTGGACACTGTAGATTTTAAGTATGGGGATGGGAGACAATCGTCTTAGTCTGTATATTGAGTAGAGTTTTTACATTTTTAGGAATATTAAAAAAATATTCCTGATTTTTTGCAAATAAATAGAAAATGTTAGTACAATTGGGGATTTTTTTCTCCCTTTCTCTATATATATAAAAGACAAAAGAAAAATAGATAGAAGACATATTTTCTGGGATGTGCAGGTAAGCGCAGCCAAAGTCACAGCATTCGCCCAAAATAGCACGAATTTCGAATTGGTACATTGCGTACCATACGGAATTCGTATACGACCCAATTCGCTATCAATTCGCGAATTTAGGGTTTGAATCGCTGTTTCAATTCGTTTATCCAGGTTGTTTCAATTCGTGTTTCCAAAGCATTAACTAATGCTATTACTAGGTGAGTCGCGACCATATATCAACCAAGTAGCGAATTTCGACAAAGAGTTCCAGCGCCGGAGCTGCAATATCGGTCGGAAACAACGAAGAAGGAGAAGAGCGGTTGCGTAACTTGCGTTTCAACTTTAGGTTTAAATAAGTTTAAAAACTTTTAACATTTAACCGGTGTTCTTGTCCACTTAAAACCAATCACCAACTCATTGGTCTTGATGTTGATTTTGTTGCAGTTTTTTCGGGGACGGAAAAGGTTTAAGTGTTAAGATATTTGACGTGCTTCAGATTACACAATTTTTTATATCAATATTTTCTACACCTTTGAATAGTTTAAAACTTTTATTTATTAAATTCTATTTGTTTCTGGTTCATATGTGAAGTTTGAAGGTTAAAGAGAAAACAAGCTAAAACAATTAAACTGAATTACTATATTCTTAAAACAAAAGGTCGGTGGGACCAAAATACAAAGATTCCTTCAAGTTTTCAACTTGACCAAAACAGCCCCTCAACTTTTTAACTTGACTAAAATAGCCCTTGAGAAAAAGACAAAATGGCTCTTAAAGTTTTGGACTTAACAAAAACAACCCATAAACTTTTAAAATTGACATTTATATCTCATACTTCCACTAAAACTTTATAAAGTGTTTGTTTTCACCCCCTTAAGCTCCAACTTTTCAAATTCACCCCATAATATTCATTCTTTAGCTTAAAAAGACAAAAAAAACTATTTTCTCATGTCGTTATTTTCATGTACGTGTCGGTGTAAATTTATGTTTCGACTTGGACTTCAACTTTTTCGAAAATGAACATTGTCAAATGTAATGTGTTTTCATGCTTATTTTTATATATGTTTTCAGTTGGTCTACGTTTTGACATTTTATTATACGTGTCGACATAAATTCACGTTTCAACGTAAATGATATAGATTCAAATTTCGACATAAGTTTTTTTTTTTGGAAACGAGTCTGGTCAAATATAATACGATTTTATGTTCTACGCTTTGACGTAAACTATGTGCGGAAACGAGATACGTTTTCATTCGACGTTCTAAATTTGAGTTATTGTATATATAAATGTATAACAACCCTCCTAAAATATTTCCGACACCCCTAATATATTTAGAATGTCCCTATACGTCCAAAAATACACCCCCTATACGAGAAAAGGCCCAAAATACCTTTATATAATTAAAAATAAAATAAAAACAATTAAAATGAGTCTGTCGCGGGGCGCGACAGACTGACCTTGAGTCGTCGCAGGCCGCGAGCGAGAGGACAAGCAGCGTAACCCGGAGCTGCCACGTGTCGTATGCGTGTCCAAACTAGGTCGATGATTGGTCAAGGCTACGACCTAGGGGGTCTACGTCGCGGGGCGCAACGGCCGTCCTTGGCTCCGTCGCGGGGCGCGAGGGACTGCCGAAGCAGCCCTATAAATAGCGGAGAACGGCATTTCATTTTCGCCGTTCATTTCCTTCGATTCTCTCTCAATTTCTCTATAGTAGAATTAATCCCCGGGCATTATACCCACTAATATAACGAAGTTCTGCCTCGTTGTAAGTATTATAACCCCCGATTACGTATTCGATACGCTGCCCGATTGATCTAGCGCTCTGTAACGGCTGTCGAGGCTCTTCCCGACGTAGTCATTGGAGTTCTGTCTCAGGGAGGGTATTACTAATGTAAATATTGGGTTATTATACTAGCGCGTGTGCATTGTGTAATTAATAGATAATCACCAGGAAAACACAAAGGAAAACCCTAAGATAGCAAAGTGAGTAATCTCCTTTTTTGCAAACTGTTTTTACAAAACCTCAAATGTTTTACATTATATTAAACAGTGATTGAGTATTTGTATTCTACAATTATCGTCGGTATGTTGGGATTTTGTATACAAAATTTGTTACTACACTGTGAGTAGTAACATGACCACAAATCGGGTTGACAGTACCGTGGGTGGTAATTAAAGTAGAAAATAAACAAATGTAATTGCGCGACCGCCCTCAATGCTGTAAACGGTTTTACCTGTATTGATTAAACTGGGATTTACTCACCAGTATTTCCCACAGACAAAATGTTTTTAAACGCTTTTCAGGTAACAAAATGTGAAAGCCAAATAGAAGCCAGCTGGACAGCACTAAAGGCTTGGAAAAGTGGCTATAAAAGTTACCTAAATAAAGAGATGTTTTTATTTAAATAAAATAGGGTTTATCCCTATTAAAAATGCGTGTACTGGAAACTTGGTATTTTCCCATGTGTTTAATATTATAAAAGTGTCGTATTTTACTCTAATGAAATATTTCCTAACTACGGTCCTGATGTAAATTCCGCTGCCAAATTGATATACACCGATACCACTGAAACTGACCGCGCCCGCCCATTCCCGGGGTATTAGGGAACCGGGGGGGGTGGGGGGTTTGTGTGTTATTTGACAATTTGTTAGTTTACAGTATGAACGACCAAGGACCTTCAGACGCTTACCGTCAGTTGTCCAGCTCACCTAGGGACGAAGGCACCTCTTCACAGCCTACTCTCTCAGGGTATTCGGCTGACAACGAAGATGGGATTTTCGTGTTCAAGGCACAATCTGAAGAACCATTCCCTCCTAAGAAGAGATGATGGTTCAGCAGAGGAGCTCATGAATGTAGAAAGAGGATGAAAAAGTTACAGCAACAGCGTGCTTTAGCAGCCGTGAATAGAGAAATGAATGCTCACACTCAGGATATGCTCAATAGGGGTCTAGCAAATTTTCATATCTTAGCAACTACAGCTGCAGACCCGAATCTAGAACAACTCATAGCACCCCAGCCGTTACCATTGTTTCCCACACAACCAATGGAAATTGAAGCCAACCCAGAAAACCAAATCCCAATGCCTGCTTTTGACCCAACTGAGATCCCTAGAGTACCAGCACCCCATCCCCTAGATTATGACCCATGGTTTGACGACCATAGGGATTATGAACAACGCTACCCAATACCAGATGAACCCATGCCAAACCTAGCAGCTTACCCAGACCTGGACCCTCTAGACCCCTATTATGATTACGACCAATATATCAGGGAAATTCTAGAGAACCCGTACCCTTACGAAGAACCGATGCCCCAGTTCCCAAACCCAATACCAGCACCCGCACCACCCATGAGCACTGAGAATGTGCAAGAACTCCGAACCTTTGGTGAGGAGATTTTAGAAGGAAGTGAAAGAATGCGACAAATAGGTGAAAGGCTCGTCTGGAAATATGACGAGCGTAACATGGAATTTTGGATGAACCCGTACCATTAATAGTAATAATATATATATATATATATATATATATATAATAGATAAATAGCTACGGATGCATAATAGTATTGAAATTTTAAATTTCAGTTCCAGTTTGTACTTGACGGATAATATCTAAAATAGAGTAAAGGTTGCAATGACGACGATTTTTGGATCAATATGCTTGTGATGTGATTGTTTGTATCGGATATTGTCTTGTGATATTAATATGTGGTAATTGTTTAAAATTCAGATGGACAACAAAGTGAACCAGGAAAACTAGAATAACCATAACCAGAATAACAATAATAATGGAAACCAAGTGGATAACAGTGCTATCCAACACATAGTGGCACAAGGGATTATAGACGCAATGCCATATGTTATCAAAACGGTTAAGGAAGCGGATAATAATAAAATTAATAATGGCAGTAAACGACCACCTACTGAACCTGAACACAACGTAAACAATGGACCCATACTTCAAGTGCCCATTCCAAAAAGAAGAAGAACCATGTCTTATGGTTATTCTTATAAAGAATTCTGGTCTTGTAAACCAATAGAATTCTCAGGCAATAAAGGACCCATTGCAACTCTACGTTGGATAGAAAAGACTGAGGCAGACTTAAAAATAAGCAAGTGCGTGAAAGAGGATAAGATAATGTTTGCTTCCAATCTGTTTAAAAACTCAGCTTTAGAATGGTGGAACACTATCCTCCAATCTAGGGGAAGTGACAGGGTTTATAATATGGAATGGGAGGAATTTAAGAACATGGTGGAAAGGAAATTTTGCCCTCCTAATGAAAATGAACAGATAGCAAATAAGTTCTTAAACCTTAGAATGACTGGAGTGGATAATAAGGGTTACACTACTACATTCTTCGAATATGCTAGAATAGTACCAACCATTGCTTCACCAGAACCTCCTGTTGTAACTGGGGATTAATCAGTGAGATTAGGCATGTAGTCAAGGCAGCTAGACCTCAAGCCATAGAAGAAAGAAGATGTAGAACTAGCAAATACCTTGACTGATGAATTAGTGCGTACACGAGAAGAGGACTAGAGGAGAAACCTAGCTCAAAGGCTTACCCAGGAATTTCGCTATGGTAATTCCAACCGTGGGAAAAACGTAGGTTCTACCTCTGCACCTTATTGTAAGGCTTGCAAGAAGAAGCATTCAGGAATATGCTCCACTTACTGCAATTTCTGCAAGATACCAGGACACATGGAAGAAGATTGTAGGAAGAAACCTAGTAATGGAGTGTGCTTCAACTGTGGAGAAAAAGGTCACATCAAGCCACACTGTCCGAAACTAGCTCCAGCCATGAACAACAAGACTACTAAAAATGCTAGAGCATTTGTTCTAACTGAAGAAGAAGCAAAGATGATCCCGAATGTGATCACCGGTACGTTTTAGTTAATGATGTTTTTGCTAAAGTATTATTTGACTCTGGTGCAAACCAAAGTTTTATTAATACTTCATTTTGCAAACTTCTCAATCAACCATTAACTAAACTCCCAAAAGAATGTCTAGTAGAGACAACAAATGGGGAAACCATTAAGATTACCGAAATCTTGCAGGGAGCAAGAATAGAATTTTTAAATCAAAAGTTTATTGCAAACCTTTATCCAATGAATCTGGCAGGATTTGATGTTGTATTAGGAATGGATTGGTTAGTAGCCAATAAAGCCAGTATTCTAGAGTTTTTGCCCAAATAGGTGTTGGTGGAAAACTTATTTACCAAAATAGGTGATTTAAAAAATATTTACCAAAATGGGTATTTAAAAAAAATCTCTCTTATAATTTCAATACATATGAAAGAATAAAATGTTAATAAAATAATTAGGAAAAAACTTTGAAAAAAACTTCATATGAAATCTACGATCCATTTTTTTAACATTACTGTAACTTTTCTTTAACTTTTATTAAGTAAACATATTTATAGATAGCAATGCTTTTATCCAATAGAATTAAGAGTGAGAAAACCTAATTTAAAAAAAAAAACACCCATTTTAGTAAATACTTTTTACATCATCCATTTTGGTAAATAAATTTTTAAGCTACACCTATATGGGAAAAAACTCCAGTATTCTATGTGATCAAAAGTTAATCCAAGTAAATTCACCAAGGGGTGAAAAGATCACAATTAAAGGAGATAAGCCGTCTAGATCCACAAAATTCATCTTTGTAATAAAAACAGGCAGTTATGTAAGAAAAGGATAGTGTATTTGATTTCCATAATCATTAACACTAAACAAAAAGAACTAAAAGATATTCCTGTAGTATCTCAATTTCCAGATGTGTTTCAAGAAGAATTACCAGGACTACCGCCAGACAGGGAAGTTGAATTTAGAATCCATCTGCTACCAGGGACAGCACCAATCGCCAAAGCCCCTTACCGTTTGGCACCCGTAGAAATGCAAGAACTGAAGAAACAGTTAGACGAATTGTTGGAGAAAGGATTCATACAGCCAAGTTCATCGCTATGGGGAGCACCAATATTGTTTGTCAAAAAGAAAGACGGATCGATGCATATGTGCATTGATTACCGTGAATTGAACAAAGTCACGATTAAAAATTGGTACCCATTACCGAGAATCGATGATTTGTTTGATCAGTTGCAAGGAGCTCGATTTTTTTTCTAAAATTGATTTACGTTCAGGATATCATCAATTAAAGGTACAGGAAGAGGACATTCCTAAGACCGCTTTCAGAACAAGGTATGGCCATTACGAATTTACTGTCATGCCATTTGGTTTAACCAATGCCCCAGCTGCATTTATGGACATGATGAACCAAATATGTAAGTCATATTTGGATAAATTCATAATTGTCTTTATAGATGATATTCTCGTTTACTCTAAGAGTAAAGAGGAACATACAGCGCATCTGCATGCACTTCTAAGTTTATTGAGAAAAGAAAAGCTTTATGCAAAGTTTTCGAAGTGCGAGTTTTGGTTAGAGGAAGTACAATTTCTTAGACATTTAGTCAATCATGAAGGAATTCATGTGGATCCCACAAAGATTGAGGCAATTACCAAATGGAAAACCCCTGAGTCACCAACCGAGGTTAGAAGTTTCCTAGGATTGGCCAGTTATTATAGAAGATTTATTTGAGATTTTTCTAGAATAGCCATTCCCTTAACTAAGCTAACATGTAAATCTATTAAGTTTGAATGGGATCAAAACAAGAAGAAGCCTTAAGAATTCTTAAGAAAAGATTAACCAATGCACCCATATGTTGGTGCATATGTCTATCGACTTCGTCTTGTATCGAGTCTTGTATTAGATTAGATAGATCAGGGCACGAAATACGAGAAAAATATGTTTGTGGGCATTTCGCACGAAATGAGATGTGAGCCATTTCGCACGAAATAAGCAAGTCATTTCGTTTGTGCTATTTCGTGCGAAATCACTATTTCGTGTGTGTTGGTTTCGTGCGAAACCAATTGCCTATAAATACCTGTCGTGCCATTTCATTTGTAACGGTTCTGATTCCGGTAGCGAAGCTCTGCCGAAGTGTCTCAAGCTTTGTAATACAATCTGATATCAATAAAGAGACAGTTTAAAGTGATTTCTCATGCAATCCAGCTGAAATAACACCGATACATCTGGTTCCGCCTTTTGTATTGGTCGAGTTCTCTTCTGATCGACGCGTTTGGGTCTGAAAACGATCCTACAAGTGGTATCAGAGCTCAGGAGGAAGAGTTCTTACCATTTCAGCTGTAAATTCTGATTTCTACACCTTCTTTTCAAAATTAAACAAAATTTCACGGATAAAATGGCTTGATTTTCAAATATGATGTGCGAAACTTGATCAAATTGTTCAAATTGATCAAATTGTTCAAAAACTGTCCGAAAGTTTCATTTCGCACGAAACTGATATCATTTCGTTTGAACTTTGCTGTATTTCGCACGAAATCAGAGCATTATTTCGCACGAAAACAGGTTTTAATTTCGCACGAGATCAGATTTCATTTCGTATGAAATCACTTTTCATTTCATACGAAATCAACATTTCATTTCGCACGAAAGTTGTTTTCGTTTGTAGAAGGTCATTCCGCGTGAAAGTTCATTTCGTTTGAAAGATCAAGTTAGTGAAACTTTGAATTCCGAAACATGGAAGAGGAATTTTACAACGCATTTGCTACTGCTCCGAGTACACCTGCTGCCATAGCTCAGAACATGAATATGGAAAATGAAACGGGGACAACACAAAAACCACCTAAGCTCATGAGTATCGAGGAATACAGTGGATGGACTGAACATTTTGAAAACTGGGTTCAAGCATATCACTTAGACGCATGGGAACATACTGAATTTCAATATAGTAGACCAGTGAAGGATGATGGAATGAAAATTGAAATTAGAAATTTGAGTGTTGAGGAGAAAAAGAAATACAAAGATGAAAAAATGATGGTTAGTCTTTTGCAGCAAGCTATTAAAGAAGACATTCTGATTTTACTTCAACACAACGGAAGTGCACATTCGATATGGGCAGAATTAGAATCAAAGTTTCTTAGAAGTGATGAAATGATCAAGAACAAAAAGTCGCTTATGAAAAAAGAATTCGATTTATTCCTCTTCCAACCCACTTTTGGTTATTAAGAACTGAAAACACCAAGCAGATTATTGAAAGATATTGCAATTTATTGAAGAATATGAAAAGATTAAACATTCAAAAAGATAAAGATGAATTGATTGAAAAGTTGGCTGATGCGCTGCCACATGATGTTTGGGGCACGTATCTTATGATGTTGAAAAATAAACCGGATTTTGACAAGCTAACGCTAAGTGAGTTTATTAAACAGCTTGAAGCTCAAGAAATGGAAAAATGAAAGATAGCGAGGTTGAAGAACTATGATGGAGAACAATACATTGGTTTGTATTACAAAAGTGGTGTTAGTGAGAAGACCAACCACCAAAGATTGAAACAGCTTTTAATGCTAAAGGTTCTTCTGAAAGTTCATCTCAAGGATCAAGTAGCAAAATGGGATTTTCGTCATATCCATCGTTTGATCCAAATTTTTCAACACAAAAAGTGGAAAAATTCTACAGTGCAACATTGCTTTAAATCTTGAAAATGATCAGAATTACTCGGAAGAAGTTGCCAAAAGTCATATGTCTCTATTGGTGACTGTGTTAGAATCATATGGGAGTTTAGTTGCTGGAAGGATCGGAAATCCAATGCTAACCAAAGAGGATTACGATCAGGTTGATGCTGAAGAGATGGAGTTGATGGATATAAAGTGGTGTTTGGCGAGTGTTTTGAGAACAGCTGAAAAATTTAAACAAATCACAGGAAGAGATGATTTTCGTGATGCAAATGTTTATACTTTGGGATTTGATAAATCTAAAGTTACTTGTTTTCGTTGCAGGGAAAAGGGGCATTTTAAGCGAGAGTGCACAAATCACGAAGCACATGGAGCTCAAAATCCTTTTGGAAGCAATGACTACTATCGGAAAGCAATCTACCATCAAGTTGCTCAACAGCCGTATCAACAACAAGAACCACAAACTGCACATGCTAAAAAGGCGATAGAAGATTCAAAGAAAGTTTGTCTTGTTAATCAAGATGATGAAAGTTCATCAAAAGGATTCAATTGGGATAAGCATATTGCAGCTAATATTAAAGCATGCCTGATAGATCAAGATGATGAAAGATTACCAGAAGGTTTTAGCTGGGAAAATTTTAGCTGGGATAATTATTGTTCGGATAAAGAGATCTTAAAGGCTAAAGCTTTTGTTGCTCAAGTTAAAGAGAATGGTGAAAAATATACTACTGATGATTATTGGGCATAAAAAATAAGAAAGCGTTTAGCAAAGTAAGATAAGAATGATGAGGAAGAGGTTCTTGTGATAAAAAAAGCAGGACAAAGAAATTCCAGTGTTTGAGGTTAAAAAGGAAGCTGTTGCAGAAAAAGTGGAATTGTGAAAATTGTGAGACTATGAAGAAGCAAAACAGTGAATTGATTCACAACATGAACAGGCTGAAAGAATCATATGATGTTTGGAACAAAGCTATGAATCAATACAACGAGTCAAGTAGTGAACAAGCAACTGCTTTGAAGACACTTCAAGGAGCGTTCATGACAAAGCAGTCAGGCATCAATTATTACATTGATAAATGTGCAGAACTTGAACAAAAGTTGGAAACCCAGAGAATAGAGACTGAAAGGGTTAAAAGATTATTGAAAAGTTACTCATGTGCTTCTTATGTTATTGACAGGATTTACCCCACAGTTGAAGGCATGAAGGCATTTGAAGAGAAGAAGTCTGAAACAAAAGAAGAAACTGAAGTGAAGAATTATGGTGAGAAACCCAGTGTTGGTTATAACAAGTGTCCACCCCCGCTTGAAAATGGATATTCTCCATGAAATCCAAATTTAGAAAGAGTCAAAAAGGCAACCAACTTACAATGGGAATCTGCGTCATCAGATAACTTGCCAGAAAACATTGATGTCACTTTCACATCATCCGACACTGATCATGAGTCCGAGTTAATAAAGAAAGTGGTCAATCAGGTGTTGGATAAAGATGAAACAGAGGAGTTAAAGTCGGAGTCAAAATCAGAGTCAAAGTCTGAGTCCGACACATCAAGTAAAAAAGTCAAACAGGACAAAAGAGTTTACAATAAAGAATTTCTGTTATCAAAATCTAATTTGAATGACGAAACATTAAAGTAGCTTATACTTTCAATGATTCTGACAAATTATATTCTGATAAAGAATTTCCAATAAGAGGTGTTAAAACAGAAATATTCAAAAAGGTCTTCAAACTAACAGAAATTAATATTTCTGAAATAAAAGATATGAATCTTTCTGGAAAACCTAATCCTTACACCTCAAGGTTTCAACAAAGGATAAACAAGAAAATGGGTTACAGTTCTGGTTATGGTTTTCAAAAGAAACCAAACCATAACGGTAATTTTAAAAAGAAAGGTCTTAGTTTTATTCCACCGAAAAATTATAAAAATGAAAACTTATAAACCAAAAACTATTTTTGTTTCGGGAAAATCATCTAAAGAAGAAAAAGAGCAAGTGTTCAGAAAGCAGACAAACAAAGAATTCCTTGCAAAGAAGCAAGAGGAAATGAAGAAAGGCATTGCTCGGAAGAAGAAGAAGGAGACAAGAACCTGTTTTCAACGCAAAACAGTTGGTCACATTGCCAGAAATTGTCCAATGGCAATCAAATCAAAACAGGGAGTCTCTGAAAAACTCAAAAAGAAAGTGGTTGAGAAAAACGAACTACCAACCAAAAGATTTAAAGTTTTTGAAAATCCAACTTTTGAGGTTGGTGAATGTTCGAAAAGTGTTTGCAAAAGAAAGGAGAAACTTAATAACCAAAAGTGGGTTGTTAAGAATTCAAGTGATAGTTCTGGCGATGAATCTGATTCTACAAAATCAGAGGAGCCACAAGTTGTTATGAAAGAAGAAAAATCAATTCCGCCATTGGATGATGCAAACTTTCCACCATTGCGGGCTGAGAATTTGAAATCTAAAATTGGTAAAGTTGAAATTTCAAATCAATTTTTTTCTAAAAAGAAAGAATTTGATGTTGAAAAGGCTTTTAACCCCACTGTTCAAAACATTTTTGGAAAAATGATTGATGGGAAGGTGAAGGGGGTTAAAGAATTTTATGAGAAGAAAACAAAGAAACCAGATGAAGATGGTTCATCCCGGGTTAGTATCTGGGATAGAACCTATCATGACTAAAACTCTGGACTTGCCGGAGCTCCCAAGTTGATAATCGTGGAGCAGGAATCGGCATCATTCTTGAATTTGTTTGTTTGAATAAACCTACAGGTACTACAAGAAAACTGGGTTTTTAGTACGCGCAAAAGCGTCCTAAAATGCTATTTTATAGGACCTTTCATTTAATAGGACCAACGGTAAAAGTGTTTCATATAAAGGGGTCGTAATAAATCCCGGAACTAAAAAAGCGTCTTAACATCTCAAATAAGATTATGAAACCAATTTTATGGTCGCGTAATATGTCTTTGAACAACCAAAATAGTGTCCTAATAAAAACATATTAGGACACTTTTACGATGTTCTAACATGCTTTTAATCTTTTGATACACTTATAAGCGTCCTTAGAAATTAATTGATAGGACCCTTATGATGTTACAGTATAGCTAATTTAGTACCAAGAAAAGGGTCCTAATATACCAAATAAGATTATGAAACCAATTTTATGGTCGCATAATGTCTATAGACAACTTAAATAGCGTCCTAAAAAGAACATATTAGGACACTTTTACAATGTTCTAATATGGGATTACCTACTTTTAATCTTTTGATACACATACAAGCGTCATTAAAAATTAATTTATAGGACCCTTATTATGTAACGTTATAGCTACTTTAATATCAAGAAAATGGTTCTAATATCCCAAATAAGATTATAAAACAAATTTTATAAACAGACCATCAACATATAACATTCTAATTGTTATATTGTATAACATCAACTATTGAAAGAAATAAAACTTCATTATATTTCAAACAAGCATGTTCATAACAAAAACACTAACCATAAATAAGTTATAACATTATCTAACATAAAATCTTAACATTTAACAAAGAAATTAAAAGCAATTAAAGAAATAAGAAGTATTAAATCTTGAGTCATCATGCATCCTCAATCCTCACGGACTACCTACAAATAAACCATCCATGTATAAGCATTAAGTTCCATGATATTAAAATTATTTGTATCACAAGTTTAACAAATACATACCGAGATGAATGGATAGAGCCATGCGATGGATGCACCAATACAATCTTGAATTGTAGAAAACAAACCATATGGTCTTACCAAGTTTTCATCTTTTTTATTGGTACTTGAACGTTTACCTCACACCACTGTGGTCCAATCTCTGTACCACCAACTAGATCATTTGGGTCCAAATGTTGGACCCTTCCTCTTGCTACAGTCTCGGTAGAGTTTAGAATGCTTTTGAGGAAAACTTAATCTCCGACCTAGATTTTAGTTTTCAACAAATATTTATTAAACTCTAGTCATAATAGTGCAAAAATTCATTTTACAAAAATATTAATAAAGTTTTAAACTAGCAGGCTAACATTTTTATAAAAAACTAAGGAAAATTGGTTTTTAATAATCCCACGTTTACAATCTTGTACACAATAATCCCACCTTTACTCTTGGTACATAATGCCCAATCCATATCAGGATCAGTGCTTATAAGTAGACCTGGCAAACGGGTAGGGTGAGGTCCTTGTACGATGGGCACTAGGGGTTGTACACTTTGAGTGTGCGACAATTCAATTTATTCAAATAGTATGTTTGTCAAATTCCATCCAATCAAAACACCATTCAAATATTTCAAACACCAACTCCTAATTTGCTTTATTAATGGTAAACGATTCAAGTAACAACCCAAATACAGACCATGCAAATTATAAACACCCAAGTTTTATTATTTGAAAACGATACCATTTAATAATTTATAAGGGTGAGAGGGGCACTCCCCTAAAAGGGGAGTCCCCTCTCTTACGCACCACCAATCAGCATATGCCACGTCAACTCTCCTCTTAAACTCCCCTAACACCCCAATTTGATGGCGGCACTCCCCTCTTAGGGGACTTTTTTTTTATTTGTTGTAAAATTATGCATGTTTATAAATTAAAAAATATTAATAAAAATAAAAATTAAATAAAAGACATTTCATTAAATTAAAATAAAAATTACATTCAAACTAGAAAATTAAAAATTACACTGAAACTAGAAAAATATAAAAACAAACTACTCGTCGTCGGAACTCACTTCAAGGTGAGGTAGATCTAAACTTCTGAGATGCTCAACGAGATCGTGTTTTAGTCTCCAATGCGTTTCTTCGTCAATGAGCTCGCTATAAGCTGTATCATCGAAGACGGGTTCGACTGGAGGATCTTGAATATGTACCGATGCTATCGCCCTTCCGTCGTCTTTTATAATCATTTTATGTAAAATAAGGCACGTATACACGATGGACCTTATCTTTTTCACCGTTTTCGAACGCATTGGAAGATTTAGTATTCCCCACTTCGCCTTTAACACACCAAACGCCCGTTCCACATCTTTTCTTGCGGCCTCGTGTTGCCTCTTGAACTTTTTTTCATTCGGGATGTGAGGATGTGGAAAAGACTTCACAAACACGGACCAGCTAGGGTAGATCCCATCAGTAAGATAATACCCGCGTTTGTATAAGTGGTCATTCACCTGAAATGGACAATTTGGCACCGTTCTGTTTCGTTGAGTAAGAAATAATGGAGATTGTTGCAGCACGTTGATGTCGTTTTGTGAACCCGCCGGGCCACGAAAAGCATGCCAAATCCACAAATCTTGAGACGCCACCACTTCTAACATAACCGTCGGGTATTGATGATCGCCTCTCATATATTGTCCACGCAATTCTGTGGGGCACATTCTCCAGACGAAGTGTGTACAATCCAGACTACCCAACATACCAGGTAGGTGATGCTTCTCCTCATGAGCCTGATACAATAGCACAACGTCGTGGCTCGTTGGTCTACGTAAGAATTCACCGGCATACATTTTACAGACCGTCTGGCGGAAATATTCAAGGCACTCACGAGAGGTCCTTTCAGACATATTTAAATACTCGTCGTTTTCGTCTGGTGGGTTACCGGTTGCAAGTTGTTTAATCGCCGAAGTAACCTTTTGCAACGGCGTGAAACTTTTCTTCATTCTCCCGTCTAAGCCCTCTTGAAACCACTCGTCATACGCTTCCACGTCACTACCAATTTTTAGGAACAAAGACTTGGACATATGAAATCTCTGACGAAAAGTATCGGCATTAAATTTTGGATTTTCAACAAAATAATCGGCCATGAGTGTCTCATGGCCTCCCTCACGATCTCGACGGATTATTTTTTTTACTAGACGATGCCGTATCTAGTAGCTCCACTTGTTGGATGAGATTTTGGAAGAAAATTAAGCTACCATCGCTTGACGATGAATCTTCATCGTCGGGAAAGTTGGGTAGGGGAGAAAAAAACGGAAACTTGGAATCCATTTTGTGTTGTATTTGATAGATTTTTTTAGAGTGAGTTTGAGAGTGGTGGGTGTGGTAAAAAATTTGATTAAGTTTGTTATATTTATATTGTTAAAAAAATTGATTTTTTTTTTAAATATGACCGTTGCCCAACGGTCTACCATCGATATTCGTGCAATCAATGCGGTGACTCCCCCCGAATCCCTTCCCCGAATTGGGTCCCCGCAGTGATGGCGGCGGTGTTCCCGATCGGTGGATAGGGTCACCGAACACCCTCCCCGCGAGTGCCCCGATCACCCTAAGGGTGTGTTCCCGAGTTAAAAATGCCTCCCCATCCCTCCCCTCCCCTCCATGTCTTTCCAAATTGGAAAGACTATTATCAGGCAAAAAAAACCCCATTTTCCCTCCCCTCCCCTCCCCTCCCCCTGTTAAGTGGATCTCTGAAACACAGCATAATAGTATTAATCCTATTATGATTTAAATAATACTATTCCCTGTTTATTAGTAGGATCATTATAATAAACACTTGAAGGCATGTTGTAGTTTATTATAATATAATGATCATAATACGTAATAAATTATTAATAGATTGGGATTTAATAATTAAATTATCAGAGTTAATCTACAATTATAAACTACAGTTCCAAATTCAAATTCCCGAACTTATATAATATTTACCGATTATTGTTGCACATTTTGTAGCATGTTACGACTAACCCGTCATGGAATTAATTACCACACCGAATCATTTTCCACGTTAACATCATACCGAGTCTTAGCATATAATAATCTGATTATCTCCAAAATATGATGTCTTAATTACTATGTAACACTCGACCCAAAACTATCACATTAAGTATGACCTATAACAAAATCTAATAAGTCGATCAAGCATCCTCCACTAATAAACCCTATCATCAGCATTCTAAACAAACCGTAGATTTGTAGCCAAATAAACCCACTGTTGTATCAATTCTTATTATGTAACCAAGTCAAAAACCAAAATCGACCAAGAACCATAAGGAATTTAGAACAACCAATCGGTCAACAATCATCAGACTTTTTATAACAGTTCATTATCTAAAATTTTATTGTTATGTATTCTAAAGTCTAAACAACATTCATTATTCCAATCAGTCAATTTTAAATCAGATCGTTTGCACAATGCATACACTAGTTCATTCCAACTTTCACAGTCATTTACAAAGTCAAGAAGCACAAAAGAATGCAAAACAGTTTTAGAACATTCACTGACCGAGGGGTTACGAAGCAAGGAAAGGGTATGCGGCTGTCCTGGGGTTCCTCCTCCACTGATTTCATTTGGACTGAGACTCGAGAACCATCACCGCTCTGCCGTCATCCGAGAGCCTGTCGACATCGTCGCAACCGCCACCCGATAGAACCACCATCAATCCCGTCTACCATTATCTTTCCGGAAAACGGCACACCGCCGTTATTTCTACCGCTGCAACTCTAACCAGAACAACACGTTGTGCGAGTCGGGCCCTAATCCGAAGCCTGCCCATCACCGCCGTGGCCCGACGGCCACCACCGCCTCCGTCGTCACTGGCTCCGGCTTCTCTCATCTCCGCCGTTTCTCTCTCTCCCTCTAGCAATCCTCTCTCTCTTGTTCTCTGCACGTTCTGGATGTTTGTGTATAGGATGGAATGGCTTCATTGATGTGGGTGTGGAACAAGGTGGGGAAGGTGGTGTTTGGGGGTGTAGTGTTGCTGGACAGAAGAGGGGGCGTCGGAATCACGGCTCCGGTCGCCGGAATTTCTGATCAAGAAAGAGGGAAAGGGGAAGGATTCATGTGTGCGGCTGAAGTAGGAATGGCAATGGGCCGGGCTTGGGCCGGGTATTGGTAATCCCAGGCCCGTATCCGGTTGTAAATCTTTGTCCCATACCCGGCCTGTTACCCGTCGGGTATTTGTCGGGTAATTACCAGTCGAGTATCGGGCATACCCGTGGGTATCGGGTATACCCGTTAATAGTTGGGACAAATGTGTAATTTTTACTTTGATGTTTATATAATTTACTATTTTAATGACTATAACAAATAAAAATATGATTAAAAACTTACATATCATATTTAGACCTAATATACCAAACTAAATCAAAATGATTATTACTTAATTAATAATTGTATCAGGACCACCTAATTGCATAAACATTCACGTAATAAAGGGTGATAGCTTTCATATCTAATATACATGCTAAAAAATAAGTTAATTGTTCACTAAGTAGCTGCCAAATAGATATCCACATATGACTATAGAGAAGCTAATAAGTACATGTACTAAGTTTATATACATGGAAATCTATAAGATAATACTTTCGGGTAAATGGGTCGGGTATCGGGCGGGTATCACTAAATCCCATACCCGTACCCGATTTTTTTCTTTTTTTAAGCCCGTACCCGGCCCATACCCATTGGGCTTCGGGTATACCCGGCCCATATGTTTCGGGTTTCGGGTATACCCGTCGGGCTTGGGCTTTTTTGCCATCCCTAAGCTGAAGAGATAGAGTATTTAGGGTTTTATGTTGATCAAAATGAGGGGTGAGGTTTATAAGAGGGTTGGGTTTGGGTCAGTGCATATGGATCCGTAAAATATTATGTATCGTTTAACGATCTTGCCCGTTTAAATTATTAAATAAATACAGCGGTAAATACATATACCGGTGTGAGTTAAATTACTTATGCTTAGCTCGGGTTATCAGTTAAATGGCACATTTCTCTCCTAGCGGTTTATTATTTTATAAATAATAAAAAATAGTAATAATAACGATACTAAAATACCCTTCTCTCGACGGGGTCAGGGTCAAGGGTTCGAGTTGTCACATAGAGACCTACATAAGAACTTAATTTTTCGTTTGGTTATTGATGCGTGTGGGTGTGTATATATTTTAGGTGTATATTTTAAGCTCTTTTTACACTTTTTAGCCAAGTTTTAAATTTATAAAACCCGATATTTACTAACACTACACACACATATGGGCAAGTGCACCCATCGTGGACGTAGTATAGTGTTGGTAAGATACCGAGGTCGTCCAAGGACACAAGAGCTTTTAGTACCGGTTTATCCTTAACGTCTAACCATGTAGGTCCCCCTTGATGTTATGGATCTTCACAGAATCGTTTATCTAACCTAGAGTGCGGAATCCTCTAGATCAGATTGTAGCAGAAAACGTGTAGGAAACAGAAACAACAATTCAATCAAACCGGGTTTTATTGATTATCTATCAAGATTGATTACAATCAATCAAACCCTAAACACAAACCCTAATTTCGTCCAAGCAAGCTCTCACGAAATTATGTCTCTCTCAAACTCTGTTTTGGCTGATTAACCTTAACCCTAATGTCTAACCTTGTTTATATAACACAAGGTTTACAAGTGGGCTAGGTTTACACTCCTGGGCTGCGAATTGGACAGGCCCAATTCGCCCCCCATCACCCAATCCTTTGGGTTTAGTTAGCCCAAACATTACAACTAACTATTACAAAGCTAAACCTGCTAACTGTTTATCGTTTAACTAATTACAAGATATCCAAAGACCAAATCCAAGCTGTTGTCACAAACATGCACCAACAAACTCCCCCTTGACAATAGCTTCATAAAAACTTTGTCTTGAGTCAAAACTTTGTCTTCAGTCTTCTTGCAATCTTCAAGTAGTCTTGCACTGTCTTTGGTCTTTGGATAGCTTCAGCTTCAATAGCTTCTGTCAGCAACAGACTCCCCCTAAGCTGATGCATCCAATCACCAAATCTTCACCACGTTAGCACTTGAGTAAACTCCAGTTTAGCATTTGCACAGCAATCTTCAAACTCTTCAATCTTGTCTGCAATATAGAAAGGAGGTTCTACCATGCATCCAATCAAACTCTCATCTTCTCAGCAACTTCTCAGCAACAAACTGCTTCAATCTGTATACTATAAAACAAACATCTCGAGAAACCATAAGAATTTTTTAAGAGATTAGTTAAACTGTATAACAGATTAAGCTTTTTCAACTTATCACCAACACGCAAAACTTTTTGTTCAACACACAAGAACCTGTCTGATTGAAAATTTTGAACTCACTTTACAACACCGTCTCCCCCTATCAGTAACAATTCCTCCAAGAATAACAGTTTTCCGTACGTTAAGAATTTTAAACAGAAAATGACACTATTTTTGGATTTTTATATTTTTCTGAAAGCAAGTAAATAAACAAAAACAATAAACACTCTATTTTTGTGAGAATCACTGGTAAGAAGATCATATCAGCACAAGCAAACTGTTTCACACAATCATATAATTCTTTATTTAATTTTTCGTGAAAAGCAGTTCAAGACGATTACCAGTATGTTTGTCCACTTAAACAAAATGCATGAACATTTCAAGTACCATTACCATATGATACGTTAAGGTAATTTTATTTTCTGAAATACTAGCGTGTCCCACTTCAGGATATACCCCCACGATCAAGGAATGCACAAAGATTCATCGTAGTAGGTGAGTATACTGATGTCATCCTTTAAGATATCATGACTGTGTCTAGATCTGCATAAAATCTGTTTTATCATGTTTTAATTGCTTAACAACGAACACCCAAATAAATATTAATCAAATCCTGGAAATATAAACAGCACACTCTATCATGCAAGTATCTTCCCTACCACATATTTCACAAGTCCAATCCCGATTTCTGAAATCTTAACTGGGAATAGGTTGAGAAGAGAACAGAATAGATCTTTAGTAGAGATGGTATAATATACAGATCAAAATGAGATTTTCTCAGTTTGATATAGGTTTATTGGGTTTCTTTTGGGCACTTGAGGGCCTCTTTCGGGTGTATTAGATCTATAGCGCGACAACGTACAGCTAGGTCAGCATGTATCTGGATGCAGCAGAAGCTGTCGTTGCCTAGCACCTCCAGGTCAGCATATATCTGGATGCAGCAGAGGAGGTACACGACTTTGTTCAGAGAAGATTTCAGAATCAGATCAAAATTGTGTGTGTCGGGAAATATACAGACATTCAAATAGAAATGAGCTAATTCCAAGTGACTATCTTTCCTGGGGTCATGTACAATTTTAGTTCTAACAGACATACAGCCAAGATATCCCTAGTTGAAACAACAGTATAAAGACCCAAAACTGCAGATTTTGGTAATCTATCAACGCAAGAATTAAGGTCATTAAACCATACACCACTAATGTGTTCCCCACTCATATTCAGTTCATTTAAGTTTATATCACATTGGTAAGTTGATTATTTCATGCTTTCGCCTACTGGTACATCGTATGATGAAGCTGCTATCACACTTAAGCAATTTAATTTCAAGTTCAGTGTGACAGTCTAACTTGCTGATGTACTATCACTTCTTCTTTTGCACACAATGAAATCTCATTTTTGATTTTCTATTTTTTTTTATGTTTTTGATTTTTCAATTTTTTTTTGTGTTTTTGATTTTTTAAGAAAAGCAGTAAACTATTTACAAAAATTCTTATGAAAAACCAGTTATTCAGGATTCCTTATCCCGTTGAGTTCGACTAAGTGTTCAAAGCGAGCCCTGTCAAATGCTTTAGTATAAAGATCTGCCAGGTTATCCTCTGTGTCGACTCAACACTTTGAACCACAAATTTAAATCATTTAATATATATCAATCATCAATCTCACACCCCCCTCCATGTGCCTAGAGCAGCCACTATCAACATAAGTTGATAATCCTCCTTAGCAGCTCCTGCACACACTAACTTAAGCAATTAGTTAGATTGGGGGACCCAAGCCTTAATGGTCTTGGGTCGTCCAAATTCACCAACCACCGGAACATCCATCCAATATCCATTACTCCTAACTGGAGTCTTGGATCTTAGACCTGTTGATGGAATTTGATTTTGATTTCCACTAGGTCTTTGGTCCTGAGGGTTCCTATATACATTTGGACTATTTGACCTTGGAAAATTTTGATTTTGATTCCAAGAAGCTTGATTGTTATAATTTCTAAAGCCATTGTTATAAAAATTTCGACCACCATTATTTTGGTATCGATTTTGATATTGACCTTGACTTCTGAAATTATTAGAATTATAATTGTTCATTCTTGGTGAACTGCTTCTAGGTCTCTGATATCTGCCTGGTGGAGATCTAGGCTGAAATCTAGGTTGATTTCTTTGAAAACGTGGAACTTGTGGAGTTCCATTTTCAGCCTTATCTACACCAACAGCAACATTCTGTGGTTGCTTAGGAGCAGATTTCTTTGGAGAATTTGAACCTTTCTCCTCACTATCACCACACTTCACTGGTAATTTTTCTCTCTTCCTCTCAATCACTTGTGCTTCACTCTTTTTGTTAGGACAGCAGCTTGCTACATGTCCTTTGGTGTGACACTTGAAGCACGATCACCTTTTCGAAAACTTCTTATTGAAAGTCTTTGAACTGGATTCAGATTTCTTTGTCTGACAACTTGATTTCACATTATTGCTTGACCCAACCTGATTCCCGTCAATAACTTCGTCAACTTTTTGCTTACCTTTCTTCAAAGGACAACAACTCGCCACGTGCCCTTTGTTGTGACATTTAAAACAGGATATTTTCTCTTTGTTTGATCCCTTTTTAAATGTGTTGGTCTTTTTGTTTTCAGTATCCTCATCCACTTTATGAGGTGTACTGTTAGACCCAACAGATTCTTTCAAAGAAACTGGACTACTTGGCAAGTCCACAGCTATCGGATCCACTACATGTGCAGTGGTTACAAAATCAGTTAGCTCATCTTCAGTTGGTAAAAATGAGTAGTCAGAAGATGAAGCTTTAGTAAACCCCACCCCTGTTTTATCATTACTTCTTTTTAAACCTTTTTGAATTTGAGTTCTGACTAACGAAGAATTTCCAAAATTATGTAACTTCCCCTGAAGTTCTACAATTTTGGCTTGTGCATCAGCCAATTCTGTGCACTTTTCTGAAAGCTCGTTAGTCTTTTCTTTCACAGTTTCACGAGCCAAATCAATGACCTGTAACAGTTCATTGACTTTGCTTGTTAAACTGCTAATTTCCTGTTCATTTGATTTGAGTTTTTCTAAACAGTTTGACTCTCTTTTAATCAAAAGAACATTTAACTCTTTTCGGTTTTCCAAATCAGCTAACAGAATGTTGTTTTGCTCCGATAGTCTGTCAACTTCACTCTGTAGTTCAGTGCAATTATGACACGTATGACTTACAGGTTCTGGTGTTACCTTCACCTCTGTTGTAAGTTCATTCACACCATTCATGCACTTTGAAACTTCTGCAGCCTTCTTCTCAGCCTTCTGTTCAAGAGCTTTCTTCTTCTCTTCTTTCACAGCAACTGCTTCTTCATCTAACGCACAATCTCCTACACTCTGTCTTGATGAATTCTGATAACGTTTTCCTAAAGCTTC